>NC_060257.1:14061960-15261960 GCF_921293095.1 Ischnura elegans
CAACATTACAGATTTGAGAACGGATTGATTGTAACGCAGTGCGATAGGGAGAGACTTTAACAAATGTTATCCACTGTAAATAAAACAATCTCAGTAGACAAACTTACTCATGTTTGTACCGCATTCAACGCTTGATTCCTCCGGCCATGTTAAGCACATAATGCAACCCTCATTAAAACCGTGATGAAGGCATGAAGTGCCATATTCAACCATGGTCAATTTTGGGGGAACAAAAGTGTGGAGATTGTTTTTTTTTGCCATGAACACCTAATGTGAAGTGAAAAGCGAAATGTCACTGATAAAAATCCATATCGACTGAATATTTTTCTAAATTCATGACACAAAATGCGATATAAATTGGAATATACCTACACAGATTTTTAGTGTGCCATTTTTTTACGTGATTGCTTCTTAAATGAAGAAATAGAGTAATAATGTAGAAAGTAGTAATGTTGAATCATTTGACGAAGAATATGAGTTTAAAAGACTGCGAAACGTCAAACAAAGACTACTCCGTCGCTTGTAGACACACTTGAGGTTTTATTAAGTACATTTGTCTACCCCCAGTATTTTTCTTACTGAAGTCATATTAATCATGATTAAATTTTCTTTAGAATGCATTTTTATTCACTCAGCCTGTTCCATTTTTCCTCTTATTGCGTCACTCGTTGTTTCTTTCACTATTTTCATCATCCGATAACATTCAATGTACATATAATTAATCCTTAAAAATTTTAACTGATTTTAAATTTGAATTCTTCGAGAAAATATTCTTCATGCTAAGATACAAGTTATGCATGTTATGTTATGGGCATACTCAATGGACCTTAAAAATTCCACGATAGTTGCTAAAGTATGTGAAATTATAAATACGCTAGGATAAAAATATCGGTCGAGCGGAAAAAATCTTGCCCTTAAAAGTGAAGATTAATAAAAGATAATGGCAATTATAATCTTACGAAAGCCAGGTGAGGAAAAATACGACGTCGCAGTGCTTTTCTGCATTTACAGACATTCACAAGCTAATATTCCATCAATATAATACAATTACGATTGGAAAACTAGCTAGAAGAGCATAAAACGAACATTTTGGAAAATGGAGCATGGAAGATAGCCACAGGCTAAATAGCGCAAGCATAACACGGAGTGTATACCCGAAGCCGAGAATGAATCAATTTTCTGCTGCGAGCTCAAACGTCTGCTAGAACTAAATGAGATTACGGGTTATGGAGGGAAAGAGGAAAATAAGGAGAAGAACACATTAAGGGCAGACGTATGAAAGAATAGGAAATAGAGCCATCCGAAATCTAAGTGGGTCTATTTAGGGATAGATGGGATATTAATGAAGGGTTTTGAAACGACCGAGGAAAAGTGAGGATGGAGTAGAATGAAAAAGAAATTGGGGTGAAATTTAATAAGCCGAGAAGGGATGGGAGAAGTGGCACTTAGAAAGAGAAAAATCCCACGTTCAGCATCAACGAGATGATTTAATCTATCGTATCCTTCTTATATTTCTGATGGATTTCACTTTAATGATGAAACGAGAGCACACTAAAGTCAGTCACGGAATTCCTCTCTCAAAAAATGGTAAGCATGTAATTTGGATAGGTTAGACTATTTGCGCCATGAATAAAAAGTAAGAAAAGAAGAGGAGAGAGATACCCAACATAGACACATAGATGGCTAAGTTCTAACGACACGTATCTCAAAAATTTGCAAAAATAGCGAACTTTCAGGAGAGCAAAAGAAACGATTAATTTCTTTTACTTGCAAACTAAAATTAAAAACCAAAAGTTCATAAAACTAAAAAAGAAGCATTCATTTGCAAATGAAGAGTTATTATTTGCTTGTAATTCATATTATAATTATATTACACTTGGTTTAAGATACCTGTCTCAACACGGCCGAATTTGAGATACGTGTTGTTAGAACTTAGCCATCGATATGTATATTCTTAGCAAAAGTAAAAAAATTGATATTTTGGATAGTGGAATTAAAGTCCCATGCAATGGACGAAGCGTAAAAATTGCATCGCAAAAAGGCGCTTTCTTTACATCTAAATACTACCAAGTGGGAGGAGTTAGTCACCAGAGTTACTTTACTGTTCGGGAGAAAAAATTATAACCGTTCCGTTAGGCAAAATAGCTCTGCTAATTTATCGTTTCTGTCAGGCCTGGGAATCAAGTAAAGCTCTAACATGATATTCTCCGTTGCCGCCCTGAAAGATATTTTTAGCCTCAATTGCTCGATCTTTCTATGCCTAGCGAGCACACACCGAGTCTCAAGTGGCTCCCAGCCGAATTCGTTTAACTACTGTGTGTTCATGGATTGAAGATTCCCTAGACAATATTCGCATTATCTAGGGTTTGAACCCTTGTTCACGATATAAAAAACAACACTTCAACCACCGCACCAACCTTATCGATTTTTAAAAAGTTTGCAGTTGAAAATAGAAAAATCTTTTAAATGAGGTTGTGTTATTCAAGGTAAGAGGAAACGGAAGGCTAAGTTATGGTTTAAGATTTATTAATAATAGTTTTGCCAACTTTTTCCCTTATCTTGCAATTAACTTCCCTCTTCAGTTCACGAACTAGTCAGATAATTTTCATAATATCGATCAGTCCTCTTCTCTTCCTTCCCCTCCGTGCTTAACAAACATTTTACACTTTAGCATGAATATTAGCATCCTCAACCCGCTTAGTACCTCCTTGCTCCATCTAAACCCTTGGCCACCTCCATATCTTATCGAGAAGTTTTCTATCCTCACCAACCATGTCTTGCGCTATCCTTAGTCAGAAAACGGGTAATTCGGGTAATTGCTACCTCATACTCACTAAAAGAAATAAAACGATGCTTAAATATATCATAATATGGTGAAATGAATCCAAAGTTCCTATTTTACGCATTTTCTGCTCTCTCTGAATCATTAATTTTCTAAGAGGATTCGATACTTCAAATTCTTGGTAGTGACAATCATTTACCTTCACTCAATGAATTTAGAGCCTCAAAATTCACTAATAAATTTTAGAACCCCACAGAAATTAACAGGAAAACCTCGTGTGCATAGTCGTCAAAGGGAGGGAAAATCAAATGATCAGTATAATTTTCTTCGCACACTTAAATCTGATAGGCGTCTAGTCATGATTATTTAAGAATTTTTTATGTTTAGGAGTGGGCATTGTTCAAACCGATTAAATCAACCAATCAAAATATTATATATGCCAGATTAATCATTGGAATGGAAATATAACAGTAAAAATGTCCTCCTTAATCAAGGCTGTGTAAAAGGGCGATGTTACCTCTCTATAAAAACATTAATTAACAGTAAATCATTTTTGTAAAAGGAAAATATCTCATTGTCATACCATGCTTGCATCAATCCGCCGAGAAGTAAAAGATGAAAAGGCTATTGTATAGCGACTTAAGTGACACGCACATAAATATCACTCGATTCATCAACGAGTGGGAGAGGATAAATCCATTTCATATTATCTATGCATTATTTATCTCTTTTACGCTACCCTATTGTAATAGGAAATCAATAATTATTAACCCCGCCTAGGCAGCACACGAGAAAGAAGGGAATCTTGATTCTTAATTGTCCGCATCTATAAAAGCAACAGCCTACCGTCATTTCTGATCCTGCTTCGCTTAAAACCTTCTGGAAATTGGAAGGAGGCCGGAGAGAAGAGAGATCTTAAATCTTCAAAAGACCCGAGAAAGATGATGACGGTGATTATGAGTGGATGGGCGGGGATTTTTAACCGCTATAGACTGAGATGTAGAGGGCGCGCGGCAGGAAGTTAATGGGGGTAAAATAGGGGGCGATAAGGGGTGGATTATGGAGGTCCATGGGATAGGGAGGAGAGCTATATACTGCCCGCGGGTTTTGTTCGTAAATTAAGAAAGCTGAGCTCCACTGTGCGAGAGCGATGCATATTAACCCACGGGGAATCGGAAGCCAGTATTTATGCACGTTACGAGGTGAATATTTTTCAACTTAAAGTCGATCACAAAAAATGGGCTATTTGGTAGTAACCATAATAAATCGCAAGAAAAATATTTGCTAGTTGCAAGTTAAATTGCATTGTTAATATGTCCAATTTATGTTTTTTTTAATTCATGGTTTTGTGATGCATTGTAAACTGTGCAACGATGCCAGTGGAAATATTTTTTAATGGCTTACCGAACATCCATGCTTTTCTCAAACTAAAAACTTCCGTATATAATTATATGAGTATTGGGCAATGAAATTTCCTTATTAACTGTTCAGTAATTTTGCAAATGATACATTAATTACTATTTGACAATGCCTGTGGAAAGATTTTTTTTAATTGGCTGACCAGATATTCTCAGTTTTCTTAAAGTAAATACTTCCGTATATAATTTTATGAGTTCTGTAAGTATGTATTAATGACGTTTCCTTATTAATGTTTTTATTATATTGCAAATTAAACATTGATAACTATTTAACACTGGCAGTGGAAAGTTTTCTTTTAATTGGCTGACCAGATATTTTCTCAAAGTAAAATCTTCGAAACTTCGTTGAGACCTGTTTCTAACTATCAATGGTGTTGGTATTGCGTTATCAGGAATTTAATAAATACGCAAATGATACACTTGTTACTATGTATTAATGAACCAGATGAAAGATATTTTAAAGTGGCTGGCCAACTATCCAAATCCTAAAGAAATTGTTTATGAATCGAAAGCGAATATACTTTTGTCATTGATAGCATTAGGAAACTGATTAGAAACTTCCATAAATCACAGAGTATTACGGATTGAAGTACTAAAACAAGTTTCCATAGTTACTTCGAAAAGTTTGATTCGCAGGAAGGGTAGCTAAAAGAGAAGATGAATGCTGAATTATTACAATGACAGGTATTGGAAGAGTAAAATTACGAGCAGAACTTGCTTGTTTGCACAAGTGATCGCAACATAACTGTATTCCCAATGTAAATAGGTTAATTTACGTGACGTCATGAACACATTTAATGAACAGAAAGTAATATGAAATAAACGCAAATTAATTTTATCTGAAATTCGCATTGACAAGGAGTATGTATTCTTAGGAACACAGTTTTTGAAGCTCGCATGTTTTGCAGCCACTTCCTACTGGCAAAACATTTTCGCACCCCGAGGGAAATTTCGCCAGGACACTGTTTCCTGGGAAAACCCTTTGTGGGCATCCAAACTTCAAGACCTTCCGAGATCATGCTGCTAAGCTCAGCAGCAGAGCTAGGCATTTTCTGGGTCAGGAGAAAAACATGTAATCAGCTGTTGGTTACTTCCTGCGTCATCCTTGAAAATCCTTACTTGCCTATGTGCAAGTACCATCCAGAGCTCTGCATGAAAAAAACATTGATTAAGGAATTGAAACTCAAATAAGGCCGATTGAAATGCATCTTATTTTATAAGCATATCCGTGGAAATTCATCAACTAATTATTTTTTCCTAGTTAATCTTTATTATTTTTCTGTGCTGTGTAAAATATTATAAAAATCAAATATCGCATGCAATCTAAAAGCGGTGAATTGTTTTCAACTGAATTGATATTAATTAGTCAATCTTTCGGAGTTCAGCCTTCGGAAATAAAATTCTACGTCCTAGCCTTGGGCTAGTATGTGACCAAGCTACCTTTATGGTGGTTGCAATCTGGGTCTACCAAAGTCCCTAAATGATTTCCAAAATCAAAAGCATATGATTTAGATGGGCTGGCCATGTGGACAGGAGGGAACTGGATTATACACTGACGGTGATGGCAGCATATCTTGCACGAGGCAGACGATCACTGGGGCGCCAATATAAATATGAAGAAACAAAATCAATATCACCAAAAATGTGTGTACATTAGTTGATTACTCCTAACAGATTCCATTTAATATAAACGTAAACATGTTGGCATGAGTAACCCAAGGTAGTCTAAAGAAGTTAACCCAAGATAAGTTGAAGAGGTTAAAACGTAGCCTCCATCTTATCCTAAGGTCATCCTTATTATAATTTTCTGAAAAAAATATAATTATGCATAACCGATAGCTAAATATTAACACCAACAATGTTTTTAGCGGCCCTGTAAACGCCAAAAAGTAGCAAAATATCGTATCTATATTGTTTAGCCATCACGGGCCAGCAAAACGTGTGACTCGACAAGCTCGAGTTCTATAAAACATACTTGTTTTTTTTTCTTGGCTAACTATCCACGTTGATGGTTTCTGGCAATATTTTAAGTAATTTACTCATTTTGAATGACTATCCAAGATACGAATAAAATAAGATGCAAGAAACTCTACGTCGTGTTCTCACGCACTGAACCAGGAAACTTGCTTTGCAACTAATACGCATTTATTGAGTCTAAAGCTGTACCACTGGTGTCATTCAAAGAGTATAGCGGGGGAAAATGTAGTTATGCCATAGTACCTAATGCAGCAAAGAAATCGCAATATCAAATAAGAACAAAGTAGTGCACCGTAATATTAATAACAGCAAACTCTTCTGCTAGAGGAAAAAAAACACTAAAAGCTGATATTTCTAGAAGATATGCTCAGTATCACAGAATGTATTCAAGCTTAAAATAAAATAATGCGATTGTATCATGAGGCAATGAACGGCATCCGTCCAGGAAATAAGCGTTAAGTTTTCCTCGATTCAACGAGAAACCAGGGCCAAAATGATTCTGCTCATAAGACGAGTCGCGTTTGGTGCCATTAAATAGTGCAATGAGGCGCGGATACGCTTAATTTGGGCCACCATGACGATGGTAGAAGCTGCAGAGATCATGGGGGGACCAACCAAAGTTACCCCCCCTGGCCGGGAGCGCTTCTTGTGATAATGGTGATGACGATGATTTTCCACGCCAATCCCCTAGGCAACCCTCGTCGCTGTGAATTAACACATCGACCACTCTAGCTTCAAAACTCCTAACGGAACCCATTCTCTCTCTCTCTAGACTGAGAAATTTACTATCGGCAGCCCCAGATCTCGTATTCAATTTTGCAATGCAAATCGCGCGAAATGACTCGACCGTTTTCTCCCCTTCACCACGATTCCTCCAGCGAAAGCTTGCAACCCCTTTTTCCTAGCTCACCTGCAAGCGTAGCGAAGGAAGCAAGAGACTAAAACCCGACCTTTTTTGGTTGAGGCAGCTGTCATTGTGAAATTATCCTTTTGGAATCGGCGGAAAAGTTGGTTGGGATTTTTTTTTTAAATTTCTTCACTCACTTTGCCTTCACGGAGTCTTTCCATTTGAATACCAAAGTGATTTCAACTTTTATTCCCTCAGTAGCTATCTGGCATTAATGCAAATTCGTGTTTGAGGGCTCCTTTTAATAATTCATGCAAGTGTCAGTCAAAGATCCGGAGTACCGCTGACATCGGTAGCAAGAAAGTGCCAACTGTGCGAAAGAAAAGGAGGAAAGGGACAATAAAAAAACTAAGTTTTTTGGGATCCATTTCGAAAATTCTTTTATCGTGAAACTCTTTATCGGGGACAAAGGCGGACTTTTGTTTACTGGGGATGTTGGGGCTGCTTTCCGAGTGTCATGGGGCAGAGACGGGTAAAGGTAAAAGATATTTATACATGTTAGAGTTTGAAACCCAAGTTAAGTTAAGGAAAATTAATTTTCCAAGGGAAACCAGTTCCTTTTACCTACCTATATCAGAATCAAGGAGTCCCCACAGCCCCCAAGACTGCAAAAAACCCGAAATATCATTCGGAGAAGTAAAATATTTCACATAGTAATAATTAGCATGAAGTTCTCATTTTAATATGCTCAAAATTCATTCTGACACATCTGTGCCATAGTGAAGAAGCTTGTCAGCAAAGTAAAACTGTCTGATTGTGGACGAGGTGTTAATCTTTGAACGATGGCTATAACATTTCCTTAAAATCACGGCTTCAATATATATTTTATAGGATACAATACAACTTTTGCCAGGGAGTGCATCTCAAAAATACCTTAGAAATACTTTTAATGTATGGTATTCGATTGCAAATGCCGAACTTTATTAGAAAATGATTGATTATACAAAATACAAAGATATGTAAGTGAAATTTCGCCAGGCTTGGTATGTGGTGAACATAATTTTCGGATTTACATAATATATAGGTAGGCACTAATTTGTATCAGTAATGATTCCTGAAATCATGTAATGGCGCAGGGGCAAATCTCTTCATGAAATGTTGTTACTCGTCTGGCATATGTATTAGTCCATTATTATTTTGAAACCTATATACTAGCCTTCTTTACTCCACTTTCGTATAACCTCGCAGTTCCAACAAGGCCGTAGCTGGAAGAAATATTTTCACAGGAGGGAGAGGAGGACAAAAATAAAAACATTTTCAAAAGAATTAGAGAAATATTGCTCGATGGTTACTAGTAATATCTAAATCTTTGTTATATTCCAAAATTTTGGAACATAAAGAAAACTGGATGGAACAGAAATCATTATTGGCGCGCCGTGGATCTCACTGAATTGAAAACAGTGGAGTGTGGGTCAATATACAACGCAAACGGGATGAGATGAAGTCAGTCCGGCACCTCCAAATATGACAAATTTTACTAAGTCATTAAAAAACAAGCCCAAATGTGTTCAAATTAATTGTGATCATATTGAAATGAGAACTTGAGGCTTATTATTAAAACAAGAAGAAACTCATTTATACAATGCATTCTTCATGTATTTCTTGTGAAACTAGGGTCTTGGGGACCGCTTGGAACTAACATAGATAAAAGAAGCTAGATTTCCTAAGAAAAATCCCTTGTAAAAATTATGTAACCAACATGGGAGTGATTTTGAAAATAATATTTTAAATTACGCAATGACCGCCGCAAATTAGATTCTAGAGAGCATGTAGAAATTTCAAAAAATACTGAAAATAAGGACAAGAAACTCATAAACGAATATCTCTACCCATTCCTTTCCCCTATTCTGGCGCCCGTTTCAAAATTCATCTCTTCCTCCGTTAGGTAACTAGGCTACAATAATAAGATAAACATATAGTAATTTACGCCTGAAGCTGATGATAAGTCATGCAAACCCGGATCTATTTATGTAAAAAGGTAGCGGTATAAGTAAAATTTAACTAACCGAAAAACCTTAGCGACAAGTTTCATTCTATTAAAATCAGTTATAGGAAAGTTATTGAAAAAATCGGGCCCAATTACAGCGAAGCTTTCAAATTATTAATTAATTTAAAAAAATAAATACTGCACGCCTTATCAATGAATTAGAAATGCAATGACTATTTCTGAAACCGTAGATAAGGTTTGTTATTTTTCTAACCTGCAAGAAAAATGGTATTGCTCTAATTTCTACTTTTCCTCACACTAAAGACGACTGATCTAAATTGTAGGAACAGAATGCAGCATGGCGCCTACTATTCGTTGCAATGACGGTAAGCATGGAAAGAAGAAACTTCGATCGTATACCCGACTGAACAGGTTGCTTCCTTCCATTTTTGTGGACCCCGAAGATTTAATAAGAGCACAAGGCAAGGAAATGCGGAAGGCATTGAGAACAATCCACAAAATAAAGAGTTTTCGAAAGGAGTACTCAGGGAGCAGTGGAGTCAGAGAACCAGCCGTAAACCTGTTGGGGAATACCTTTTAAGGTTTACGATCTTAGTTCTTAAATACCAGCGTCTACACGTTATTAACATTATCAACACGTTACTGTAGGAGAATAGGGCTATTTTATTTTTATTACAATAAATCTGTAGCTTTCATGACTTAAAAACAGAAAAAATGGCAAAAAATATGACAATATAATATCCTCTGCATCTAACTTTCAACGCACCAATTCTATGCTAAAAAGTTTCAATGCCCAATTCACAACAACTTAGCTTAGTGTAATTAAGGAGATAAACAAGTAGAGGCGACTGGTTCATAACAAATCAAGAAGACGTGTCTTGACTTGGAATGATCATTTGTTGAATGAAGACGATTTATCTCTTCGAAGAAGTGAATAGCGAGTAGAATAATAACACATCCACCATAGGAAATTATTCTAATTCGTAAAAAAAAATATTTCAAGATTGCTGCAGGATTTCGTCGCTTTGATCGGTGGAATCTTCTATATTATTTTTACTGTATAGATACCTTTTTCTCAACTTATACGCAACGAAACTCTACAAATGAGGTACCAAAATGCACAGAATTCATCAGAAAACATGCGACGGCATATCTTACCTCCTAAATACTGCTTTTTTCCCTAAAATTGGTTTTTAAATAATAAAAAAACCGGTAAATATTCCTGGCGTTAACGGCGCACAAACTGATACATTTTTTCATTTGCAACAATACCTCGCATTCTGTAATAACTTTTATCAAAATGCGGCTAATTCCACATTCAAGTCTCCTGTTGATACGTAAGTATGAGTCATTATGTTCGTTTAACAGAGGAGAGTGTAATTACTTCCAATGTTGTGTATAAATAGTGTCTGACCTCAATTTGTACATGATTATTCCAATTAAATTTGTACATAAGACCCTACCTTTTTCTTCTACATTTTAAAATTAGAAACGCGCCTATACCCTTGTAGACATGCATTGAAAAGAGCGGGGGAAGCACGCTCGTATTTCACTTATGTGTCTAGTTGATGTATAGAAAAGTTGCGCAAAGTTGAGTTTTTATGCACGGGTATTAAGCCCGTCGCCTGCAGCCGTCGATGCAATGACGAAAACCATAGACGGAGGCCACTTCGATCCTATTTCCTCCTGAATGCGGTGCCTTACTCTATTTCAGTGGACCCCGAAGAGCCGATAGAAGCGTGGCTCGGAGGCAGAAATGGGACGTAGAGAGGCCAAGACTCGTGTTTCGGGACCCCCGGCGCAGTTCCACGAGTCGTGTTTGGTGACCCGTAATTGCTCGGTTGGCCACCAAACGTACCTTGGAGGCCATGGACGTGGGAGCACGTATGATATATGACCCTGTAAACACAAACTTGGCAAGGTAAGCAGTGGATCAGTGGGTAGACCCGGTCTTCTGATTATCACCGAAATATAAGGTCAGCAAAGGCCTTCAGAGCTATAACACCTACCACTACACCGTTTTTATAGTGATAGGTATTGCATCGCCTTTTCAACCTACATAATTCTTACGTAATGCATCATAAAAGGGCTATATCATCTATCTTATCCTCGTTATAGCGAAATATATTACATTTATTCTCACATAACTGGGTGGTGAAAGTATTTATCTCGCGTAGTTTTTGTTTTTATCGATCTTATGCCAGCGATTCATAAATTGCTAATTATGTATGAATTCCTATGCAAAGTGTAGATATTATGCTTTCATTTCTTACTTTAACTTGAGTCTGCCACCTAACCTATGTTTAAATCTTAGAAACAACTTTCCTTGGCCATCAAAATATTCTTTTTCTCCAAAAACAATTGAATTTTATGGGCACACTTATATTTGTTTCAGTTGAAAAATGAACAATGTGTAGCATATATGATTTCAATGCGTTTGATACAGTTCATTATAAAGGACTTTACATCATGACAACATAATTGTGTATTTTTTCTAACATTTAAGTCACCTTTATTCCAAGCATTTCACTCTTCCCCTTGATTTATCTGGCCCTCAATCCTTTGCACTACAGAGTTATCGACCCATTTGTCTCCATCTCGAAACCCGAATGCAACCGAGATCACCTCAATCGGCAGAGCAATAACCTCTCTTAATGACACACCCACGAATGGGATCTCCAAAGAATATTCGTCTTGCAAAATGGCCATTAAAACTGTGTAGTGAAATGGGCTTTTGGAGGGCTTGATGACTGAGGCAAGCATCTGCGTCCTCCTTATCCACGTAACGGCTCCCCCTTGATTGAACCCCGAGGAATGATTAATTGGGGCCCGAGATATAAAGAATACTCCGACCGCTTGGCCCAATTGGAAAATGATTCCGATCGAAAACAAATTTGGCCGTGTAAAAATAGTGTCAATGAGTGATTTATCGCAAGGAATCGCGGAATTGGTCGGGGAAGAGAGGAAGGAAAAAAGGTTGGTTGCATCGGAAAGCAATTTCATGAGATGTCGCCTTACTGCCTGCGTCCCATCGGTTGCTGTTCTCCTGTTTGCCGTTGTTCTACTTCTGGAGCCACCATCGCGACCCATTAAAATCGAAGTTAACGACGGAGCCGGGGGAAAAGCAGAATCATCCCCTCTCATCCCACCTAGGTATGTGCGGCACAGAAAAACAGTCTACGTATCGGAATCCAACATGTTTTTGCATATAAGAACAAGACTAAACACACAAGTTGCTACATAAATTCAACGATACTCCACAAATCAATAATATTTGCATATCAATGGCTGAGTTCTAACAACACGTATCTCAAAGATAGCAACATTTCAGAAAAGCAAAAAAAAACTATTATTTTTTTTACTTGTACACTGAAATTACAAACCAAAAGTTCATCAAAACTGAAAAACAAGCATTCATTACTAAACAAAGAGTTGTTTTTCGCCTGTATTATATTTTATAATCGAATTACAATATGTTTAAGATACCTGTCCCAAACCGGCCGAATTTGAGATACGTGTTGTCAGAACTTAGCCATCGATATACTCTTCAATACAACGAGTGGTTTACAAATGTCAAGGTTTAACCTACCTACTTTCAAAAAATATAGAGCGCAAGGCATAATCGCACCTAAAATTGCATAAAAAATGAGAGGATATTTTATATTTGATTGCAGAAGGTGAAATTAACAATCGTAGGTTTTAATGGGTAAAATAATAAGATATTAGGCCTAAGTAATGTTTTTTTCTGCCATCAGAAACGGATAAAAAATAATCTAGAAACTTATGAACGTGAAAACATTCTGGAAAATTGTGATTACCATTTTTTTTAGCTGTTCATAGAATTTATCGCGAGCAAACAATACCCTCCATCTTCCGGTGCAATGGTATGACATACCGCTGCATTTGAAAAAACCTGTCGAATATACAGGTGTACTGCATACATACAAGAAAATATCACTGATCAGTCACCTTAATTTTTTAATTAAATTTGTATTTGGCTTATATTTTTTATGTTCTCCTAATTTTGTGCTGCAGTTTGTTAATTCCGTTCCCTGTGGTACCAAATAATTCCTTCATTCAATCTCTTTGTATTGATTTTTAAATATTATTGGACAAATCAGAATTGTAGCGTCCAATTAAAATGTTGTTATCACTATTAACAAGTAACTAATTTGAATTAATATGAGTTTATAATGTGTAAGTATTAGATAATGCTGAGTATGGAAAAAATAAATTTAAGTAAGAAACAAAAATAAATAAAAATCAAAACGTTTCTGGCCGTATTAATAAGGTACAGCGCTTTTTATATCAGGCAATAGCTGCGCCTGGTGGAGTCAAACTATGAGAAATTTGATAAATTATCAATTCCTAATTTCAAAAAATTTCATCCCTAAATTCCAGAGTAAAATGTTCAACTTGCATACGATAATTTGTGCAATACAATGGATCTAAAATTAAATCAGGTAATTTCGAAAAAATGGGGAAATTATACTGAATATATCGTTACATCTGTACATAACGAATATTTTCACTCGATTCTTTGTTTGTAGTTCTGTTCATTGTCGCTGTATGGAGCCACCATGGCGATCATGGAAAATGTTTCAGAGGAATGAATGCGTAATTAACGTACGGTTTAAAATAAAGTGGTCGGAGTTTCGAGGTATTGTCACTTGTCCTGAGCTTAGAATTACATAACGTCTTTCTGGAAGTTTAATATCAGTTATGTGACGGGTACCGTTTCAAAGAATTGAATCAATCTACGTATTGCTTTAAAAAAAATATGGATACGCATAAGTGAATTGAGGAAAATACGCAAAATATATCGGTTTACCGTTATGATAAGAATATATCAATACTTACGCGATATGATAAAAACTACATCCCTTGCTTGTTGTTGCCCTCTTTACCGCTCTTCCACCTCCGGAGCCACCATCGTGAAACATTAAGAGGGTAGTAGACGACGAAGCGGGAGACAATGCCATCCCTTCCACGTCTTCCGTGGGGTCGAATTGGAATAAGTGAGCCCTCCATACTTCCCACAACCCTACCTCGTGATTGATGCGATCCTTCCGGACGAGAAGGGAAACAAGAATACAAGGTTCTAATCAAAAGGGGTAGCAATCAATCATTTTTGCCTTGATGAATAAAAAAAATACTTAAAAAAACTGAAAACACAAGAAGACGGAGACAAAATATTTAAAAAAAATGGAGTCAGGTTTTCCAGCGCAATGGATTGTGTAAAGCAAGAATTTATGTATATCGGATATCGCCTGGGGGTATTTTTTAATTCGACTTAAATGAAGGGACGTAATGCATGGAAATTTATGAGTCACAGAACGAGGGAGGTTTTGGGTCTCCCTGCTTTCCGATTATCGGAAAAGTTTGACGCTCCGCAAAGCTCCTGACATGGGATTAACCTAGAGAATATTCTCCCCGTCCTCATTTCCCTTGCGATGGCGTTGCATCGCTTCCATGTCACGCTAATAAATATTCAGCACCACCGTTTTACTTAATTTCGTGAGGTTGTACGGATATTTATATATATTTTTTTAATTTTTCAATATCGAGGAAAAGGTCAAAGATTTCGTGCCTACGACAGGAATTCATGTCCCACGCACGGGACTTATATTATTATTTTCTTGACAGAATATAAAGTGGCATGAAGGTGTTTTCGACGTTAGCGTAATTGAGAGCATGAGTTCACACAGCTATGGCTGCGGCAGTGTTATCAGTGAGGAATATGTTGATCGTGGGAAGAAAATTGCTTGCACACACTCCGCGACTAGCATATTATTTCATTATTTCTAAAATTATGCCAAAATCCTAAACTATCTATAACTAAAACTATCCCGTAATTTTTCCATGCGAAATGTTTTAACCTAAGAGAGCGTTAGAAGGCGCGAGGCAACCCTCGATGACACCCCACGCGCCATCTAATATTACATTTTCCCACACACAAAAAATGTTTTTTTTTTTCCTTGGGATGTTATAGTTATACTGTGCTCTTTTAAAATTGGTGCAACGAATTAAATTGATACAAATAATTAAGTGGGTAAATTTTTCTCGGGATTCCCACCGGGCTCATGTTTTAAAAACATTAACCCGGTGGAAACCCGAGAAAAGTTTACCCACATTATTCTCCGGGAAAGCATAGAATCATATGTCACTAATAATTTTTCTTATCAAATAAGGAAGAACCATGGGGTGATATACACCCAGGGCGCCCTTCTCCGGGTTAATAGAATAACCCACCGTGAATGAGGATAAATAAGAGACCAAAGTTAATACGATAACATTCCCACATGTATCATGTGGTTAATATTTTTTTTTCTTGACGGCATACATGAATTGCTAACTGCAGAAAGGAATCCTGTCCAAGTTTGACGGTTAATCTTTTCATTGTTACATTTGCTGCTAGGAGCAAGACTAAAAGTGTCTACAAAAAGGAAACATGCCATGCTAATAACACCGAGCATCTGTTTCTATAAAATGTTTTCTTTTAGTAGGAAACGTTAAGTCTTGCACCTAGCAACAAAAAAGAAAAATCGTCCAACTTGGACATGATACCTTTCTGCAGTTAGCGTTGCTTCATGGAGGCTTATTCTGTGTCTGCGTTATTTTTGGCAAAAATACTCAGCGTACTCAAGAATTATATACCTATATATTGATGCCAGCGGCAATGAATGGCAATAAAATGTTATTCTTGGCAAGAAAATTGCTTTGAAACTTCTATAAACCGTGACCAACATATTTTAATTTCTGTTATCGATCATAAAGTAAAAAATATTGGTTATATTTTAATGCGAAATATTTAAATTTCAAAAGAAAAAGAAGCAATATGATAAATCACGAAAGACTATAGTTCGGTGATTTTGCAAAAACTAGCGGGCAAGGAATGCGATGGTCATGATTATCAAGCAGGAGGTCACAAACTTGGGCAGTTGGAGAAATTCAGTAAGTTTTTCCTGGATGTACCGATAGACTAGATGATCAGATAGACCGAATGGATAGATGTGGAGAATATTCATTGAAATGCAGCGATTGCAATGGTGTATACGTGGGACAGACTGGAAGAAGTTTTAAAATCAGGAAGAAAGTACATTTAAGTGCTTACAAACATAACAAAGATAAAAAAATAATTTTGCTAAACACTTCATATTTAACTGCCATAGAAGCGATTTTAAAATGAATATTATATATTTTTGCAATGACCGCCGTGAACTGGATTCTAGGGATCAGTTAGAAATTCTAAAAATTATTGAAAGTCAAGACAGTACTCTTATAAATGAATATCTCTACCTTATACTTATAATGGAATACCACAAGGTTAACCAAGAATTAGTGAATTTGGTTAGTTGGAGCAGTTCAGTAATTTGGGTGGATGAATATAAATCGGATAAAGCAGTAAAAATATAAGGAAGATAATTACGTTAGCAAAATAAGCGCTCAAGAATAGGAAAGAAGTTATAAGAGGACCGAGTGCTGCATTCACCGCTAAAATATCTTATTCCTCGCAAACAATGTCTGAGAAGTAAAGACATAGTTAATTGCATAGAAAACAACCATTCAGAGGTCATCCCTATAAGTGATGTCTGATCGCAGATATGAAAAAGTTAATATCTACATCGTTTACCAAATAATTTAGGTCATTTTTGGCGACCAATGTAGGTTAAACTAGTGCTTAGTTTTGCTGCTTATAAACTACCACATCATTGCGATTCCACATTACATATTTAATGAGCGTAAAAACATATTTATATTAACATAAAGGGTTTAATTTACATCAAAATGCTACCCCGCCACTTCAATGAAACTAATATTCCCTGGTAAGTGCCCTAATACATGAGTTATGGCTTACACGGATAATTTTAACCGGTCATGTCCCATATTCCGGCTTTATCACTCCTACCACCTTTTGATGGTACTTCGGTTTTTCATGTTAAATACTTTGAACTTAAAACTCCTTACTTGCGCATACTTACTTGCGCATTTATGAGTCACATAAAAACTATAACCTGTACCTCAAAGCAGCTCTGGTTGCATAGCTGATGATTCAATAACCTCACAAGCTTGCATACCAATATCACACAAAATTTTTCGATAAATTAAAATACAATATATATGGTTTTTGATCCAGTAAGTTCATCTTTTCATGTTAAATAATGCGAACTTAAAAGTCGCAAATACTTGAGTACTCATAAATTACATGAAAATTATCACGTGTAGTTCAAAGCAGCAACTGAGGAATTAGGGTGGAAAAGTGAAAAGAATTACGGCTCGAGTCATTTTTTGGCTTAAACGTTGGCGAAGAAGCTGTCCCCCAAAAAAGAATCATTGCGGCAAGTCCCGAAGAGTTTATGGACTGTAAATAAAAAAAGAAGCATCCATGCCTAAAATTACATGAAATCGTTGAATACAATAAAAAATAATGTTATACATGGTCTTTAATCCAGAATGTCTAAAAAATGTCTTACGCTCCGTTATTGGTCAAGTAGAAGACGATCATTAGCCAAAAAAGCCTCCACAACATTTGCAATTTGCAACAATTTGCAATTTTTGAATGCAATGAAAAATAATATAAAAACGTTTTTGATCCAGTTCGGTATTCAATGGATAAAAGTCCTCAATAAAATGTCCAAAACTTCGCCCGCGTAGATTATTCCATTCATTCAGTTACGAGTTTGTGTGTTGCAAGCATGAGTTCTGTCCCAGGTAGGCGAGATACGAGGCTAATGCAGGCGTATATTCCGGTTCCATTTGGTAGTGCGCTGCGTGCATTGGGAGCGAGAATGGTTTCCATTGGCCACAGCATCGGATCCATTCCACGATGTCCATCTGCAAACATTTACTCGCGAAGGGAGGCCGTAACTCGGAGGTCACGAGAGCTGTGCATGGCAAAACAGAGACACAGGGAGAATAAAACCTAGGCTAGCAGATACACGTCTCCCAACACACCTAGTTCACGTCCATTGAGGTGATACTAGGTCCATGAGATGCATAGACAATGTGGTAACGTAATAGCGGTACTTCCAAGAGCCGTTTGCAGAAGCTAATACCATTCATCCTCACGAAATTCGGAAAATACGGCAAAAGAAAACTTTTCAATAACTAAGCAACATGCTGTTTAGGCCATTTGCATCGTTGATCAGTACATTCATCAAAGAATGCTATAACATCTACCTTTTAAGAGTTTTCTACATAAAAACCTACATTCATATCATAAAAAGGCAAAATAAGCAAGAATAAAGAAGATATAAAACTGAAGCTCACTCATCAAAATTTTTTAAAGTGTAGAAAATAAATATGAACTTAATGTAAAAAAAGAGGTCTCTAAGTGTAAGCAAAGTATTAATGTTGACACTATGCTACCAAACTGAAGTCCATGAGATCCATAGACAATGTGGTAACGTATAAGTGGTAGTTCCAAGAGCCGTTCGCAGAGCTAATATTATTCATAGATAGGTAAGTACGATATTAAAAAAATACGGTAAAAAACTTTTTATTAATTTTCTTAACTAAAAAAAAATTAATTAAAAACTGTTTTGACCATTTTCATCGTTAATCATTACGTCCCTGCTAAGAAAACTCTTTAGAATATTTGTTGTAAAAACAACAACATTTCATGCTTTAAAAAGGGTAAATTAGGCAGGAAAAAATAAAAGATCATACGGAAGCTACTCTCAAAGCGTTTTTAAAGTATAAGATAAATAGTACCAATAATATCTTCGGAATAAGAGAAAGTGCGAGCAAAGTATTATATGCAGCAATTACACTATAGGTTGAATGTTTTTAATATTGCCTAGGACCATAACTCATTTAACTTTATGAATAATTTTAAAAATTGGTCAATAACAACAATATAGTGGTGACAGAAAAGAATGTTTAATTATTTCACGATACATTTTTAGGAAATAAAGAATCACCCATGCTGAAGAGCATATGGATGTCATATCATTTAAAGAGAAAACAATTGACTAAGGTAAACAGGAGATGCTTCATAGCATTTCCTCACAAAAATAGGTTCCAATTGAAGAAGAAATATGAGTATATTTTAACGTGCGTGGTATGAAATGGCCTTAAGTGGAAAAAAGTATCCAATGTAGGCGCTGGTCTTAAAAACTGAGGAAAATATACGTCAGAAAGTGGTATCTCACGACCATGAGAGTAGTGAATAGCATCAACGAGAGAGCATATGCGAATAAAAGCAAAACTCCCCAATACGCTTCTTCGAACGCAGCTAGATCGTATTCACAGAGGTGATGCGGTGTCCATGCAATGCATAGACAATGCTCTATCGTGATACCGGTGCTTCCAACAGCCGTATCAACAGTTACGCGGTACGAAATTCGGACTGAACGCTAACCTGTACAGAATTCAGCTTCAACATATTTCAATCATTTTACGTTTAAATCCTTGAGCTTCACTAATGTGAATGCAGCTCTCGCAAAAATATTCTGAGGTCACTTAAAAATATGAAGTAAAAGGAGAATTATATAAAATACTCTATTGTAAGGAAATGTTTGGAGACAAGAGAGAATGTACATAAAAAAGACAACAAGTAACCGTTATCATCATACGAGTTTGTGTAGCCCAAAAGATCGTGTGCACAAGTGTCCATAAATCACTAACAACATGTGAATGTCATACCATAAAAAGGAATGTACATTTCAAGGTAAAAACAGTCATATCACAGAGTATAATCAATAAAAATCAGTGCAGAGTGAAAAAGAGATGTAATTAATAGATATAATTATCTTTTGAAAAAAGTGCTAAATGCGGGAATAGAAATGATCTAGATTAGAAATGATAATAGATACAAAATATCACTCGGAGGTTATGCAATCTAACATGCCATATAGGACACATTGGCATTAATATTTGAGAATAATTAGTATATTCGGTAATTCGGTTTATGTTAGCATTGTTAAAGAAGCTTATTAAACAAAACATCAGTGGAGTGGAAAAGTGAAAACTTTTGATGCAAAATATACTAAACAGAACAGAATAATTTTGTTTAGCTAAAGATTACTTATAGACCTTTTAATGATTGGGCTAAGGAATAATATAAATAGGCAAAAAAGTTTGATAGATTTTTCTGGGTGTAGGTATACATGAAATTGGGCTTCGAATTATAACTATTAGGAAAATACCGAAAGGAATGCGTTCAGGCTGCAAGTACTCGCAATATATGCCTTCAAAAAAAAAACTGATTATCAATAAATCAGAAAATAAATTATGCTCTCGAAAACATACCATTCAACCGATTATGCCAGTGCCATGCGGGATAAGACAAACACCCTTAAAATGACTTGAGTACAATAAAAATGCATTCAGGAACATCGGTTTCGAAAGGAATTTCCAGATGTCTATCAATGAACAGACTTCGCATTTCTATCATGTGATATGAAGTGTGTAGGAATGTATCCAGGACATAAGTGTTTTCAAAAGATAAACCAAGAGATGGGAGTGACGTTAGATACACCTCTTGGCACGATCTTCTGTGCTGGGTGTCGAAAATAGCCGGAGGGAAAAAAACTAGTAGCATCTCATCAAGTTCAGATTGGATGAATAGAATCAGATGGGATATAAGGTACGCAAAGAAGTCAATGGTGGAGGTGTAGATGAGAATCATGGACCAAATTAGCCAAAAGAGTCAATTATTCAGGCATAAATGACAATCATGGACCTAAAAGAAGATATGAGGTATCAAATCGAGGAATTTGAAACTTTATCGTATAGTAGATTGAATACAACACGATCTATGGTTGGAAAAAAATTACTTTGCTTTTCTACAAAACACATACTTTATTGCCGACTAGTTTCGGTACATTGTACCATTTTCAAGACTAGTCATATAATGGAATTCTAAAAAGTAAAGGCCTCAACAATTCAGTGCAAAACACTATCTACGTCAATAGTTTACTTTAAGCGGTATATTTGAAGTAGTGGTTAGAGTAGCGAATGAGATAGGGCACATCTACATATACATTATACCCAGCGAGCCACGTCAAAGTTGTTTCGCAGAGGGTTTATTACATTCCAACATGCAGCATGAAATATGCTGTCTTCGTGGTTATCGAAAAAAAGGCCAAAAAAACATATGCGCCAACCAGCGGGCGGTGTGAGGTCTCATGAATCGACCATTTGGTCGACACAGTAAGTGCAACGAATAATTACATAGATGGCATATCTGTTTGGGTAGAGGTAGTGAAAATAGTTTCAGTTTCAGAACATGAAATGAGTTGACGGATTCAACGCGAAGAAATTGAAGAGCATAGAACACCAAGTGATAACTATATCACCAAAATCATAAGAGGCAATTTGAAAGAATGGGGAAACAGACGTCTAACATCTAATGAGAAAGAGAAGCATCAATATATTCAGGTTTATGCGGTCCCTTAGAGTGTATAAAATGCATAAAATTTTCTAATTCTTTATGCGGTCCCTTGTTGATAGAAACCGATTGAACGAACTGATTGGTATCTTTGCATTTTTTCTGGGAGCATATGCTGTTGGGAAAGAACTGGTTCGTAGGTTATCTTAAATCTGTTTTTCTATAGCAACATTGAAGCATAGATTGAAACAACAAAGAAAATCAAGTTGGATATTTTAATAAAATAATATCTTATGAATCTTGTCTTAGTCTTATCTTAGTAATGCTAAAAATAAGAGATGCTATGATCTAAATTAGAATTTACAATCCCACGAATTAAGGAAATGCATTGAGATGATGTAATAATATTTTTAGCCTTCCAGTGGTGTGAGCACGATTTAGGAAAGGTGACAATGTATTTTGATTGATTTTACCTGGCGTGTGAAACTGAATTAGACTCCGAATTTCATTTGGGGGAAAATATGTTTGGAATTGATAGAAAAAATAGGTTGAGGAGTGTTTTCAATAGATAAACCTTGAGATGGGCGTGATCTTAAGAGCACCGCTTGGCACGTTCTTAAGAGCTGAGTGCCGGAAATGGCCGGAGGGAAGAAAAAAGCAGTTGCATCCCATCAAGTTCAGATCAGAGAAATAGAATGGGACGGTGTATCCGTGAGCTTGTCGCTAGAACGTGATTCTCGACGTGGCTGCGTTTCTTAGGACTCAAGGCTTTTGTAGTTTGACCTATTTTCTTTATTATCTGTTTTGTATCTCTGGAGAGTCGTACCAATCGGAACAGGTAATGGCTGACATTCCTGCAACAGTCACCACGCACTTGATGCGAAAATACAAGGCATTAAGGACAAATGAAAAACTCTGAAGATAAAACTTTGCGATAGCTCAGGATTTAATCGGCTATAGAAACGTTTACGGCAGAGACGCAAAATAATTTTGCTCGTACTCAACATGTAGAGGTAGCAATTTATTGAACGCTCCCGTTATTGGCCTTCTGGAGAAAAAAAAATAGAACTTTTCATTCGCATGCATTAAATATAATTTAAACATTTCAATTATAACAATAGAGTGGTAACAATTGATGTTGAAATATCAAGTAAAATTTCTCCATTTGGAACTTAAATCAGAAAAGTTGTGCCAATAAATGTTTAGGGAATAGTTCTAGTTTTGTTGTAAGAATTTAGTTTTAAGTTCTTCAAATAGACTGAAAATAACTCAGCTTGTCTTTCTTGAGGTTATAATAAATTGTAATTGGTCAACAGTAGCAGTAGCGTAAGTAAAAATTATCAATATTTTAAGGCGTGAAATGAGTGCATGGAAAATGGACATGAAATCAAATATTCCAACCTTAAAATAAGAGGAAATATTTAGCCTGCGGAAACATGTTTGTAATCACCAATAGAACTATGTTAATTCTGTAAAACATTTCAGTATTTATTTCCTCCGGCATTAAAAGCGAAAATTGTTTCTCCACGTATCTGTTTTTTATTGTATCCACTACTGTACTACCTTGGGTAAAACCAATTCATGTTACGACCCAACCTTACGGTCGACTCGTATCTTTATTTTTAATTTTGATAATTTATCTTCACCACACTCCAAAGATCCAGCTGAATGAGTATGAATGGTGAAAAATTCAGTCTGAAACAATCTATGCATCAAAATTGTAGTACTTGAATGAGATAACTTTGAGAAGAGAAAAAAGCAGGTAAAATGGCGCAGTCGAACTCATCAAGTGCACAAGAAGAGAAAAAAGCCGTAAATGCTCCTTAAAGCCGTAAATCCTTTCCGTAAATGGTCCGAAAAGATCGTCGAAATCAGTATCCATTGGAAGAAAGAGCGTGAATCTTGTCCGATCTGAATAATCTCACGCTACTAGAGGCTTATAGGGGAATAGGCTATTATTAAAGCAAATCCAAGAGAATGATCTCGTATTGATCATGGTACTTCGTTTTCAATCGCAATTCTCAATCATTTGTTCTATTCTTTATTTGACGCACTCAAGGATATTTTTTCAAACCACAGCTTTGACATACGATATAAACTCATCTCATGCAAATTCATTATTGTAATTATCAGTCCATCGCAGTATGTAGTTTTAAATATGAATTTTTTAATAACCGTTACATTTTCTTAATTTTAACCCAGCATATCTTTACCGCGTGGCACTATCATTTAGACCTAGGGTAAAATATTCGTACTTGAATAATTGGTATCATTCATACTAATCACATTTATTTAATCGAATGCTCCTAGTGGTCATCTATTTTGGTGAATAAATGAGCAATTTAGAAGTTACGGGTAAAATATTTTTAAAAGTGATAATGTCATAAACAGGTCAACATAACTGACTTTCCAATCTACTGATTTTGCGGTAAGAAAATATTTTCACCCTTGATTGCTGTTTTCAATTAAACAAATTTACAAAGGTCTTCGTCACAATTCCCAACTTTCGGCATAAAGAATACTATTTTCAACATATTTTGTAGAAAAGAGTTTTTACTTTGCACTAAAATTGGCATTAAAAACTTTAAAGAAATCGAACTTGAGGCAAAAATGCGGTAAAAATTGTAGATTCGATGTCATTAAGTACACATGGAGAGAAATTCCTCACGCCAAATGGTCCGAAAATCAGTACGTACCCAAAGTTAGATAAAACGTGATTCTGGCCCGATCTGAATAATCTCACAGGACTGGGTGGCGTTGAGTGTAGAGGAAGCTTATTTGGGACATGCAGCAGACAACAAACCCTAAATCGCATTTAAGGAAGGAATGGAGATGGCCCCTAAAGATGTTTATTTAAAAAAATGCAGTCATTATTCTCTTACACAATCCCAAGCTCCAATTATGTGAATGACCAACAATTTGAGTACAGAAGAGGGCCATGAGAATTTACGCAAAAGGTAAGAAAATATATTTGAGCTCTAATTGCAATAAGCATATATGACCAATGAAATTGTGTTTTTAATATGCCTCTAAAAATGCAACTATAACTGATATTCGGTTACCAATACTATAAAACAATCCTCTTGCATGAATTTTGGATATTATTTTGCGCATCGACTCGGCAATAATTTTATTACCTCGATATGGTTTTCCATAAGGATTCACAGAATAATGGAAGTCATTATTAACGCATAAATAATACCACAATTACTCTGACCACAGTTAAACATTGAGATAATTAATTCAGCATTATGGTTACTTCACCAAACTTTAAATTGAAATAAAGGACCATATTTGAATGCAAGCGCTTTTGAAAAGAGACGTAATGCCAGCAAAAACTACACAGCCACCCTCATCAAAGGCACGTGTAGAGATATTCATCTCGCAATGTGGTCCGAAAAGGTCGGTGAAATCAGTTCCCTCTCATTAATAGAACGTTGCTCCGGTCCGAACTTACTAATCTCACATGACTGGCAAAGGTAGAGCATATATTGGGAGAGTATGAGGATCATGGAGCAGACAAAACTCAAATCATAATAGTGGCGGAACGAGAGAGGAGTGTGTTCCTGAGAGATGTATATTTCAAAATTTTTATTCACAATCTTCAGCCAAACTCACGTTTCATCAGAAAGGACGCTATTCTAGACAAATTTAGTGAATAAATAAGCATGTTCATCACAGTTTGTGATAAGTCTGTGATAAAATTTTGGAACTTATCTCTCTGCCATTTAACACGAAGGTCGGTATGGTTAGGTGAGGGTAGAGCATCACACATCACACATTCAAAGTGGGAGAGCCTTCAGAGAGCAGAGTGGGAGAGAGTGAGCAGAGGTGAGAGGGCAAAAGTGGGCTTCAGGAGGATTTCAACCTTGGACCCATCGATCACCAGCCAATTGATCTCCCCATGAGCCTACCATACACCCCCATTTTGAATTGGCTTATTAACACTAGAATATCGGGAAATTGGCATACCTCAAGAATGCCGGGAGTCATTATGACACCCATATTCTTATAGCCGTTTTATGTTGCAGATTATTTTTTTCTTAGTATTTAGTCTTAAAGCGTCATCTTCATTGTAATAATAGTTTTTGGTTCCTAAACATTTTCAAAAAATAATGTTTTTGTGGGTCGTCGTGTGTAGTGTATAAAAAAATAAGTGTCGTCGCGGTAAAAATTGGCTGGTTTAAGGAAAATCATTCGCAAATAGAGCGGAATATAATTATCTCACGAGCTAATAAATTTTCGAAAAAATGTTGAACAGCTGATATTTATCGAAATTGTGTAAAACATAAACAATCATGAAGTTGTTCTATTCTAAAATAGTAATTTGGCTAGTAATAATCAAACTGCATCCCACGAAGCACCTAAACCGAACGAAGAAATGATAAAATATTATGGGTGTCAAAATGACACCATCTGGCATCAAGGTAAATTTGATTTTTTTAGGCCGGAAAAAAAGAGGGGTGTATCCCTAACATTGTCATCTTATTGAACCTTAAAAATGATAAAAAGCCACGAAATATTTTATCCTACAACAATCTTTAATGACCAGCTTTGAAAAAAATGTTCGCGCAGGGTGTCAAAATGAAACCCTTCGGCATTCTAGTCTTAATGTAATAAACCAATCGTCTTGCTATCATTTTGCACATTTTTTTGCGCACTAACCGGGATAGAATTTTGTAACCGTAAAATAATTGATTCAAAAAAGGACACGTGCGTTCGAGAGGAGATGAATATAGGTTCTAAGATAAATTATTCCCTTGAAAAAAGTTAACAACTGAAACAAAGTACACTAAAACTCAATGATAATTTGCCTGGCTTTCAATGATAATACTTAATAGCAACGGGAGTCAAGAAGCCGTAAAAATTGTACATTCAAAGTCATTAAGAGCATATAAAGAGATATTCCGTGCGGGCATTGATTTATCATCAGTATAAATAAGTCCCATGAAAACTGTTACTTGCCCAGTACACAAAAAATATTGAAAATTTACCAAGTATTCTATACTAATGGTACTCTCCGCCGACAAGAGACGAAAATTTAGGAAAAATTGTGCTGTCGAAGCCATCAAGGGCATATGAAGATATCAAATTAGGTATTGCTAGCAGTATAAATAAATCTCCTGAGAACTGTTAATCGCTGAAACCCTACACAAAATTTCACAGACAATTTATCTGATTTTTCTCTGCTAATACTTAAAAGCAATCGTCCTCGATCAGAGACAAAAATTGAGTAAAAATTGCAAGTAAAAATGCCCATTCAAAGTCATCAGGTGCGTTTGAAGAGAAATTCCTCACAGCAAATGATCCGAAAAGGTCGGCGGAATCAGCGCCCAAGGGGTTGATAGAGCGTGATTCTAGTCCGATCTCAATAATCTCACACGACTGGGAGGCTTGGAGTGGAGAGGAAGCAGTATGTGGGTCATGCAGCAGACAACAAACCCCAAATCGCATTAAAGGGGAGGAAAGGGTGGGAAGGGGTGGGGGTCCCCTCTCTAGGAAGTGGGGAGGTGCACAGCAGTTGATTCCCAGAGAGTTCCCCTTGCCCACCCTCCGCTGCATACAAAAGGCGCAATTGCATAGGTGTGTGCTCTCGTGGGGACGTGAGCCAATCAAACAGTCCTGGCCGCCGCATCGGGAATCACGCTACCTACTCCCTCTCTCCATTTCTCCTTCCCTTTTCCACTCTTACACTTCCCTATCCTTCCACTCTGACGCTCAATGAGCCAGAGGACTCCACCACTTTTTCCCAGGGGTGACATACTGTGTACTTTCCACTCAATGAAAGCGTACTTAATTCTTCCTAAATTTGTCAAACCTATCTTGTAGCCTGGTTGATTGGTTTAGGACTCAAGGGTATTAATCTATGCCACTAAAAAAGTAATCATTCCGGAAAAAGTATACTTCGAATGATAGTGAGTGTCTATGTGTTTTTAAGATTGATTTTAGTTATTTCGAGTAGTTTGAATAACTCCCCTGGAAAACTGCTAACATCTGACGTCGTGCAAAAAACTTTACTGACAATTTATGCTAATTATCTCTGCTAATACACAATGGCAATCCGCTTCGGCGGGAGACAAAAATGGAGTATTTTATTTTATTCTCAAACCACCGAATACAGCTCATATGGCCATTTTATAACGGGGTACTCAACAAATTTAACAATTAAATGTACACAAACAACAATGCCCTGGACAAGTGAAGCCTACCCAGGCGGGACTCGAACCCGCAACCTCTTGTTTGGCAGGCGAGGACGTTACCCCGCCACCAACGAGTAAAAAGTATACATGAAAATGCGCATTCAAAGTCATCAGGAGCGTTTGAAGAGAAATTTCTCATGGCAAATGATCCGAAATGGTCGGTGAAATCAGCTCCCAAGGGGTTGATAGAGAATTGTTAGTGGTTTCCCATTTTTGTCTAGATTGTGTGCCAAAGGTCAGTCATTTGTTTTGAATATCCTATCTTACATTCCCATATCCTTCAACTCCAACGCTCAATGAATCTGCAGACTTTCCCAATTTTTCCCGTGGGTGAAAAAGCGTGAACTCTTCTGTCGAAAGAAGCGTATTTAAGTCTTCAAAAATTAGGTAAACCTTTCTCAAAGCCCAATTGAATGGTTCTGTATTCAAGAAAGTAAATCTACATCAGTGGTCTACCGAAGTTTTTCCAGTGGGGAAGAACCGTACATTTTAAAGTTGATAATATCGTATTTTAGTATTCAAAACTAAGCAATTTTGAAACCTGGTTGAATGGTTTAGTATTCAGGGAGATTAAACTAATTCAGGGAAAAATAACCTTCAAAATCCAGTTTATAACAGCGTATTGAAATCTTTAAAAAGTATTCAAACCTTTTTTGAAGCCTGTATCAATGGTTCAGTATTCAGGGAGGTAAATCTACTTTAGTATTTTTAAAAAAAAATTCCACTCAATGAGTTTGCAGACTCAAACAATTTATCCAAGGGATGAAAAACCGTGCACTTTCCAGTCGATAAAATCGTATTTAGAAGTTTTCAAAAAACACTTAAAACTTTCTTGAAGCCTGTCTCTATAATATAATAATAATAATATCTAAAATATAATAATAATAATATAATAATAATATCTAAAATAATTTCCACCCGTCAAATAATGGGTAATGATCCTTCTAGGTAGCCATATCGGGGCCTTCACGGTAGGAAAGTCCTTTATCCCGGTCCTTTTAGAATTAATCTGCGTCAGTAAAATGGATGCTTATTTCAGAAGAGAATACTTTAAATGCTAATAAGTGACTTTGTATTTTTGACGCCCGTGTTGATGGATTCCCATCATTGTCTATATACGTGGCCAATTGCTAGGTATTTGTGTTGATGATGTATAATGAAACATTGATTGAATATTAGCAAAAGCATGCAATTTTACGATATTTTACTTGTTAACTAATGCATACTCATGTCCACCATATTTTTCATAAGCCTTGAATCAACACCTTGATTTTTCTCTTTTTCTTTCCCATGAGATCTACATGGAATAACATTTCCATTATTCCACTGCCCAAGATAAATAGACTTGTACCAAGATAAATAGAACTAAATTGCGCATCGACAAAGCATGAGAACGTGGAGCTGCGTAGAGGGGACATGAATCGTTAAACGACCAATAATGTTCATCAAAGGAATGAGTTTAGAACTAACACTCAAATGAATAGAGTAATGAATGAATCAGAAGTATATCTTTTCTAAATTGCTGAAACAATGATAGCCAAACACAAACACGAGAGTACCTAGATACTTAATACAACTATTCATTTACAAGGGACACAACTAAGGCTTTCCGGTCTTCTCCTCTTGTGGCCACTTCTCCCTCCAAGACCACATCAGCATCTAATTTAGGATATCATCATATTCGTCCGTTTCACTCTCCAATGCAATCCAATCTCTTACCTTTTAATAATTTTAACGTCGTTTCACCCCAAAAAGGAACAATTAGTTCATGATTGTGATGTTTCCCCCATTATCCTGTTAATTAGTCCTGAAAATGAACCATAAATTTACCTAAGAACTTGCATCTCAAAAACATAGCTAGTTCAAATCTTGTTTTCTTGTGCTCCAAATTTTGTAACCATATAGAATTATAGGAAAACTTCCACTCTAATTTTAATTTGCCTCGACATAATCTGAGACTTCAGAATACCGTTTTGAGCATACTTCAGAGCAATATCGGTGATAGGTAGTTATGCCACAACATTTGAGGCACATCATGAAGTATTGGATAAATCAGGAGGACATCTATTCCCAATTGCGAGCATAGAGTAGCATCTTCTGTACTTCAATTAGTTCATAGTTCAAGCCTTTCCACGCCAAATCTCAAACGTTATACAGTTATTCAAAATCAAGTGCACAGTCACTTATCATTTTCGCGTTTTCCCCCAAAGATCATCTTACGAGACGCATCAGAAATTCTAACGCATATTTCAGGGATATACTGCTAAGTTTCTTAAATATGCTCCACACAGTATTAACCTATCGTAACTCCCAGATAATTGACTTCATTCGATGAATGAGTTAACTCCATCTTCAGGAAGGAAGATATATTTTTAAGCGAACGTCAGTAATGCGAAAAAGAGTTAACGAATACGTAGACCTAAAGGATCTTTAGTTCTTCCCGTTCTCATCCGAGTGATAAAAGACTGCTTTCGTGATTTCACTGCCCCAGAATAATAGACCTCGAACAAAGTTGCACGGGACAAAAGAGTTGAGCTGGTAAGGACGGAGTCGATGAGTGCAAATACATTGGAAGGCGACTTAACGGGTCCATCCACGGACCCAATCTACGATTCACGTGAGGGGAACTAGTTTGGAAGTAACACACTCAAATGAACGGAGTAATGAATGAATCAGTGGAAAGAAAAAATACGAGGGCACCCCCCAACCGAACTCTCCCGAAGAAAAAACTCAGTAGTCAGGAATAAGAAAGGGAAGGAAAAGAATAAAACTGGCGAAAGAATCTTCTTCGCGGGGCAAAGAAGGCGAGAATTGGGTACCTTTGCGAAAAGGAAATCCACTCGCTGGAACAGTTTCATTATCGAGTCGCCGAGTTTTTGGAAGTCATTACGTTTCTTGATGACTACTTAATTGCTTTTAGTTCGGAGAGGAGGTTTTTTCTCTCCTTCCATCTCACTCCATTCTATTTTTTTATTACTACGCTGCCTAAATTTTATTTTATTTTATTTTTTCGACCGAATATCTTTTTCGAAAAACTTTACCAATCGTACGGATTCGCGATTTCAGATGAGAAAGAAGTCAGAAAGGGTCGGAGCAAGTGAAGCGTGATGAAATAACTAGGTGGCCATCGGGAAATTCGCAAACGAAGCCTTCATTACATTTGGGGAGCTCAGAATCAAAGGGAAGAGTTAGTATATGGGGCCAAGGAATGGAAAAATAGGTGTGAGATCAGGGCTTGCTGCCCATTCACATTCACAGCAAAGAATCGCAGCAACAAGCTCTTCAGATCCTAGCTATCCTCCTCAGTCCCACGAAAAATCTTCCATAATTTTGGTTAGCATCATGTTCTAGTTAATTGCATCTTAATAAACAGCAATAGCGAGATCTGTCAGTCATGCTTCTGTATGAAGCTGTCATCGGTCCAGAAGCACTGAACTAGTTGCAATAACTGCAATTCACTTAGCCAAGTGGAAACAATTTAAACGTCGATGTATTGTATGCCATACACCAGGACCGAGGGTGCTATGAGGCAAGAATATTACAAAAGCGGATTCATAAGCCGGCCTCTAAATGTGTAGGCAATTACCGCGCGTTTAAATGGGTTTACAAAAGTCGCCACTCGCGTCACTGACAGACCAATTGATCCGAGTTTTACAGAGAAATAAGGTAAAGTTAGCGGTTTTAACCAAAGTTTATGTACAAGATGATATTATCTATCAATGCATAAAGGCTCAATGCTATTCCTCGCAGTTATAAACATCATACGGCAAAATATTGGAAAAAAGTGGCTCATCACCGCGCCGCGGACATATACGAAAACTGATTAAAATGCGACCGAAGTGGCAACAAAACTCACCCCTCCATGGGATGGAATTGGTCCTCCATGCAGTCCTCTTGCCATGGTGCTTCCGCGGTACTGCCAACGCTGGTTTAGTGGTACCGGGTGCCGCTGCGTACCTGCATGTTAAGTTTAGACTGTTTCAGCTATTTGGAAAAACATATTAAGCGATTCACTCATTGATCACGTAATTTATTCAGTATAAAAGAGAGTGAAAAATGATGAACCAATTTGATATTTCCTAGGAAGAACTCCGACCTTAAATGGGATGGAGCAATTAGAACAAAATCCTTGCGGATTCCGTTGGGATAGACTCTTGAATCTGAACTCTTAAGTCAAAAGAATTTCACAGCATCCACCTCAAGAGGTGAGAGGAGAGAAAGGAAAAAGAATATATGCACCACATAGTTTGCTGATATCAAAAAAAGCAGGCCGGAAACTGGATAAAATATTATTTTTTAGATAGGAAGATGAAATTCGCATAAACATTCTCAAATAAATTGTGCGCAGCATGAAAGGCCAAATGATGAGAACAATGAGGTCAAAAAAGCACCGATTGTGCCAAAAAAAATTACCACACCCATTTATTCCTAAAAAATTTCCAACTTTAGCCTTTGGTAGTACAGATAAATGCCAATTATTATAAATTACAAAATAAATTTAAAGAGCTGTATGATAACATGATGAAGAAGATGAGGAGAAAGTTGGAAAAATTTGCTTTAGACGACCATTCTCAATTTTTATGAAACAATTTAACGGAACCTTATTTTAGTACAGTTAAATTAATCTCTGTGTTTACGATCACAGCGCATATTCAACGTAGGAAGCATTGAAACAGCTATGTATCGATTTTCAAGGACTTGAAACGTTCCAACCCTTACTACGTCCTGATATCGAACTTGATGTCAAATTTCCTTGAAAACGTCTAACGTAAAATACTAAATAAGCTGCTACCAGAGTGATTGTTAAATTTATTGGCGCCTAAAATTTCTCATGTACCTACAGAGAATTTGGAACGAATTAAGTTTTTGCAATGATCGATTAAGGCGAAGAATCATTTTTCCGTCCATTTTATAAATAAAAAAAAGTAAAAATATGCATCACATGAGATTAATGGCCATTTTTTATAGTCGCAATAGTTTTAAATACCTAATCAAACAAAGGAAATAAATTAAAGCTAATTATAAAGTAATTTAAGGTAATTTTATCTTGGAATGACCGTTTTATTTGCAGAAGTTTTCCGCTAATTTTATGAATAAATATTTTAAATTTTAGTTTAGTTATTTAAGTTTTTACCAAGTGTGGTTGTGTGGTATTTTAAACACCACAAAAACAGTTTTCAATTACCATAGTAGGGCAGGAAAGTTATAGCAGCAAAATACATATACCCTGTTGTAGGAGTTATCAAATCGATACTCTGAGTTCGCAGATGAGTCCAATATTGTTTGTTCTATGCACACTATAAGTGTTTGCCAAAATAGCGCCCCCATGCGGAGATTTGAAGCTGTCATTCGACGCGTTTGGAAGCAGGAAGAGGAGCATCTATGCAGCATCATCCATGTGATGGACCACTAAGAGATCTCCTCCGCCTAATCTGGCTTACATTGTGTGCATCCGCACATGGATTGCAACCCGACTAATCCCGAGAAGAGGTTCTGGATCGAGCGCCGACTCAAAAGGAAAGACCTCGAAGCCCTCAATGCTAGCGAACGGCAAATTCGGATCCAGGCTCCAGTGATAATCCCGCAAACCAAGGAATTTAAATTGCAAACTAATCACTTGTACGGGGAAAGCAATGGGCTGGAATCAAGCGCTTATTTTTATCCTATCACAAGCCCATTTCACAACAAGCATCCTACATTCCTCATGCATGAATTGTATGCTAATCCATGCCGTTGACTGACACTGTTTAGCTGTCTCTTTTAGATATTCCAGAATGGGGTTGGGAACGGAATTGATGAATCTCTGTACGACACCGTGGACTATAAATTTAAATCAAAATGTACCACTGATAAATTTTAATCAAAATGTACCACTCATATCGTCGGAATGAAATTACAGAAACTTTAAACCGGTACTCAATGCTCATTTAAGCTAAAGTGCAAACTAATCCCTCATCGGGGAAGATAATGAGTTGAATTTAAACTTTTTTTTATTCCATTACAAGACTATTTCATTACACTTTACATCTATCCCCTTTCATCAATGCATGAAATGTATCTCCACGACATACAATGGTACTATTTATCCTTCTCCCATCTGTACTTCAGAATGGGAGAATTTGAGTCTCAGTAAGATATGCTGGATCTATTACAGCATAACATAGTTATATAAAAAGCAACGCTTTAACTCAACCATCGGAACGAAGCTTTTTCAAACATTAACCCTTAGTCAATATTGAAATAAATATTTGCAATTTTAAAACATGGTTTCAATATTACTGCGTCGTATCCAAGGTGATGTATGTAACTTCGAATCTTAGGAATTTAGACGAGAGACTACTAAATAGTTTCAATAAACGTCATGGATTTTGAAGTTCATATGGTAAAATCAAAATATAGGGCCTAATAAATTTTACAATCATGGAAATTCGCAATAATTATTTCAATAATGAAAAAATCCACTCCATCACTCTTGAATCTTCCAACTTTATTTGTTACCGAATACTATATGAACTGAAAGAGACCATAAAACATTCGCCGAGGAAAGGAATGGGTTGAATATAAATGATTATTTTTATCGCATCACAAGGAATTTCACAACACGTATCGACATTCTTCTTTAATCGACACATGAATGGTACGCCTATGACATTAACTGATACAATTCAGAAATTTTTCTTCCGACTCCCATGACGAGAAAGCCAAACATGAATGGTAAATCTCAGTACGTTGGAATGGACTTAATGAGGTTTAATATGATCATATGCATTAAAATGTACCAATCCTATTATCAGAGTTAAATTATAAAGCATTTAAACCGTTGCTCAAAACGCAATTGAGGCAAAGTGCGAATTAAGCAATCAAAGGGAAAAAATTGGGTTCATTGAAATGTTTTCCTTTTTATTAATCATGAGGCAATTTCACAACACAGCTTCATTACCCTTTGATCAGGGCATGTACCACTAGTCCATGGCGTTGCTAGGGTGATATTATATACCAATTTCTCTCTTTGAAATTCCATGATGGAGCGAGGAAACGTCAGATTAGAATCTCAATACGATATAGTATGTATTATCATACTAAATATGTTCATTTGAATCGGAATTCACCACCCAAACTATCATTTTAACCGTAACTCATTTCACTTTAAATGTGAATACACCTCTTTTCGTAAAAGCAATGAGTCGGATTAAAGCATATAATTCATCCCACGCCAAGGCTGTTTGACAGCATATAATAATTCGTGAGAGATACATGGAATGCAAAGAGATTACGAACATTGATAATATTCCATTATTAATGCCTCACCAAGATATTGATAATGATTATATTAAAGACGACCGTAACAGCAAAAAACCTGAAATATAATTAAAATTCCAAGCAGATATATTTCTGGGCAGTAAATAATTTAACCGTTATTCTATACTCAATGGACTCAAACTGCAAAATGACCACCCGCCCCGTGAACAATGAGTCGCAATACAACGTTAATTTTTATCATACCGTAATGCTGTTTCACAATAAATTCATTCCTCAATTATCGATGCATGTAATCCACGTTAACTACGATAGCAGCGCAACGAATTCTCTGCTGTTTTGAAAGGTTACTACAACGAACTAAAATTGATGGACTTTCAGGTAATTCTATTTCATTTTTCGTTTTCATTTCGTTAAAATTAACCTTCTCTTTTCTAAGAATCTCGATCAATTTTTTTTCTCGTTTATGAATGAAATCGTTTTGTTTATAAGTGTTGGTGATATAGAACAGTTATTACCTGAAAAATCTTTTTAGCATAATACGTGTCCCACTTCATCCTCCATTAATAGAAAACTGCAAATACTCCTTCTAATAAGTACTTAGCAGTATGGTATCCATCATTTCGAACTGAGATTCTCCGACTTTATTCCTTTGCCCTGTAGTGTAATTTGGAAGAGAATACCAATCTACCTACGTCATGAACTAGAGCTCTACTACGACGACTAATCCATCCTCAAAGTTGTAGAATGTAGGTACAATACCACTGATTCCCAATACGCTGAGGTGGATATTTTTCCGTAAAAATAATATCATCTATAAAATTCTCATGAATTAAGCCATTCAATATTTTTAATCAGTACTCAATAATCATGAAACTATAATTACAAATTTAACTACTCTTCAGTGAAAGCAATGCACCAGATTAGATGATATATTCTTTCCCGATGCCAGGCTATTTCACCACTCATCAATTCTGGGGTCGTTTCGTTACCGTGAATTTCTGACCGTTTACCAACACCGTTAATGTTCATTTATCATTCTTCTAATTTTGGAATAGTACATCCCATTCCTAATGACATCTGGTAGTGATTAGGTGTAATTGTTGATTTTAGCTATTAATGATCCTGCTAAATTGCAGAATCTAGTAATAAAATTGGTGAATCACAGTCCCCCAAAGAGCCCAACAAAATTTCTAATAAATATGAACATAAGAATCGTAATACTTTACAGTACTTATATAAAGATGTTATGAAAAACATAAATAGGGCCCAAATAAAATTTAAGGAACTTATCGCGTCATGGAGCTATTTCACAACATTGCTATCATCTCAGGCAGTAGAATGGATTGCATTTCGATTAGGTACTTCGACAACTAGTTACAAATAAAAACTTTTTCCAAATTCTGGAAGGTGAAAACAGCAATGGCGATTCGTAGCTTGACATAGTAGATATTTTTTTCTAGTTTTGGCATTAAAAGCCGAAATTCCCGTCTGTACTTAAATAGCATATTCTAATTTCTATGTACATGGCGCATAATTTGTCGCGAGGACAAAACTTCTTAGCATGCTCAAATATTTACATAGATTTTAAGTTTTTCACCTTGACATAATAATGTTATCGTCAAAGCCACTCTGAGTAATAGCAAATAATTTGTTCACTCTTCCATTCCAGTACTTCATGCTCAATTTTCAAGTTACTTTGGCGATTCAGCTGTGAAAGAGTTTCCCAGAAAAACCATCTAAAGAAATGGTTATTCTTCAATAAGTCGGAGAGGCTAAAAGTTTCCAAATCCTATCAAGAGATTACTCGGTAAGGATTCATTCTGTCAACTTCTCGTACTATCAAAAGTCTATGGCTTCAAATCCTACACCTTTTTCCTCAATTTTCACATTGCTTGCTGCCAGTTCGTATCAAATTCCCTGTAACTCACTGCCAATCTAGATTTTTACATCCATACTTCAAGACACAAGAAATATTTTTGACATATTTCACTGCATAACTCCTCCTTCACTTATAATGATCAAGTCAACTAAATGTACACATCTCCCAAATCTCATTGAAATCGGTTTTAAAGATTTGTGTAATTAATTTTTAGAGAGAAGGAAGACGTACAAAAGTACTTTGTTTCATTGAAATTTTTTTACTTAATTTTATTAATACGCTATATAACTACACAGCTGCATTCCCCATTAACGAATGCATATATTAGTGGCCCCTGACGTGATACAGTGATGCTATTTGACAACCTCTCTCTCCTAAATTCCACCATGGAGCGAGAAAACGATCTCGGAGAATCTCAGTACGTTATCCCGATAAATTCGTAATCGAAGAAGTATTTGTACTTGTCTACTAATGGAGAATAAGTATTATTCCAAGAAGATTTTCGGACAACAATTTTTATTTAGCACTAATGTGTATAAACTTAAAAACGGCATTCAGCAAAAGGAAAAAACTATTAAAATAAGAAAAATAAAGCTAATTATTATGAAAAATTAAAAAATCAGGGTTCTCACAGTTAAAAAATGTGGACTAATGTCTAAAATAACAAGCTTCTCAAAAATATTCAAATTCCTCATAACCATAGATTCAGGAGCGAATCCAAGACTTTTTTGGGGGGCACACAAGGGTCTGACAGGTCTCCTCACATTTGGAATTGAAAACAAAATACAACAATAACTGTAGAAGATATTCTCTTCATTTGGATATGAAAGTTATGAAAAATTAAATTAAATGGTTGAGACTGCGTAATACACAAATTAAAACGAACCTAATGATAACCGTATTAAAAATCTTGTATTGTCTAATGAGTCTAGGCGGGGCCCGTGCCCCCATTCCCCCTCTCCTAAATTCGCCCATGCATAGATTTTTAACCGATATTATTATTAACCCATATTCATAACCAAAATTACGAAAATTATGTTTGTTATAGTGATTTGTTAAGAGTGTTTGGTAGGCCGGCCCTTATTTTTCAGAATTGCAAAAAGTTATGTTTTCCTGGTCTCAAAATGATCCAAATGAGGTCTATATTCACGTGTTAAAATTTGGTTACTTTAAAATAACGGCAACCCGTGCCCCAAGGGCCCTAAGTATTAACCCTTGGAGGACCAAGGGAGGGCTAAAAAATGTCCACCTTTTTATTTTTTCAAAATTTTAAGTACTCATTCACCCTTTACAGATTTATAACTTCGTTATATTGTCAAATATAGGTTTAAAAAGATAAATACATCTTGATGTATATGGAAAATTTTGTTCATACAACGTTATGAGAGCGTAAATACGCGGTGGACACAAAGTAACCCTCCCTTGGTCCAACCTGTGACATATTTTTCGACCGAATGGAATCGTGCAATGGGACAAATAGTTTTGTTTGGCATTATAATTTATAACTTAATTAGTTTAAATTAACTATTAACGTTTATTTTAATTCAACAATAGGCTCCATATTGCATTTATGTATTTAAACTATAGGATGTAATTACTTTGATTTTATTTCACTAATTTCTACTCTTCATAGTTTCAATTATTATTCTATTCTAAGAAATCAGAATTCATAAAAATAGTTTTAAAAATATTTATCTTACATATTGATTAATTTTCTTTAAAAATTTTGAACTGCATGTTTAAATACATAATTACTCTGTTTCTATTCACTTTGCTTACTCTTATAGACTCCGTTTGGCAGAATTATAAACTGATACATTATATCGAAAAAAAGCTTCTGAATACCCTTCTGAAATTTTGAATATTGAAGTCATTCCCTCTATAATACTTTCACAAAAACCTTTTCACTGTATTTATTTTATTCATTCATGAACTGGAAAGGGCGCAAAGAGCTCTATCCAGCCATTCATGAAGCATCTATTTAAAAAAATGAATTTTTGCATACCCCGGAAACACTTTGGTTACCTATCTTATCAGACTCGCAAGAATTCGAAGTATTTTACCTTCATGTCAAACTGGAATGCCATGGATGCGAAAATATGAGTGCAACAAGAACTAGCCCACTTTCTTACCGTGATATTAGTGTTTTTAAATTTATGACACACCGGCTAATTTACTCAATACCTTCACCCTCACCCTCAGCTGCTGCGTGATTTGAACTCTCGCCATTCAAGATGCATTCTGTATACAATATAATGCAATTTATACAATCAGGATACAATCCCAAAATTACCTATCATACGGCGAGCATTTACGATGCATGGCATGCTGTCTGCAAATCTCCTTTGAAATTTTGGTCCTAATGTTGACATCCTGAGCTACTATGCGGTGGCTTTTGAGTGAAAGGGTTTATATCTTTGAAAAGTTTTCCTATCTGCTTATCTACTTGACTGAGAGTGACGTGTAATGAGAATTGGAAATTACAAGTGACAGAATAATTCAGTAATGAAGAATTAAGTGAAACTGTAGTCCATGTTAGTGAAATCAGTTCAAATAATGAAGTAAGGCAGGTGAAGGAAATGACTTTTGTAGGAAAAAAGGCAGCTAGGAAGATATCGAGTACGTTGCAAAAATGGCAAGGAAAAACCTGAGTGATCCTCCTCGCGTGACTAGGCGAACCATTCAAAATATATTGCGGAAAAGCAATGTTTACTGCCTGCTGGTAAGGTAAAGGATATGCGCAAGTCATTTGAAAAAATTTCAACCCCGAAATTCTTGACATAATTTTACGGCATACAAATGAAGAAGCAGAACGAACTCGAAGTCTAAAAATGATACGGTAGAACTAAAATCCTTCGTAGGAGTTTTGATATTGTTCGGTGCAAACGGTGATAGCAAGTTCGAATTGCATGATTGGTGGTTACAGGGATTTGGAAGGTCCTCCTATATTGCTGCGGAGAGTTGAAACTGATATCAGGAACTATTGCCTTATTTGGTGAAAAGTCTGCTCGGGGAAAGACAAAGATGAGAAGACAAAGTTGCGCTTATTTTTCGGTATTCCAAATGGTCAATGCGATATCACCCAAATATTAAATTTGTGAACTCGACATGTTAGTTGATGAAATGTTATCATTGTTTAGGCGAAGGTGTAGATTTATAGTATTCATAAAACGATAACCAGGGTAGTATGGGGTACTTATAAGAATGTTCACCAACTGTTATGAGAGGTATGTGCTCAACATGGAAATAATTGCCTCAGAAAATAATGAACTATGACCAAGCAGAGGTTCAAACAAAATAGTGAACGCCTGGTGATCCCAATCAATAATTCCGGGGGAAATGTGTCAATGGGTAGATACTATAATTCTGTGGAGCCAGCAGAAGAACTTTATGGATTGACTATGGTTGGAACTATGCAGAGTAACAGAAAACTTATTCCTGAACAATCGAAGGGAACAGCTAGTCAGAAGATTTTTTCAAGTTTATTTGAATTTACAGACCCGAGATCTGGGAGTCCACCGGTTACTCTTATCATTCATCAATAAAGAGAAGCCTAAGAAAAATATCGTTTCTCTATCCATACAGCATATAAAAATCAATTCATATCCGATATAAATGTCAGTAATTGTTTCAAAAATAAATGTGACGTAAATTTGCTCTACTACAACACCAAAGGAGGAGTTGAGTTATTGATCAGATGCTATGCAAGTATTCCACCAAAACATCTACAAGAAGTTGGCCAATCTGTCTTCTTTGCACTAATTGACATTGCTGCCCTAAGTGGATTCTCTCTTTTTATACTCATTTTCCTCAGTAAAATGCCAAAAAAATTAAAAGGAGACATCATTTAGGCATATTTGTTGGGCCTTGAACTTATACGGCCACAATACAGTATTAGTTGGAAAAGACAATAGATTTATAGAAGCACATTTTATTGATGATGGAAGGGGTCGCGGATAGAAAAATACAGCCGTCATATGTTGCTGTCAAAGTAATTGGCACAGGAAACTTCCATGCGTGCAGCAACGCACTCACATCAAAAAGAGAAAAACCAAACAAATTATAAAAAACTATGATTATATGTACTTACTATATGTAACAGTTATATTTGCGGTAAACATGGCATAAAAACTAACGTATACAATACAGGCAATAATGCTTCCTTATCAGAAGATTCGAGTTGATTATTCATTAGTGATTGCTAATGTTAATAATTTTATAACTTATCGGAATGATATGGTTATCGATAAATAAACACTACGAGCAATATAGAAGATAATTTTTTTAATTAGGAGACGTATTATGATTTATCATGTACTTTTAAATGAGGTAACTGAAAACGGAGAGGAACATTTTAGGTTTATTTTGAATAATTATAAAATTGTTGTCCTGGAGTACGGTTGCTGAGAATTGACTTAAATTTGAAGTACTATGCTTTATTGTTATTTTAGATGCACAGTAATTGGTGATTTAGGAACTTAATTTTCAAACAAGGGCATGAAAACCGGAACCTCTGTGAAGAAATTTTATCATTCTTTCGTTTATGATCAGTTTAAAAAGATTTGAAAATTTCAATATTTTTATTGCGATTTTATGACTTTTAGCTGGATAAACAACTTTTAAAATGTTTTAACAATGTAAAAAAACAATTGTTGAAGATATATTCTGTTTCATGATTAGTTAAAACGAAAAAATATAAGTGGACATTTTTTGACCCTCCGTTGGTCCACGGTGTAACCGGTTGGTCCTTTAAGGGTTAAGGACCCTCAATTGAGTTTTTTGGGGTTGAAAAAGTGCTATCCCTAAGTAAAACGTAAAAGTAAAGATCTTTAGGAACAATTTTCTGTTTGTTTTGACCTATCTCTAAGCGTTTAGGAGATATCCTCCGTCGTAATGCAATCCCCCCCAGGGCGCCACCCCGCACCGCGGCACCGCTGAGGTACGGCCCGCACCACTTACTACAGACGGGCCGTAACTCAATTGAGGGTCCTTAGTACCTAGGGCCCTTGGGGCACGGGTTGCCGTTATTTTAAAGTAACCAAATTTTAACACGTGAATATAGACCTCATTTGGATCATTTTGAGACCAGGAAAACATAACTTTTCGCAATTCTGAAAAATAAGGGCCCGCCTAGTGTTTGGTCTCCATACCCTGCAAAATGGAAGAATCATAAACGATCTGCTGTTTCTGTATGATGTCATCAATAAGGACCTATGTTATGAGTTGCTGAAGGAAATAAAAATAATAGTTCCAACTTTTAATAGCCGGTTTAAAAGAACATTTTACATATCAAAGGTTAAAACAAATTATTGTTCCAATACGCCAATACGAAGGATTTGTGTACTATAAAATAAAAATTTCAACGATCTAGACTTGTATCAAAAGAAATACTGCTTTGTAAAAGATGTAAAGCATATGTATAAGGGATATTATGGAAGAATACTCCTTGCTATTAATGAGTGCTATGATCACGAAAATGAACAATAATTACTTTTCCTTCACAAGATTAGCAAGGCTTAATGGTGCATTTGTTATCTGAGTTGAAAATAATATTACTTTAATTACTTATTACCGGTATAAATTGGAATATAGAGATCCAATGTAATTTGTCGTATATTGTAAGCATTGAGGTTGAAAACCAAAGGAGTATGCTCACAAAAACCGCGTCAAAAATGCCAAATGTGACGCTTTCCCTCGAAATAACGTTTTCTTTCAACGGGATTTTAAATTTGTGTACATACCAATTGATGGTTGGAAGAATATCCTCCATATTTTTGGCTTAACTAAATATAAGTTCGGAACATGAGTTCACCCCGATATATTTAGCTATAAACTTGTTCATGTCTTGCACAAAACTGATTATTTTATCAACCATAATCTGCGAAAGAATAAGAACGTTGAACAATGAAGAATATTAAACAATATCTTTAAATGCAGAAATCCATGATCACTATATATGGCGAGATTTTCCATTTCCGCGATTGAGCCTATTGTTATTGCCATATCTGCTGTCATTATTGTGTCAGAACAGTGATGATCTTGAAACTAATAATGCTTAAGCACTCGTGGATTCTATGTACCATGTCATGAGCTTACTCCACATAGTATGGCAATCAATGAATCTGTATACAAAACCAGTTTTGATTCCTAAAACATCATGCTGTCTTGCGAAAAAAAGAACCTAATTTCCTATTTTATAGAGCTATTAATGGCTGAAATTATTTTATCCATCGCTATACATACATTATTATTTAGTCATTAAACGCGGAACAAGAGGTACGAGGACAAATTAATATGCATTAACTGTGTAACTATCAACGAATGCTAAAAATTGCGAATTCTATGCATCATTTCATGAAATGAAAGGTCCATGAGAGAGCAACCGAATGAATCTGCACACAAAAACCACCTTAAGTCCCTCAAGTGTCTCGCTGTCACTTTAAATTATATTATTTTTCGACGGAATTTCCAATTTTGTGCATCCCTTGATGGATGGAATGAAGAAAAAAATAATGCTAGCCATCAGAGAGAGCTTTCAGCACGAAAACGAGCAATTCCTCTCATTACAGCGACGAAGGCAGCGAGGCTCTCGGGCATGTAGGTAGATATACCTCCATTGATCAATTTCAGTGCACCAATTTTTATCCCGCGCTCGACTCCATTCGGTATGTTATTTATTCAGCGCGTGTCGCCACTATATTGTTTTTCGACAAATAATGAAGGGAGAAAGAGAATATGTTTGCTTTTTCGCAGTGGTGCCAACCTCGCGAGTATAGGGATTTTTTTTTATCCCCAAGGGTGATTGGTCTGGTTGTCCCGCATCAATAATTCAGGCAAAGAAGTTTATTGGAGGACGCCATTCGCCGTAGCTCAGGCATACAACTCGCACTTCCGCGTACAGAATTTTTCATATCCACAGTGCACGAAACCCCGAAGGGATATGGGAGTGCGAATTACAAAACCACGGTCATGGAACCATTATTCTTTTCTTTCTTGTGTTAACTCCGTGACCACTTGTACCCCTGTGGCCACGCCGCCAACGGTCGAGTTGAAATTTTCCCTGAAATTTATTGGTTGTCCACGTATATCCTTAAATATTCCAATGATTGTGTAGCTCACGCTGATGATTACAATTACTGCATACAAGATCCATTTAATGCTACAAAATAACTTCCTAAATATCCATAAGATATCCAGCATATCCGCATAACCTTGTGAGGATATTCAAATTTCCATCCAATATCCATTGCTAACATCCATATAATATTTTAGCACAGTTAAATTGATATCTATGCACTAACCACGCAGCACTAAAATCCACCTCTTCCAATCGTAAATTAGTACATTGAAATTCAAATTTGCTTATATTTTCTCGTCCCCTATTGTATACCATCAATTACTGCTAGAAACAGCATCTAACCTATCATATCAATTATAAACTTTAAACTCCTGACATTTTCAAAACCAAACTTAAACCCATATACACGAGATGTAGCATGCATACTTCAGGAGATTATATAGAGATACGAAGAATGTTTCATATATCATTGAGTTTTCAAAATATATTCTTGCATTATATTCGCGAAAAATAGGTGGGAGGAAGCAGAGAAAAAATCAAAATCCTAAAAGGAAGTTAGTAGACTGCATTACAATTACGACTTATTTATACGAAAAATTTTAACTTTGCCCGGATACGAAAATTTTGCCGAGTGAAGTCTGCCGTCATTTATAGTTGACGCTCGGTCTCAAAGTGTCAATGTACAAGTTGACTCGATCAAGACACACAAGTGTCTACAACAATCCGCACTCCCTGGTCACCATTAACAACCTACCAACTAAGCGTAAACTGAAACATCGCACAATACAATGGCACGCCAATGAGCGCAACACAATTATCTCGGTGGCAACACCTACAATATGGAAGTATGCTAATATCGTGGGTAGAGCTGCAATAATTTTGTTAAAATCCCGTTTGATGCCTTTAGACACACTGAAACACAATTCAAGAAAATATTATAGGAGTGCATGAATTACTCTTGGTCAGACAGAGGCAGAAAGAGAATGAGTGAAGGTTGGGGTAGGTTATATGAAGATGATATTGCACCGCGTCTGGAATCTTTCCATCCCAATTCCTTTCTCGAGACCCTGGAAAAAAAATGCCTTTCCCCGACAGCCATCAATATTTCACTTCCCAACATCCAAACCACTCTTAGCCTCTCTTATTAACCCTTAACTACTGGCGAAGTTTTTTGAAACGTTATTACTGGCACTGGTACATACCAGATCCTCAAATTAATTATTTAATTTCTTAATAACTACTGATATTTTCTCAAATCCACCACGCATTTTTGAAAGTTGCAATTGTCTTCAATAGTTGTAGATTATTATATTTTGACATTTTCAATATTTAATATTTTTCGTATTTTTAGAATGTAAGCTTGCATTTTTTGTGAAAACGTAAAATCATATTTAATTTTCTCTTCATTAATGTCTTGGGAACTCATAACTCAATTTTTTCAACAAAATGGAAAATAAACAGCACTTCAATTCATGGCGGTAATTACTTCAATGCAAAAAAACGAGGTACCTAACTGTAACGCAACTGGTGGCGCGGGGGCATACCGAGTCCGCAGATCACTTTGCACAATGTTTACACTTAATAAGGGTGAGATAGACTGACAAAAACTAAGTGGCTAAGCGATGTTGCCAAATAAACATGGAAGTAAACAACAAATTTGCCACCCTGGCCAGTAGTTGAGAGTTAAGCAGTAGAAAATGTTTATGGAAGAACTTGGCTGGACAAGATACACTTGAAAATGTTTGCACGGTTCGTAAATAGAGGAATAAATTACTCATTTGAAAAAATTTACACGATCATTCACGCAAATATTAAAATTTTCAAGAGTAATTGTAAGTCTTTGTAAGTAAGAATGCTATTCTTGGTTAATGCTACTGCGGTTTATTATCAGCAGAGACACGTGAAAATCGCACTTTCAATAACAGTTTATCGCATTTTGTAGCATCTATTTTTTATTTTCATAGTGAGGTAGATGACGATAAATGTAGTGAAACATAATTATGTGACAAAATGCAGAATATTTTAAATAATTATGTTGTAGAACAATAATAAATTAAGGAATAAGACATATAGTGGCGGAGGTGTAGCTTGCCCGCGCCCATTTCTAGTTCGTGGCCACGTAGAGTCCCAGCCAACTAGCAGCTGGCCAGTCCCTCACATGCTTTAAGCGATGAGTGTCGGCGGAGCATTTAAACTGCGCTTGGCACAAAACGTACGAATTTTGCCATGGAAAAGGCAAATTTGCGTAAAAATATCATAAAAGTCCAGTCATCGTATCTATGTCGCATTTATTTGCGCACATCGCATCTATATCGCATTTATTGCATTTGCGATTTTCACGCATCTCTAATTATCAGGCATCGGGAATTGAGTTACTTGGTACAATTTACATTTGTGAGTGGTATGGTATTCATGTTAGTGAATTTTATTGTATAATATAGGTTTATTTTCGGTTCCTTCACTTTGCTCTGAGAAAGGTAGGCTTTTCGTTCATTTATTTAAGTTCTCATGTTACCAAAAGGTCATTTCCTGCTTGAAAATATTTAATAAATGGTAAGTACGCAATGGAGCTTAAATAGTCGAAGGTAATATTAAATTTGAAGTATAATGATTAAATTATTAGCATTACTTTTGTGTCCTAATGATTTTACATAATAATTAAATGTGTGTGACAGTAAAACCTCCGTATATTGCGGGTTAAAACTCGAATAAAGTTGATCGATGTATTCTCGTTTAACTTAATCTTTGCTGCTTCTATTAAGAAACCAAATTATATTAAATTTTATAATTTAAGTCATAAATGTGTGTTCATACGTTTACTAATAAAGAAACAGTGTTTGATAGCCGTCCATAAATACTGATTGGAAGAAATTCATTCAATTATTTTCATCAACAATGTCTTTCTTCAACTCAACATGGTATAACAGCTTTTAGATAGCAACAGTTAAAATATTTAAGTCGAATCAATCAGTTTAGTTTGCTTGATAAATGTTCTGTCTAAAAAATACTAAAGTATGAAATGATATGTTAACCCGTTATGAAAACCCGTGATTAAATGCTATGTTAGTGGAGCTAACTTTACTTGCATCATCATAGACTGACTTTAAGGTCTTCAAAGAGAAAATTATGTGGAAATGAGGAGTCTATCATTGATTCAGGTGATATTCTATCACAGAACAAAATTTAAAAATCAAAATACCATCATAGAATAAAATAAAATTACTTTGTTCTATTCCGCACTATATTTTAAATAGCACGACCTGGGTTTCAGCATGTAATGCCATCATCAGGTGTATCAAGCACATATCAATGTAGAAAGCAGGGGAGAGCAGACAATGGGCTTCTAATCAACTAAAAATCAGGTAATAGGCAAGTTTAATGCGTCCAGATGGCAGCAATGCTAAAATATTTCACTCTTCACAAAAAAATAAATATTTATATATGCATTACTGTAAAGATACTGTTAAATTTTATAAATTCAGTTTGTCGTGAAATTTATTTCTATACCACCTGATGATAGCATTAGACGCTGAAACCCGGGTCGTGCTATTTAAAATAAAGTGTGGAATAGAACAAAGTAATTTTATTTTATTCTATGATGAATCAAATCTACAAAGTAACGCCTGAGACCGTGTCTTATATCAAAATACCATATTAAGGCTACTTATGTAGTGTTACTGCACATTTTTTACCATCCTCGAATAAAGAATTTTCATGACTAGTCAACATGTCATCGCTCAAGCCAACGTTTTGAAAGCGTTTCGCGCTGGCGTGTGGAAGTCTCATCAGGAACGGCTCGAGCAAGATTGCAGAAGCGTAGAAGGCAGGAGAAGAGTTGAGAATCGCGAAGCGAAATCTTGACGTTTGATTAATGGAGACGAGAAGGTTATTGTTATTCTTACGAAACGAAAAGACCTGGTAGATTGAGCTGCTCCCACACGAAATTTCCATTTATGCTGATTCCTTCCTTGAACACTCAATTTAGCATGGCACCGAAGACTTTGAAAACATGCATATAGTGCAAGATAGAGATGTTTATATACATATATATATACATTTTTTTCACTCCACAAGCATCGAGTAATATCGCGTGCCCCCTGGCTCCCTTGCGACCTGAATATTTCGTGTGCACTGCACTGTCTGTGCCTATTTTATTTTTGTTTGTATTTTTTTTTGTAAAAATGTGGATCGCAATTGCAGGCACAACCTTTTTGCAGCAGTTTTTCCCGTTGTTTCCTCTTCGAATTGGAAACGTATGTGGACTGTCCTTTGTCGAATGCAGCGGTCCGAAATGAGGTGATTAGAGTCCTCGGCCCTTGGGGGAGAAACGTTCTTTGCGCGACAAGTCTGTCGAACTGATGGACGGAAAAAACTATAGGGGTAAGCGATGGAAAAGGTCAAATTCTCCGATGGTATGTGCCGAATTGCCCTCAGGGGTCCAAGGTTTCTCTCTCTCTTGGGTTTTCATATCTCTTTTATTTTTTCTAACTACGCTATCAAACCCACTTTCGACCACCGAATGACTGATTCATAAAAAAATTTTGGTGCAAACGAGGTGAGATACGACAAAAATTCATGGAATCGACCTATTATGAAAACACCAAGAAAAATTACCGAAACATTAAATTTTGCCATCTAGCAGAGCAGCGGTCTTAAATATTTTTTCATGGAAGGACTAAAAATCGATTTCACGTCATCCGGAGGGCTACAATTATCCACCTCACTCCACCACCACCTCAATAATATAAATAAAAAAACATGATTCCAAAGTGCAATTATCTTTGTTGGTTAACACTAGAACCGCGGACGGGATTTTTTTGTCCCATCGCCCTTTGCAAATGTTTGCCATTCATGTACTAGTGGTTTGATCCCTTTCAAATTTACTGACTTTTACTCATTTTTTATGCTCTTTGGAATGGTTATATTGAACATATTGTACAACGTTTGGTTCGCGAGAAAATCGACGATTTACCTATAACCGCGGGATGGGACTTTTTTGTCCCATATGGGGAAAACATACAATTTCAGTTTTTGTTTTGTACACTTATTTTGCATTTAGCATGGTAACAGTTTATTAAGAAGGGGATCGATGCACAGATTCCGTTATTCTGCCAGTTAGAAGCGCAGAAGGGAATAATCTGTGCACTGCGCCGGCCGCCTACTCACGCAGCTCCTGCCGCGTCACCTCTGCCCCGCGCGTCTGCAGGTCTGAGCTTGCAACCAACACCTCAAAATAAATTTTCTGTGTTCCTAGTTATACTTAATAAAACTTTTTAAACATTACCTTAACACGTGTTTTGTTCACACAAACCACAAAAAAAACCATCAATTATAATTAAACATGACAGGATCAACGTATTTTGTCAATGGGACAAAAAAGTCCAATGCCGCGGTTTTGGTGGGGTTGGAAAGTTTAGCGGTTCTAGTGTTAACAAGCTCAATTAACCAATATGATTTTTGATTTTGTTAATTTTCGACGAGTGTGTCGATATTTGGTTCGTGATACAATTTTCTTTGCTTCGAGGGGAAGCAAGAAATAAGCCTGCGGCGTGCATGCGGCTCGGGCGCTGCCGTTTGAAGACCCTTATTGAGTTTCCAACAGTCTACTCTATGAACCTAACTTTTGTGGGAATTTGGAGTGAACGAAATGAGAAATGATAAAATTCATTGAATATCTCCCCTCTAAAATCGTTAGAAAACACAGGAAAAGTTTTATGAGTCACTAAATATTCTACCTATTACTGTGTTGTCAACGGCCTCTTTCGATCTAATTTTTGGGGACATATATTTATTTATTTATTTATTACGTTTAATGTTCGCCCAACATATACATAATTATAGGGCGAACAATACAAGAATATAAATACAAAAAATTGAAAATAAATTGGTCACACCCACAAAATAGTAACAATCATGATAACAAATGCTGAAAAATATTAACTAAATACTATCACAGTCAGTGCAGATTCGTTTCATTTCCATTCTGTGTGCCTGGCAAAGCATGAGAAATATTACCAACATACAAAAAATATTGGTTATTACACGCTAAATTATTTTCCATGACAACAATTGACAGACACAACAATAACAACAGAATATTGGGCGTAACCAAGTGATCGCTGTTCGGAATATATTATGTATGGTATGAAACAGCATCAATTTGCATTATTTTTTCTCATTCTTTACAAAAAAGTGCACTTTTTAAAAATTTCTATCGGTTAAATTATAATTATGGGACAAAATAATATAATTTTATCTATAATCTCCAAGCGAAAAGCTTTAGAATACATGGTGTTCAAGAAATGGAAACTGTTATTTCTTAGTAGATATGGATATCTCGAAAATTATTTAAAATTTTCCTACAACCACAATTTATTTAAGAAATATTTAATGCAGCAGCTTATATCTTGTAATAAGAGCCACTTAATATTTTGAAGCTATTGAAGCGTTGAGTTGAAAAACTGGTACGTACAACATATTTATTGCATTAAACACCTTTCTCTTCAAAGGATCTGTACTTGAAATCGATATTCCACTTAAATCGATATTCCACTTTAAAGAGTAGAGTGGAGACAGTCACTGACGTACAGAGGTGTTTCATTTGAGTAATTTGGGATTCTAGAGATTTTTGCGGACCAAGAACGTCGTGTCACAAAGATTACCTTTTATCGACAGTTCTCTTGGAGAAGAATGTATAACCCACCGGTTTGGGGGAATGTTTCAACAGTCAGTGTCAGAAGTTAACTCTTTCTCCCTAACTGATTTAAGGCACAGAAGTCACTTAAAAAGTTACCCCGCTCGCTCCGAGATCTCATGAATGTAAGCGTTGGAAAATGAAGATAAAATATTGCAAATGGCAAAAGGGGGTAATGGAATTCTTATGCAAAGGGCAAAACGGGAGGTCGTACATTCTAGGTGGCAACTGCCACGGCCCCATTCGAATCAATTCCTATAGGTGGAATCGTCGGCGGAGGACCATTTGACTTCGAAATTTTCCTCTGGAGTTTTTCCCAGGCATTCCATCTGACCCAAAAAAACCTGCACGGAATATATGCAAATCTAGTTTTATTTTACTTGGATCAAATGAACTGAATTCCCATACTGGAGTTTATTTCACCTTGGCCACCATATACTGGGTCAACTTCTTCTACTCCTTTAAAAAAAATACTTTTAACTTTGAATGAATTGGAGTAAAATGCCTAAGTAAGTCAATGATGCTTAATGCATAACGCCGTCCATCATGGCTCAATGCATAGTCGAATCTTGCTCTAGAAAAAGTCTAGGAGGAAATTCAGAGTATAAATTAAATGAAAAGCATAGGAACTCTAACATGATTGAATTGAATTTAATCTATACACGTGGCAGGCTTACATTTGCTAGCTTATGCTTGGCAGTTAGCCAATTCGACGTTTTAACGCAATTACTCAACAGGGAGATGCGAAATTTAGGTAGCATGTAAGTGAACGAAATACTTTTAGGTTAATAACGTACCGTAATCACACTTATTAGAGACTGAAATTAGCATATATGAAAGCAATGGCTTCCAATTGGTGAAATTCCATGGCCGTTGCATTTATGTCGTGCACTAATTGCTGAAAGAGACTATCAATACAACCACCCAGCCCAAAGGAGGAAATAAGGAACTCTTAGTAGCTGAATATAAAAAAAGTACCTAATTAAAATATGATAAAGTATATTCCTCTGAAAAAATTGCTTCATGAAGTTATAAAGAAATTAGTAAAATAGAAGGCTTATGAAATCAAGAACAATGCATAAGATAGATTTTCCTCAGACCAAATTGAGATATGATTATGGTGTTTGTTGCAAAGTTTAAAATCATTCACTCGATTAAAAGGAGTACCTGCAAAAAATATTTTAGGAAAATTCAGTTACAATGCTCTGATAAAGAAAATTGTTATCAATTATGACGCTAAAAAGTCCCTCAAAATTAATAATTCTGCTACTTTGTTAATAAGAAATGCATGCGTAGACTCATGAACCGAGTAAAAAATTAAGACTTATCTAGTCAGTAATAGCAAGTACGAAAATAACATCAACGCATCATTTTCATTAATACTGAAAATTTAACTCTGTATTTCTGATGGCTTCAATGGGTACAAATAAAGAACGATGTTTATCTCCCTGGGTTTGTTCAGCGTCTGTCCTTATTCCTTCCAGGCAAAAGCATAATCCGGAAAAAAATATGCTCCGAAGTGGAGTAAAGCCCGGAAGATCTACATCTTCACTACGTTTTGCCCTGCATCGATAATATTCCACTTATTGTAAGATAGAGCCAAGCAAATTATCTGAGTCACAAATTTCGCGTGTATGGGGACTAGACCGTACGTTTTAGACTTTTCAACAATCTCATTTTGTGGAGGATTCATCGTTCTATGTTGCAGCTATGTATTCTTTTTTCAAGCCCAATTGACGTACATATTACATTAATAGCAATATAATATATTAATGAAATCTGTAACAGGTCATCTATGACTCATTAGTAACATTCTGATCCGTTTATATACTAATATGCTACCTAGAGATAAAAAACGTGTCATGTTCCTCCAAAATGCTGAGATATAATATACATCACAGAAAAGGTATCACCATCATGATCATTGTTGTAGAGCAATTAAATTAATAGTGTGATGCAGCCCTCAATTCAACTCTCTCAACAAATTATCTTTTCACACATAAGAATATTTTTCCTTTTTGGATATTTCATTACCTGTTTAATGCATTTCCCCCGTGGCCTTACCACTGTTGCCATCCATTTGTGTCTCATCTTTCGACTTCATCAGGCCATCATGATTAAAGTAGTTTCGGTAAAGTAAGTTCGAAAACTGCTAAGCGTTTCCACTAAAAAGAAGACGGAAAAAAATTAATCGGCCACATTTTCAGGCAAGATGACACACTAAAAGAATAAATATCATGGATGCAACATTAAAAGCTATTTACATACGTGTAAACGGTAGAAATGGCAACAATTGTAGTTGATCAAGACGGTAAAATACTTCCACTGAATGTATTTTTACAATACGCGTGTCGTTGTTATTATACAACACCATATTCATATTACACTATTGTAAAAACTAAACGCTTCGTTCAAAATTAAGTAGTGAAGTTGAAATATATCTTATTTAGCTTACATTAATACCGTTAACCATACTATGCCACATAAAATACAAGATAGCAACATTGATTGCAATAACAATTCATCTATAATTTATTTGAAATGTCCAGGATTAACCCTCTCACTATCATTATCCAATCACTAATCTGATCGCAGAGAAAATGATAGCGAAAACCACCCCTCCACGCAATAAGCCAAGCAGAACGCTCACGTGCGTACTGCAGGTCTTGATCCATTTCTCCGGCCCGTCTCCAATTGCTCGGAGGAGTGAGGAAGAAGCCTCATGCCTAACTTCAAGGGAGCGACTTCTCCTTTTCCTCCGCGGAAAACGATTCTTCGAGATTTCATTATACCATTCCGAGGGCTCAAGTTACGAAGTAGTAAGGGGGGGAGGAAGGGGGGAAGAAGGTTGAATGGAGGCGGCAGTGGGAGAGGAAGGCCTAAGGAGACAGAGGAAGGAGAGGAGTTGAAAGCGAAGGAGAAGTAGGAAAATGAGAAAGGCGAAGCTTAACTAAAATGGTCGAAACTCTTTCCCTGCCACCCTCAGTGGCTTCTTTCCCAAAGAACCCCCTCGACATGAGAAATCCAACGTTCTCCTCACGAAAGCCCTAGTTCTGCTGGGAATAACTTAACGCAACTTTACGTGAAATGACCCAGAAAAGCAAGTGAAGCATACCAATATACTTCTGACACGTTCCTCGTCATAAGTGTACGAATGAATGCCGAAAAGTTGGAGAAAATTTACACCATCACCCGACTGGATACCCGAGAAACACCTTAAGTCCTTTCAATAAAAAAACACCTGGTATTTCTTTACCCACGATGATGTTCTTTTGAAGTGTTTTCTCAATTATTAGTGGATACTCTCCTGGTTACCGCGCCGCTGAGTATGAGAGGCTGCGTGCTTGGCTTAGATTGCTTGAACAATTGAGAATGAATATCTTTAAGAGTGACGCGGAGAACATAATATAGAGCCGCGCTACATTTCCAGGTCCAACAGAAGCGATAAATAAAGAGAAATGTTTTGCCGAACGGATAGAGATGGGAATTCGTTTTTCCCCCGAACCATAAAGAACTTTAATAAATGCTAGACATAATTTCATTAGAGCACTTCCTTTTTATGTAAGAACAGCTGGTGTCCTAAAACCCCCTGCCACACGCCTTTAGGTGGCTTGAGGGGTATTATGTAGGTGTGGATGTTGATTTTTCTGACGCGGTTTTTAATTTCTGTTGGCGCTGCTTTCACCGGAAATCCTGCCATAATGTTTTTGTTGATGCTGACGGGATTTCCGGCGACACTATCGTAATCAGACCTGAAGAAACGCGGTTTAAATCCAGGAACAATTACAGAAATATATATACCTGGTGTAAAACTAGGATAATTTATAAATAATTTAGAGTATTTGATTGAGATTATTCACCTGCTGGGACCTAGAGAGCACGAGACTTTGCTTTAGGCTAAGTTGTGCGAGAAGTAAATGCCTTCTTTCCCCACACAAAGCGATAAATTACGGGGTGGAAACTCGTAAATAATGAGAGTATCACGTCCAGTAAAAAATTCAGGCTAACATTCTTCTATTGCCACCAAGATAGCGCACCAGGCCATAGTACATGCTAAATTAACTTGATTTGCAGTTGGTAACTTTGCCACTTGGAGGTTTTCTTTCCCCAGAGATCACTCACTATATATGACGTGGTGGAAACCCTGAAACCATTATAAAAACACACCCGATGGAAAACCCAGGGTTATGCAGTCGCTATTGTCACCGAGAGAACACCATATCTTACTTTAGCCAAATCTTCTTCCTCCAAAGACTTATTTTCCCAGAAAAGAAACTAAATATCTCGGCGAAAACCCATAAACCAGCCAAAACCAGTAAAATTCCAATAGTGTCGTTCCCGGGAGCGAAATGCAGAATAGACAAAACGAAAAATAATTAAACCTTGGGATCTAAACTCTGGGTCGAAACGAAATCGGAGTCAAAACTACTTCGGGTCGAAACTAAAGTAAAACTCTAGGACGAAACGAAACGCTGATAATGTTTCGCAACGGAGGGACCACGTGATTCACCTTCGAACGGCTTAGTTTCGACCCAAAAGTCTTCGAACGGCTTAGTTTCGACCCAAAAGTCTTCGAACGGCTTAGTTTCGACCCAAAAGTCTTCGAACGGCTTAGTTTCGAGTTTTGTGTGGGTCGAAATGAAGTAGAGGTTCGGCCTACCGCTACTGGGCATGGGGCACTCGTATTTTTACCACTAACAGGAGAACGGGGAACGCAAACTGTTAACACACCCTACCGATCTACCGATTCGATCAATGGATTTTCTTCCTCATAGAAAAATCCACTAGGATTGGTAGAACATTAATAGCTCACGCTTGGTTTCGCTAATTAGTAGGGCCTCCTTCGCTTCTATAGCGTTGGGGTGTTTTTCCCTCGTCCCGTCCCTTCCGCTCCTATCCTTTCCCAGAGGCGTCGGCGCCTCTTTCCTTTTTCCTACTTCTCCAGCCCCTCCCCGGGTGATCGGGCGTATAAGCCACGGGCTTCGGTCCCGGCCCCGGTGTGTTGTATACCTAAGAGGGTTCACCTAGAACCCTCATAGTCTCTGTCAACACACCCGATACAGCGATTTGATCGATGAATTTTTCTTTCTCATAGGAAACCCACTAAAATCGCTGACACATTAATTACGTATGCTTGGTAATAGTAGGACCCGCCCGCCTTTGTGACGGTGCGGGATTCCTCGTCCCTTCCCTTCCTTCCCTATCCCCTCCCAGGAGGCGTCGCGTCGTCGGGCTCCTATCGCGGCGGCACCTCCTTCCTTGTTCCTTCCCGTCCTCCCCCCTTCTGGGTGCAGAGGAAAAAAGCTCGCGCTTATAGTCTCAGCCCCAGGAGTGTAACCTTGCGAGCCCGCCCTGGAGTCTCGTTTCGACTGTCAACACACCCGGTGTAAAACCCAGGATATTCTAATCACTGTTAGCACCGAGAGAGCGCTCCAGACATTTCTTTACGCTAAGTTAAGTTTAATTTGTTGTGCGGGACCTAACTTTTGCCACCTCCTACGGGCTTCTTTCTCCGAAGCCATCTTACGATGGAGCATCCGGGCCATTCAAAACGAACGCCGCCTTCTCCCACTGGAAGTGGAAGGAGAAAAAGGGAATATCTCAGCCCCGAAATTGGAACACCATTTCAAACCCTCCCTCTTTCCATCTGCGTATATCCGCCAACCACCCTTGCCTCTTTCTTATTCCCTGAGGAGAGGAAGAGAGGGCCCTCATCTTAGAAGCGCGCCGTCGAAAATCCAACAGCCAAGCGAGACTCAAGACTGCATTGCCCCCCCCCCCTTACTTTGTCCCCCCTTTACGAATGATTCCTTCAGCACGCTATCTCTAAATTGTGGAACTCCTTACCAGGGACGGCAAGTGAAACGAAAATGTTTCGTTTCGACCGGGAGGGAAACGAACACATGAGGACTAGGGCCGTTTTCCAATTCGCAATTATTCACCTTCGGTGTACTTTTCGATCGTCAACTTACGGATGTGACGACAGCAAGGGTGGATCCAATTGGCGAGGGTACAAGGGAACGAAGGGTAGGTGAACAAGGGAACGCGGATGCTCCCTCGTTAACGTGCCCTCGTAGGAAGTGGACGTGAAAATGGCGGCAATGGAAAACTCAGAAATCTTGAACTGGAGTTTAAATAATTTTGTGTTTATTATGTGAGCTCTTTTACGTAATATTATATCGGCATTGTGAATTCTTGCTCTTCACTTGCAAAAATATAAGTATAAAGGTGAAATTGATTCTCAAATCTACCACTAAATTTCCTATCACTACCCCGTGGGTCATATTTCGTCACTGTCAATAGTTCGCACCATTTCCGTTCACTCTTTAGTGTGAATGGCCAGTGAGCATTAGTAAGGGAGCAGGGTGCAAGGGAGAAAGGGAACAAGTGAATGAATGCATACTACGTGGATTGGAAAACGGCCTAGGTTTAGTTTCGTTCCCGCACGGAATTGAAATCACCAAGGAGCTTAGTCCCGACCCGGGCCGAAACTTTACTCCCAGGAACAAAACTAAATTAGTCGAAACTCCGCTGCTCACACTTAAGTTTCGATCCCAGAAGTTGAGTGGAGGGAGATAAGGGGGAATAGTTTCGACCCATTACATTTGACATACGTGTGGAGAGGTTAAAACATTGAGCTTAAAAATCGAAGTGCCAGTTTGCGTTCACCGTTCTCCTGTTAGTGGTAAAAAAAAGAGGACCCTTTCATCTAAGGGCGGTAGGGTGAACCTCTACTTCATACAGCCATACTTTATACTCGGTGTGTGGGTCGAAACTAAACCGTTCGAAGGAGAAGCACGTGATCCCTGCGGTGCGAAACATCATCTGCGTCTCGCTTCGTCCTACAGTTTTACTTTAGCTTCGACCCGAAGTGGTTTTGATTCTAAATTCGTTTCGACCCTGAGTTTAGCTCCCCGGATTTAAATCCATTCCATTTCTTTTCTACATTTCGCTCCCGGGAACGAAACTATCGGAATTTTACTGCTTTTGACTTTCGTTCAGTTTCTATTGCCATCCCCGCTTCTTACTGGCTACTTTGAAGAATTATGAGTGTTCGTATTTATTTCAGAAAGGTATACAATAGAAAGGTGAAAGAGCAATCTGAGGCTAGTAAAGCCTAATTTGGAATATGCTGCTAGCGCGTGGTACCTATAAAGTAGAACTGATAGCTGAAATCAATATACTTCATGGTTTTTTTAATAAAATTTGAATAGATTCATTGCATTTTCCATTAATTAGTGTCATTTCGTCTGTCTCTGATGAAATTTCAAAGGTTCCAATGAAATGTATGCGCCTCAATACAATGATGTATTTATTTATTGATGTAATCGTTAGCCAGAATCAAACCGCAATTACGGCGTTATTTAGATTCCATAAGTTTTCTTATGGCGATGGAGATGTCAGGGCGGCCAGATTCGTGATTAGTTGTTACGATAAAAAGTGCCAGTGAAAGGAGTGGTCTGTTTGGGTGATAGCTTGGCTCCAACTAATTGATATCGGTCCAAATATATAAAATATCCAAGTATTTGGATTCCCGTATTCCTGAGGACTATGGACGAGTTGCACATAAAAACGTTGTAACGAAATATGGAGGACCTTACTCGTTGTAGGACCTGAAGAATCTTCACTACCCTTGCTCGCCGGGCAAAAACAGACATTACACCAAATGTGCTTTATTTTCCTGTTTGTACAATGTGCTTTATGCTTGTGAACTTCATTTCCCACCTTTATAATCGTTTATCATTGTTTATTGTTGAGTTATTATTCAAACATAAAGTTTGCCTTATGGCATTACAGAGGTGATGATAATAACCAATTTTTAAAATGTTTAATTAACGACCAATGTACACACAAGTCATGCGATTCACTTTAAAAATTACTTACGTAATTTACTTACATTATAAAAGCTATTAAAAGTAATCACAGATAAAAATATACTATTCATGAATAACGGTTAACCGTTACCGTGCTTCATTAAATTTTAATGAATTGAAATTTTTTCAATGCAGCGAAGATATCTCGGGTCTTAGATCGTGTAAGTTCCTCCTTCATCACAACAATTTATAGTTCTATCGATACCTGAGGAGAATTAGTTTTCTTGTAAATTACACAATTACTTAAACCAACTCTTTTATATAAAAAGAAACCCGGGTTTCGATGAATCATCATCATCTTCAGGCGCAAATTAATTAATTTGCGCCTGAAGATGATGTTAATTCATTGAAACTCGGGTGCGCCCTGTAAAAAAGAAATGGTATGAGTGATTGAGTAATTTCCAAGAAAAATTATAATGTAACACCACAATGTTAATCATGAGTCAGTGAATTTTGCTGAGTACAATGTCCCACAATGTAATCGTGGAAAACTGCAAGTGCTTCTTTCAATACTTCTGTTCCTTGTCCACCCAACTTAATTTCCCATCTACATCTTCTCCTCCCTCACTCCCTAAGGAGAGGGAGTTCTCTGCCTCGTCTTAGAAGCGCGTCGTCGAAAACCCAAGCAAGTGAGCCACTCGCAGCTCTCCCAAGGTTCTTCCTTTAAATCCACCGCCCCCCCGGGGCCACATCCTTCCGCGCCCCAACTCCCAACAAAGGGACGCTGCCGCAGCGGAGAAGACGCCAAAAGCCAGAAACCCTTTAAATAATGCCGGAACTCGCACAGACACTTTCGCAGTTTCTAAAATGGCGTTCGGGAGGCTAGAGGAACTAATGATTTGAAAGAGGGACCAGCGGCTCAAGTGATTCGAGCCGGAAGCCCGGAAGCTGCTTGGATAGACTAAGATAGAGCTCACCCCAGATTAAACCAGGGAAAAGAAAAATCAAACATTAAAAATAGGAGAAGAGTTCAGCATTAAGTATTAAATTTCTCAAAAGGGTTAAGAAGAATTAATGATTGATAAATTTATAGATTATGGAAGTTCTTAAACGGGTTAAGTAGAATCAATGATTGATAACTTTGAACGTAGGTTTTCGCAGTGAGAGGCATCTTTGCTAACGGGTTCCGGGTGCAGCTGCGTGTTGCGCTTTGTCGTGCTTGATAAATATTGATAAATTTACTGACTATACAAGCTCTCAAATGGGTAAAGTAGAAGCAATGATTGATAAATTTATTGACAATACAAGTTCTCAAACGGGTGAAGTAGAAGCAATGATTGATACATTTATTGACTATGCAAGTTCTCAAACGGGTTAAGTAGAAGCAATGATTGATAAATTTATTTATTATGCAAGTACTCAAACGGGTTAAGTAGAAGCAATGGTTGATAAATTTTGTTGCTCTCATAGTTTGATACCCTAAACACACCACTCCGCTGAGTGTTAACTAGCGCAATTCTTAATGATTTTCAGAAGATGGCTTCCTCAGTAGATGTTTTAATGATCGATTTCTCATCGAATACATCTGAATTTTGAAACTCTGCGTACAGATAAGTGTAACACATCACCATGCAGCCAGAAATTTTTGTTTTACCATCTATCTTATGCCTAATGTACTTTTATTTTGCAATATTTACATAGACCTTACGTAAAAATTATGATTCACTTATGATGATCCGAGCCGTCTTTTAGAGAGGTATCTTTTATTCAAATGAGGCCTTGGAATGTACGAGCGGTAATTATTTATGCATTTCATTGGGTAGTAAGTAATCGAGAGAAAACAATATCAAGTCCATCTGAAGTGGGTCTTAGAGTTAGGCCTTCAAAGATAAGTGAGTCCATTATACCCAATGCTGCATTATGCACGAATGAAATGGTGATAGTGCACAATTTGTGGAATTCCATTTACTATAACAGTAAACTTTATAATCCACTATGGTCCAAGATAAAATCTTACTAAAACCGGATTTCAATACTGAAGCATCATGACCAGGTGCTATGTGTATCAAATGAGATCATTGAACTCAATTGAAATATAGTAAAATGAAGTCATTTGAAATAAGGCACCATAATATTATCAAATGACTGAAGTATACCGGGACTAGCCACGGTGATGACTATACGGAATACGGACACACACGCACACTTTGCCTTTTCGACGAAGCGGGACCGGGGTCGTGTGAAGCAACTGTTCGTTCTACCCAACCCGAAAACCAACCCTCGTCCCGACTCGGGAGGGAGGGTGGATGTGAAGGGTAGATTAAGGGCGGAGAAACCGCGAAGGGAACAAAACTTGGGTGCTTAGGAACTCCCATTCAGCGACGGTCACAGAACTAATTACACCTCCATCTCCATATCTACAGCGCTGGAGTCTCCACTCGTCGAGGCCGCGTTGTCATGCAAACCATTTGGCGTCGCGCTGAGCTTCACGCTCAACTGTCGCGGTGAACTAGCTGTCACCAACTTCTCAACCAAGGAATATCTTCAAAAAGGAATAAAAATTGTTGAACCGTTCAATATTCATAACTAATATTCAAGAGGATGAAATGAGTGCTGAGTAGGTATTAAAAATCTACAAAGTTAGGTGGCAAATTCAGCTGATATTTAAGCTACACAAACGGTAGGTACCTATATACGATAGCGTGAATAAAAGGGGAACCTCATACAGAATATTGTTTGAATTATATTTCAAATTATGTGCGATCCTCATATTTTATGGAAAGGTCAGTTGCAAAAAAAAATAAAAAGAGTGAACAAATCAGTTTTAAAAAGTCATTTATCGACTGAAAAAGGCCAATTAGAGAGTTAGTTCTAAATGTATTTTGACTTAACTTACCAGATTCTGTACCGAGTTCTGTATCGTATTAAATTTAATAGGTTTATAGGAAACAGCAGGAACTATTAGCATATTTTAAAGATAACTGGTAGAAATGGTAGAATATTTTTTATTTTAATCCGCTGAAACGATAGGAAAGACTGCACCTTATAACCTATTTCACTGTGCATGATGCAATCAACATCTTTTAATAAAATTAAAAATTACTTTATATTATAAAATCTAATAACTATAAACTTAAAGAAAGTAATAATATAGAAAATGAAGTCTTTATAACGCAAGAAAACCATTAAGACAATTAGATTTATTGAATAATGAATCGGCCATATTCAAGACTTGAATAAAATATGTGAATGAATAAAAATATGTGAATGTATTTTTTCCTTCCCGGTGAAAATAAATGGAAAATATAAAAATTTACTCTTGTTTGGAGACTATGACAGCGTATTGCAATCTATTCAAAAGTTATTGAAATTTAACACATATTTTCACCTATTTTTTGTCATCTTACGTTTTCCATTGTTGAAACGTGGACCAAAACCCTTGCATGATGTCCGAAATGGAATATGTGATATTGGAGGTCTTTACTTTTCTGGAGGGTATTTATTGCAAACAGAGAATGTAAAACGTTCACTGCCTCCCTTAAGCTGTTCATGGAACGTTATTAAGCGTAACAGAAGTGATATTGATGAGATAGAGCTGGTTTTACAGAATTTTGTTTCTTAAAAACTATGATGGAAATAATTTATTGGAAAATATGTATGATCGCTCCAATTGAGTGTGAATGTTTTTGAGTAACTCTACCTTTTCAATTATATTTCACTGTACATATATTTATACAATTATCATAAAGAATTAATGCCATAAAGTACGTGGAGTAATAAATTCTTAAATTTTGGATCAAGGAAAGACAGATGGTAATTCAATGCATTGGAATTCTACTGGGAATATTCATGTGTTATATTTAGGCAAAAAATTAGCCAAATATTTGGTTGATCTAGGCAAAAAATGTTAGAACTTTAGAAATATATATAGTTAACTTTATATTTGCTTCGAGTATCTGACGAGAGCTTTCATTTCTTTCAGTAATTTTCGAACCATAATATGAATATTTTACAGCAGGTTTGACTTTTGGGTCACACTCCCTTTTCCCATACTTAAAACGTGGACCTAAAAACCCTAGCAACATGTCCGAAACGGAACCATCCGTGCGGTATTGAAGGGGCTGTACGTTTTTAGGCAGGGTGGTCTTATCCGGCGTAAAAACGGGGTGAAAAAAAATGTTACCGCAACTCTCCCACTCTGTTCCCACGGGAGATAGGGAGGGGAAAGAGCAGTCCTTGGCTGGACCACTCCCGAAAACTAAGTCTGGTTTGTGTCGACGAGTATCTCCCCTCACAGCAGTTGCAAATGCCCCTTCGGGTTACTCTTGGGATATCCCCATCCGTGCTGGACCCTCCAATTTAAAATTTCGGCACCGTTGGCCGCCGCTTTCCAGGAGTGGACAAGGGAACATCCTTTTTATCCTCCTTTCTTTTATTTCATTTTTTTGGATACGGGATCGCTGCTTGAGCAAAAACATCATCGGCAAAACTGGGACAGGGAAAAAATATAAGTAAGGGCGAGAGGACCGGGGGAAATAAAAAAAACTAGTGCTATTCACAGATTTGTCCCCTTTTTCGCTTGTGACGAATACCGATCCTTTTATTTTTGGCTTATTTTCTTTCGTGTGTCCATATATTCTTTTTTTTATATATATATGTCCGAGTCCAGATGGGATAAGATCGTGATTTAGGAAGTATAAGAGCGGACGAGGGTTCTCGGATACATTTCTCTGAAATGAATGACGGCATGCTGAATAGGTTCTGCCTCAGCTCTGGTAGTAAAATATAAAGTTTATTCCCATACGCCTCAAGCTCGGATACACTTATACATCAACATACAACCCGCCGGTTACCTCAAATTGTGTTAGGTGTTATAACATCAGCATCAAACTTGTGAAAGAATAGAGAGAAAATCAGGAGTGCCTTGTGAGAACATTGACCGGAATGGAGAACAATGTCACATGACGATTGGCCTACTACTTTTAACGGAGGAGAGGTTTAGCCACTAGGAAACAATAAAGGTCATTTCTGCGTTCATAACTACTGTGGTCACGATCGGAAATACGATGCTAATTTTTATAAAGTTGGCAATTACCGTTAGATGTCTCTCCAAATAGAGGTAGTTTGTGGAGAGTCACGGGAGGTCGTTGCCCTACGTCATCAAGTGAATTTGAAATCAAGTGGACTTGCTTATTGGTGCTTTCAAAAGATTTCATCGAGTTCGATCCTTGATTCATACGAATAAACTTATTTTCATCAGGTTAAAAAAGAATTTATATTGTTTGTGCGGAAAATATCTTTCTTTCGTGCTTTTTATGTGTCTTACTTGGTGAAATCGTATGAATAAAAAAAATGGTCACTTTATCACTTTGAAAGGTATCTGTTGCTTATTGCTTTAGCATCATAAGCTTTGGACGTAATCTTACAGAATTAAAGATTCATAGAATTAAGAGAGATAAGTCATCCGGAGTTTTATTCACTTGTAAACAGAACCATCATCAATTTTGTATTTAAAAGTCAACAAATGGTATCAGTTTAACAAAGCTCTCCTCTCAACTTTCATATAAGCTCATTTCCACATATCATGAAACATATTGTGCTTTACATCCTTTAACGATTGCTACATAAATCTCATTCGTGCTCTAACTTAACCGATTCCTTCAGCGATTTATTGGAGCTCAGCATATTACCATCAAAATCTGCGAGGTCAGGGGTCAACTCAAATCCAAGCGAAAGGGTCCGATGAGCATGAATTATTTTTGATCGAAAACGCTGACCTTTTTGATGCTGAGACTCGATTCACAATGATTATTTCTACTCATTCATTTTATGTGGTCCTCATCGCCCAACGAGCGAATCTAATGTAGAGGTTCAAATATAATGCCGGGTCCACCATCCTTTGCCTCATAACCACTGATGCTCAAGGGTGGTTTATGACATCATTCGCATTTCTCTTAGGAAAATGAGTCCTAGTAGTTGCGAAGGGGTTTGATGCTTCAAGTTGGAACCATAATAAATGGCTTCAATGTGCTGAAGTGCATTACAGAAAGTTTCATACTAAAACCAAGTTTGTGCTTCTAAATGCCACCGAAAAATACGCAAAGACATCCAAGAATTCGCCAGATAGTTGGATGCAAGTCCAAGTGTACAGAAGTTAAAAAAAACACCATTATGAAAAAAATTACAATGTTAATTTTTAATCCATAAGTAGAACTCTTCCTTATAAGTAAAAAATTCCTTATTATTTACTTTAAAAAATATTATCTTTCATCGACCTAATATTTTTTAAGTAGTAGTAACTTTGCACACTAGATAAAATAATCCTAGAGGTTATGAAAGCTCTCATTTCACTGAAGCCATGGTTCACCGAATACATTATCATATCCTCTCCTTTACAAGAACGCTTCAGTGCTTCAATAAATGAGAGTAGGAAAAGGGACCAAAGTAAATAAAATCCGTCTTTAAAATCTTATTTTATATTATGTTAATATCATAAATTATGTACAATATAAACATCATTTTATCCAAAAATATTATTTAATAGGTAATGCAGCAAATTCGAGGTCAACATGAGAGTATTAATATTTATTCTCTTTGGATTAGGGTCATTGAGACAGATTATGCTGATGAGAATTTAAAAAAATTTCGGGTTTCGTTTCGTAAGTCAGGCTATATTCTAACGTTTTGCGACCCCTGCTGGTCGCTTTTTCAGAGGTAATTGAGCAATAAAGAAATTATAATGCTATTGATATACCATTATTACCGCCCTCAAAAATTAAGGTTCCCCCTTAAATAAAAGGGAAATGGCAAAACAGTTTTCGGAAAAAATAAAGCTATACATGAGAAATTGAGGCAAATTTTTCTTTCACCAGAAGCATAATTTAATTTAGGAACCCTTATCTAATTTTCAGATATGTTTAACTTTAAATTATTCAAGTAAATATTTTCCTATAAATAAGATGATTAACCATTTAAATCCAGCATTTTTAGTGAGAAAATTCATATTTGAAGATGTAACTGTTATAAATATATATTCTTTTTCAACTCAGTTATAAACATTATTACAACTAAATATTTGGAAATTAAATTTTTCAACAAAAATAATTTAATTTTGACCTATAATATGGCTGAAAATGTACCAATTTTTTTAACGACTAATCGTCAGGTTTACTGTTCTTTAGAAGCAACATTGGGCCAAAGAAGGTTAAAATATTTTGATCTTATTTACGCGAATGAAAAGATATCTGTGATGGGTGGCCTTTTTTCGACTATGGTGTATTAAAAAAAAAATGTGGTCCATCAATAACTTAACTCTGTTAATGCGAAAATGGACTTAAGGCTGTGAGGATTATTTTCAAGTCTATCGGAACGAATTTTGACTCACAATCCTCAGGATCACAATCGGGTCATTCCAAAACCTCGAAGGCGGCGTAAAACCCAACGCACCCTTTCCAAGAGTCAACCGCTCCCAGTTTCAACCCCCACATCATCACAAAAGGGGGCGATTCACGCCGGGGGCATTGGCCTCCCCCAATAACCATTCTCCCGTAGAAAAAAAAATCTGCCAAGAAGGATATAAAGGGAAAATTCCCTAAGAATGTGCCCCTCTCGAAGAAAAGAAAAGAAAAAAATGTATATAGCATAGGATAGGATAGAGAGAGAGAGAGAGCCTCTTCCCTCTTGGCTGTTATATGGCTCGTTTGCCTCCTCGTTGTTACGTTGCCATAAGCAACGGTCTCCTATCAACCCCACCCCCAAAAACCCCTCTTAAACTCTCAGTCTCGTTATATCCTCGATTTTAGCCTCACTCTTCAACCCCCCTCCGAAATTCCGTTACTAAGAATGCGTGATGTGAGAGCGGATGGGCTCAGACAGGGGTAGCAGGCCAGTTGGGCAGGAGGGAAGCAGGGGCAGCAGGGGGAGTGGTAATGGCTATGGGAGGGCGTGAAAAATTGAGCACTTTGAGCTCTCGGGGAATGTGCTTCCCCGCTTGGTCGCACACTTAAAAGGAAGAGAGCATTCGAGGGAAAGGTTCTACCCATATCCTTGAAAGTAGTTGGCGGAGAAGTTGCCGCCCCTCGCTCCGCAACCAGCGCCCCAATAGGAAGACCATTTTCTCCCTGCCCAAGACACTGTGCAAGGGGATGGCAGTGATTGTAGGTCACTGATCCACTTTCTCCAAGGGTGCAAGCATAAAGGGATTTCTGTCCTGCCACACGACACTTTTGCTAAGGTTTGAATGACTGGAAACTCATTCTTCTACCCATAATCTTAATAACAAGCAAAGTGAGTTCTTATACGAATAATCTTATCGTTAAAAGCACTGTAGGAAAAAGTGACTTTTTACGCAGTCACGCGCACGGGTGCAAAGTTAAATACACCAAAGGATGAAGTTCGCCATGAAAAATATTTGAAGCACGACCCTCGCCCCATGTGCCACAGTGTGGACTTGTGACGTCAACATCTTGTTCGGTAAAACCCATCCCTCTGAAGTTCGCTCTGAGAAAATGGCTTGGTGGTGGAACTGATTAGCACGTCTGACCGGCAATCGAGAGACCCTGGTTCGAATCCCGGCTAAGTCAAATATTTTTTCATGGTGAACTTCATTCTTTGGTGTATTTATCGTTATAATTTTGAACACGGTGTAGCCTGACTGAATTTACGCGGCATGTTTTTTTTTCAGAAATATTTAACCCATTTCCGCTTAGAAAACTTTTTGATTGCAATTGCAAAGATGTCCGTTGATGCGGTGATCTTTAGTAATCCAGCGAAATATTTTGGTGATAAATCAACTTGTTCTGTCGAATTGGCCGGCAGCCATATAGATTACGTGGGTGGTAACAAGGTCAGAATTTAATGTTAATCAATTTGTACGAGTCACCTTGATAGAGAGGATGAATATTCAGAACAGGCATAATTTCGGGTGTAGGAAATAAAAAAAACACGGTATGCTACCTACGCATTTCCATTTACTTTTACTTTTTATGATACTTTCATGTAATTTCCAGGCAGTAGGCGTTCATACTGAATTTTCATATCGCAACTCTTTCCGCCCGTGGACATATTTCGACCGGCTTAAAATATAAACCAATACATGAATTAAGTCTTTGCAAACTTAAGCAACATTGTTTTGTCAATCAGACAGCAAAAAGATGTTCGGGTTTTTATCAAGAGCCTCTTATGCTCGGTATATTAGTATTCTTCCATGCGGCTACGGTGGGCGGAAATAGGTTAATATATGTGTGTAGTATAAGTATATTTTCCACATTTATGAGAGTTACTGTCCCCAGTTCTTACATTTTTACTTGAAATAAATGAAAGGTACACTTTTCAACTAACGTTCTCTTTAGCAGCATTCAACCTTGGCGAAATATAATCATTTAATTAGTTGTGTGTATATATTCGCTTCAATGATAGATCACATTAAATATAATACAATGTGCATTCATATTTTCGCCAAAATTATCCATCCATGTAAGCTGTTGTCGGAGAATTGCCACTCCTCACTCCTGAATAACTCCAAAACAATGTGTGAAAGAGTGAAAAGATTTTGAGTCACTGGGTTTCACTGAAGGAGCACATTTGAAAACAAAGGCCTGTTCCTTCACTGCGATTGAGTAGAGAGTGTAGTCGAGATATACATCTATATAATGCGTTCAAAATGACAATTACCTCATGATTAAAATTATAGCCCACTTTTCATGGCATATATTCAATAAAATATATCTACCACTTATTCCCAGAGTATTTCATTAAAGTTTTCTATGCAATACAGAGGAAAGAAAAAAAATAATTTTTTCCCAAATCTACCTGATTTAAAATCAAAATTTTTACTTGGATAGAATGAAATTTTCACTTCTCTACTTTCGTTTCCTGTAGCCTTAAGGTTCACTATGATTTTAATATGGGCACGACCCGGGTTTCGTAACGTAGTTAAATCATCCTATTATTTAAAACTACGTCATGAAACCCGGGTCGTGCCCATATTAAAATAATAGCGAGCCTTACAAAGTTTTAATATCTTTAATGCCAAGTTGAATTGAAATTTAGATTCACGTCAGTTATGGATCATTTGAAACAGTAAATCTCTTATTTATTGATATATAAACATTAAAATATACTGATATTTTCGCTAACAATTTTATAGTGAGCGCATACATATTTTTAATTCTTTGAACTCTCGGTAAATGTGCTTTTTCGCTTGGCTGCACATTTAAGAAGAAGAGAGCATATGGAGGGAGGAGGGGAAGAAGAGAAAGTACTCCACCCATTCCCTTGGAGGTGGATGTCGGAAAAGTTGCTTCCCCTAACCCCAGAACCACCTTAATTGTAAGATCACATTCAAAATTCACTAACTCTTGATTAACTTTGTGGTAGTCCAACATGTGTTTTCCTAGATATCACACAATTATTTACACCACTTCTTTTTCAGAGCGCGACCCGGATTTCAATTAATTATCATCATCTTCAGACGCAAATTATGATTTTTTTTAATCTTATAAAATATGATTATTTAAATTATAATTTGTTCATCTTCAGGTAACAATAAAAAGATAAACAAATAATAATATACGCCTGAAGATGGTGATGATTCATTCAAACCCGGGTCGAGTTCTGTTGAAAGAAGTGGTATAAGTAATTGTGTGACATCCAGGAAAACAGACGATATTCACCTGGGGTACTGTGTGAATTGGAGATAAAAGGCGATTTTCATTCTTTCTCATGGGGAAAGATTGGAAAGTTTCATTTTCATTTTCTATTATGACCTGTCTGCACGATATGATACGTGCAAGTAAATACCTGTTAGCATGAACGATATTTGTGAACCGGAGCAGAGCATGTACGAATGCATGAACCAAATTAGAACAGATTCTAATTTCTGTGCATGAGTTTGCACAAGCTGGGTGGTTACATGGTGCATTTTGGCGTTCATTCTCGCGTTCATACATTTAGACATTAAGCCGTACAGGTTCATGCATCGTGTTGCCAGGCCTTTAGAAGACATTTAATATCGTGAGTAACTATTCCAATAACAATTGATACGTCATTAAATACATAGCCTATTTTATATGGTGTACCGTGGTGGGAATACCTCTGCCATTTTTTCACAGAGTATTCTTTATACTGTGGCCGAAAAAAAAAAAACAAATTTTTATTTTAATTTAAAATTTAAACGCGCGGCATTGCCCCTTCCATTTATCCAGTGATCTAATGCTATCCATCCCTCGAATGAGAGAATTGTAAACGTCGCTGCTTTAGAGGAACAAGGTATGTAAGTTCGTCCCAATGACAAAACATTGAGTATGCAAGGACTCCGGTGGAAGAGCATCGGAAGTATCAAGTTCAACAGCACTACTAAGAATAACTTCAGCAAAGAGAAATCCGGCACATCGCGATATCACCAGTTCCAAAGATGTCGGAGGATGTATTCCAGGCATCGCCTCAACGAGAAAATTCAATTTTTCCGCAGAACGCGCCATTACATTAGTATAAGACTGCTACATTTGATTGCTACATAACCTTTGGGGAGGTGAAAAAGTTATTTTATCCAAATTCATATGAGTCAAAACTCCGGATCACCTATTTTACATGAGATTTATGAAGTTAATATTATATACGAGTGTCTCCTAATACCTCGTTCAGATTTCATATTATATAATAATTTTTTAGCTATATTTAAAAATTAGTTTCTTGTTAATGATAGATCACTTAAAACAGTTGATTGAGCTTATATTTTCTCTAAATCTATTAAGGTAAGCGCAAGAATTATTTTTAATCTTTAAGATCTCGGGAAATAGTCTTCTGCAGTTGGTCGCACCGTTAAAAGACGAATTAAGCATCGGAGATATAGAAGGATAAGACCGAGGAGTTATACCCATATCCATGGATGTAGTTGACGGAGAAGTTGCTAGTCCTCACATTAAGAACTGCCCCAACGGAATGCCCGTATTTACCCGGGATGCTGTGTTGGGAACTGCGGAGATCACATACCACTCTGCAACCTTCGCTGACGGCAACTATCTTACGAAAGAATCAACGTATTTGCAGGGACGAAAGACTTAAAAGTTTCAATATCGCAGAGAAATATATATTTTCTATTTATCATATAATATACGAAAAAGCGGAAGTATAAATATATTAGCCTGTCTCATAAATTGTGAATGCCTCCACTTTGAGGAGATGCGCTCTTTTTCAATAGCTTTTTAACGCGAATTCACGTAATTAACATTATCGATGCTTCTTAATTTAGCTGCGTTGTTCCTAGGGAAGCTTTGGAAGTTTTAGGTGATACATAGATGCCATAGCTGGTGCAGCCGTGCAAGATGGCCCAGTAAAGTTATCCCTGTAATATACGGAAAAGCAAGAGTATAAATAGGTTAGCTCATTATCATATATTTTCAATTACAGAACTCTGAGGATATACGATTACATTCATTAATTTAGTACGTGAATTAGTAACGTAAGTAGTATTCTCGATGCTCCTTTTAGTTTGACCTGAATCATACCCATGGGAGCCAAGGAAGTTTGAATTGATACCTATATACCATAGCTATTGCAAAAGATCAGAATGGGGCTTTTAAAGCTATTTGCTAAATCATGAGGGCTTTTTTATAAGCTTAGCTGTAAGCATGAGTATAGATATCTTTTAACAAGCTGCGTAAAACTTTCGCCATAGCACGCTTTCGTAGCCATAAACATCCAAAGATAAACATTTTATGGCCGCAGTGGATTGAGATATGGTACATGGCTCCATGTTTGGCTCCTCTCCTTGACCTGCCAAACTTGATGACCCCTGTAACGGGAAGTTTGGAGGAACTCTGATGGTCCACGGAAATGACGAGTCATTACCTTCAACTGTTGTCCCTTTCGCAGTCTCTGAGCAGCTTGGAGTGCGTGGGAATAACCCGTCCTCAACAATGAATATGCTTGTGATGGGTCCATCAAAGTACGTCATAAACTTTCACATCAACCATAGTTAGAGCTCTACAGATGGGTAAAGAGTCATCGAAAGTAAACTGGTACTTAAAGAAGCAAATTTTCATCATAATTTACACAGAATGCGTATAATCGTTGGCGATATTGAAATTATAAATGCCTGTACAAATTTGGTTCTCCCAGGAAGCATAATAAAGGATACACTGTTGAATGTTCCACAGAATTTTTACTTAAGCGACCCCGGTTTCGACACTATACTATGTCACTTTCAAAGGTGTAACAATTTGTTCTCCCAGGTAAAATTACCGATGGTACATTATGGGGTTAGTAAAGAAATACATAATTTATACTTCGGAGTAGCTAAATAATACATTGATAGCTTCAAACACCTCGTATGCTAAAACTAATGCTACATAAAAAGCGCAGGCACAGTTCATTGAAATTACTACTACTTATTTGACTTGTTTCCAATATATTTTAGGTATATCGCGTCAAAATTTTCTTTCATGTACACTACTCCAACTTTATAACTAGTTAAGTAAGTAAAAGAAACCGGTAACAGCCAGTCCAAATAATAGCTTTCTCGCCTTTATATTATCAATAAATTTTTGGCTCTATTGCTATGTACCAAATATGGCATGGCAACAGTCAAGTTGTAGTTTTAGTTTCCAACATGATGTCTGTGAGGTGAAACAACTTTCTTCAAATTTTTCAAGAAACAATGTGCAAAAATATTCAAAACTATTCAAAACTTTTTAAATGATTAGTTTTCTGTGAAAACCAAACCGTCCTCTAGAGCACGTCCCAGGGAGTCAGGAAGTTTTGAAACTTAACTAAAACTATGGCTCATAAACCATTAATTAACTACCTTTTGCGAACGGTGCTTCACTTTCTGTTGCGATTTTCAACGTTTTTGCTGAACGTCTTAAGATCAGGTACACATTTTACGATTATTTTCCTTGTTTGGTAAATCTCCGTAATGGAAAATTCCATGGAAAACTTTTCTTGTATAAAAATGATCGATTTCAAAACATTTGTATATGGAAGCGTTAGAAGTGTGGTATTTTTTAACTTACCCTTTGAGTAACTTTGAGTAAGCTTTGAGTAAGAAAGTAGAGAAGAAGGCCAAACAAATACGTAGAGTTGGCACCAGCTGAGGAAGAATTTTATTGCTGCCTACAAAGTTATTATTGCTTCTGTAAGCTTTATGTCCTGTTTTTCTTCACATTTTATCGTACCATATTTATCAATAGAATATAGTAAAATTGAAATTAAAAATAAGGTACATAATTGTTCAAATGAAAACGATCATAAAGCTTGTTCTTACTTAGATTCTCGGGGGAACTTTATAAACTGGTTTTGTGTTGTTTCTTTCTCTCTCGTAAATAGTGACCTAGAGACACAGCCAAGGTCAATAAATGGCCAAAGCTGGGATTAAGTGCCTTTTATCGTGCTACGAGAAAGACGGAGCTCCGTTTGTGGGTTAAGGATTCTCGTCTAAGTCTTTTAATTGCTTTATTTCCTTCTCTTGGACCCTGAGTCATAGCTGAGCTATCGTGCTTTATTTTTAAACGCCCTAAAGACCTTACCAACTTTACTCTTACCTAAACGACCTGATGGCAGACTTTCATTTCTTTTCGTCATTATTTGGAAGTCTTCTTTCGATCTACCAATGCCTTCTTAACGATATTTGTATCCTCATAAGTCCTGTGGGTATATATTTTCTCAAATTACTTTTATCGAACGAAACTTGAAAGAATTAATGAATCAAATATAAAGAAGAAGCTTCATTTTCGTCCTCGGTTTGTTCAAGATGAGCGGAAACTAGGTATTTGCACTTTAATTATTACCGACTGACTTGGAATGCATGTAGATCTTGGCAATTTTCTCTTGAACCACAGAAATTTCTGATTTGGAGGGGCTCACTCAACTTTGCAACATTTATGACGGAAAATTGTCATACCTTTTCACTATCTGCAAGTTATTTAAAAGGAAACGATGAGCATGGAACCAGAAACTACTATCCTTTTTTCGATTGAGAAATATGAAAAAGTGTCGTTTTGATCAAATTTTATTGATATGCAAAGCCTATCTCAAGTAAAATAAGCAATAAAACGTTTTTACTACTCTTTAAAAATTCAATGAAAATAAATTTACCACACATGATCTTTGATGTTTTCGAATGGTGTTCTTGTAATGCTAGAATTCAAGCCTGCTCATATGCAGAATAGCAAGCTTTGAGTTGAAGTGCATTGCGATGCTTTCTCGCATATACTAACATGTACCATAATTTTATCTTAAACAATCAACTAGCAAGTGCCAATCAGCAAATTTAAGTGGTATTCAATGGATTTACTTCATTGAATTCAATCCATTTTATATTTGATTAACCATCTCAAGAGAATAGGTGTAGATTGGAGGGATAGACGACTGATTCGTTATCTTTATATGGCCCAGACTGCGCAAGTGAGGGCAGCGGACGGAGAAACTGGGTGGGCAAGTATTGGCCGAGGTGTGAGGCAAGGCTGTCCTCTATCGCCACTTCTTTTTAACGTATACGCTGAGGAGATGGTAAGAGAAGCGTGGGACGAGTTGGAAGCTGGAGTGAAAGTGGGTGGAATGATGTTGAAATCGGTAAGGTTCGCGGATGATCAGACGCTGATTAGCCAGTCAGCGAGGGGACTACAGGCTCTAGTGGATGCGTTATACGAGCGGTGCGAGGAGTATGGGATGAGAATTAATCACAAGAAGACTAAGGTAATGCGGTTTTGTAAAATTTCGTGAACGAGGAATGTGAGACTAAAGATAAAAGTAGGTGGGGAAAAACTTGAACAGGTAGAGCAGTTTAACTGTTTGGGCAGCAGATTAGAGGAAAACGGACACAGTAGCAAGGACATCGAGAAGCGAATTGCACAAGCAAAGGAGGCGTTCATGAACAGGAAGGAGCTTCTGAGAGGATCATTATGCAAGAGTTTAAAGAAAGGGGTAGTGAAGAGTTTGTTTTGGAGTGTAGCTCCCTACGATGGGGAAACGTGGATACTGAGGAGAGAGGGCGAGAGAAGATTGGAGGCATTCGAGATGTGGGTATGGAGAAGAATGGAGAGGGTGAAATGGACGGAGAGGAAAAGGAACGACGAAGTGCTGGATATGGTTGGCGAGGAGAGGCAGCTTTTAGATGAAATACGGAGGAGACAGAAGGTATGGATGGAGTTAGTGCTTAGCGGGGAGGGGATGTTGAAAAAGGTGTTAGAGGGTAGAATGTTAGGGAAACGAGGGAGGGGAGGGAAAAGAATAGGATTTTCAGATAGATTGAAAGGGATTAGGGGATAGGGGAGGCTTCCAGATCACTTCTTAAACACTCCATGGAAACCTTCCTTAATCGGTAGAATACTATAATAATAATAATAACCAATCAGAAAATACTTTCCTTACCAAAACCAAATTTGACTTTGTCTAAAAGATTCGTTTTGTGCGTAGGATGAAATGTTTTTAATTTGTCACCCAAGTGATGCTTTATTTCTAAGTCTTTGAAAAGGTTTCTGCAAAGTTCACATTATTGGCTTCTCACTAAAGAAAGTGTTGAGCAAATGTTGTTATAAAATATTGATGTAAATGCATCATAAATACTATTTATTTGTTATTTTTCATATACGCACTTAATCTTTGTTAACATAGATTACCAAGGTAACACAAAATGAGCTACATTATATGTAAAGCATAATATATTATTATATTGGATGGTAGCCTCCTTCAACTTTAGACGTTATCCTTCAAGGCTGCCTAAAATTACTCTATTTTTCTATTGTAATGTAATTTGTGTAATGAGTAAAACTATTACATGCTGGAATAAGTAAACACCCGAATCTGAAAAGGCCTTATATAGATACGGCTCTCCCATGGTATGGAAGAAGAATATATTTTGAGAAATTAATACATGATAAAGTCAAAGTTTGTAGCTTGTTCTAAAACTCCGGCTGAGAGCCAAGAGCTGTTCATGGAATTTCGTAATCTGAAAGTCTCCCAGCTACGGTGTTTGGTTTCGTATTACGATTAAGTATAATTATTTATCCTGGAATAAACTTATACCGGCTGTGTCTTCAATCCCTTATGCTTGAAATACTTTAAATTGGCAAGCTTCGTGGTCCCACAACGTTACCGAAGTTTTTGAAAATAATTCTATGGAAAAAGAACGACCAAGGGCTAGACATCTTCTTCGAAAATGGGAAACTTTCAGATGAGAAACGGAAGAGAAAGATGGCTTGTACGGAAGAAGTATAGAAAGGAGATGGAATTTGAAAAATCCGTGTTAGAAGGTAGAGTCAGCGAGGGAGGGGAGGAAAGACATTACGATCAATTGATGTAATGAAAGGGAGGAGGCCATATTATAAATTATAATTCGTGGTAGGACAAAGAAAAAATGTTGAGCTAATCCACAATTAATTCAAGGCTTCTACTAGTTTCAACAGCAAGGCTTAGTTATTAAGACAATCTGATAAATCACACTTAATATCGAGCCTTATACTTGTATATCCAAAAATCGGAGTAGGGGTGGGGGAAGACGGATTAAGAGAGGGGGGGGGATGCAGAGGGAGGTGGTAAATGAATAAGAGATTAAGAGTAAGGAGGTATTTGGAGAGAAGGTCTGGTTAAGATGAGGTTTGGGAGGAGAGGGAGGATAAGCAAGGAAAAAGTCAGATTCCGAAACATTTAACAAGATTGGGGAACATTAAAATTGAGTCATGTCATTAAAAATCGTAATATTATATTTAACCCTTCGAGTGCCAACCGATTTTCTAGGCACTATGCTAAAAGTACCGAGGCATTTTTGCTCATTTTGCAGTAGGTTTGGGAAAAAAATTAGGCCTCAAAAACAAGCAAAGGTCTATGTCCAAAAACTTTAGGAAATCTTTATTATATGTGGTTTCACCTTTTTATTGTATTATTTGACGAAATTCTGGTAATATGAGTTAATTTTTATAATTTAAAGAATTAATGTTGAAATAAAATGAATATTGACAATTGTATGATTACCCAGACGGCACAGAATCCTCCGTATCTATTTCGTATGCAGATAGTATCCATTGACGAAAATCGACGGAGCGGTAGTCAATGGATACTATCTGCATACGCATTAGATACGGAGGAATCTGTGCCGTCTGGGTAGTTAATTACCAGCATCTAAGAGTGACATTGCATCCGGCACTCTAAGGGTTAAGAGTTCATTTTTTGATATTAAGACTTTTAGCACTTAAGTCAATTACACCTAAAACTGTATTATTAAAACAAAACTTATGGTCGGATTGAACGAGGTTTTTAGAAAATAATGTGATTTGAAGCCTTTCAATCCTGCACTTCCTTTATGTTCGTCGACGCGAGTTTTATATTTTCGGCCCATTTGGCCGATTCACACGCCATCCCACACATCTCAAAGATTATAATCTCATTCACAGACATACCATAGAACCCTGAAACGGAATACGTTACACCAACCAAAATTTTCGTATATAGAAATTAAGAAATCAGTACCACATTGCACTTCTTATTCAGGATAGCATTTTACAAGCAACGATAAAAGTTTCTAGGTAGAGATCACTTCTGTTGTGGCCGAGTGACTGAGAAACGGGCGTAATAAGCCGAGAAAAAAGAGATTTAAATGATCAGACAGTTACAGAAGATTCAAAGAAGTGACATAAGAAAAATTTTATGCTCCATGCAAAATCAAGTTATGAAATTAGGGTTGTAAAAGCCAAAGAAAGCATAGAATATATTGCTAATACAAATATATGAACGTGAAAAAATTTACTTTTCTCGTGAAACATTGCCACTTTAAAACTTATGTGCGTCATAACATTGTCACTCACTGTATTAGTAATAAATTCAGTCAAGAGTATTAAATTTGCTAAAAAAGAACACAACATGAAGACTGAATGTTAAGTCATGTAATGAGATACCGAGGAGTTGCAGTACCAATAGAAGTAATAGACGTCATATCGTAATCCTGAATATATACATATAACTTGCCTATGCATTTGGAGAACACAAAGGTAATTGGTAAAGCCAAAAGTAAGGCGAAACAATGGTTACTAAAGAAATATAAGTATAGAATTATTAGCCTTCTGTTATTCTGGGTAGTGTTTTACTTTGCAAAGACATTGGTTTCTTTGGAACAGACAAACTTTCATTCATTCCATTATAACGTGAGACTAATTGAGAACCATCTTTTGAGCCCTAATGAGGCCCATGAGAATTGATTTACAACTATTGGGATAAAAATGAAAGCATCTTCCTTAAAATAATAGTTTGATACATAACCAAAGTCTTCCATTATTATAACGGCTTAAAGAAGCGTGAATTGCATATTTTGTGCTTAGTCAAATAGTAAGTGTCAAAAAATTATAGCTACAATAAAAATTGAAGCTAGAGGAATTTTATATGGCTACTTCTGACCCTCATGGAACAAGGATGAAAGGCATTAGCAATATTCTAGGCAAAGCTAAAAGATACTACGCCGATGTAAAAGGAACAAGCCCAACCCATCCTTAGGGAAGGAATTTGACGAAACACCTTTAAAGTTCGGGATAGTATCTTCCACAAGACTAAGCGATCAGAAGCAGCACATATAGGTCGAGACGACGGCAATGGAGCGATCATGCGTAATTAATATGGAGGATCGGACCTTTCTAAGGGGACGTAATTTCATTGGAAATGCATGCAGCCTTTATGCGATAAGGCCCTAGAAGGGTAAGAATAGGAGGAAAAGCTAGCTGATGCTGAAGACAAGCTCGTTGCTAGAGCCTAAAGGTTTTCATACTCTAGGGAAGACTTTTTTTAAAGTCATTGTTACTTATAAAAGAAATTTTGCATGAATGTCTCGCTAAAAAACCTTCAAAAGCGGAGCAACGTCAGTACCAATAGAGTTATGATCATGTTAGGGAAGGATGAGAGGAAACAATTCCCCTAAGAACATGAGTAACCTTCTCAGAATGCGATACATTGTTTTCCTGCTCATGAGCGCGCAGCGGAATTGAAAGATAAAAATACTTCTTGCGGACACAAGGGCATCGAAGAGGAGTAATGGGGTATTTTCCATTGATCAGAGAAAAATCTAACTCGCTTGAATTATATTGAGCCTTTCATTAAAGTACTAAGATTCAATCAACAGTATAAGTGATCATCACCTAATAAACCCATTAAAAGCATTTTAAAATTCTTGAGATAAACTTTGAATTGAAAATTTTTAAGTACCAAACGAAATCCTTTGAAATGATAGAAAACTCTTCTATCTCACAAGAGAAAAGCAACTATTGAATGGGTCTGGCAAGCATTTGAATAACCTTAAAAAGGAACAAGATCACATAATTAGTCAGGCATTTGAAGGAAAATCATTTTTAGTGGGCTGAATGGTCAATAATAAGAACATGTCATTATTCTTCCCCTACAAAATTTAACATATATCCGCGGTCCTTAACAATTCAAATAGCTTCCGCAATAAATTTTATTTACTTAGGCAGCTAGAACTTAAATATGGAAGTAAAGAATCAATTTATAAAAACCTACATCTGGAGTATGCTCCTATACGGAAGTGAGGCATGGACAATGACCGCAGCGGAGAAAGCAAGAATAGAGGCCTTTGAAATGTGGTGCTACAGAAGAATGATGAAAATCAAATGGATCGACCGAGTTAGTAACGAGGAATTCCTAAGAAGGGTAGGAGAGAAGAGAAGCCTCATGAAAACCTTAATAAGAAGACGGAACAACCTTATAGGCCACATCTTGAGACATGATGGCCTGATGAAGACAACTGAGTGGAGAGCTGCGTCAAACCAATCCTAGGATTGTTGACCAGTGATGATGATGATAGGCAGCTAGCATTAGAAGTTATCGAGTGAATTGATATTTACTGAAATATTGTAGCCAGAACTAATTATTAAAATAAAATTTACTTCTTATTAGCACTATGTAATTAATAATTGGATTGCCTATTAACTTCAATGCATCCTATGATACCCTTATAGTCACTTACTATATTAATGCTGCAACATAAGAGGAAAGATTTTATTTTTAGCGACGCATTGCGACAAGCAAAATATATGGCAAAGGTAATGAGGAAGTGATAGAAAAGAAATGTATGAGAACTTAGAGAAAGGTATGGCTAATTTATCTAGAATCATGAATAAAATTGGAGGGCATATTTTGTGTTTTATTCTTAAAAATTCCAGGTGTCTAAATGAATGAATCAGAAGTGGTTATCGAGTGGAAGTAATAGATACAGCGTTGACTTAAAATGCCAAAATTTCAGTTTGAATGTCATAAGCGGCGTTGCTCACTTCTTATTCAACACCGATGTTATATTTAGATGCATCATTTAGCTATCCTTTCCATTAGGATCAAGCTTAAGCCCGGCTAGCAGTTTTTGCTATATTAAAGTTGAAAATGCACTAACCTCTCTGTTGGCCTCAAAGATTATTTACTATTTTGAAGAGATAAATAAGTATTCATTATGCAACGTACTTCTCTGGCAGCTGCTAGGTTATACTCTTATCGTATCGTGCTAAGAGAATTTCGCTAAGCGAAGATTAAGATGCATCAAAAGACAGGAGGTGAGAACAAACATTACGCTCACTTTATACAAAGAAAAAAAGCTGGAAGATATGAGAGTTTTGTTATCCAGGAAGCCGAATCATCAGCAATGGACGAAACAAGAAAAGATATAGTCAGTATAATAATACAGACGAGAAGGGACTTCCACAAAAAGGAAATTCTACTCACAGCTGGCAATAGGAGTATAAAGTGAAAAAGGTAAAAATTCATCACATGCAACATGTAAAATATATTTATCTATGAGAGCAAGGCTTGGACGTTGGCAGTTGCAGAGTATTGGCGAGAGTTATCAGCATATAATACGAAACGAAACACATATACCCTAGGCATTAATTTCGGAAAATTATCCATCAAATACATTTACTTTTGTCATAAATTGTACCAGTAAAATTTAGATTTAAGTATATTTCCGCCACAGCGATTTATTTAAAACGTCAATAAACATCTTTCCATTTCATCTACAAACCATAATGCTGTGTAACTAAGGATGCATGTCTAATCATTGAGTTTTTTAGGCAGCTTTCGCAATATAATTCATAAACTCAGGCAGTTAGCGTTACTGCCATTTAAGTGCAATGGAATTTCGTGAAATATTGTTGTCTACAGAAAAAAATGCAATTTAAATATCTCCTTATCACCGCTGTGATAAAAGGATCAAATGGATTGCATAATAACTTAACAGTATCTTACGCGATTCTTTGTGTCCTTTCATAGAGCTGTTTTGCTAACCAAAGAGGATATATTTAAGTTTTTCAGCAACGATTGTCAAAAGTGGATATTGATAATTAGTCTGGTTTTGCGTAGTGAACATAGGAAGTTAGAAAAATTTAGATTATTTTTTTAATGTAACAGTGTTATTAAGGATTTTTACTCCACCCACCAAAATGACAGTGAAATCCTGCTGGTTACAGATGTTCATCTCCACCCATTTTCCAAGGCTTTCTTTTGGTAGTGCTTCTCAGCTGTTCTGTACTGAAGCTTAGGATAAGAAGATATTTGCTAGTACCGCACGCTATGAACGACTTCTGGCACTCAGAGAAAAGGGAACGGGATCGTTTTTTTGCTCCACATGCCTTCCAAGGGGCAGTTCTTATATATGTACGTAGTACCGAGGCGGATGTGGCGGAAACGTTACCTTATATTCTGCATAATGTACTGCAAAGCTCCACGATTTTAAAACAATATATACCAAGACGATTAATATTGATAGTAAACTCCAAAATCGGACATGGTCGTCGTCGAAAACTATGTTGTGTTTCGAAAACAGCCTCTTCATTAAAAATGGATTATAGATATTGATTTCACTGCACGTACCGCAAAAACTCCTCCAAAAAATAAATTAAATTATGTTAACTTATCCTTAACTACGTCCACTACATATTCTGACTTGAACGGTTTTATGGGTAATGTTTACAATTTTGGCTGAGGTAGGCAGTGCCATGTTGGAAGATGAAAATATAATCCTTAGTTACGTCCAATAGCAAAATTTACTTACTCTGAATAGATATTTTTGTGAATTTTGTGAATTTTTGTAGGGGTAGAAACTGTGTTGACTTTTGAAGACTTTTCAATTAATAATTTTACTTACTCTGAATGAATGTTTTATGGGAATAACGCCATGTTAGAAGGTGAGATAAACCTAATCCTTCATTAGGCCCAATATTAATTTTATTTATTCTGGATCGATCATTTTTTGAGTAATTTTGTGAATTTTTACTTTAAATATGAATAAATTAAAAATACGAATTGCATCTTGTCACTTCAACTACGACTCGGTTTACCACACATTACGCCATGCTTCAGGTGTTTTCGGTACTATTTACGGTATTATTCTCTTTTTTAACTGCAATGAGTATTTTTGATATGAACAGTTGAATTATTTACAACTTATTTGGAGTTTCGATACACTATATTAAGTTTGAGGCGACTAGATTCGTTTCTGTAGTGCATATAAACGTCTCGCAAAGATGTTAAAATCATTAGGTACACTGAGCTTGCTGTGTTTTGTGGAAAAGTGTACCTAATTGCCTTTCATTTCAATAAGCAATTAAGGATAACATATTTCTCCGCTAGATCTGGTGTGTAGCTCTCTACGGTTTCGAAACATGGACACTGAGGAAGGAGGACGAGAGAAGATTGGAGTCATTCGAGATGTGGGTGAAGAGAAGAATGGAGAAGGTGAAATGGACAGAGAGGAGGAGGAACGACGAAGTGCTGGACATGGTGTGTGAGGAGAGACAACTTTTGGATGAGATACGCAGGAGACAGAAGGTATGGATGGAGCGAGTACTAAGCGGGGAGGGGATGCTGAAAACGGTGTTGGAGGGTAGAATGTTAGGTAAACAAGGGAGGGGAAGGAAGAGAATAGGATTTTTGGATACATTGAAAGGGAGTAGGCCTTACAGTGAATTGAAGAAGGCAGTGCGGGAAGGAAAGGGAGGCTTTCGGATCACTTCTTTTGTACTCCATGGAAACGTACCTTAATCGGGAGAATACTATAATATATGAGGGGATTCAGAAGCCAAGGGGTGCAAGTGATTTTTTTTCCAAACATAGTTAGGTACAGTTAATTGTTAGATGAAATATACAAAACGGATACGAAATGCCAAGGGATACGAGTGAGCCTCAGTTCTCTGCTGACATCGAATGGGAAATCAAATGCGCTATATCAAATATGTAATTTATCACGTTTGCTATCTATACCTAATTTATGCACCTAACTGTTTGTAGAAAATAAAAATCACTTGTACCCATTGGCTTCCAAACCACTCATATGCACGAAAAAGGCTATTCGGGCTCCCAGCCGGGTGGTCTCCCTCCATTCTGCCGACGTTTCGGAACACGGGTCGGGTTCCATCCTCAGGGCTAATCAGGGCTCATCTTTAGCCCTGAAGATGGAACCCGACTCATGTTCCGAAACGTCGGCAGAATGGAGGGAGACCACCCGGCTGGAAGCCCGAATAGCCTTTTTCGAATATATTCACCGGGAAAGCATCACATTTTACCTCACTCATATGTATTTGCCTGCCTACATTGCAAGTTTTTCCTGAATATAAACAATTGCTTATACCACTTTTTTATATAAGAACTGTTCCCTAGAACCCAATTCACGGCGGTCATTGCAAAAATTTAAAACATTCATTTTAGAATCGCTTCTATGACAGGTTACCACATCGCTTATACCACAAGGTTAACCAAGAGTTAGTTAATTTCGCCTACACAGCGTTTTGCTAGATTTTGCTGTTGCAAATATTGTAGATGCTTTCTTTAGATCGTCCTTCTTGGCTGCTCTGAAGTGGCGTGTAGGGGATGAGGATGGTGCTGGTGCCGAATTCAATGAACGACCGCTGGTGTTAAGAGAGAGAGAGAAAGGGATTGGAGCCCGTGTTTTTGCTCCCCTTCTCCAAGAGGCAGTTTATATGCATGCGAGAGAGTGTGCGCGAACTGCGGAGACGCGTGCTTTATTGCTTTAATTTGAAAATTGGCTCCGGAGTTGGTCTCCGCTGTTTGTTTGCTGTTTCGGGATATAAGGGCGGAATTGGGGAGCTTTTGGGGGAGTGTGTTTTTCAACCCGCTCGTAAATCGTCCGTCTCCAATCCTTCGACGCGCTTTTGTTTTTCTAAAATGCCTTCCCGCCTTTTTGGTGAATCCTTTCTCTCCTACCCCTCCTTCTCTTTCGAAGAGCAGTGAAGCTCTCCCAAACATCCTTGGCCCTAATTCACAACGAGTCCCCGAAATTAAACCTGTAATGAAGAAATTGGTTGGATGTTGTTGAGATGGGCCCTTTTCCGAGGGAGAAGAAAGAACGTGAATATCTTTGGAGCAGAGGGATTCTAGAACGGGCTTGAAATATATTTACGGGAGTCACAACTTTGCCGGCACCAATGAACATGCTAATCAGCCCTTGAGGGCCTACAAAAAAAAATACAGCGATCCGAAGGCATATGGGAGAGGAGCGGGTAACATCTTCCAAATGAATCTTCCAATCTCTACATTATTACCCGGCAATACTTAGTGCTTGGTGAAATGATTAATGAGTGGAGTTTATTTTGCTCAGGGTTTCCCAATATGAGCAAATGCATACGCATTTCTGTTCGAAATTTAAAAATAAAAATAATCATGGCACAATTTTCTTGGAAATGAGAAGAAAAGTGTTACACCGAAGTAAATTACTCTCAGCACACGATGAGAATGTACCTACAGTAATAATGATGAGAAAGAGAAAAATCAGATTTAAAAAATCCCCTTTGATTTGTAATAACTTACCAATTAAAATAAATTTAATTAATTTACATCAAAGCTCTATGAGATAAAAATTGGTTTTGAATACAAAGTAATACTAAGAGGTATTATTAATAGGCATGAATTAGGAGTAATATTTTTTTTCTTTGAAAGTAGATAGAGGAATAGAGGAATTTTATACACGTAGCTCTAGGGATTTTCATAGATTGCAACCAGATAAAAGAAAGGATTGAAGATAAGTATTCAACAGAGGCATAGGATGTAGAATTTGAGCTTTTCCCGGCGTATGCTCTGCAGGAATAGTTCTCGAGTCTCCCAACGGGTGTAGATTTGGGTCACAGTTCCCAACGTTTCAATGATTAAGTCCTTCATTGTCTTCAGGGTTTGAATGTCGAGCCAAGTTCTTGTCGGAATGGTATTAGTAATAATAGTGCATGATAAGTATAAATTGCTAATAATATTGTACCTAGTTTTTATTCTTATTAATGCTTAGTTAATCTAAGGGGCCTTTTTTACCAAATTAATTGTGATTGTTCTTACTTGCCCTGACTTGAGTGTTAATACATTCAGTGCATTCGTAAATATTCTTCTCAATGAAGAAGAACAGTATCCCATTAATGTATCTTAATGCTGACTTAATGCCTGAAGGTATCTGTAGCAGGTTTTTTGCAATCGCACCATGACGCACAAGTTTTCGGAATGCATAAAAGGTGTCTGATTCAGTATTATGTGTGCCTTGAAACAAAAATCAGCGTCCACTCAACAATAGAGCGGCGACGTCAGAGTTTTTCTGAAAAATGCATTATTTATCCATAAAAAGCTAGGTATGATGATATCAAATATATTTTAAAGCCTTTAGAAAATAGTATTGCGGGTAATGCACATTTTAAAATACCATTCTTTATCGCCCTGGGCAGATAATAAATAATGGTTATGGATATAAATGTTCTCGTTCATTTTGCGTTATCTTGGGTTCTACAAGAATTTCTCTCGGGGTGTAGCAACATTCCAGAATAGAGGTACTGCAAATTACTTCGATATCCAAGTGCACGGAATTGCATACAAAAAATAATTAATAATGGTTAAAAAAAACTTTTAGGCTTATCTCTTCGTGTCAATTTTCAGGTAGCCCAAAGGTTTCACGGGAAAAAGGGGCCAGCATTAGTCGAGAAACGGTACCACCCGAAAATTGACGCGACTACATAGGTCAAAACGTTTTTTGACTAACATGGCGAGTATCCGCGAAAGTTTAAACGAAGAATATAACAAGTATGAAAGTCAAATTTTGACCAAAAGTGTGAGTAGCGCACTCTATTCGTTGTGAAACCGACTGATAATAGATTATTATCGGACGTTTTTCTCCAAACCAATTACATATCGAATATTCCCAGCCGTTTTGTTCGCGTTTGATTTCCCTATCAGGTAGACAGTGGATTCCGTGGACTTCCTGCATTGAGCTTTTCAAAATAGTAATTATTACAGATAATACAAATTACATTTTATCGTGTTTATCACTCTGGACTGATAATTATTGAAAGTTATGTAAGTGCTTGGGGGATCGGGTTGGTGTGGTGGCTAGAGTGTTGGCTTCCCACCCGGCGGGTCGGGTTCAAATTCCGGCAGTGGTAGAGAACTTTCGGGGACTGCCCTATCCCTGCATAAGTGTTGTGTGGAGATCATTTCAAGTGCAAGATTGCAACACTCCGTCCGTCGGATGGGACGTTAAGCCGTGGTGGCCCCTTGGCGCCTTTCGTTGAGAGCAGGCTACTGCCGACGCCGGGTTTCTCTCCATCCTTCCTTACAAACCCTTCACTTATGGCGCAAATGACCTCAGCTGTCGATCGCCTCCTCCGAATACCATACCTATTCAAGTGCTTTCGTTCATTTTGTAATTTCTTGGATCCTATAAGAATTTCCATGAGGTATAGCTACTTCATAGAATATAGGTACTGCCAATTATTTCGAAATTCAAGTGCAGTAACAAAGTGAATTTTTATCCAAGAGAATGAATTACGCAACTCTATTTGTTGGGACTCTTAGTAGATTATTGTCCAACGTTTATCTCCAAATGCAGATCATATTACGTTTAGGATATTTGCAGCCTTTTTTTTTCTTAGCGGGAAGGAAAGTATTTTCCGGAGATTTCCTGAATTCACTTCGCGGCCACGCCCCTCGCATCTGCCGGGGCGATCCAACTCGACCGACCGCCTCCTCATTAAGCGGCACATTCGCGGCGAAAGCGATTTACTCGTCGATTAACAGGGCCGCGGATCAATCTACCCCCACCGATCCACCCCTCGGCAGGCGGGAATTTTATTAACCCCTTTGACGGAGCGAGGAGAGGGAGGGGGCGCCACTCGCCCCATTTCAGCCCTGATTTCACTTTTCGCCCCACCAAAACCGGAAACTCATTATTGCTCTATTTCCGCAGGGCTTAGTCAGAAAACCCTCTAAAACCCCGTCTCTGGTGTCTGCCTGCGCCCAATGCGCATTCGGGCAAGTTATATTTAGGCGGTAAACTTTTAGGCATTTTTAAAGGCGGTATACTAAACTGCTGCGATCATTAACATTGCATGGCAACGGTGGTTAAAACCATATTTGAAAGCTTCTGTGGTAGACAAATTATATAGTCCATAATTAAAATTTTCCTAGAACTAGGAAAACATATAGGGAGGACCCGTAATTTGGAAGGGCTATCTGTACGTAATTAATCATATTTTATGATTTTTTTTCCAGGAAATAATCCATTCTCATTGGTTTTTTTCCTTATGATTTTTCCAGAAACAGCTTCATACACATCCTTTTTAATTCTGAATAAGAGGTTATGTTTTGAGTTTTTTTTTAAATTCATACAATTTCTTAGCTTTGGTATTGTTACTATAAGCATTCTCATTCCATAGTTGGTGTATGGTGGTGCCTTTGGACTTAAAAACAGCTCCTTAATCAGCTATTAAGTTATCAATAAATTTTAGCATAATAGGAGTCATATTTGAAATATTAACTACCCGTGAGGATGACGGTTAATGGCCCTTCCATCTGGGCATTTCACCCGTTGAGGAAAGACAGATATATTTTAGTAGTTGAAGGATTGTGTCACACAATAGTGCAATCAGTAACCCATTTGCACTGAATGAGTGATTTTCTCAGACTATTAACCTCAAATTCAAATATTTGGATAACAATGACTTGAATAACTTGTCATATCAATTAGATTTTTCTATATAAAAGAAAACAATTCCTTTGATGTGATCCAGTGATTCCATCCTAATCACTGCACCTTTCTCTGAATCTCCTTGAGTATTTTGGTACCTATTGCCGCAGTCATCAAGTGCTATTGTTGGATAAAACACATTGAGTGAGTGAAATATAATATTGGCGACGTCCGGATGAACTCTTGTCCCTCTACCAACATTCCACTCACACCCAACCCTCACCGGAAAATCATACTCGAGCGATTTCCGCTTTAGTAAGAACGACACACTAAACCTCGTATCCTGTCTTTTTGCATGGCAGGATACAATAATTTTATCGTCATTAGTAGTGGTAATGTGGAGCTATTTAAGGATTAGGTTATTCTTGAAAAGTGTTGGAGCTAAGCAAATGGTTTCTTAGCTCCAACACATTTCAAGAACAACCTAAAAGAAGAAAAAAAAATCTCCTAAACAAGTACTTAAAATAGGGTCCTCCAAATTCGCACGAAAAGTTTTTCACTGGATACGAAGCTCTAACGCCATCCGAAGTTTGGAAGATATCTGATTATACTTGTACATTCAAAGAGTTTTGTTAGGGTAAATTTAACCCTTTGATATAACAATATAAATTGGTACACCTTATCTCATGACTTCGTTATTCATTTTCTAAGAGCAAGTTTTTGAACTGAAACTTTAAGTTCTGAAAAAGATCAAAGTTTTGAGATATAATGCTCTCTTTGATAGTTTTAATTACTTGATTTATCGGTTTCAACAACTTTAAATATCGGCCTGGAATTCTTCACAATGGAGACTAACTAACGCACCGTTTCCGTAGGGTGTAGCTGGACCACCCTCGGTATCCCGACCCTAGCCTCTGTGTTCAAAGTAGTGGAAAAAGTGATTTGATCAATTTGTAATTAAGGATAGGAAACTATGGCGCCTTGGTCATTAGCTATGAAGGCGACAGGATTCTGCGATTTAGAGTACTCCATAAGTGAAGGAAGGTAAAAATTCAGCAAAGAGACGAAGAATTCCACAACTCATATATTCAGGCTAGTGTTCAGCTGGATTGATTCAAGCTAAAGCTCTTAAATACTTTAACGTTTGGCAGGGATCGGCTAAAATGACTACATGCGCTACTGTGTGCGCTAAAATGATTTTATAACGGAGGTATAACTCTTTTGCAGTTTTAACCATTGCTTTTTTTCTTGAGTAATGTAAGAAAATGTAATGTAAGAGTAGCATGTAAGAGTTTTAGTAATAAAATGTAATATTTTCAAGGATGCAACGAGATCTATGGACAACTTTGGTAGCTGAAACATATTGGCTGAATAAAGGATAATATAGGCAATAGCAATGGCCATATCCACCCGGTTTCACTTTTATTTCAAAATTCCCACTGTATGTTACGCTCATGCAAAACTCATTTCAGCCTGGTTTATCTATCAACTATACTGAACAGACGTAGGTGTAATTTTTCGACAGCGAATTTAACTTGGCTTTTCTGCAGTCTTATTTGTTTAATGAACCCTTTTTTCCTTATTTTTTGAACATAAGACCTATTTTCTCTGTTTAAGCCTACTTATCTTACATTTATCAAGAATTTTCAATGCCTTTCAACGGATTATTCACGAAACTTTGCGAGAAAAGATATTTCTGTTCCAACTAAGTCCCCATTTAATGAAAAAGCACGTTATGACATATGCTTCAATAAAGTACTAATCAGATGAAGAAAGTAATGGCTGACAATAACTCATCGGAGAGGGTTATTATCTGCCTTGGGAACTTCAGCGCTGGCCATTGGCGTCCCCAGGGGTTTCCAAAACCCTTTGCGAGCACTATTTTCAGTCATGGCTAATTTTATGCAAGGCAAAAAGCTTTCTGAAGTAGCAAGTTCCATTCTTTGCGCAATGATGGCCCAATGTCCAACTGCATCGACTTTTTTTAAGTCATCAAAGTTTGATTAATAAATACGTGACAAATTAGGAAAAAAAAATTAAAAACACATGATTATATTTCTGATGAATATAAACCATTCATTATTTGCTTAGCATATGCAAAGACCGTGTGATAATACCATACCTTTCAATATCCTATGAATAGAGACAATTTTAGAACAAAAAGTGCGATTTGGTGATGAATAGAGCGTAATATGACCCTCCCTATATGTTTCCCTAGTTCTTTTAAGCATTTTTTTTCAATTGTCTTTTTTAGCTTTGCTTGATCATACCTCATTGCAATTTGTAATGAATTTCTATGGTTTAAATTGATGGCACTTCCCATACAAGGCCACCCGAGATATTTTTTCTGCGGATTCAAGTTCGATGCATAGAACAAAAGCAACGTGACACAGTCCATTTTCGCAGCTTTCTCATGTAATAAATTGGAAACCAAAGGGGAGAAAGAAATGGCATACTCATCGGATAGACTTGGAGTTTCAGGGCCGGCTATTGGCGTCCCCAGGGGTTCCCGAAACCCCTTGTGAGCACTCTTTGTAGTCATAACTCATCCGCTGCCTGGCAAACACTCCGAGTGTCCATTCCCACCAAGGGCGTTAGTCCCTTCGCTTTCAACTCCCGGCCGGCACCCGAAGAAATATTTTCATCTCAAGAGGGTAATTCTCGAAAATACAGATGTTTCTACGCGTCATAGTCGTAAATAACTCCCTGAAAAGTTCTGACCACTTACATATATCTCTATGGCCAAAATCCTGTCGTCTCGTGCTTTTGGGTTTCAGTATGAAGTGATATAGGCGACATTTCAAGAAATACGAAAGCTAACCATACGTTTGGATGACATGACAACACATTGTTAGTAAGGATTAAAGCCAGGTTGATAAAATTGTAAACCACAGTCCTGTAACCCGTTAGTGTTATTTGCAGTAGGAATGCTCTACCTCAATGCCTAGACAACAGAGGTAAAAACCTAAAGCAATCCTGCTTTGCATTAAAAAAGTTAAAACCTCGGTAGGAGAATGAAATAATAAGAAAAAGATGAGGTTTACTAGAACAATGACAAATAAATTTTGTTATCACACTAGAGTGTCCCTTGCATAATAGTATTGCACTCTATACAATGTATAGCATGCACAAATGAGTTTACCATGGTTTTGGCATACCATGTACATATTTACGTATAAATAATTGCATAAAAAATGAAGTCAATGAGTGCTCATGCGATGGCAATATTTTTGCAAAAAACTTAAAAACTTGACAGGGAAAATTTAAATAAAACATTAGACACTATTCAGAGGCAATGATTCTCCTCACCTAATGCTTTTGATTAACTCATATGCCTCAAACGCAAATGATATTTTATTATTCCCGAGCAGATTTCTCTCTATAAACATTAAATAAACGCAAAAAAAGAAGACAAGTGACAGTAATTTGCTGCGAGAGCCAGAGGACATTATTGAATGAATTTCGCCTGTAGGTAAACGAGCATACATGCATTAAACTGGTAGTATCAATTAAAGTGGGGGTAGTTAATGAAAGTTATTTCAATGCGGGTAGTAAGGTTACGGTCGGCTATTTTTGCTGTCGGGTACCATTTTGCCCTTGATTGTAGTCAAATCCAAGAAGTTTAATGAAAGAAAGCTTACATTATCTGCGTCATTTTAGTCTATTGCTACCAGCACACCAATTTATCAGGATACTCGAAGCATATAACATGCAAATAGCATAAAAACAACTATCGTGCATCACCAAATACTGCCAATAAGTTGATATTTCAGGTACTACTTCGTGGGAAACATTTTTCCTTCCTATGTGTTGATTAGGTCTTTCGAAAAACCAACTGAAATCGTCAAGAAGGAAATGGGGAAATTACTTTCTGTAATGAACATTATAATGGCACATGTGATTAAATATGAGAAATCAAGGAAAATATTTTCTTACACGAAATTGCATGCCTCGGGGGGAATATAAACATTCGTGACCTTATTGAATCCAAAATGCTAGCATAATATGAACGCGCTCATTATCTGTCTTAAATCATGCCCACAGGTGTCCATCGAAGGAGATGCGCCGCTAGAAGCGAGTCCAAAAGATAAATCCCAAGAAAAAACAGAGGTAATTGGAGAGAGTACTGCTTCGTAAGTATGGTTTCAATGGATAAGAATATTTTATATTGACTCCCTCTCAATAAATGACCCTTGAAGAATAATACTTCTTTGCTACCCTCTGTGAATGAAGGGCAATCAAATCTAATTCCAGCTGCTCAATTTTAATTATGCTCAAGCGTTTGGAGAAAATTAGTCTTTTTTCTAAACCTCTTGCTAAAAAAGCCGATGTATTTTGAATGAAGACATTAACCCACAAGACAGTGCTCCGAGCTGGAGAATTCGAAGTGTCCCAATCTCCCAATCTCACGCTTAATATTGAATGAATGAGTTATATTTATACTTTTTATTTCCATATATAAGCAAATGCAGATTAAAATTTCTGTATAAAAACTAAAAGTAGATGTATATAGCACAATTATCATTGAAATAAAAAGCAAAAAACATTACACTTAAGTAAAATTACATTACGCACATAACGATGACATATTGTGATAATCAGGAGGAAAAGTAAAAATCAGAACAATATTTTCTAGATAATTTGTGGTAAAGTACTCCATGGAAACCAACCTTATTCGTTGGAATACTATAATAATAATTTGTGGTAGCATACCATTAAAATAAATTTAATTTATTGGCGCAAATGCTTCTGAAAATAATAAATATATACTGCTTTTTTGGCAAAGGTAGAGTAAGGGATATTTTTTTATAGAAAAAGACATGGAATAACAAAGATTAGAACCACAGGTAAGAACATATTTTAGATAAGTATTTTCCCGAGGTATAGTACGTGGTAAGGAAATTATTTCGATATATTAAGGATTTAAGTGAATCAACTCTTAGAAACAAAGACCCATCTCATTCTTCAAAAGGAAACTCTTCGCAATGAATTTTCCTCAAAATGTTTTCTTGCAAATATTAATACCGGGTTTTACGGTTAAAAAATTTAACTCAAAATCAAATGATAATCATTGTCATTAAAATGCGGTTAAAAAACCATTACAGTCAGCAATGCAGTTGTTTATTGAGGAATAAAATCATGGAACTGAACATCTAAACGCATGAAAAGAGATAAGAATACGAACTAAGTACAGGAGAGCAGGATTCAAGGTCAAACACGTGCAGGTAAAAAACACTTTATACAAGTCACAATCGTGTTTAACGAGCAGGTAACCCTAATTTAACCGGAAATTCCCACCCGAGGCAGGCAGAATTTGAACTAAAAGGGCAGGCTCAAATGGCAAGAGAGACATCATAATTAGACAAGGTTAAAAGTTGTTAAAGTGAAGAGTACCCCTATAAGCCTGTTTAAATTAATCATATTTGTTGGATTTAGTCCCTATTATTTCAGAAGTAAAGGGAATGCAGAGAAGAACTACTTTAAAACACTTAATTTGGTTACAGGATGAATCCATGCTTTTAAAATAGGGTTTCCAGATAAATATAAAATTTTTATCCTCAATTTATTAATAAATTTCAACAAATAAGTGACTAAAAATTGCATTCATACACGTATGGTCTTGTAAATGTTACTGGATAAGTTCATATCAAATGAAACGTCAATTATAATCGATGGATTATAGGCATACAAGAAATGAATAACTAGCTAAGACGATCAAGCAAGGATTTTCACGAAGATCAAAGATACCAAAAGAAAATGGAGCTGTAAAATCCCAACATTATCGAGGTAAGGTTAACGATTTTATCGTAAAAATTAATATTTTAATATTTTTATTCCAGCTGCAGTAATTTTATTCAATAGCCAACGCTAATTTCGCATGTAGAAGAAAAAAAGGTCATGGTCTCACACGAGTGGCTGACCGCTTTATCGAGTCAGATATTGCGTTGAACAACGTTTGAAACCCGACTTTTACCGAGAATAATGTCTCGGGGAAGGGACAAGTGAAACAAAAAGGACAGTCACAAAGGAGATATTACGGAGGTCGGTTGTAAAAAAAATAAAAAATTACTTACTCGTTCTTTTGGTCATATGTGATGGATTGAGATCCGATTTTGTCAGCTTAACGAAAAGAACCATTCACTTTCTTTTCATTTTTAGGTGGTAATTGAGCTTAGAATTTGCTAATGCTGGAAAAGTTATGGTAAACACGATAAAAATATTGTTTTTCCCAATATTTCTATGAATTTCTATGACATAGATGCTTTGAATCGCAGTCATTGACATTATACTTTCACAAATCTATGCAATTTTAATATCTAATGAGACATCCATCACAACCAATGGAGTGCAGGTATAAATGATAGGCATGATTAGCTCAGATGTACAATTATTGAACATAATGTGGCGAATTAATACATAAATGCAAGAATAGAAACATGCATTATCTCGTCTGAACGAAGTATGCCTTCGTGGGGAAAATTAAACCTTCATATGTTTTTATGTCTAGCAGGGCCATTTTTTCTAAAAAATTGAAAAATATCATTATTATCTTTAAGGTTATAAATGAAAACAAGGTTCAAGGTAATACAGGCATTGAAATACACATTGTTAAATCCGCAATCGTGGTCAACACATATTGTTATTATTTTAATATTATGACATAATATATTATTGAATAATATACTTGTTTGTATAGCTTATATTATGAAGAGTTTTCTTTTACACAAATTTATCCATATAGCATTTCATCATGCCAGATACTTAAAATAGCAATGTTTGATTGATTCGATTCCGTTATTTACAATATATTGAACGCAACATAAAAAACGTTTACACTTTTTTGTCTTGAGAGTAATTTTTCCTTGAAACAAAAGGTAAACAGATTCTCAGTTATCTCAAATTTCTATGCATTTTTACTAAAAATCATCTTTTTATCAAAGCTAAATTTTCTTGCAAACTTGAACAATATGGATAGGATTATGAAAATAAAATGAGATAGCCATTATGACCATTGAGGTGTAGGGATACTAAGCATCCATTTCTTTCTGGAGGAGGGGGGCACAAGCAAGGCCGTATCTAGGATTTTGTTCTGGGGGGGGGGGATACCTCGTAATACAAAACGAACGCAATGATAATGGGACCGTATTAAAAATCTTGCATATTTTTTAAGGGTCTGGGGGGGTACGTGCCACCTTGCACCCCTTCCTAGATCCGCCTATGCATCCATAGATAGCTATGTTGCTCAAATGAAGAAAGATGTGTCAAGGATTAATTTCGATCCTAAGGATGCAGAATTTCGGAGCTTAAAAATTCAAAATATGATCGGTATACGTTTTATTTGGGGAACCTAACGAGAATGAATTAAAAATTTGCTTTCTATTAAAGTGATTTATTTTGTTCAACCATGGTTTTATTTCACCGTAGCATTTTCAAGATGACCTTGACCTTAAAAATGTTACACTATAATGAAACCATGGTCGGACAAAAGTATATTACCATGCGGAAAAAGCAAAGTTTTTTATCTCCTTTAAACTCCTACGATGAAGGATATCCACCAAGTAACGCCCGGAGCTATTAAATATTTATTTAGCAATAATCCATATCTTATTCTGTCTCACACGTGCGGTTAGCCACATTAATGAATCCTTAAGTCGTATTTAACGTGTTTGTAACCCGACTTTAACCGACAGTTATACGAAGAATGAGGCTCTGATCAATATTTGTTTTAATTCAATCTTTTAGAAATGGATGGGACAAGGAAAATAAAATTAGACAGCCATTGTGGCCGCTAGAGTGTATTAATAACAGACATCTATAAGTAACTACGGTGCTCAAAGAAAGAAAGTTTGAAAGGGAAAAACCCGTCAGCGCCCTAAGTTTTTTTAAAGTCACACATATTTCACTTTTATAAAACATGATACATATGAGCTCAACACAGTGAATACAATCCAAACTGACTGAATAATAGAGGATACTTTCTAATAAGTATGTGCACCGAAACATACGCTAAAATTCATGTATTAAATGCATTGCAGGAGTATTGGCTCAGCACTGCACCGGGTGCCATATGGCACCCGTGGGTGTTGACGGACGGCTTTTGAAATTAAAAAAAATCATCTCGGTTTATGTATTTTGGGAATGATTAATTACTCATTTGTTAAAACGTACCGTGGCATTTTAAGAAGAAAGTTGTACTAACATGAGCAATGAACGTACATCAGGAAAACAAGCCTCAAGGTCACACACGTGCGGCCAACCACTTCATTGAATCCTCAATTCGTGTTCAACGCGTTTGTAAGCCGACTTTGCAACCGAGAATTCCCCACTCGAGTAGGGCAGAAGTGGAACTGAAGGGACAGTCGTAAAGGGCAAAAGAGAGGGGGGAAATATATATATATGTGTGTGTGTGAAGAGGGACAGAGGGAGAAAGAGTGTGGAGTGTAACACGATGTTCGATGCGGAGGGGGAAGGGTGCAGAGGGTGGAAGTTGGGGAAGAGAGAGGAAGTGGACGTAGGATGGGTGGCCCGCTTCCGTTCTAAGTTCAACACTCGCTAAGTGGGTTTGAAACAAGTCCCTTTGGAGGTGGCGGAGAGGTGAGGGAGAGGGTAAGAGGGAGTTTAGGAGGAAAAGAGGAAATGGAGAAACTTAGGTCGAAGGCGGAAGAGAGGAAACTTATGGCCCTTCGCTAGGACTTCAGGGAGGAGTAAGGGGGAGAAAAGAAACATTTCTCTCTATCCTCTAGGCTTTCCTAGATTCCCATTCGTTCGCCGAGTGTAAACCCGATTGAATTTCGATAATTGCGGTGAGTGAGTGGTCTAACTGGTTTAATTCAATATATTAAAAAAATATTTGTGGAAGCTATAAAAGCCCATTTCTAGGACATGAGAGTGAACTACTGTTTACCCAGACTTAAAATATGCTGGGATAAATAAGAAATAGAGATAAAGATTGTTAAAATGGTGGAACTTCAATATAAAAAAATGGCAGAGAGAAAATATAAAGGAAACAAGGCCTTTCGAAGGAGCTGCGAAGAAGAATAAATGCACCAAAATAAGCCATTACAGCTATGCTCTAAGTGTTTTAGCTCTTCATATCTACCAATTGTCTACTTACCAAGAAAAGATTCGTTGATATCAGTATATTTTGAGTAAGCACCAGCCTAAGCATTCGTAAGTTAACAATAGAGTTATCCGCATAAAAACGTTAAGTTTAGTGTGGGATAAACGTAACCGAATCTATGAGATATGTAAATGATTTATTAACTAATATTATTATAGTTTTAGAAATAGTTTGTCAGAGTATGAAAAACGATGAACGAGGGTGGAAATGGAGAAATTTAGGTTGAAGACGGAAGAGAGTAAGTAAAAAATAAGCCTACAACTATATTACAAGAGTTTGCAGTCCTCACTATGCAGTAGTGATCAAATTACCAAGCACAAATTCGTTGCTATCACTATATTTTCATTAGCCAACCTGGCCATTTGCCAGGTAATAATAGCGTAATCCGGATAAATAACGCAAAATTTTGTGTGGACTGAGCATGGCCAAATGCAAGTGATATGCAGATAGAATTATTATTTAAGATTTATCATTCATGTTCCAAAAGATGCCTAGATATCTAAGTAGAATGTAAGGATGTGGTGGAAATGGAGGAACTTTGGACGTAGACGGAAGAGAGTAACTTCATGGGCCTCCGCTAGAACTACAGAGAAGAAGAATTGTGCGAGAAGGATCATTTCCAGCAAGTATCTAACTATTTTAGATCAATCCAGGTACCGGTGACCGATTCACCAAGTAAAGAATTATTTATATGGTAGTGGCGCAGCGAGGGGGGGGTTTGGGGGATAAAACCCCTCCTTGTGCTCAGAGAAATTTTTAAGTCTAATACATTTTAATTTATTGGATTCATATTGCTGAAAGAGAGTGTAAGGATCAATAAAATATCCCTCCTAAAGCCGTAAAACTCACCATTTTCAATCATTTATCTTAAAATTTAGCAATTTATTAATCTGGCACCTATCGCTTATCCTGTTGGGTATAGCATACCCGCACGAACCCCGGTATTAGTTGCCTCTAAACCCCCCCTAGACTCAATTCCTAGCTTCGCCCCTGAAGCTGCTTATTGCTGATGAAGTCTACTCAGTACATTAACCGAGCAAGATGGCCATTGTTGCTAATGCTTCGATGGCCTCTTCTGCCATTGTTATCAGGGCGAAAAAAACGACGATAACTGACGACCGATTTGATTTCTCGATAAGACATCATCAGTATTTATTTATATATTCTCTGAAAAAATAGTCTAGCCTACCAAAAAATATTCCACATTAATGATAAAAAAACGTTAATCGGGACACCGCGTCTATACCTGATGGTGCGAGGAAATGAATACTTTATACATCTCTCTGTTTTGAACTTTACATCTTTTATATCCTTCTCGTAATCACATCTACCATATTACTACTGTAAGCGAAGAATATGTGTCACATAGAGTGTTGCAAAAAATCTAGACTGAACAAAACGGATATAAAGGCAAGCAGAGAAGAACCACGCAAGAAGGGTTGAGGAAGAGGGAACGCTGGGGATGGGTTTTGCGGTTAGGACCCTAAAAATATATATTTATCGTGGAACTTCTTTTTCACTCTCTGAAGAGAAACTGCGTTGGACCCCGCTTTACCGTAATAATTGAAAACATTCGTCAAGGAAAGAGAGAGAGGTTAAAACGGAAGCGAAGAAACCTCGGTCGCAACTTTTTATTGCCTGGTAGTCTGCGGGAGAACTCGAGACGGGTCCAAGAGAGGGAATTGCTTGCTTTAGAGACACCGCACCTCAGCTGAGCAGTTCCTCGCCCCTTCCCGACTTTACGTTGGAACAGTCCAGGGGTCACTGCGACCACAGAAAGCACAAATTTTACAAATTTGGCACCTTTCTCATTTTGTGCATGAGAGCTAAATATTTACAATGCCCAGAGTACCTGTCGTATGTATTTTTATATAATAATAATAAAGTTCATTATAATTAATCTAAATTTTAGGAAATACATGGCTACAGGAACATAGGTACCTCTTTGGAGTTACTACGACGCTTTGGGGTTACCAACTCGTTCTTCAGTTACAGTGCTTTTGTACATATTACACAAAAAAAATGTTACCATGCTGGATCATCATTGAGAAATAATAAGCTCGCTAGCCTATGAAACATGCATAATATGTAAACACATATATGAGAAAAAGAAACTAACATCTATCAACAGGATATGGGCCAAAAAATTCTCACTCGGCTAGAAACCCGAGAAATATTTGTAAGAAATATTCGCCGATAAAAAACAAGATCATATATAATATATAAAAATAAATATATAGAATATGAAATCACTAACTAACATAAAAAAATCATTGCATCTCATTCCATTCATCACAATACCTCATTCGCCTAAGCAAATGTGAAACATCAATATGAGCAAACAACCACATCTTAGCCCTTTTGCAATATCTGTATAAATTCTTTTCGTCAGTTATGTATTTTGGTAACTCACACTAAATTATCGGTCCCAAGAATAGGTAACTTTTTTTAAATCTGTTCTTGGTCTGGATATACGAAAAGTATTACAATGTCGGAGATTATGTGATACTGCTAGGTTCATATAACCACCTCTAGTATAGAATGCTCCGAGGACCTTATAAACAAATAAATACCTCAAAGTTAAGATTAATTAATAAATACCTCAAAGTTTATTTTTTTGACTAAGGGAAGGGAATGAGCTAAGCTTGATGCCCTCATCATTACCCTTATCACCTTTATCTGAGATACCAGGAGTGGTTGCAAATTAGTAATAGTTTCTCTTTATTTATATATTTATGTATATGTTTTATACATTTAAAGTTATGACACTTACGTTTTAGGCACCTAAAGTGCTATATATATTAACTACGGTGCAAAAGGAAGTATCTTTTGCATAATGTAACCAAAACTTTATTATTTTGATCTTTTGACCTTATAATGTGGGCTTAAACGTAAAATTTCATTTCGCCTTCCAATAATAAAAAAATAGAGATGGAAAAGAGGCTTACTTACTTTGTGAAAATATGATTTCCTAAATTTCTAAACATACAAAAATGTTAACTATACTTATTTGCATAAATCAAACTTTGATCTTTTTAAGGTCACCACTAAGATCAATGGTGTGCTGCTTAGTTACTTCAGATATCAAGGACCAAGTCAGTGGTAGGGTGTACATATCTCTCCAGAGGTCATACATTAGTGGTGTAAATGTCACTATATACTAGGATGCTCACCGATATTCGAGGCTTAATTTTCACCGCAAGACCCCGATTGGAATTTCGAAGTGGTCTAAAAATGATATAGGTAAAGTTTAAAGTGAAAATGTTAACCCTTGCCTAATTGAGGGAAAAGTTAAAAAAAAAATGATTTTCAGCAGTAATTCAAATATTTTCAAGCTCATTAAATTTTTAAATTTCAATAAAAATATGACTTTGAGGACATTATGAATCTCAGAGGGATCATTTGTCAGAGTTTATTAATAAAATATTTTACCATACACCTCATGACCACCCTATCACATTTATTACTAAGTTAGAAGTTACTACGTTATAATTAATCAACTATACTACTTTTCAATGAATTTTACTAATACAGACACATGTTTGTGAATGTTTTTATGATGGAAGTACACCTAATGTGATTTTCTATTTTCTTGGCGATTTAAAACGCAGTGCTAAAACAGCAAATATAAAAACTTATTGAGCAAAAGACGAGCAGGGAGAAATTCGATCCCATTTTATTACTCAAGAGTCTAAAATGAACAAGCAGCCTGTTATATGAGTAAAAGGTGAATGAATGATATGGAGTTTCAATGTGAAACAAGATTTAATTTTCCCTATTTTACGTGTTTTTATCCAAAAATTTATCTTCCTACCTCGTAAACAAGGTTTACAAACGGCCAAAGTGATCAGCCGGTAGGTACTTCTTTGGAAATAGCCATTCTTTTTACAATGAAATATGAAAATGATTGAAAGTAGTACAAAGTATCATTGGTGACAAATGCATCAATGACTACTTCTGATTTTTCTTGATTTCTTTCTCTGTTCCATTCTTTGCAAAGCCGTACATAATTTACCTACGAAGGGGAATTTTTGAGTGCATAGAAATCTATCTAACGATCTGATCGTTGGATTATCCTTCCTCATAGACAAATCCTCCAAGATCGTTAGAACATTAATGGCTTTGCCTGGTTTTGCTAATTAGTAGGGCACTCTTCGCTTCTATAGCGTTGAGGTGTTTTTCCCTCTCCCGTTTCTTCCGCACCTTTCCTCTCCCAGAGGCGTCGACGGGCTCCTATCGCGGCGGCACCTCTTTCCTTTTCCCTTCCTCTCCGCCCCCTCCCCGGGTGACTGGGCGTATAAGCCACTGGCTTGGTTCCCGGCCCCGGTGCGTTGTATCCTCGAATGGCTCCCCTGAGCCCTCACACGTTGCATAGAAATCTATTTTTTGACTAAAATTTTAGAAAACAACTCTTCCACGTGCAGTGATAATGGGAGTACAGCTGATATTTCCATTCTCTCTCATCACACGCCATCAACATGGCATCAGTCGCCTGCCACTTTTCTCGCGATAGCCGTCCGCGGCGCTGTCATCGCTTTAGCTGATTCTTATCATCGCCTCGCGAGCGTCGACGGCAAACGGCATTTTCCGCTCAGGAAAATGGAGAGTGCCGCTTGAGATAGTGAAGATCTTCACGCGCGCCTGGCAAGCGCAATTCCATCCCGATTTTTAATGAAATTGCACTCGCGAAATGTGTATATTTTGATAGAACGGCGCTACCTGATGGCGTTCAGGGGAAATTCGGAGGAAATGATGCCAGCAGGGCTGAGAGACGCGTGGTGCTATGTATCGTTTTGACTCCGATGCGTGCGATTCCGAGAGCGAAGGTTTTCGTGATGCTCAATAACCCGGAGCTGAAATGAGATGAGTGATGTCTGCCTACGTCACAAAATGCGCTTCATTCAAACTGACGACCCTTATCTGCAGTTTCCATTCTGATTCGTGTGTTCTCTTTTTTGCCTGATTTCTTTCACAAATTTTTTCTCATTTTATAAAAAATGCCAAACTCTTGAAAAAAAAATTATTTTTGCTAGTCGCGATTGTAAAAAAATTGAATTATCTATAGAGAAAATATCCAGAGAAAATTATGCGTGGTTATTAAGAGTTATTTCTTGAATCGTTTATTTAATATTCCATGGTTAAATTAACAATGGAATATTTAAATATTTTTGAATGCATCGATATACAAATCAATTATTTTACACATACTCACTTTCAAAATATCAAGCCTAACTTACTTTTCATACTTAATTTCAAAATCATGCAAAATAGATATCGGCCATCCGAATCGAAAAGAATGATGTCATTGTTATTGTTTCAGTATGAATAAGAAACATTTTATTCCTATCCACATGACACAAATAAATATTGAGTTGTTACATTTAAAACGTTTAGCAATTAACATAATAATGTCCTTAGTGTTACTAAAATAATAATTTCTTCACGCAGAAAATTAATAATAAGATTAATAATAATAATTCGATTCTGTTGCCTGAAAAATCATCCTATTGGAGTCTTCCCAACCATTCTATTAAAACCACTCTTACTTTCAGTTTCCACTGTGATCTAGCATTTTTTCTCGTGATATCCTCGATATACTCAGTTTAAGAAAATACCACACTCTAGGCAATACTATTTACGCTTCTGGCTGTGTCTGCAAATCTTGTGCGGTTGTTAAAAGGAGAAAATTTATATTGAGCTTTTCCTAACATGCTTCAGCTGTAAAATATATAGTTCATTCCTATTATTTCCGCGCACGTGAGAAATATTTCATCTCCATTTTTTATGAACACATTAAACATAAATTCTTTAAATACTTTGCACACAAGTCATGTAAAATATAGTGATGAGCAATGCTTCTGATTTCCATTCTTAATCAACTTTCCCCATTCTCTGTCTCATTATATGGAAATACCAAATGTATGCTATTTTATTTTTTAACATGAGAATATCATTATAGTTTAATAAGAGGAGAATGTTTTCAGGCTTCATATTAAATATATATATTATTATAAATTATGTTAAATTAATTAACCATGACTTTTATTGGATTTTAAATGTATTAAAAATGTTTAATATAACATAATAATATGTCTGGGCCTAACTTTAAATGAATTTCCTTCATGCTGATTGTCAACACAGTTTTGTTATCTGTCATATCGCAACATTTGAGCCTTCCCTATCATTCCTGCAATATCTCACCTTCGTCACACAACCCTCTTCTTTAAACCTGATGACCCGTTATCTCCTATTTCCATTCTGATACATATACTTTTTTGCGTGACATCCTCATTCCCTATCTCATTTTTGAGAAATACCACACTCTAGTTCTTCTGACAATCAGTGCAAATTATACGTGGTTGTAGAGAGGACAGAATTTATTTATTATTTACAAATAAGCCCGGAATATGTTATTTATATTGACTCAAGGTTCATTAAAAATATCTCATAGGTATTTAGTTTAACATGTTAAAACGTATAAGTAATATTACATATATTACTTAACCGTTTATTTTCTAGATAGTTTCCTGAATACTGAGCATAGTATTTTTTATGCTGGGAAGGATCAATATGCTACACATAGTTATTAAATAAGGGTTCTTTAAAGGCTGTATTAACGTAGACTCAAGATTAAATTTATCTTGAAAAATGCCACAGAATAATGTGTTGAACGAATTATGTAAATTTTGAGCATGAATAGTATCCTGAGAGCACTTGGATAGAATAACCACTTTTATGAAGAGTAGCTGAATGTGCTACACAAATGCATCGTTTATCCCAAGAACATCTCTTCTTCACAGCATAGGTAGGAGAGAAAATAAAATCAATCTTCCCCACAAATTTTCACCTACTCGGACTGTAACTCGATTTATACCTTCCGCCAGGAGGATAATGCAGCGTCCCATTTTCCAAAGTCGCTTCTGATACTTGAAATAGGAGAACGTGTAAATGAGGTAAACGAACGTTATGGAAATTGGTCTGATATTTCTTACTAAAATCTGACAGTGACACACAGCGTATAGCCTACTAATGATTGTCTAAACAATATATAAAGCAAATGGATGCTATGAAAATATTTTGGTAAAAAGGTGTTATCATTATTCAGAGGTTGATTATACCAAACGATAAAATAAAGAATTGATACCTAATAAAACTTGTCTGGAGTGATGATTACCTTAAATGATAATTTCTCCATGCATTTTTTAATGAAAAAATAAAATCAATTAAGGCCGAGATTCTATTATGTACTTCAACTAATTGAACTTAGATTGGCAATACTATATTTTTGAATGAAATTGAAAATCATGTGTTACCGAATAATACCCTTATTGAGCATCAATTATCTCCATATTAAGATCACTTGGGTGAGAAGTACAGTTATTCATACAAAATACAAATACTTGAGACCGCTGTGTTCATTTTACAGTGCACTTTTTCACAGCATGTGTAGAAAAAAAGCAAACAATACCATCTATCCCATAGATATTTAACAAATTTGACTAAAATTTAATTTATTACTTCCCCCAGGAGGGTTATACGCCGTATTCTTTGCCAAAACTGCGGCTAACAGCTGATATAATTGAATGCTTACGAAAAAGGCCACGAAAATTGGTGTATCTTAAGCATAAATACATAAATACCTGCTAAGAGTGAATGAAAAAAGCAGAAGATGTTATGTAATAATGATGATAGAAATATCACCATGATTCAAAGCTAAATGAAAAGGAAAGGTAAAATTTAAGAGTGATAATTTATGTCTATTTACAACGTAGCTAAGATAAGAACATCCATTACTGTTGGTTATCATTTTTCCAAGAATACTCTGGTAAAAGAAGAAATTCATGAAATTCAATGATGCGAGAACTGAGGTTAAACGACATCAAAATAAATAAATTGCCCTTTTACCAATCGAATAGTATTATATGAATGCATAACGATGTATTATATATTCATGTAGAGTATGAATAATACGCATCTTTACAACACATGAATCGGATAACCATTAGTACATATATATTAGTATGTAGTATATACATATAGAGGGTAGCTAAAAACGTTTCCTATCCATGTTTTCGTGTCGTAGGTAGGATAAAAGTAGCAAAAAAAATTCCATAAATATTCACCTACTTGAAAATAACTTGATTCATACCTTCCTCTCGGAGGCTAATGTACCGTCCCATTTTCAACTGCGGCTTCTGATAGTTGAAATGGTAGAAATTGTGAATGAGGTAAACGATGATAGAAAGGAATGGAAAAATATGAAAACGTATTGGAACGGAACGCCACCACATACACAAGCATTACCGAAACGAATGCCCTAGGGTAATACGTACCATTATGGCCTTGTCGCCTCGGAAAGTATTTCAATTCCCCATGCGCACGGGATGCTGTTCTACATCAAATGTGACAATAGACCAGGATACCACCTCTGCCTCCCCGCGACCTGCGAAAAACAGAGGTGTAAATTTATATTTACGGCATTGGTTCCCTAAACTAGAGTTTATCGCGAGCATAAGACGAAATGTATAGCCGAACAGAAAATTTCTCAATCCCCTAATCGAATGTTGGGCCGGAAAAAATAAACACTGAGAAAAAAATAAATATGTGTAAGAGGATTTGAAAGGTATACTGTAGGTTAAAACTCCGAGTGCAGCATCTAAACGATGAAGAATGAAATTATAGCTACTTTGAACATTTCCTAATATTCGCTTAACCTGCATGACTTCCTCTATTCTCCGCTGTGACCTTGGTGTGTAGTTTACGCGGGAGAGAGAATTCTACATGTTATGTTTGCATTTTGGGGCTAACTAGTTTTTAAAATAATAATAATTTAGTTTTTTTGAAGAGAATAACTAAACGCAATTGTCAAGCGTTACCACATCATTACAATTACACTGTTCTGCAAAAAAATTGTTCAAAAATTGCCTCGCTAAAATTTATGGTGTTTCTGGCTAATTTTGGGTCGCTGAATCCGAAAATGACCTCCGTGTTTCTCTATCACCCTCCGTATACCCCCTTCCCCTCTTATATATTATGTTATATTAATCCTTTACAAAATAGAGGGGGTGAACAGTGTATTCATTCCTTAGAAACTTTTCCATCAGCTACCATATCATATGTCATAAAAACGAAGAAAAATGGTTATTTTAATGTTTTTAAAGTTTTTTTTTCAATTTTCACCCCCTAAATCTTTTCAACCCTGGTGAAGTTAGTCTCTATCTTGACCCTGATAGCCCTTAAACGTCAGTTTTTTTCAATCAGAAGCAGATAACATTAGTAAAAGTCCCTTGAAAAGCGATAAGTTTAGATAAGGGGTTGTTTTCCCCAATTTAGGGGTTGCGTAAAAATGGGGGGTGATAGAAAAAACGGAGGTCATTTTCTGATTCAGCGACCCAAAATTAGTCAGAAACACCCTAAATTGTAGCGAGGCAATTTTTGAACTATTTTTTTGCAGAACAGTGTTATTATTATTAATTTGTACGCTGCGTTTCGACGCTGAACCCTCAATTTTTAGTGCCAGTAAAAAGGTGTTGTGATTTAAAAGGGTTGCATAGCTTCATTCAGCATGAATTTACACCAACTTACCGACAAATCGATCGATTTCAATAAACACGGAATCCGCTGTTGAACTAAGCCTTAAATTATTTGAGAGCATGCCCTAGATCACGTATATTTTCAGAAAGGAGATTTTATCGAAATTCTATCAAGGGTAATGGCTTATTTGTACATAGAAATAGTGACCATTATCCTATTAAAATATATAAATTTTGTCTACATGTTGCCATATATATATTGTCAATATACTACCGAACTAGAAGCTGTCGCAATCTGTGAGGGGTTCGGCTTACAATACAGCTGCAAACTTAAGGTAGCCTTCGCTGGCAATCCAGAACTGATCATATAAGTCAATCAAAAATGCACTCGATATGAAAAAGTGTAAAGTGGATAAATTAGTTGCCTTTACTTGAAAGAAAACGTGAATAGATACAGAAAAATGCATAGTTACTAAATTTGATTCAAAAATGTTTCACAAAAAATCCAGCCTTGCAGACTGCGCTTTTGAATAACATGTGACTCTCCCTAATTTTGTACGTTATGGAAAGGCCGCATACATGATGAAAGGCACTATGACACAAAAAAATTGTTTGTTATTCAATCACAAAATATTACTACATGGAAAGCGACTCTTCAAATACCTTGTTTTATCCCTCTTCAATAGAGAAACTATAAAGATTTGTGTTATATTTTTTATCTTGCAATGCCTTATGCACCATAAAGAAAAACTACCACAAGGTTAACTATGTAAAAGAATATATACTCAGCACATTAATTCCATCTTCAATCGATTGACCACAAATAAAGTAGCACGACAGAGAAATTAAAACGTTAGGCATTATTATAACGCCACTCAATATTTTGGAGGCTTTTTTATAACTATTACATCTGATGGATTTCGATAAATATTCTAATATTTACGATGAAAATATTTAATTTCTTTAGCTACGTAAAAACTCTATTTGATTTAAATTATTTTTTTCCCCATTTTGTACCTATACCTTTGAGGCGGCGTCTGCTACTCCTAATAGCCACTGAAAGAGAGCCTTGTAATACGACTTACGACAAGGATAACCGTTCATTTGACCATCCCGCTGGTCACTTCGATAGTTTCCTCCCATGCATCAATCACGGACTTAAAATCCCCCGGGCGAGGGTCACTAACCGAGGAAGGTTGCCAGGCTCACACGGAAAGGGGTGAAGTGGGGTGTGCCTTATAAATTTCCTTCCCCTTATCTGCTGCCTCCTCTCCTTTTCGCTCAGTTGTCCGCCAGAGGGCGTTATTTACAGCTCGGCGGTAGAAAGTGTAGATGTCCCTCGCCTTCTTCGCTGCCCGAAGCACATCCATTCGCGTTTCATTACGTATTCATCGCCTCCTTAGTACTCTTTTATCCTCAAAAACACCACTCGACCATTGTCCAAGAGTGAAAGAAGGCCATAAATTGTGGGACTAAATTAAGTTATAACTTGGTAAATGCATAATGAGGATGTCTAGTCTTATAAAAGAAACTTCCTGATTTTTTTTCTAAAATATGATGCTCCATAACAAAGTGATCCAGGCCATTTTTTCCATCGATAACTTCTCACTTTATAAAGAAACAAAAATCATCGTCAGGCTGAGACAAAGTGCAAGGGCAAACTCCTTCACAAAAAAGCGAAACAAAACATTTACGTGAGCGTTTTTGGGTAACTGAAACTAATCACTTTAATTTAAAATTAAATTTAACAGCGTTGTAAGATTTCTGATGCCAAAGAAAACATGACATTGAGTACTTTTCTTAAAATCTAATAGCATTTCGCAAAGTGAACAGTTCTCAAAATTTTCTTGTGGCAAAGAGCAATACAACCCGGTGGTAAGTATCTGAAATTCAAAGAAGACTCGCTCACAACATACCCGGGGACACAGGACGATCTATACTAGTGCATTATGAATGCACAGGCCCCTGGTCTCTTGCAGGCCTGATATCTTGTCGATGCGAAGGTTTATCTCTTCAATAAACTAATCGCTTCAGTCCTATGCTTGTGAATCCTATCCTCTTTTTAGTTTTACAAATATTTCTCTCCTTGACATAAATACTTTCCACTGGGTCGAATAGTATGGTAGCTGGTAGAGGCGACCAACAGCTAAGATCGCATCACGGTAGGGAACAGTAGAGAAGCAGGGCTGTAGAAAAAACCAAGATTTGGTATTAGCCCGCTCTCAATAAGAGGTGACATGGTTTATATATCTCATTATTTTCCCGTCCGGAGAGCTGAACTTGAGATTCACTCCACACAGCACTGTAGTAGGGATCGGGCTATCCCTGAAAAAATCTCTACAACCACTTGGATCATAACCCGGGCCCACTGGGTGGTAAGCCAACACTCAAGCCGCCACTCCAACACAAACCCCTGCTAAAAAATACAACATATCGAGATGGAGAGGTCAATTATGCTGTAAACTATGTAATCAAGAACAATTCACCACAGATAACTGATTTCATTACAAGTCATTCTTCTTCCATACTGAATGCATAAATTCAGATGCCTATTCAAGTAAAACAAAATTTAAAAAAAATAATTATGATGAAGAGACGGCTAAACATGAGACGAGCGAGAAAAATTTACCTTTTTAACTGATTTTAAGCATCATTACAATTAAATTGATTTGTTTAAATTTTTGCTAAGCTTTTAAAATCATTTTCCAGTACGTAAAATGCATCTTCATTTATTTATTATTATTGCAGTGATGTAAAATGCAATCGAGCAATATACTATGCTTTAACGTTAAAAATTTGTTTTACGAGTCTTCACTCTGAGTTGTAAAGATAACAGAAATGTAAGGCAAACGCTATATGTAACTTTAGCCCTGGAGATATATGTACCTAATGATCTCCAATTAAATCTCAAACTGCCTATGCTAATGTATTTTATGAGTATGGAAGACATAATTTTACCACGTATGCACAATACTCAATGAGAGCGTAGCCTTAAGGGATTTCTATCTAACTCACACTGGCTCAAAAGCTTTCACATCACCCTTAATCTAATTCGGGCAATTAAATTTGAGCTTCAACTGCTCTTTGACATCTGTTATGAAATGGGTTGATATAAAGCAGTGGGGGAAGCAGACGAGACTTAAGGCGGTAATTCCTACGGTGGAGAAGCACACGAATGTGAGTCTCCGGAACGGGTGGAGGAGAATTCTATACCCGGGAGCCCTCTTAACCCATTAACCTGCCAAGCTTCAAGCACCTCAACTACTACCTAAATGCTTCGGATCCATTACAATCATTCCAGCCTTTATTACTTACTTCACCCCACTATTGCTCAAAATAGTTTATTTTATCAATAAAATTCTAACCGGCTATCTCATAAATGATAACCCCGTGTAATAATGTAAGTTAAAAAAAAATCAAAGCCAAATTTACAGGACTTACATATTGTTTTGTACTTATTCAATATTTTCATGCATCAAAATAATATTTAATAAGGGTAAATAAAAAGTTAAGGTATTGGAAATAGATTGGCATCTAATATGCGGAAGTGGTACAATGTCACGCTAGTTTTGTTTTTCCTATGGTGCTTTAAATAGCTATAAAAATTTTGCGATGACAAGATTTTGTGATTATTGAACAGAAACGAAACTTAAATTACGCCTCGTATTCAGGTAAAAATATTGTTATATAAGTAATTAGGGAATATAATTTTTTACAAAAAATCTACTAAAGAAAATTTCAAAATTATGGCGCTATTAATGCCTAAAATGCAGGCAGTTGAATATTAACAATTTTCCCCTGTTTCGCCAGAATCGCCCGCCTATTTTGGTGTTTCGTTTTTAAACGGCTCTAACTCTTCGAAAAATTAACTGATAAATTTACAAGTGGCCAATTTTTATATAGTTCATATGTGTTTAACATAAAATTATTTTCGAATTATCCACGATGGCGATCTCGTACCACCTGCATGAATTTAAATGGAGTAACCGATAATGCATCGTCAATAATTACGTGCGTGGAACACATTGCATAGACAGCTTAACTGGATTGGTCTAAAAAGTTAACTAAGTGCGCAATTGATCCATGAAATCGATTAGCTGGTATTTACGATGAATCGGCCAAGAGCTATTAAATGGTAAGTTGTCAATAGAAAATTTAACAAGAAATCAGGTGTAGAAACAAAAATAATAGTGTAACACTAAATAACCCCGTAATGCAAGAATATTAATCATAAATAAAGACATAGCAAAAAAGAACACCTAATTTAAGGAATTTAAGTGAAGTCTAATGGACCTAATTTCGAAAGCCAGAACATGTCCGAGACCACGAAATAAATATAGGCAGAAAATGAACGTGTGCATTCGAAATCCAGGCCTCGAAGGATACATGAAGTTTTATTTTTAACCTCTATTGTCTCTAAATTACTCGATACTCACATAAAAACATGCACTCAGTGATTCAAATCGATGGCTAGTAAGGGTAGGTGAGAGAAGAGCTCAACCCCAAGCTAAGCAAAATGCGTGCACATTTCACGCATTGAGGATAAGGTGGGGCAGTTCCTTTGCATCTATCAACTCAATTAAATTACCTTCTTTAGCACAATTAATAAACTCATGAAGTATCAATCCATTAGTACGCGCTTGAATTAACCCTTAACCGGTGACGTGCGTTCTGAGAGACCGCTGCGTTTCTAAAATTATGAATATTTTCAAAATTAAGATTTAAAAATATCTATAATTCTCACTATCTTCATATTTTTGCAGAACAAGGATTTATTTCCTTTTATTAATTTCTGTAAATTTGCAATTGAACTCGATTAGCGGTCTGTGAGACCGCACGTCACTTACTAAGAATGCATCAAGAAAAGGAAGAAGCGGGATAAATTTCATGGCTACTTACTACTTAGCCTTCCAACTTAAGCATTTAAGGCCTTTTTTGAATCTGGTGAAATAATGATACATAAATATAATAATTATAACTCAAGTGTTTTTGGAATCAGTTTTTTGATCCTGCTTCAAATCACATTTTTTATGACTAATTGGTTCGTATTGGGAGTGTAAAAATTTTAATACAAGTTTTGAAATAGTTAAGCATTCAAAGAAAAATGAAACAAAACTATAAAAATGGAGTAGCAATATTTTATGAATTTTTTATTTATTGCGGTCTCCCAGACCGTACGTCACTGGTAGTGTAACAAGAATTGCACGTCACTGGGTAAGGGTTAAATAGTATTGGATGAAAGACTATGGTTTTATGCTTCTGAAACCTAATCATGGGCCACCAGGTGCCTCTAATGGAACTAATTCCAGAGGTAAGGCGAAGGGGCTCAAGGGATCAGATGAATATTGCGGTGGAAGCGTAAGGGCACACTTATATGGAACTTAGACCCACAGCATCCCCAAACCTCAGCGGAAATAATAATAGTGGAACTGAGAAGCGACCAGAGTTGAGTCGAAGGGAAAAAGGTTTTTGCCCTTAGCTACCAAATCCTCCACGTGCCCTTTGACCTCCGAATGAACATGAGTGAGAGATTCGTTTGGTGTCAAATATCCGGGTGCCCTAAATCATGAGGAATACCGAACCTCCCTTCCTGGAAACTGTATTTCATTCTTAAAGTCTACAAAATTTAAGAGCGGTTCCCACCGTACAAGCCAGTTAGCGATTCATATCAGATGTTCAAATGCAAATGAAACCCATTTCTGTCGATAAAAAATGATTCCATTCGAAATTTTATGCACATCGATATTTACAAACATTAGTGATACTTTTAAATCGTGACTTGCACTTAAAAGCACTAGTGGGTACCTCCTCCTGAAAGCTGGTATTTTGTCATTTTTGCTACGAGCTAAAGGTTAAAATAATCCGCTATTATCTTTCAAGTAATATGGTGTATAGAGTAATTTACTATCAATAAATAGTCCATCACATTCTAACCTTCAGTTTTCGTTTCTATTTGAAGAAAAATATTATTCATTAAATGAATGATAACGATAGTTGGAAAAATAGAGATGCAGCAGTAATCTCCCAGAGGCTCCAAGAGTCCTTTTACCTTCGAATGATAATGACCAAGAGATCAAAGTGTTCTCATAGCTAATAAGGCGTAAAAGTAACTACTTCGATGAGTTACGACTTTGCCGATGAAAGAAGGATATCAAATGTTAAAATTCAATATGAGTGCATTAGAGAAAAAATACACTATTCAAAGAAAAAGAAAAATTATTAACCTATGAGGAATTGAATTGGAAAAAATTATAAGTGAGAATGAAACTACTTTAAAAAATAAGAGATATCTTGGATGTCAAATATCGGGCTCTAAGTCGCAACAGCGATCTTCTTTCCAATAATCTGTATTCAATTCTTAAAGCTTATTATTTGTGTAGGCAGTTCTCCACCATGACTATGACATGCCGAATGACGCATTTTTCCATTGGGAAAATGTTATTAGATGATGAAATGAATGAAAAATAAAATGCATTAGCATTTAAAAAATATGGTTGAATGTAGCAAATGGCAGAAATATCCTACAATCACCAACAACAGTCAAGTAAAAAAATTTCCTTTGAAGTAATTTAAAAATCTAAGCGGAACAATGTTATGAAAATGAATTTTCCTAACTGTTTAAAATTAAATACGATAACAAGCTTCATTAAAATAGAAATGTACGAGAAAGTTTGCAAAACTTCCACGCATCCTTTTAACTCCAAGTGAACGTAATCAAGTGATCTTCTGAGTGCTATACATCAAATTAGCGTAAAGCATGCAGAATATCTACCCTCGCTTCTTGGAATCTGCATTATATGGCAATTGGACGATGAAAATTGTACCGTTTACTAAATGTTTAGTGATAACTTTAATTAGCCATTAATAATGAGAAAATGATTAAATACGGTACAATTCACAACGAACATAGTTTGATTAAAACTGTATAGCATCGAAAAAACACAATAAAATTATGAAAAAATTATAATAAAGTATTTTTAAATCTTATTTTGTTTCATATATTCGCGAATAATTAGTGATCACAATTTGCTAATTTAGAGAATTATTCTAAAATAATTACCAAAATTTCTTTAGAAAACCTAATTATAAAATTAATAAAAAAATAGTATATTAAAACATTAATTGGGAGTAACAAAACTATTTTATATCATAATTCAAAATTAAAAGACTCAAACTGCTGAACAAAAGGTTTATTGATATGTACAAGCGTTGCTTTGAATTATTGGTATAGGGCCTGTATCACGAGCCAAAACTACCGTCATTTGAGAAATACATTATTTGTTCGGTACATGTTCCTAAAAGAATATATTTTATGCTCGCAAGGTCTATCATACGGCTTTCCTTTTTGATATCATAATTTTTTCTCCACAGAGTATCTCTCTTTCCCCTTTCTCCTACCAATGTTGCAAAAGTTAATCTATACTTTTCATATTAAAATGAAACTGTATAGAGAAAAATGGTGAATATTGTGATACGTATAAAATGTATGTGTTGACTAAAAACACCATCTACACATAGCCACGTTAGATACTTCAGAAGGTGGGTAAAAACGATTGGAAAGATAGAGGTTTCTCCTAAAAGTTTTAATTTTGTGAGGTCTTTCTGACGCCGTTTCGACGTCTTCTTTAACCTCTCTATTTCTCATTCTTGTGTACCTCCTATTATGACGCCCACGTTAATCTCCACCAATGAAAATATAGTACTATTATTGTCTAGTAAAATTCCGGATCATTTACGGCTGTTCGATTAAAATATAAGTATTTTAAAAATTTATAAAATGCCGGGCAAAGTGGAAATTGAAAAATATTTGTTTTGAATAAAATATATGCTTAAAAGTATCACCTCAAAATTTAGTAAAAGCTTCTGCCTATATTTATATAAACATGATCGCGATAAAAATTGTGAGAAAATTATCACTTTAAACACATGGCCAATATGGATACTTCAGAAGATGGCCAAAAACGATTGAAATACTAGCTCCAAAGAGGTACAACTTTATGCTCAATAGGTTTTTATTTACGCCTGTGCGATTAAAATCAAAATATTAATAGTTATAAAATGACGAACAAAGTGATAATTAAAAACATTGTCCGTTGATTTCATAAGGAATATCAGTAAAATTTTAAAAACTGTTGCCAGTTATGTGTTGCCAGTTATGCCAGTTGTCAGTTAGTGAAACGAACTTTGGAAAGGTAAAAAAGAGCTATAAAAGGCCTAATATTAACGGTAGATGCTTCATTAGATAGCCGATTAAAAAGATCTCCCATATGGCTTAATTTTTTGTACGATAGTTTTTTAACGCCTGTTCAACATCTTTAAACTCCCAATCCGTTTCCACATATTTTTCTGTCCCTGTCTCTCTTGCTCTCTCTTTAGCTTTAAAATTAAAATGAAACAATAAATTTTAAATTTGAAAATGACGAACAAAGTGATAGCCGTAACAAGCTTGAATTTAATGAAATGCATTCTTTGAAATATCAGTATATTTTTTACATCAACTGCTGCATGTTATAAAGAAACAATATAAATATAATTAAGAGCGAGAAAAGTATTACTTTTACCACACATTCATGGGATTCTTTCAATTCTTCTTATTTTTCTTCATAGAAATATGTCTTTCTTTCTAACTTTTACCAATTTCGCGAATGTAAATCCTTATATCTAATATTAAATTAAATTTATACAAATTATATTTAAAAAACCTAACAAAGTGCTCGTTAAAACATGAATATGATGAATTAACTATACATTTAGAAGCAGTGGCGTAACTAGGAATATGCTTTGGGGGGACGACCCAATCCTCGGACAAGGGCATCCGGAAAGTTTTTCGAAAAATTGCATGCCTGGAAATACATTTTACATCATATAGGCTCTTAAAATTTAACTATAAACTGATGCAGTTATTATATACCAGAACTAAATAATAGTTTTAACTATTTATTAAAAATTTCTGCGGATTTGGGAGGGGGGGGATGCATCCACTTATCCCCTCCATAGTTACACCACTGCATAGAAGTATGAGTATTACTTTGGTAAATACTGAGGACAATTTTTAATTAACATTATAAAGAATACAAAGAGCGGTAAAAGTACTATTTAAACCAAAATTATAAGGTAGATATTTCAGAATATGGGCAAAAACTATTGAATAGGTACGATATCCCCTAAAAGCTTTAATTTTATCTCCGAGAGGTCTTTTTTACGCCTGTTCGAAGTCTTCTTTAACCTCCCCATTTTTCTCCACACACTTTTCTCTCTCCCTCTTACCAATGTTGCAAACGTAAATCTCTTTGTGCGAGGGTGTGGGGAACAGCACTCGAACAGAAGAAGGAACAACACGGCCCGAGGACCAACGGCTGCCACGGACAACCCCCCCCCCCCCCTCCAGCCACCCAAACACTTCCCGCCAACAACTTCCGAGCGGCCATCGATTCCGAAGCGAAAGAAGGAACTGCTACTACTCCATGTTATCGGCCACTCTCCCCGTGTCTCCCTTCCCCCATAGCACTCCTCTGCCACCCATTCGCCACCTATTCTACTAAAGGGTGGGCTATTTCCTTCCAATTGTATAAGGCTTTTCTTTCTTGTCCGGATGTCCTCACCAAAAGAAATGGATTCGAGATGCTGAAATTTACTTACATTACAATTGTGAAAAAAAATCATTCGAATTGACCGGGATCGGCGAATTTTTCCTCTTCGGATTTTTCGCACAATTTGCGCATTCCGGGTGACTCCGTAAAAGTTATCACCGTGACTAGTCCAGGTAAACAAATACATTATAATGATACGGAAATTGAAAGAATTAATTTTGTCATGCTCACCAATATATTTGAAAAAGCACGACCTGGGTTTCATAACATAGTTCCATTGTCAGTTGATAAAGACATGACAATGCACCTATGCTATGGAACCTGGGCCGTGTTTTTTTAATCACATTAATAAACCTGATAAAATTTATTCTTTAAATTACCATATTATAAAGGTTTCACAAGGTTAAGCCTGAAATCATCTGTTATATTTTAAATGCAATTTGTTCACATACGACTCAGTATCTTGTGTCACCTTGGATTCATGTAGTTAACCTTTTCCCTAATAAGTGCACATAAATCTGTCAATTTATTTCGTGGCCAAGTAGACGAACGACTAAGATTGTCTATGATTTTCTTACGTGAGCCAACGGATAATGGATATAACTGTCGTTCCACTTTCCCCTCCCAAGTGTAATACTTCTTTATTTCGGGACCCAAACAGCAGGGGTCCGGCCGTCCGGAAGCAAGTCTTAGCTGTTCTTCTTACAATGAGAATTGTCATACTCTTGGATGCAAACACCCGGGATATACACCATGCAGTTTTCGATTAATCACTCTATCAGTTCAAATTTCGATTTCTGCTGAAAATTCGAGCATGACGATGTGACTAAAAATGTATTGCCGACAAAATCGACTTCAATCGACATTTTTGCATCACTATGGATTTTTACTTTTTCACTTTATTTATTTCGGATAAGGTAAACACAAATTGCCTGGATCCCTGTCAACATTTATTTTCTCACCTCCAAATGCACTATTATTACAATGTATTTTTGCGGTTATTCTCATGTAAAATACATGACAGTCGGCGATATTTTGGACTGCCCGGACGAGCTTCAGCCTTACTTCGCGCTGTTCAGAACGATCAGGAATGCATTTTTCAATTTTTTAACGTTAACATGATTCCAAGGTTAGTTGTTAGTTGTTCGTATTCGATGGACTAACGCTTATAGCAGTTTGGATCGTCTGTAGCGTCATCTTCACTACCGGTGGAAGTGGTATAAGGATGTGATGGAAAGTGTTCTTTTTTATGCACAAAAGGAAAGTTTGTACACTTACTAATTCTTAACTTCTATTATTCTATCTGGTAATTTTTGTATCGATAAAAAGCCCTTGAAAATGCTGAAAAATTTAGTAATCGAAGGACAAAGAGAGTGCAAGAGCCATAAGGGAAAGCAACAAATGGAGCAGATTATGAAAATGTAAGCCACACGTGATCTATGCTGATACATTAACAGGTCAGATAATTTAGCAGAGTGATACGTAAATCTATTCTATACACGTATATGTAAAATAGCAGTAAGGATGAGCAAACTGATCATTGGATCAATTGGCCTCGGAAAGAATATGGGCCAGTCCATAGAAAATTAGACAACATTTGCCATAGACCATAGACATTGTCCATAGACAACATTTTAGACGGGGTACAGTTTACAGAGGCAATTTTTTTCTACAGTTGGTTTCTTCAGGCCAATGAAGCATTGATGTAACTTTTTCTGCCTCATATATTATATCTGGTACCACAAGATTTAGAAAAAAAATGCAACGCCACTTCGTTGACGTGAGGAAGTTTACTTAAACTTCGGCGATACTGACGTTTTGTTTTAACTTTATCTTCTCTTGGGTAAATAAAATGATCAACGCATTGGTTTGAACAAATTCCACCTATTGATATAAAAAAGAACATTGGTATAGGTGGAGGGGCGACGGAGAAAAATGCGATTGCTCCTAAATTACCTAAGGTACATAATATGTTTTACAGTTGAAATGTCGTACTCCCAGGTTAACTGAAGATGTAACATCCTTGAGCTAGATCTCTTAGATGGAACAGTCCAGAAAAGGAACAAAACTGCCCATCACTACCTCACCATTCCTTTTTCAATGCTGACACCGCGTCTTTCACCATACCCTTACAAGCCCCGTCCCACTTCTGCTGAAAGGAGCCTGCGATTCTGCTGCTGTATATATATAAGGAGAGGGGATATAGAGAAGGTCCAGAAGCACTGCAGATAGGTGTAGAGTGGTAGAGAATGAGAAAAAAGGCTTCCCTCTCTCTGCTTCTTCTTCATTTGCTTGGTCCCTCTGCTTTCCTTGAGGCCACAAAACTCCTCGGGGTACCCCAAGGGAGCCATCCGTTCCTTACCTTTCCCCCTAGATGCCACCACTTGCCACCGATGACCCATCAACAAACTACACCAGTTTCCACTTCCCTCCCAACCGTCTCCAGTAACAACCCATTCCACTCCTACTCCTTACCAACACTCTCTAGCCGATAGTTCGCTAGGGCCGTGCTCTTTCCACTAATAAGGGGAATGCTCTTCGCATTTCACCAACTTTAGCCGCAGTTCTCATTGAGTGAGTACAAGGAAAAGAGAGGACTAGGATGCAATTAAACCATTTATCCGACCAGTTGAGATGGTTACTCCATCCACGTTCTCAGACGAAAATCAAATGGCTATGGAACTCAGGATGATCCTCAGCAAATAGCAAATGGCGAATGAAGATAAAATAAACATTATCGAATAAATGATATTTTCATAAATTTAGCGGCCTTTTACGTTGGTGTTTTGAACTATTTTTTATAATTATTCTTTCCAGAACCTCTATTGCGCTGGAATATAACCCTGAAGCTTATGTATTTATATTTTATGAGGCTAACTAGTTAATAACCATCATTGACTTCGGATATCCGCAAAAATAATTTAATCGACCATTGTAAGACGTAATAAGCCCTCAGAAAAGACAAAAAAAATTATTCACACGAGCTATTAGGTTTTTATTGCTTTTAAATTTTTCAGAAAAATTTGCCCATTGTTCACACATTATTATTCATATGAAATCGAGATTTTCTAAAGCGAAAAATGTGATATAACACTGAGACTCTCTCATAAATAATTAAAAATTAATAAACGAAAAGCATTCCTACATAAATGAACTGGGAAATTATAACTTTATGGAGCTCTAAACCTTAAAAAAAAAACACTTTTAAGGATAAGAAATTTTGATCGAATGCTATTTTTTCAATTGAAATAAATAAGTGAATTCAAGCAAAGAATATTGCTTTGGGTGTGGAAAACTCAGAAAGCTGGCAGAAATTCCACTCACGACAGTAACTTGTGTCACAAATCCCAAAAAAGATATGCGATAATATTTTAATCGTATGGACTTGGAGATATCTCATAATAATGTCTAAAACGATAAAAAAACTAGATAAAAATTTTTAATCTATAATATACTGTTAATAATAATATATTGAAATTTTAATTAATTTGGCTATTTAATCTCTGATTACGCACGGTATTTGAATTTTGTGACCTGGAATTGCTGATATAAAGCTAATCTTTCGTTTAATATCACTGCCTTTTTACAGCTCTCTACACACGTAGGTTTGAACACTGAAAACAGGTGGGTGGAAAAATCGGAAGAAAGGTAGGAATTCCCCCTATTGCTCTTATTTGCTTAAATTAATCCTAAAGAAGACAAATTTGCCGACATGCATGTCAGCAGGGTGAAGTCCTTGCCTGTGGAACAAGAGATCACGGGTTCGAGTTCCGCCTGAGTAGCTAGTCCCTATCCAGGTCCTGGTTGTTCTTCCATGTGTAATTGCTGCACTAGTAAATAAACCATGACGTATGAGGCCATTACGCGCTGTTTTCGGTGGTATGGGAATAAAAAATAGATAAGTTTTTTCTACCACAAAACAATAGGGGCTGTCGGAATAAGAAAGTCGAAAACAATTGGTGATACCAATAAAAATTTAAAAAAAAACTTTTAGGAAACGGAACAATATGCTGTCCCACAAAAAATCGGGAATTTTGACACATTACTGGTTAATCCCTAATTAAATACACTCCTAAGGATCTGAATTGCCGATCGAAAGCTGATGGTTGAAATTTTTTATTCAAGCTAATTTTCACTTGAAACGCCTGGCCCTAAATGATGCTTTAAAGGACTTTTGCACTGAAATTTTATTTAGGGTAAACTGGCAGAAATCCCGATCATTGCTATTAATTGTCACATGATGCAAAAGAAAGAATTCGATAACTTTTACCGTATGGACAAGGTGTACTTTAAATACAAATGTCAAAAATGATTGAAAAACTAGAAAAATATGTCAAGTTTATATTTATTAATAAGATTGAATTTTAAATTCGAAAGGATTAGGTAGTTGTCCCTGATTATGCTCAGTATTTGAATCTTGTAGTTTGGAATTCATATTTAACTTGATATTGCTGACTTCAACTACTCCTCTGCATCGTCATTGCCGTTAGTCAATCGTAGGTTGCTGTTATTTATACAAAATTATCCTTAAGTAAAATAAGCTTTTTTCTATCGCACAGCAGCGAGGGGAATATGAGAATATTAAAGTTAAAAACTGTTGATAAGCTAGATAAATATAAATAGACACACGCACGATTAAAGGGAACGGAATACTAGGCTCTCCCAAAAAACCAAATCGGAAATTTTAACATATGACCAGTTAACGTTTGTCCATACCCGTCATTATGATGGCTGACGTTTAATTGTTTAATAAAATTGGCTACTATATATTTTTTTCTAACGACTTAATTTTTTATGGTACGTATTCTCTTAAAATATAATTTTATAAGTTGAAATGGCGTTATACCACCTGTCTACCTTAAAAGACCAACATCTGTAAAATGACGGGATAAGTATTTTTATTTTATTTGTAACTGTAAAGAGTGTTTCATTGATGAAACTACTATATTACGTCCGACCATTTTGACGCTTCAGTTAGTACATGTAAGCATTTAACATTCCTTATTGCATTTTGAATGGAAATAGGCATGTCTGTCATGCCGTGGCCTGGCGTATGATAGTAGGGAAAGCAGGATCGGCATGAACGCTGTTACTGTAAAATGTTTTATTTAAAATGGTTTAAAAAAATCCCTATCAGCATTGATAAATAAAGGAAAGGTATATATTAAATTGAATTCGAGAACTTATTAAACCCGTTAACGTCTAGCGGTACCAAATGGTACCAGTTGGTAGTGCAGTGCTGAACGTAACTTTTTTGTAATTTATCGTAATTTATTAGAGTTTTAAATTAATAAGAATGTTTTTAATAACATTTTTCCGATAAATTTGCTATTTTAAAGCCGTGATTAACGCATTTAGAGCCGTTTCAAATTTGTGAATTATCAACTAGCCCAAAAATACGGAATTTTTAGTGCAAACATTTCGATTTTCTTTACTTACGCCTTATGTACTGTTAATAATAAGGTTTTATAATGAAATTATGATTGTTATAACATGTATATCTCGTGTAAAGTATGGTTTATTAATGTGAGCCAAATATATGGGATGTTATGATGCAAAACATTTTGGTGGTACCTCATGGTACCGCTAGGCGTAACTATTAGTGGTGAAATAATAAAATTTGCACCTAATCACTCGGAATTTCATTGGCATTTAGAATACCACAAAAATCCAAATAACATTTTAATTCAGGCGTTACCGGGGTAACATGGACTTATAAATATGAAAAAATAATTATTTCCGTCAAACTGACAGGTAATGGTAGTTTTGGCAGCCGTTCCACCCTGGTCGTAGTTTAAATCCCTGATTTTATGCGCTCCTATTGACTGGAATCACCGATCGAAAGCTAATGCTTCACGCAAAATTGCAGACCATGTCTTCTGCTCCAAAGGGGTGGGATAGAGCGCTGAAAATTAAGGGCTTTTGTGGGCGTGCAAACTTGGTAGGCAGGTAGAAATCCCCCTAAGGTGAACTCGGCGGTCAGTCGACCTCGGTTTCCCCGAGGGAGACGCCGTGAACTATTGGGTCAGAGTGCCCGGTGGATTCATTACGTCCAGTGGTCGTTCACGTCGCTTACCTTTAAATGGCTGGACCACGTGATACCGTGAAGAAGCGGCACTTATCGCAAGGCTCCCTGAGGAATCTCCATGGAATGTTTACAAAATGAACAAAACGTTACCCTACATCGATTCTTCTCGTGGTAGAGAGATCAATACAGTCTCTTTCTTCCTAAATTTGGAGGGGATATTCCTTTGAGGGGAGACACTCTATCTGCGAGACTGTGAATTTATACGTTCGTTATTTAACACTTTGCGTGCCATGGGCGTAATATTACGTCATGCTAATCCTTCTGAGGATTGCCATGGACGTAATATTACGTCTATCTGTTTTATTGGCTTTGTTTGCGTGAAGCTGTAATATTTCACCCATATCTCCACGGGCACAAAAAAGAAAAAGGTGCCAAATACCATCAAATTGAATCATTGCACCAATTTCCTTTCCATTTTCCAAATTCCTTTTCATGTGCAAATGGCTGGTGTCCTAACACCCCCTGCCACACGCTTTAAAGCAGCTCGCGGGTTAGTGTGCAAAACTAGATGTAGATGAATAAATCGTTACTGCTTTAGTTTACTGCTTTGTGGTTCTGTTATTTCAAAAATCAACCACTCCATGGAAAAAGAGTTCTTTTAATGTCTTGAGGACGAAAAGTCCTCGGTAGCTACCGGTACCCTTTTCTTAGCCAACTTTGTGTGAAAATTCTTTGGAGGAAAGAACCGTTCGTCGAGGGTGCAGTGACCCTTTTTGTCATCTTTTACTTGGAACAATGCAATGCTTTTGTATGATTTCCATGGTTTCAATAGTTCAAATTGAGCGTAATAAAAAATATTATTAATTTTATGGCGGTACCTCATTTGTTGCAATTTTGGTATTTTTCAAAATCAGTAGGTTTTCGTTATTAAAATATATAATTAAAAGTTAGCTCTAAATTTTATTCGACTCATTCATAAAGAAGAGCAAAGTCCATTTTTATTGAAGTACACATCGATATAAATATATTTTTGATGCTAATGTTTTAAAAAAATTAGCGAATTTAGTAAACATGGCTGGATTTATCACTAGGGCTTTGAAATTAGTGGCCGGCACTCAAAGTGGTAATACTGCTGTAAATTTTCACATAATGAGCTCAACAAAATTTCATCAAATAATTTTGTCAACCCTATTTTTTTCGATTTCAATCCACTGCGCGACGTTCCGACCAGCAATTCGTGTGTTTTCATAAGGATTTCTTCGCTGCCTTCGGGAGTTCTGCATGAAAACCAATCGTAACCTTTCATTGCCGATCATTCATATCAAGTGATTTCGAAGCGTATTAGTCAAATTTATATGTATCGATAAGACGCATTTTGTGGCGTCCTGGAGTACAAAATCTCTGAAATTAAGTTGAAATATAGAAACGAGAATCATATCAACAGATTGCAGCTTTTTATTAATCCACCAAAAATAGCAAATATTGCCTGCAGGTTCTTAATTTGTAAGATTTTCTAAGAAAACTCACAAGCCTTAAACAGCTCCTTCCACAGTTTCGTTTATTTTGATATGTTTGCATATTTTTTATCATTATTTACATTGTAGTTGAGTTCCCGTAGAATTTCCATTGGGTTTTAAATACTGTTGCAAAGCTTCAGATAATTACCTCAAATATTCTCACAATAATTTTTTCCCCTTTTTTTCGATTTCAATCTATATCTCAATTTCACTGTGCAACTTTTCGACCAACATATTGTTGTTTTTAATCAGAGTTTCTTCAATTACATCATAATTTCTGAATACATATTGATCGAAGCCAACCTTTGGTATTCGTCCTGCCTAAATAACCTTTGACATCAGGCTTAAAAAAGAAGGGTGACAGGCTTGCGGTGGGTTGTTTGCTAAAAGGCATTCTTCAGTACCTATAGTAACTTTATTTCTAATCTTTCCTCTCCTGGTTATCACTTCATGAATATCAATTTAAGCCTACCTTTGCCGTTCGTTTTGCAAAAATAAGTGTCGACTTCAGGCTAATAAAATAAAGATTACAAGTTTACCGTGGGTTGTTTTTTAAAATATATTCTTAGGTACTCCAAATCTACCCCTACGCTTTCCTCTCCTGGTAATCGTTACCTTCATCATCCTTGTCAATGGTAAACAATTCCTAAAGTAGTATGTAGGCTTCCACTATTATTTTATGACCAACTTTTTTTTATTTTGGCCAATTGATCTCTAGCATCACCAAATAATTCCAATCTTCGAGATCTATCACTAAGGCTACATAATATATTTCATTTAAAATTACCTGGATTGGCTTTCTCCGTGAAAAATACGAATGGTAATGTCCACTATTCAATACAAAACTCAACTGCCGGCCATAATTTTACCATTTATGCAATTTTCAAGGATCATTTTCTCCTTGAAAATTGCAATACATGTCTAATCCATGGTCCGAGACCGAGATGTTTTCAATAAAGACCTCGGTCTCGGACCTCGGATCCATGATGCATCGGACTTTCGCCAAGTTAAGCCTGAAACGATCGAAAGTTTCTTTCCCTTGATTAACACAGACTTTTTGGATGTTTGTACCGCTTAATGACACAGCACTCGAAAACTTGTGACACAAAATTGTCTCTTTACCTAATAGTACCCGCTTCTAGAATTGAAGCGTTATTTCACTCAATAAAGACAGATAAAAGTAAAATGCTGTGCCCTATAATGAGACAAATGTCTAAATCCGAAGAGAATATGGTCATTAAATTACTGTCGGAATCTCCGTACTAATTTTAGGATTATTTTCCATTGATGATGATAATGATGAAGAAGGCAACGATAACCATGAGAGGAAAGACAAAAAGGTAGAGTTATAATACCTAGGAATGCCTTTTACCAAGTAACCCACCACCACCCTTCTTTTATAAGACAGAGAAAGGAGACCACAGTTGGCACTCGTTTCATTTCAGGCGTGGTTAGCATTATTGCGAGGCTTAAGGAGCGCCGCTAAGACGCGGAAACGACGGGAATACAGCAAATTATTACCCAATGAAGAAGCAGCTGGCTATCCCTTTATCACATGTATTTTGGCGAAGATCATAAAGGGTGTTTAAAGGCATTAGATGAAGTCTACTTGCACACAGAAAGGGCAATGAATGAGTTTAGAAGAGATTGAACACAATTGTTGGTGAACAGACAAGATTTTCCATATAACCCACGAATAAAAAAATAAAGAATGCAGTCATTCGATGCATAAAAATGAAATATGACGATAGTATGAAAATCCTTCGACATGTAGGTACAAGAAAAGTAAATGGAACATTAGAGGAAATTAAAATATAAGCTTGCTCATTTGAACTTCCGTTGCTTGTAAGCACTATTAGTAAGAACATGTCCCTTTATGGCAAGATACGAGGTTTCCATGAATTGACACGCAAGCAATATGTAGTAGCCTCAATACGTAGGAATAAGGGAATATTCGAACCGTTTTAATAGCGATAATCAAATATCATTATTAATATGAAGATAAAATAGGGCCTTGGTTTAAAAATGTCACTAAAAACGAGTAATTGATATCATCTTGACATCAAGGATTAAGGCAACGTAACTAAAATTCCTTAAACTACACATAAAACATTTAAATCAATAGATTGAATGGTTGAAACGGAAAATGCATGCAAGTCCGAGTTATTAAGCACACAGGCGGTTTCTTTTGATACTTTGTTAAAGCAGCTGTTTAAATTATGAAAGGTTTAAGGAGTTTTATCAAAAACATTTTCTACATATTTAGGTTTTCATAAAAAAATATGGCATATGATTTGATTTACGTTTAAAAATGGCCTACAAAATATAATGTTTTATAGATTTTTCATAATCTTGCAATTTAAATAAAAGATATATGGGTGATAAAGTGTGCAGCCTATTTTTGTGAAAGCTCTTCTCTTAATGAAATAATTCCCTTGAATATTGCCCCAGAACATTAATATAAATCCGTATTAAATATGGTAAGTTCCGCTTTCAACTCATCACATTTTTGACCTAGTGAAATTAAAATATTCAAACCGAACATGAACAAGAGTTTCATCCACTTGTTTGGCTTAAGCTGAAGCTAGATTTAACCTAGTTTGAGGAATTTAGAGAAATGATAATAGTGCCGGAATTAGGTCACGGAATAAGGGGTTAATCAGATTAAAGCGGTCCCTAAAGGAAACATTTATGGAAGCAGTCGGGAGATAATTGAGTTTAGGGGGTGAACGAGTATGTGACAGTGATACAAGCACCAAGGTCGAAAAGAATGAAAGCAAAAACACTTCATTCGAGATATTACGACGCAGAAGTCAAGGTTAGCCTTCCCATGGAATTCCGAAAAAAAGAAAACTGAAATTCAAATGGGTAGGTACATTTATGGCTTAAAATTAGGACGAATATTAAAATGAGACAAACTTTTAATACAATAATGCGCCAGTATTTCCATTAACTGCTGAGTGCCTTTAATTGGTGAGAAAGTATGTCGTGAATTCATTTAAAAATGCAGAAGAAAAAATGAATAAGACATTAATGAGTAGTTTTTTTTTAACTTAATCAACACTGCTTCAAATTTTATCTATCGTCTAAAATCACGCTGGCACTTTAATTGCATTTATCTCCAGTAACAATGCTTCAATTGCCTGAGCTATTTAGACATGTAGAAAAATAGTTGACAAAGTATTTAAAAAACATGGAAGACCTAATTATTCTAAACGGAATGATTTCCCCACAAAAAAATAAGATGACATAATGCGTTAAATGCCTTGCTTGAATTTATATCCTTTGAAATTCATGCATCATATTGATGATGTTTTTTCAGCTCAGTGAATTTTCTGACTAAAAGTATTAGGATAGGAGAATATTCCGTTAAAATTAGCTTATTTTTAATACACGTCATTTAAAGCTTGCAAGGAGATGTACTTCTTATTCCCTCCTATTTTCATAATTTACCTTCAAAGTATATCTATTCAGGGGATTTCCAAAGTACCACATATAGGAAGTGACTTTGTCCGCAGTCCGTGAATGTCACAGTTAAAGGGTTCCAATTAGGCTTTTATATAAACGGGTAACAACTTAATATGTGAAAAAAATAAAGTATTTCACAGTAAAAAATTGGGAATCTAAATATTTTCTATTTGAGAACCGCGGACAGGAGATGAAATATATATTGAGCACAGCAAAAACAACTTATACCACTTTTTAGAGATTAATAAACCGTTGACGGGTGTATTAGCTGCAGAATACTTTCAGTACATCATGATGAAGGCCATCTTAGAGTTGGATTTTATATTTGAACGTGCGTGTTTTACCACGAAAATGATTCAAACAATGTTTTGCTAGCATTGCCTGAAATACTGCTTTCATGCTTTATTAGTACCCTGTGAATCATAGTACGTTCCCGAGATGGGCAGTGAGCTAAATAGAAATCATTTATATTTACCAACACCAAGCAAATAAATGATAAACATGGCGTACCTATCTGACCACCGCAAAGCTCACACCTTTTCCATTTAATCTTATCGGTCATTTTCAAATGGATTCATTGAAAAAATATGCAATAGATTAGCGTAAACTATGAAATGAGAAGCAAAACATTGACAGGCTTCGGCATTATTTGACTGTGAAATCAGCTAACCAAATAAGTTACACCATACTTGTCGTATTCTGAGACGCTGAGTCGTAGATGATATCTGTCGTATACTGAGATGCACTTGAAAATCATACCGTTTTCGTAGCCATAGGGCACATGGTACATCGTCAGCTGCTCAAGGAACTGAACATATCTCCTTTATAGCCTCAAAGGATGCTCACTTTGAAGTTCCTGAATGCACTGCCTGCAATTACAGTTGTAAAAGTATACTTCCTTACATGCTACTTAATTGGTCAGTTTGTCAGAGAATAATAATTCATTAAACCAGCCTCTCTTGACTCCATATCCGACTTAATTTTGTATGAAATGACGATCAAGATGGTTTAATTGATCCCCGCTAAGTGTTTTCTATGAGTTACTGCTAGGATCTTTTTCTCTATCCCCAAATTTTTCCTTGGTAGAAAAGTGGTTGTGCTTGGAATGTGTACATTGTAGAAGTGTAGTTAAAATATCCTCCTGCCTCTCTGTGGCACGTGCACCCATACCAGCTTCCCTAGGAATATTCTGCTAATATATTGCATAACATTTCCCCAAATCTCAAACGATTCAAAATGAAATAAATTCCTAAAAACTCAGCTCCTGATCCTATACTACCCCTTTGCACTAAAATGTATTCATACCTGTGTATGAAGAAGAGAGGTTTTAAAAAATTGTTTGAGCAAACAGAGGAAAAAGGATCTTCTAACCATTGCAGTCGTTCAAGCTGCAGGCAGAGTACAAATGCGAGAAATGTCCTTTATTTTCTCACTATCTTTCTTCTATACATTAATTAAGCGGTCCAGATGGATAAAAAATAAAAATATAAAAGGGCAGGCCAATATCCTGATAACCTTTCCTGGCATGGGGAGAAAACAAATATTACAGTCCAATATGACGTCAAACTCAATGAAAATCACAGTATTGTCCCCATTAATTCAATTTACCTTCTTGAATAAGTACAGACATATTACTGGGGAGATGATTTCGTGAAGCATTGTCAATCCAACTCAGATATAATTATAGGCTAAAAAAATGAAACACCGTCAATGCTAGGAGGTGTCAGCTCCTCATACCTTTCACTCATACTGAGCTTGGTGCATCATTGATACACTTAAACATCTTGCCCACTTTTGGCCAATGCACCCATTCCAGCTTCTCTTGAAATATTTTGTAAATATAAACCTCAAATCGGAATGTCTTTTTGACGTTTCTGCGAGGCACAACACTGCTGCCAAATCTGAACGTGGATGATTCAAAATTAAATATATTTTTCCAAACCCTTTCCCCAATCCTGTACTACCATTATACCTACGCTCACCTTAAACCTTTACAACCCCTACACGCTCACGCGCAATAACGTAAGGGTAAGATGAAGAGGATCTAAAGCCCATTCCTTTCGTAAACAGAAGGGCAAATGTTTTCTTCTCAGAATATTTTTCTAATACGCCGGAGGCACATGAGAAATTCGAGGAATTCCTTCCATTTTCTCACGTCTTGTTTTTTTTCATTTGAGTAGGCGGGTTAAGCGAGTAGAAGAATAAGGAAGGAAGCTGAGATGCAATGCCATACGTACGTGAATCCGACTCAAATCACTGCGCAGTTGAATTCTACAGCTCTGCTGAGGGTATGCACGTGTTTGCTGGATATGACTCTTGTCACGGAGGGGACAGCGAATTCCGCGAAATCTTACGTCGAGATGAGGCTTCATTCTAAGATGGAGCATTCAAGTCGGTGCTGGAACAACTTACATCACGCTCTACAAACGCAGCGTTGATTATGCAGATTGCGAAGTCCACACGTGAGACTCATAGAAATAACGTTAAAATGGAAATAAAAAGGGACATTGTGCCAATAAATGGGCACAAACATAACAGTTCCTATAAACAGGCAAAACTCAGAACGAAAATCGAGTGAAAATCAGTTTTAATTAACCAAAAATAATTGAAACAATTAGTATTTGTTAATTTTTTTTTGTTTCAATATAAATAAAGTCATACTAGACTAAAGGTTCTTAATCAAAGGTATTCAACCATTATTGTATGTGCTGGTGAATAACGGTGCTCTTGAGTACCATACATTCAAATTTATTAAATTTAAAGGCATAAGAGCACTCGTTTTGTTTTCATATTATCCTACAGCTTTCCATACGAAGTTGAATCTTCACAAATCGCCTGAAGAAGTGCTTTACCTTCGTTGCTTACACCTTACTCTTACGACTACGACCTAGCACATACTTGTTCACACCTTTAACTGAAATAGTTCCCTAACATGTACTTTACGGACCACTGCAACTGCGTTTGCCATCATTAAGTCTAGAAGACGTGAAGTATTCGGGTGAAGACCTGAAGATGACGTACTTAATCGAGACCAGAGTCTACAATACATTTAATAAATGTAGTGAATTAGTTGAATGTTATCGTACCCATTTTCCATAGGAAAATTCCCTCGGATGTACGATTTCTACCAATATATTACAAACACCTCCTTTATTTTTGAGTTGGGTCAGTATTTTTTAGCCATCCAATTCTCTTTATTACTATTCGCAAGCATTATTTAGGGTCTCAAGGGCCTTGAAATTTTTATATGTTAGCAATAAAACTGTTTTAACCTTTCTAGCTATTCAAACTTTAGTAGCAACTTCAATAAGCGTGGATCCAACAAAATGTATTGACTGTTTCAAAGAGTTTAAAATGCTCAAGATAATTAAAATAATCAAGAAAATTTAGCTGCCTTGAAATTGTAAAAATAAACTTTTCGGATTTTCGCCAAGAGAACCTGCTAAGTTTAAAAGCATATCAACCTATATCCATTGAAACGAGATACAAATCGCTTAAAAGGTAAAAAAATATGTATAATTATTTTTGTTGATAACTAACTAGTATCACCATATCGGTTTTCATCACAATTCTTTGACACACTACTTGATAGGAAACTAAAGTGGAGGGATAAATCTCATGATTGATTATGGTGGTGGTTGTGCATCATATATTTTTTATTCATATTTATAAGTTCACAAAATTTGAAATTTTTAGACAGTACGAGCATCTCTTATATTACCGTGGCTTGGTGACTAAAGAGCCAATGTCAAAATTTGTCTATTTTGTAACTATAGCTCAATAACAATTTAAATCTTGGGAACTTTGTGGTGCAAAATAATAAAGTGATAATTTCTGGTAATTCCAAGTAAATAACTTCTTTAGCTTCAGTTTTTAACAAGGTTGAGTTTTCCATTATAACTTCAGACAGTTCACTAATAAAGTAAGCGATTTAAAAATTGGCCCTTTTCGCACAAAGCCAGAGATTTAAAAAAAAACGGCAATAATTTTCAAATCCTATCGTATCGGATATTTAAATGAACTTGTACCCGAATGTGCATGCATGACACAGATAGAGGCAGTGGATAGGTCTTGGTGGTAGATTAAAACAGTGACGAGAGCCCATTAAAGCTTATCGCTGTAGGCGGGCACCCACCTACTGATAACAAACACGTAAGCTCGCGCAAGAAGCCTTAGGAATACGAAGTGTAGCATCAACGCGGGGGAATGATGGGGAACTCGGTGGAAAGTAAACATATATAGGGAGGAGTAATTGGGTCTAGGAGGTCAGCAAAAAAAAGACTGGGGATGTGCTGAAGGAGTAAAAGGGTTGTGAGCAAGAAGTGACCACATCGAGACAGCGTCTGAGTTATTGTGATAATGGAAGGCTGTAGCAGAGTCTGGGACATAAACAAGCACCTACTGTACTCTTTCTCCTATTAAAAACAGCCAGTTACTCAGACTATGCTATCTCAAAAGAATGCCTAATCTTGTTCTGGCGAGTCCTTTAAAGGATAAAGGTATTTCAATCCCAGGCTAATTTCATGTTACACGGACTGCAAAAACAGCATTGTGACTATGTTTTCTTATATCGAGATAGTAATGGAAAAAAGGTTAGTACTTCCGAAGAAGGGAATGAGATGCAGTTTTTCCTAGGGGTAAGAAATATTTTCTTTGTGATAAATAAAAATGAAGTTGAACAAGATGAATAGTTTGTTTATCACATTGTTGCCTACTAGGGAAATATCAGGTTATGCATGCAATGGATTGAAACCACCGAGAGATTTGTTTTGACTGCAACAGGAATATTCAATAGAATAAACTGTCTTGGATGTTCATATTTTTATGGAATAAATCGTTAATAAAGAAGGAAAATGCAATTTAATACAATGAGAAATATTATTAATGGTAGCTATGCTCTATATTTTCGGATGTCAACCCAAAATCCTGGCAAATGAACAGTATAGTTCTTATAGAGTGGTGTAAAAATACACCTTAAGTATGACTATTAATTATTAACGAAATAACAGTCAGAAAGGAAATAATTAAAAATTAAAATGTGATCATTTTAATTTTTATGGCTTCGGTCACCATCCTTGAACTATGTTTTTACCCACAAATATAAGCTAATTATCACAGTAAATTCACCTTTGTAGGTGAACCATGCTATTTTTCTAGCAGTTAGCAAAAATGAAGTGGAATTTTAATTTTTATCAGTCTTGCCATACCATTTCGAGTTAAATATCGCCATAGAATAGTGCAAATTGTTTTCCAAATCCTGAGGGAATGCATACCCTCACTTCATCAACAGCTACTATCACTTGCTTTTATATGTATATAGAAATACTAGGTAAATATCTCCTACCAGTGGTGTAAGCCACGACCGAAAATTTCAAACTCATAGCTGTCCCATGTTTTCCAACCCTAACTGTTCTATAAACTACCCATACACCATTATACATCATATCAACACAATATCATTTAGTCTTAAAATAAATAAGAACATAAAAATTTCTATTTATTCGTGGTACCAATGGTGCCAGCAACATTCAAATTATTATTTTAACTTCATAACTAATTTATGATTCCAGGCCTAAATAACCAACACAAATATGCATACTTTGGTTGTTTTATATTAATTCCGTCTCATTGGTAAAGTTTTTTATCAATTCAGCACAATAAATAGACAAATTTTACCTGTAGTATCAATCAAATGTTAAAAAAGTTATTTTATGTAGAAGAAAAAGAAATTCTTTTCCAAGAAGTAGCCCACCCCCTATTTTCCAAAATAGCCTCCTCTATTCTAAAAAAACTGTGACATCACAACAGATAGAAGATACGCGTCTTCAAACGAAACACCGCCAATACATCTAACCCTTCAGGAAAAATGATTTTGTAGTCGGGTATTACGTAACAAAGTCCTTTTTTTGCAAGTCTAATGGGACAAATGGTCTTTGTCATGAAACTTGTTCGCCCTATCACTTTGGAGGAGCATTCAATCCATTTTGCTCCTCAATCCGTGTGCACCCTTTCTGCTTTTAAGTGAATGGACGAGAGGCGCTTGGCGTGGAATGCCGTTTCGGATAAAGCGAGGACGGGAGCTGCCTAATTGAGTGACATTGCCGGAGCGGGCGGAAGACACTTTAAAACACTGCGCTCTCTCTCACGCCGATCGCAATTCCACTTAATCCAAACCTTTGCCCTCACGGACTGGTACACTAACTCCACCCTTCCTATGTCTTATTATTCCCTCCCCTATCTTAACTCAAGTTCGAAAATACTCTAAAATGAATAAATTGCGCTGTTTGAAATAACTGTTCCCTTAATTCACCAAAAATAAACTGTAACAATTTTGACATTTTATTTCATGTTTTTAGAAATACTGTGTGCTTCAGGAGGAATCACTGAATCTGCAATACTTGAAAAGGTTGTAGGGGAGACTATTTTAAACATTTCTTAACATGGGTTATTTACTTAGTTACTGAGATATGGCAACGCAAGCATTTTTGATGCACTTTTCAGTTACTATGAAAACGATTTTTCTTGGGTATCTCATGGGTTTTTGACATTTAATTTAATGATCTGGATTTTTGTGGACCTTAAAATATTAAGATGGAAAATGTATGGTACATATAATGGACACAGTAAGTAATGAGGAGGTCCTAGCAAGGGTAGGAGAGAAAAGAAGCTTTGTAAAAAGCTTAAGAGATTCATGAAAAAATCGAATCGGTTTAATGTTTTCACAGTGCACACTGCAGCGTAAAAATTAAGACTATCATATGATTCAACGTATAACTCGTAATTTTAACTATGATAATACGAACATAATTTTCCAAGGAGAATAAGGGAAGCGATGGAGGTTATGAAATCCAAAATACCTTCAACAGAGAAGACCAGGGATACGAGGTATCCAACTCAAGGAAAAATAGACAAACCAAACAAAGCTCAGTCCAACTCGAAAGAAAGATAAAAATAAAACACTTAGAATGACGGACCAATGAAAAGTCTTCGCTCTTCTAAATGGACCTAAACGAGACGACGTGTGACTAAGACGGATATGTTTAAAAGACGATCGAAACCATGTTTTTGCACTCTATCGACCAGGAAAAGCCAGTTGCAATGGAGAAACTACTGTCCACATAGATTGAATGACGTGGTGTATTACCCGTAAAACTTTCCCCTAAATCTTCACCAGCCCGCAAAAGCATACAAAAGGAATATATGTCCCGTTGACCCTAATCGATTGGAAACGAAGACGAGATGCCTTTGAGAAAAAAGTAATATTATTCTTTCAAGATCAGTTGGAGGTTCGAGTTAAGGATGATCGTACAAATATCTTGGATTACTTCTGCCATTCTTTGCTTTCGAATTGTCACGTTAGGGCCACTGTTTCTCTCCACGAGATAACCAATACTAGATGATCACAACCTTTAAATATCAGGTTCTAGTACGTCTAGAAGAAGTCATACTTTGGGCCTTCATAAAATGTGCTACAAATTTTAGAATAACACAATGTCACATGAGCTACAAAAAATGTCTAAAGATGTCGGATCGTTATTACTTTGAATCAAATGTGCTCGAAGTGCCAGAGAAAAATTGGGTGCTGGTTCGCGCAGGTTTTCGAGATTATTGCTTTAGAGTGCTAACTATGCATTACTTTGGTAAGCGCAGCGGTTTTGTAAGATTTTTCTATGAAAGAGAAAAATCCAAAGATCAAATCGTTAGATAGCCGTGAAGACAAAGAAATAACACTTCATCAAAACTTCGGTAGAAATGGAGTGCCTAACCCGGTGGGAAGCCCGAGAAATATGCAAAGTCACCACTTGCCGTGTAAGAATCAAGTCCTTCTTTAAGAAAGTACTTCGTTTCCATGGTTCTATCCAGGTGAATCACCTTAATGCGGGAGGGCGAGGAACGCTGATGATTCTTATGAAAAAAAATTTTGAATCTCGCCTCGTATGTGAAGTGTATATTTCAAGTCTCTTACATTCCGTTTCGTTCACGGCTCATGTCATTCAACCAGCGTACCACCGGTATGCCTATCCTTTAAATAACTCACGGTATGAACCTTGTCGTGCAATGCCCACTCCGATTTTGTAGCTAGGCGCCGTCGACACTGAAAACGATTCCACGCTGACTAAGCTCAAAAAATGACTTATGTATCTCAGAATATACTCGGCAAGGAAATACTATGGATTTCTGTCGAAAATAATAATACTTGAAAGTTGTAATTATTATGAAATATTTTGTTATTATAGCTAAATAAATCAATCATTAATCAGGTAACGATACTTTAAGAAAAATTTAGTTTCTAATATTTAATCAATCAAAATTGAAAAGCAACTATGTACAGTATTAGCTTAGTTGCCATCAATAAAAAATTTCAATTTTTTGCAAAGGAAAGTATTTCAAAATTCTTTTTCCATCTTTTTAAACTATTTAAAAATTGAATTCTTGTTCTCTTATTTATTTTACCATGGGATATTAAAATGGATTTTCGGTAAAAGGGAATCAACGCAAATTCAGCCAAAAAAAAAAATAGCCACACCTCAATGATATCAATTTAAATATCTTCTGTAACCTAAAAAATATGCCCGCAAATGGAAATTACTTTCACAAGTCAACGGCGTTGAAGAATTTTACATAGGGGATAACTTAAAAACTGAAAATACTTCAAACTAATGGAGTATAAAGAATATCACGGATATTATCAGCTGAGTGTCATTTTTTTAATGGATGCAAACACCTGATTCTATGATCTCTGCATTCTCTTCGGGTTTTCGCCGCGTCCGTTGTGTTTTGGTGAAAGATTGGTGACAGTTTATGAGACCTGAGTCTAGGTTGCAGATTGTAAGCGACCAAGACTCTTGTGAAGGGTGTACTTCTCCCCTTAAAATGCTGGCGAAATGTAGACATTACTGTGAACACCCAGATCTCGGCTACTGAATGCCATTTTTGATTTGTGCAACATAACCTTAGTCTGCAACGAAGGCAGTGAGGGATGTTTCCACGCACAGTACTTAGTTCCAGGCATCTCACTCAGCAAAGCTGGTGCATTTGTGATGAAAGATACATAAGTAATAACCTTCACTTGTTTAATACGAAAAATTACCAATTCTGAGTGCAATTTAATTAAGTCTCGTAAGTAAACAGAATATAAAGAAAGAGTTTTATTTACTCCTGTTTCCTCGTGAATATGCCCGCAGTCCAGAGACTCTCCGAGACGCGAACTATTAACATTATTAAGACCACACCCACCATTTTGAAGAGTTACCTCTATTTATCTAATTATGTAGCCCAGAATTATTTTTCTATCGTCTTAATTGTTTTTACAATTTTTTTCCATGGTTCGCATTCAGTTAAAATATGATTTAACTTTTCGCATAGAAATGAAATTATACCATCTGCCTACCTTACCCGTCAAACCAACACCCATCAAACTGACAGATTAAGCGTTTCTCTTTTAACTGTAAAGGTCGCGCGTGTTTTATTCAGATAACCACTACATTATATTACTTCTGGTCATTTTTATATTATATTTAGCATTTTTTGTATTTAAAATTCCTTATCACATTTTGAATGGATAAAAGCAGCTTACCTGCCATTCCGAGTACTCTGTGGTAGGCTATGGGAAACAGAAGCGATGTCACGGCTGTTCGTTTTCATTTTTTTATTCTTAAATGATTTATAAAATATTTCTCAGTTGTATTGATGAATAAAGGAAAAGGTTGTATTTATTGAAGTAATCATTTAATTTTAGCGCAAACGAAGAAATATTTCAAATAATTACAACCTGTCAAAATATGGACAATTGCCCATCTAGATAGCCATACGATCCCGGTCCTTCTGGAGTGGATGTGACGGCCCACGAATAACGTTATTCATGAGAAGTTTTAATCGCTCGCAGCTGACGAATGTTCGTCCTTAGCGCAAGATAAGACTCGCACTTACTCAGTACTACTCTCTCCTGGAGCGATCAATTTTTCCAGAGAAACGAAATGGAGATGCTGGAACAGAGTGATAAATGTCTCCCGTACCAGACTCACAAACACATCAAGGGATACTTACTGGGGGAAATACTTACCCCATCCTGTTCTGCTTTTAGTGGAGAAGAAGAAGAAAAAAAGGAAAAATTATAACGCCAGAGACCCGTCCACTCAAACAATAAAACTCTCTTCCTTCTCCTTACCCCTGCGATCACAAAAATAACCTGACCTACATCCTTCGGAAGTCCAGCGACGCCTCCGACGTCGGACGTCGGTCTAAGGTGGGGGGGGGACAGAGCAGGGGTTAGGGGGGCGAAGGCACCCGGGCGAACGGAGCGAGACAAAGGGAGGACGCTTCCAGGAGATGTTGGCGGGGAAGGAATAAGACGAGACGACAGTTTTACAGAAATTCCAGCTAGAGAATAACGGGAGGGACACGGAATTATTGAGCTGGCCGCGCCCTACACAACTGCCAATGGACGCGGCGAATATCGATCTTTAATGTGCACAGGAACATTTAAAGCCATTAAGCGATAGTACAACAAGTACTTTGGTACGAGAAAAATAACGATAAAATTTTTTCTCTGGAAATAATATATATTTACTCGTTTTCAGCAATGATGCCACCTTCAGAATAGTTCCCATTAGCGTATTTAATCGTTTCAGGCTTAATTTTGCTGTATCCATGGTTAAAATTCAAATGGTAATTTCTACACTATTTTATTTAACATTTTACGACCGGCCATGGTTTGTGTCGTTTAATTCGTTGTCGTTTTCTCTCGGTACATATATACCCAAAAATTCTCGGTACATATATACCCAGGCCAAGGTACGAGGTAGGGCATATGTATATATACCGAGAGAGTTAATCGAAACCATGGTCGGTCGTTAAGTGTTAAATAAAATACCGTGGAAATTACCATTTGTGTTTTAATCCTGAGTCCCCATTAGATTATGTGTTCGAAACCATTTCTGCATCATCCAAACCCAATGCCGTTTCAAATGCGTGATAATAATCAATATAAAAATATCGCGCAAGAAGTTTCATTTTAGAATTAAATCTCAGACTACTTTTAAATTTGGCACATTAAACGACTCTTGCAATTGAAAAATCCCGGCGGCGGCTGGGAATTTTCAGAGATCCCTGCTTGAATCATGTGTGAGAGACATCACTCCGTCCGTCGGTTGGGACGCTAAGCCGTGGTCCCCTTGGCGCCTTTCGTTAAGAGCAGGCTAATATCGACGCCGGGTTTCTCTCCACCCTTCGTTACCTTCCCATGTCTTCATGGTGCAAATGACCTCAGTTGTTGGTCTCCTCCAAATAATATACCAACCTTGAAATTGATAAAAAATATCAATTCGTGGAAATTTGCGTATATTAACGAGACACTTGAATGATGTGGATGGTGTGTAAATGTCGTGGCGAACGTAGAACGGTAGAGGGGGAGCGAAGTCACCCAGGCGAAAGGAGAGAGACAAATAGAGAACGTTTGCAGGAAAGGTTTACAGGGGAGGAGACAACAACGACAGTTTTAGAGAAACTCCAGCTAGAGAATAATGGAAGAGGCACGGGATTATTGAGCTAAATAGCCGACCATACACAACTCCTAGACCGGCCGCGCCCTACACGACTGCTGATGGACTTGGTGAAAATTGGTCAATAATGTGTACTCGAAAATGATGGGCACGATGTATGACCAAAAAATATCCAACAAAGTATAGCACGAGGTATGACCAAAAGATATCCGTAAATTTATTTTTTTAAATAACTTATGCGTCTTCATTAATGATGTTGCCTTTAAAAGAGCCATCAGCTGCTGCCGGACGTTGCGAAAATAAGTCAGTAAAGAACTCAGGATTTTTTAAAGACATCAGGTGATAGTAAGAGGTGTGTTCAGATAATAACGGTGAATTTATGATTTTTGAAAATAATCCTCATTTGATATTATGCACATGGTCAATATTGTTAATAGGAAAATTTTATGGCATCAGCTGATGTTACGAGGTGTGGTCGACAAAATTTTAACAGTGTTTATCTCTGTCAGCGATTTATTTTAACCTCATCAATGCTCGTAAAACGACGACTATTTAGCGTTATCCTTATCTACGGAAATATAGACAAGTCACGCAGACTGACGAACAGTAAATAAAATAATAATGCGACTTATGCATTATTGAATTATGCGACTTCGCATTTTTTTATTGTATTTTTGAAGAGTATTCTGGTTAGTTTTTCCGTTATTACTTTGAATATGGAGACTAGGAAATTCTTAATGTAATGTTTTTAACCAAAAATTCACGAAAATGATATAATGTGTCAGCCGAAAATCGCCGAGCTCATCAAAACACGTCTAACCTTAGCAGCTGCCACAGAAAAATTAAATAATAAATATAACTGAAATTTTTATCATAACTCAGGGGTATGTGTAATAAAATAATTTTAAAAATTGACTGTTGGTCCCTTCAAACACACGAAATTTAAAACTTCCATTAACTTCATGGTTAAATAAAAACACAGTACTATTCCACAACCTTATATTTTTGCAGTATAACTCCAATTCCATTTCTGCATGCAAAAATTTTTTTATATAAGGTTGTGGAATAGTACTGTGTTTTTATTTAACCATGAATATCTCATCGTTCCACCAAGTAACGCCTAAATCTGTTGATTTTATTCACTTCCATTAACGTTCTCTACACATATCGTAAATGCGTAATAGCCATTTACATAAAACATCGCACCAGAAATTTCACATGCAGTCATAATGTAACCCACAACCTTCAAATTTGGGACATTAAAGGTACCTTGCCATTGATGAAAAATACCAATTCTTAGAATTTCACTACAAATAACGAGACAAAAAGGATATCATATGTGGGGCAGGTTAACGTCGTGGTTTTGGGGTGGGGGCGGTTCACCACATTCCATGACGCCTTGGTGGTTACGAGTAACTTTCATTGATAATTCGTCTGTGGTCAGATATTCATGGAGAAATACGATTTAAAAGTCATCATTTAGTATTACAAACAGTTTTTCAACCTCGTATAATTACATTTACATTGGATAGCCACCTTAGAGATGAAAATATTTTCATCCTTTTCATGATTTAAATATTGTTAAATTAAGAGTTTAAATTCGCTAAGTCAACATATTTCAGCGGCCTGGATTACAAAAGGAGATGTTTATTTTGATTTTATACCTTATGCATTGGTTAAAAAGGGCATTGTGGCATATATGGGTACAGTCCAGTCATAAAACTGTTAGAGGAATGATACAAGATTACTAAGAATCGTCGAGGAATAAATTGATGTAAAAAGAGGAATTCTGTTGGGGAAGTCGTAGGAGTGAGATATGAATGAAGCATTGGCATTGAGGGAGGAAAGCAAGCAGTAATTCTGTTGACATTGGATTCCTATCTAAAGGGAAGAAAATAACATAGCTCAGCGGGGGAAAAAATAAAATAAATCCGAGTGTTACGAACATATTGATATTTTACACCAATCCTGCTGACATTTCGTCTCAAATAAAATACATTTTTGCTGTGATGCATCAAATTAGTTGAGTTCGGTCATTACTGCAATATTAATGCCATGTTATTATGTAGTCATAATTGTTCGTAACAACTGTAAGTTGGCTAATTACAATTTCTAAGTTATGTATTTCGAGCTAAGATTTCTGCTCGATATGTTGAATGGTTATTTTTATCTGAGGTCTGGTTGTTCTGGGTGATCATTTATTTATTAACGTGATTTATTTTTCACGTACAGCCAAAATTTGCAAAAGCCACAGTTTAAGTATTTGAAAAGAGAATTAGAACAAAAGGGAGGATCGCAGAAAAGAAAAAAATATTCCAGCGCCCGAAAATAAGTTGATATCGCGGCAGATGAGTTCAGGAGAGGAAGATGCAGATGCAACATTTGAATAAATAAATGGGAGTAAATTGAGTAAAAAAAAGTGTTAGAGTTGATATTTTATTCCTATCGTTAAGGAAAAAATAATAATAGGTCAGCAGGAGAAAAAAACAAATAAATCCGATTGGTATGAAGGCATTGGTATTTACATTTTATTTATAAGATAAGATAAGATTTTACAGATAATAATTTAAGACAGTTTTTAGATTTAAGTTTTTTCAGAGACTGGTCGATCCCTGTTCGAGTATTTTTGGTGAGTATTTCAAGCGCAACACTTCATCTGTCGGATGGGACGTTTACCCGTGGTTGAGGTGGCTTTCTTTCAGATTTGGTTAATGCCGACGCCGAGTTTCTCAAATATTATTTTCTTAGGCCCAGCGCAACAGTGCGACTATTCTGCTACTACTGCTGCAAACCAATGAATAAACTTTTGAAATCTATCCTAATAGAAATATTAAAATTAAAAATATACTGCATGCTTATTGTTAATTGTAAATTTGGAGAACCGTGACTTGAAAAACGCTTCCGTGAAATTAGATTGTGGTTTTAATATTTATCGATTATTAGAATATCAAAATTGTGATATCACGAATGCAAGGGCTGAAAATTCAATTTTTGTAATGGCACTCATCATATCGAATTTGAAATTTTAACTACCTATCATTAACTTTAAATAGCATATTTATCCTACGTAATATCGGGTTTGTCGAATAATTTCGTTACTTGACTAATTATGGCATGTGAAAATGTCCAAGTGTAGGTAATTCGAAATAAACAAGTTCATTGCCATTGTTGAAAATTCAATTTAGAGCTAGAGCGATGCATTGATTGCGTCCGTGATAATACCTCTATATTAAACTTGGGTATTTAAAAATCGCTACAGATCAGGTGTAAATCAAAGGGGATATGATATTATATCTCAGAAAATCATTACTCGAGCATTCAGGAACAGGTGGACTCGTGCATACATTGTAGAAGAGGAGTTAAGAAGGGGGAGACGTAGAAGTTAAATCTGAATGAGGCATTTGCAGTTATGGAGAAAAGTAAGCAGTAACTGAGTCTTCTACAGTAAGGGATAAGATAAGACAGGGCTCAGCACGATAAAATCTATAAAATAAATATGATTGCATTCCAGATGTTTTTAACGTGTGTTTATATATTTTTTCCATGATTTATCATCGTACAATTAGTAAAATTTGATTTTTTAAATAATATTTTTGTGAAATTTGGTTGTGAATTTATACCTTACCTCCAAGGAGTGTCACAATGCAAAAATGTAGGTAATCGATATTTCTGTAGGGTAGACGATTGCATTCCAAAGTTTTAAATATATATGATTTAAATTCAATGCATTGGATGTGTCATTGGTATAATCTATTACTTCCAGACTTTCTCATTTAAGTCCTGGTATAGAAAGGCTACCGACCAAAATGACCCATAAAATGCCACATTGAATTACAGCCACTTTAAAATGCCATTAGGCCATTTACAATTTTCTTATAATATGTTGCTGACCTATTTTTTGTTCATTCAGACACACGCAAAATTCTCACACAATATTGGTTTAACGCGCATTAAAATCTGAAATAAAAAAGTCACGATTGAAACAAAAGAAGTTAAATTTATTTTAAACATGAAACATTGGTAAAAAGGACCCATTTTTTTAGCCCTTCTGCGGAAAATATTAGAACTGCTCTGCCGTAGAACTGAAGGAGAAATGGAGAAAGATCACAGAAAAGTACCACTCGAACATCAAGGCATAAATGGATATCGTGGTAGAGGATTTCATTTGAGCGCGGGGGAAGACGTTGGGGCGATATCTGAACGAAGCATTGGCAGTGAGGGAAAAATGCAAGCCGTAATAGAGTTGACATTGGATTCCTATCGTGAGGGAAAAGATAACAGACCTCAGCGGAGGAATAAAAAGAAGAAAATAAAATGGTGGATCCGAGGAGCGATGAGTGAGGAGTCCTGTGAGCGGAATAAAACCAGGTCAGCCGAGATTACAACAAGGCCAAGGATGAGTGGATTGAAATGAGAGTATCGTGCTTGAAAATTAAAAAAATATAAGAGTGTGTTCTAAGATGGAAGAGCTTAGAATCATAGAGATTTCTTGCGAGGGTGATAGCGCATGAAATGAAGCCAGCAGAAGACTATTTACCAATGCAGTCACCATGGCTATCTATCGTATTTGTCGTGTTTCTCGTACGCCTGCGAGATAAGTTAATTGTTATGATAAAAATTCATTTTATGTTTGAATATTATAGAAGGTATACAGTAATTACTAATGGAGAATAGGAGAGGTTGGAATCGTAGAGATTTATTGCAAGGGCGATAGCGCATGAAGGAGTGGCCAGCAGAAGTCTGTTTACTAATGCGGTTGCCATCGCGGCCGCATTGTATTTGTTGCGTTTCTCGTAAGGCTGCGTGATGAATAAATTCTTATCTTTTAAATAAATTTGATTCTGATTTTCATGTCATGGAATTATACATCATTGAACTATTTTACTAATTGAATTATGGAACTATTTTTCAACAGAATAAAGAGAGGATAGAATCACAGAGGTTTCTTACGAGAGCAACAGTGTATGATAGATAACGAAGATATTCTCAGGACTTAGTGACTACCCTAAATCAATTATTTACTGTGGCTGGTTGAGACGTAATGTGCAGTATAAATTTAAAAAAAGTATTACGCATTTACGGCGATTTATATTTTGGCTATAACAAGGGTGATTGAATGCATACAGAGCATAATAAAACCAGCAGTTAAATAAATGTGTGGTGTATTATTTACAAATTTATACAGAGGTCATGAGTACAACTATCAGCCTTGTATACGACTACCAGCCTTATCAGGATTCTGTGGACCTGCGCTTACATTTTCTTTACTCGAATATAAACCTAGGTTATAGAACGTTTGCAGTAAGTACTAAATAAACACCTTGTTTTCATAAGTTTGCAGTAAATATTGAATCATATTTTTGTCTGATTCCATATCATTCTCTTCAAATTAAAGTTCCATCAAAATTCATTATTAATTTAAAATATAAGAGCTGTGAAAAATCTTTCCGGAAATATAGTGTATACTATGTAGTTATATTTGTTCACAAGAACTAGAAATAACTGTAAAAAATCTACACCACAGCGTTTAGTGAATTTATCTATAATATATTTATGTATGATATTGTCATGCATCTATTATTTTCCAAAATACATTTACATGGTTTAGTTAGAAATATAGAAATCATAGGCTAAGTATTACTACTTAACTGCATCATCATTAACACTTTCGACCTTAGATATTTAAATTCTTATTAAGAATTAACAGCTAAATGACCAAGTTTGTTTTTGATCAATTGGCATTTACAGGTGATGACATAAAATTAATCCAGGGAATATATTACTGGTGGAAGCGAACATGTCTGTATCCTTTGATTGATGACTGCAATTAAAACCAAAATGTAGGGCAATGAAATTATAGCTGATTAAAAATATAAAATTAAAATTATGACTAACCTCTGAGAAAGCAAGATGCCATCATTAAAGGCTTTTTTAAAGGACTAACTGTAAGTAAAAACTCTACTAAGAACATGTAACAATGTTTGCGACGCCGAACACTTGAAGTAAAATAGCTTTTGAATTTATGACTATGCAGTGGTTTCATATTATTTTTATTGCTATTGCCCTAAACACTTCCGTAGGCGCCTGCGCTGTATGGGTGGCCCGAAGTGTTTCATTAATGATCCGTTTTTCTTATGATGGCATAATATTCTTGAGATTTCCAGTAGCTGTACATCGGGTGGATATAGGATTTTTTCTTGGGGAAGGTCTGAGTGGTCTTCTCATATTTGAGATTAAAAACAAAAAATAACAATTACTGTAGATATATTCTCTTTATTTTATTATGAAAGTTATTAATATTAAATTAAATGACTGAGGTTCTGCAATACGCAAAATAAAACGAACGTTATGATAACGTAACAGTAACGTTATAGTGGTTTGTTATGGTGATTTGTTAAGAGTGTTTGGTCTCCATACCCTGCAAAGTAGGAGAATCATAAACGATCTGCTGTTTCTGCATGATGTCATCAATAAGGGCCTAAGTTATGAGTTACTGAATGAAATATAAATAATAGTTCCAAATGTTAATAGCCGGTTTAATAGAACATTTTACGTATCAAAGGTTAAAACAAATTATTGTTCCAATACGCCGATACCACGGATTTGTGTACTATATAACAAAAATTTCAACGATCTAGACTTGTATCAAAAGAAATACTGCTTTGTAAAAGGTGTTAAGAATATATATATATTCTTAACTGTGATAGTATTTAGTTAATATTTTTCAGCATTTGTTATCATGATTGTTACTATTTTGTGGCTGTGACCAATTTATTTTCAATTTTTTTGTAGTTATATTCTTGTATTGTTCACCCTATAACTATGTATATGTTGGGCGAACATTAAACATAATATATATATAAAATAAATAAATAAATAACCATATTAAATATCTTATTTTGTTTCTAAGCGTCTGGGGGGAGGGGTAGCACGTGCCCCCGTGCCCTGCCCCTAAAACCGCCTATGACTGAACATTATTTAATCTCGAAAGCCTCACAATTTTTTTGTTGATGATCGGCACAATTTTAGCAATAAATGGCGCTTTGAAGGAAGCAAGCGTGACTGGACCATGCATGTGGCCCACGCACTTAACTGTTTTCCGTCAGCATCACTTATAGCTGTGCAGTAAATTTTGCATGATAATTCTCTACTTTGACGTGTATACGAAATTCGACACGTTTGTGTTAATGTTGGTGGTTATTTTCGGGAATTGCTCCGTAGGAAACATTTTTACACTCGACGTTTCACTCCTCCTACTGGGAGCGTTTTCAAGAGAATGGGAGGGAAACCGTTCTCAGCGATAGCTGTTGGTTATTAGATTGGGCCAGGAACCCACTCCATATGCGGCTGAGGTTATATCAACTACAACCAACATTGATAAAAGAAGCTGTGAAAATCTTCATACGAAAACGTTTTTGTTACTTTTATGGTCACCTTTGCAAGTGGCCCGCTTTCTTACCACCTTCACATGGGTTATTTTGTTCCACTATTAATTATAAATGTATTCTGTAGTGACGATAAGTTCACTAAACAATTAACAAAGTCTAAATTTATTTTATGTAAAAAGATATTCACAAAATGCTGAAAACCTAAGGAAATAATAAAAATGGAATTTGGGCCACCGGTGTGGCCAGCGCTGCCAGCCAAGTAAAAAAATTTAACGCACCCACTGGGGAGTTAATTGCAATTGAGTCATGAAAGGTTTTCGAGAATTATCGAAATTGGCCAAAATTATAATCACCAGAGTAATGTATTGACGATGTGGTATGCTAAACAAACTTCTGAAAACTTGAAGGGATAAATAAAAGTAGCACATAGGAGAGTGTCGTAAAAAGCGTCTTTAAAAGATTGCCGGGAATGGCTTTTAAAAAAATCGAGCAGTACTTTTCCGACATGAATTTACCCCAAAGCACTTCCGTGACTTCTAGCGTAACTGCAACGTGAACTAAGTGACGTGTGTCTCGTCCTTTACTTTCGGACAAATGACCTCCTTTGCTCTTTTTTTATTCCCGTATTCTTCGGAAAGACACGGTTCGCGCTATTCATCTTGATCACACGGAACTCGAACTTCGCGAGTTGAGTCGTTCGTCCACTAAACCTTTCAAACAAGGGAGCTTGTCTTCTTGACAAACTTTGATACGCGGATAAATGGGGGCTGAGAAGACCTTTGCTCCGGTTTAATATAAATTCCGTCAGCATGGGGGTTAGCTGTCCGACGAAAATGTTCTTCTTGGTAAGGGAAGCCACGCAAAAACACATTTTATCGATCCAAGCAATTTCAACTCTCCAACCCAACCCCAAACTTTCATTCCGAAAATTAGTTCTGTCTTTTGAGCGGGGGCCGAAAATATTATTCGTTCTTTTTTTTTCTCAAATCAAGTCCAATTATTTGAGAAGTTGTCCGACACTTCAAAGGATTCTGATGAACTAATTTCTGATCATCAAACCTTTGATTGTGATCGAGGTTCCGAGCATTGGATTGACAATACGCAAAACAAAGAGATCGCCGAGTTCGAATTTCAAAGTAATGCCGTTACACATGTGCCTATCATGCGCCGCCTTTGATCAAAGGAAATTTCACCAATGATCACCATCAAAACTTGGAGATAAAGATTGTAGCATCAACCGTATTCGGTGCATATAAAAAGATTTCAAAGTACATCAACAGGAATCTCCAATATGAGATACCCAGATAATATTGCATATCGACCTACTTAGTGACACATTTAGACACATAAGGTGTATTTCATAAATATACGCTGAAACTTAATGACCCATCACTACGCTGAAAGCACCATCAAAGCTAATTTTCGCAACCTATACACATTAATCTAAAACATGTCGAAACGAAATGACAGACGTTGAGTATGTATATATTCAGGTTTCAAATTAAGAATTTGGCTGTATTTGCAAGAGATTATTGAAAATAATTTCAAAAAATTTGTTTTAAGTTAAGGATTGATTTAATTATCAATTTTAGTGTGCATTAAATTATTTTTTGCCGTAAAGTTTCCTATTTTGTTGTATTTTTGCGTTGATTTTAATATTTTACAGTAATGAGCACTTCTCTGTACATAAAAATGTCTTGAAACTTAAATATTTTTGATTGTCGGTGCTGCCATATGTATCGTATATCAACATAACCGAAAGAGTGTTACTCTGGTGAGCCTAATTTAATTTTAATGTGCATGATGCTTATTTGTTCTATGAATTATGTAAATTAATTTAAAAAATTCATATTATTATTATTGTTATAATAATTATATTGCGAAATCAGCCTTGCGAAAACATATTATTGCATGATAATTTAAGAGTATATTACTTTTATGTTTTTTTCAAGCACGTTGAGCGTTAGTTCCTTCATCATACATGAGGATATTAGGCAGATGACACAAGTACATGAATAAACTGTTTTCCCTAGGCCATTGTAAACCAAGATTTTACTTTCGTAATGCAGCAGCGAAGCCAGTATCTTCAATAATTATATTATAATATTATATATTATATGAGAAATATGCGAGAGCTTAACTGAATATTTGGGAGAAAAATTCTATAGTACGCAATCTTTTAGTCGTAGATTCATCAAGGAGTTTTTGGAATACAAAATAGTGTTCATCAAAACCAGGAAAGAGTCAGAAGTTTTCGTTTTTTGTCTGGAAGATAAAACTATCTGTCCACTATTTGGGAACACACAGTTTGGCTTTTCTAGGCCTACCATGCACCACAAGGATTCCGAGGTCCGCGAAGGCATTACCCAGGGTTTGAACCCGGTATTTTTCGGTCAGAACATGAGTTTTGAGTATTTTTTCAAACATTGTGTTTATCCTACATCCTTTTTAACTATTCATCAGGCGCAATATTAGGAATTGCTGAGTTCAGGCGTAATGTGTTTGATAGGCACAGATGTGAAAAAAAACATTATTGACTCTAAGCATGGCTCAGTAGTACACCTTCAAAGTTTAAAACACCATTATTAGTGCAGTCAAACACTTACATGATGTCTTTCATGCTATGCATAGACTCCTTTACACGCTGTCATACGGCTCTGGGCCGATCCAACAAGGTGCTTTGCAAGGCAAAGCACTTTAGGCTACCAAGCATTAATATCTAGCGATGGCTTTGTAATGTCTGGTTAGCGCTAACCATAGGATAATACAGCCTTCCACTTTACCTGGTGGTGGCTGAAAGTTATGGTTAGATTGAGTCTGATCTTATACGGGAGCTAAGCGGAACTTTCAGCTACAGCCAGACAAATTTCAAGGCGGTATCATCTTATGGTTATCGTTAACCAGAAATTATAAAACCGGCCCCTAATTTATTTTATGTTGCAATTTCCATAAGATCAGCGCTTTTTATTTAGCTAATTTTTTACCTAGCAATTCTTTTATTATGCTTTATAGTGCTTTGATTTTGTTTAGTAATGCTGACTACTCCGCCTCTTTATCTATCGTCATAAATAAAAAATATGAAAGGCTGAATCGAGTGTGTCAAAACAAAAGGTACTACAAGGGTCAAGAGCCACCTCGTGGTTCAAAGAAATGAACAAAAAAACTCGTACTGTGCGTTTTAGATCCATTGCGTCCGGCGGAGGCTAAAGAAAGGAGAAAAGAGCACCGCAAAGAAGATGCTACAAATACATTCAATGGTTTTCGGCTCAACTTAGTGGAAATTAATACACAAAAATGAAAAGGAGACTTCGTTGCTTTCCACAGGTTTATTTCGTCCGTACGACATGTTTCGACCATAGAGGTCATAGGTGGTACTTGATAATAGGTGGTACGACATGTTTCGACCATAGAGGTCATAGGTGGTACTTGATAATGACCTCTATGGTCGAAACATGTCGTACGGACGAAATAAATCCTTGGAAAGCAACTAAGTCTCCTTTTTATTTTCATGCTATAAATAGCCAGGCCCACCCAACCTTAGTGCAGGGCCAAAAATGATGAAAGTCATTGATTTCACGAGGAAATGTAAACAAATGAGACAGAGCCATCGTCCTAGGCAAACTGGAAACAGCTTCGGAAGTGCTCTAAGGAAAATACATGAATTTAAGAAAATAAATTTCGATAAAGAAAAATTACGGCAAAAATGATGATGAACAATGTTTAGACATTTCGGTTGATATTTAAAATATTATATATTAAAATAGGTAGTAAGATATATTGGGTAAATTTTACAGCAAAAAGCTGAAGAGAATCGTACTTCACTTTTTTTAAAATTTTCAGATTAAGAAACTTGGAGTAGCAGTTCAGAGGAAAAATTATTGGAAGAAGAATTTGATATTGCCAAATGTTGGGCAGCAATGTATGAAAAACTAGCTTACCTTCGTACATTTCGATTCATCCAATAGGGAGAGAATTATCGGTGCATTTCGTGTGGTTTAGGGAGACAAGGAAGTACGGCATTTCTGTTTAACCTTTCAGTCCCTATGTAACTTATAAGATACACCTGTTTTTTATCATTTCCCGATCTAAGAGTGTCTCCAAGTGATGAGGGCCACTTCTATCGTATTCTGTAAGTATATAATGCTCTTGAACATACTCAGCTGTTTTCCATCATTTTCTTGAATATCAGACATGGCTGATGACGAAATATTCCAGTTGTGGCGTTTTCTACAATGAGTGGCATTAGCGGAGTACCATTCGTTGCTACTATTTTATTGCTCGTTATCGGTATTAAGATGACCTTATACGATATTATAGCCCTGCATGCAAAAATTTTCAATTTTTGCATTAAACCACTTTCTTCCAATAGTTACATTATTTTTACGTATCATGGGTGATAAAAGGGTTTCCTATTGCTACAGTTAATTTTTTTGAGTGAGTCAATATATTGCAGTTCTATTCATGTAGAAAAAATTGGCAAACGCAAGTTTTCTGCGAAAAATACACTTACAGGTCTGAAGAGGTTAGCGGGATATTTCCTTTTACCAACAGCTTATCTATCGATAGCGGGAGGAGCAGGAGAGTAGAAAGTTCTAAAATGAGAACATAAATCAAGAATCTGTGATTCAAGAAACATTTTTGAGAAAAAGTCATTAAACATACCTAATAAATGCGTTTAAGGTGCAACAAGGCAAAAAATTCGTACCCGCATTGATAATGTTTCCTGGTAAAGGGAGTTTTTGCAAATGTATAAAGTGCAGCCATTGCTTTACTTTTATTGCACCCTCTCCCATTTATATTACCTAACTTTGAAGTATCAGAGAGTATAAATAGACAAAATGATTATGAGGAAATAAATTTTCTCAGCTTAAGAGTGGCCAAACAAAGAATATAGCTTTTTTAAACGGTTAAAAGCGTTTAAGGTGTAACAGGTTGGTCGAGTGACATAACTTCCAAGACGTAAATAAAAAAAGAAAAAAAAAGCTAGGAAAAACATTGCCGCATTGGCCAGGTTGAGCAACAATAAAAGGTCATTTGGAACGAGGAAGGATTATAGCCTGAGATGCAAAAGTGTGACAAAAATACTTCCCGTTAAATACGTAGGTACTATATATATAATAACACACAAAATTCCTCAACAGACGTATGGAAGGATGTTATAGGGAAAGAGTTGTATCCTTATACTTATATAGTACACTCTGTTTTTTAAATGTTAAGTGTTGGTAAGGAGATCCTAATGATCGTTTTTTTCCCATGGAAGCTTCATGCCCCTATTTGCAAGTAAATTTAGGAATTTCATTATATCTTTTCTGGACGACTTAAAAATATTGTCCTAAAGGATATCTACTTCAAAATAAAAAATAAACGTCTTCGTTCTAAAAGGAGCGGACATTTTTTATTTATTGAAGCACCTAAGAACACGAGAGTGACAATAGACGTGTCACTAGTCCACGCAAGATGAGGTGTACATTGAGGAAACTTCTCTTGCTTTGAACATCAACTAATTGTGAGACAAGGTGATGGCCACGTTTAAAATATCTATGCTTTGAAAAACACGGAACATTTTTACAGCAGTAACTTTTTTACGAAGCATTATTTAACTGAGTTCCATTTCATTAACGATCCACAGAATTGCGTGTAGATGTAATATACCATTTTGCCATCATTCATGGATCGTTGAACTCAGCATTCACTGCATATGATTTCTATATGATTTTAGTCTGCAAATACCTTCAAATTATAATACACCTAAAATGCATGCATAGCCTTCATAATTCTTAGACCTATCATTTCAAATGAATCGTAGGTGCTTTTGTTATAACCCTCATTCCCACATGATTCTAAAAAACGTCTATGCGTTTAATGGAGCAAAAAATTTACTCTTTTTTTAACAGAAGTAATAGTGCCAGGAGAAGTCCTCCTTCTCATTTACAGGGCGTGACATTTTCATACCAGGGAAGCAGGGAGTAGAGAGAGACTTGCTAACGACCGAACTTTCTACGCTTTCTTTTTTTTTAATTCCTTTTTATTATTTCGTGTGCACCCACCCTCGCAAACATAACGAGCCGAAGTTTCTGTGCTCCGCTCCGCTTGGAGTAGGAAGCGATACGGCAGGCTGTGGCCGAAGCGGTGGAGGAAGGGGGGGGACGGGGGCTGCCCATTGTTCCTGCATTACAACACGGGTCATTAGTCCACGGAGGCAGGGTGGAAGTAGCGGAGGAGGTTTAGAGATATAGCCGCGGTGGTGTTAGCCCAGGATATGTAAACGCTTACTGCCAGGCGGGCAAAGCGAGGCTACCGTCCCGCGAACTGTACGTGAAAAATACATCGTGGGCGCGGTGGTGGATTGCCGGCCGGCGCCAGAGTTGGCGCCGCCCACCATCCAGAGACTCGCTAGGCGCCACCCTATTTCTCTATCTTGCTCCCACCTCTTCTCCCATTCACTGCTATACTATTCGGAGAAGCTGTGGAGACTACACGAGAGATATTGCTAGAACAGGCGAGACAAAGCTGAGAGAATATATTTACGTATATATATATTAAAGAGAATATTACGATGGCTGAGTTCTAACAACACCTTTCTCAAATTCGGCCGGTTTGAGACAGGTATCTTAAATTAAGTGCAATAACATTAAAAAATAAAATACAAGCAAAAAACAACTAATTATTTGCAAATGAATTCCTCTTTCTCTGTTTTATGAACTTTTGGTTTTTAATTATAGTGTGCAAGTAAAAGAAATTAATCGTCTTTATCTGTTTATCTGCACGCTATGCGTCTGCATACGGTGGCAAGTCAGCTTGACTAGTTTCAACACTGCTTCCAATTATGCACACTGAACTCTTCACGACACTTTCGACAAATTCTTCGCATTCTTGGGGGTAAAAGCTAAATAAGTATGTCAATTTAGAAACAAAAGGTATGTAAAACGCATGTAAAAGCCGGAAAAATAAGTATAAAATCTCGTAATTTAGCCGAAGTCAGTGAATTTGTTTTCGTTTCGCGACAAGAGAGGAGGAAGAGAAGCAGGCTAGGTGGCATATTTAGAATAATGAGTGGGGAAAAAGCATGGAAAGAATTTGGGAAGGACATTTCATAACCCAGCTTTGTTGGAAAAAATGATCACCAGTTCAAGATAAAGTGCCGATCACAAAGGACAGGTCTCCTTCAGATCAAAGCAGTTCCCCTTCTTGAATAGGACCATAAGGGACTGGAACAACCTACCAGCAAAAGTAATTGAGCCCTTCCCGAAAAATTTCCCTATTTTTAAAAAGCGGCTGAAAAAGTAGGGACCGAGGGTTTCTTGTAATGTTTTCTATTGTTTTTGCATCATATGTACATGTTACCACCAGGCCAATGGTCTACTTATAGCAATTTAATAATAATAATAATAATAACAAATTTCATCACATATGGAATTTATCGCAAAATATTGAAATTCAAATGTTAAAAAATATTTTAAATATTTTTTGTTCTAAATAAAGTATCGTTTTTTTCCGGTTGACCATCTTCAGGTTTTTAATTGCATAAATTGGAAGTAATATAAAAATAAATGTTGGCTGTATAGTTTCCCAGCTACATTGGCATTTTCAGGCAGTTTTTCGCAAATATCTTTCTTATTTTATGATGGATTTACAATTTTCCACACATATATAGATTTTCCACAAAATTTTGCTTCTAACGTGTGCCGCCGCAACAACTTCTGGTTACTGTTGGCTACGCTAGCTCGCAAAAACCGTATTTCTCCATGAGAGTTAATGTTAAATTTTTCCGTCAAATATATTAAAAAACGGCTAATGGGGATCACTTTCCTTCGCATAAATTATGGTTCGTCTTTCATAAAATATGTGCAAAGTTTCATCCAATTCTTATTACTTTTACCGAGGCGCTCTAACAATATAGTAGTGTAATATTCTTAGAACTTAATATTGAATCTAGTAGTCTAGTCTAGTAGTCGCGTCTATCTATACATGTATAGGAGAGGATGTATGTTTGCCTGTCTGCTCTGCATTTCCATACGGTGACAAGGATTTTTTACGTACGTTCATTTCATGCTCCCTAAGCCTGAAGTGTTACCTTTGGCTGTGTCCAACCCGTCCTTGGCGTCGTTTTCCCATTACCATTTGCTACGTCACGTCATGCAACATTAGGGATGGACATCCTGCCGGGTAGACACACCTCATGACACGCTCAAATAGAAAACACAAATGAAAAGATTCGATCTCTGCATTTCTTCAGGGTTTTCTTCCGCATCAGCTTGTTTGTGGACAACAGTTTCGCTGGCTATCCTGCCAGCGTCACCAGGTCGAAGGTGTCGGCTGTTGGAGATCACATTATGGGCGCGCCGAAGGCGCGTATCAGCTGATCCGGTAAATTCAATTACCCCAACCAGCCAGAGGACATTACAATATTTTTTGCGCAGGTGTTTATGTTGTCGGTGTAGTGTGGTGTTTGTGTTAGCAGAAACTTAAATGCTAAACATAGATTATACATAATACGTCGGCTGTTGGATTCTATGCCTCGCTTAGATACTGTAGGCTGGATGGGAGCTGCACTATGATTGGCTGTCTGACTGGGTGCTTCTCTCTGATTGGCTCTCTCTTTGATGACTCTTTTCCAGGCGCTGTGAAGGAAGTATCCATCTTCTCAATTTAAATTCAATGGTGTTTTTTGAATCTCTGTTGCTTCCCTGATTTGTCTTGGGAAGTATCAGCACTCAGCAAAAGCTCCTTTTCCTCAAATTTGATGTCATGGCCAGGTTCCGACCATGCATGTTCGGCGATGGCAGAGCGCTGAAACTGTTTGTTCTTGGTTGCGCTTTGATTTTCTTTAATCCTCACATGCATGGAGTGGCAAGTTTCCCCGATGTAACCTACGTTCCTGTGGAAACCTACGTTCTAACATGAAAATATTCGTTCAATGATATTAGGCTCAACTATGTGGAAGTTAATACTCGAAAATGAATAGGAAACTTCGTTGATATCCACTGATTTACTTCGTCCGTACGATATGTTTCAAACCATAGAGGTCATTATCAAGCACGAAGATGAGTACGACTTAGCTATAAATACTTTTTGCCCGGGGTATGCGTTCACACGACTCATTTGTTAATTATGGTGATTTCCTAATTATGGCGCTAGCAGTGAAAGAGAGGAAAAACAGGTGAGAAAAATACCAATGAGGTTAAATTATTTTTAATATTTTTCAAGAAAACGAAAATAAAATGTTTCGTTAAAAGTGTCTCAGGACCAATTTGATAGAATCTTCATACCTATCAAAGTATTATGACAGGAAATGGCTATGGGTTTGATTGGCATACATTTCACCAACTGATCAGCTACTCAGCTATCAACTACCTAGAATGTCCGTTCCTATTTAATGTCAAAATTATGGCTTAGAGAATAACGGAGCTATAAATATTTGGTTAAGCTCGTGAATAATTATGTTGGTGATCTCCAATTTAGTGCTCCGGTAGATTTAAAATATAATTTATAACTTTGACATATAAATTTAATTCTAGTGGCAATAGTCTACACAAAAATATTATTTTAGCATAGATTTGCTTTAAGTAATTACCTCCATTTCTTCTTGTTGGGTTGAAGTCCATGAGTGCTTATCTACAGTTTATCGGTTTTAGATGTTTACTGTTTTTGCACGCCATCACCGATACAACGCCAAGAACCTCTACTATGCCTTGAAGTCAATGGTTTCAATCAATTTATCTTGAAATACCTGAAAATATTGGAAATGCATATAAAATTATCGAGATAACCAACACTATCAATCAACCTCGGTGGTACAATAGAATATTCACAACCCAGAGCTTTATGTCTAATATATTGTATACTTAGTGTAAAAATTAAGAGGTTTACCCTACAAATTAAATTCAATTTCATAAAAACCATCATTTCATAGCCCTATTTGCCAATTCTACATTCAATCAAGAAATTTAATGACTAATTTATTTTTCAGTTTTATAGCACAGTGCATGCTGTAGTTGGCATCGATTTCGAAGATGAGTACGTGTACAATAGGCAATGAATTTAGGGTTGAAAACTAGTTCATGGGAAAGCCTTGATACTGACCAAGCGCAATATGCCTAGATGCGGCCTTATTTACGACCGTTACCATCGTGATGTACGTTAAACTTCACACGGAACAACCAGTGTTAAACTTTTATGGAGGTGGTGACTCGCAGCCTACAAGGCTACGAACAACCTGCCAAATAAAAAACGATGATTTGATAGTCCATTCTGGAATCTCATTCCTAATTTCTCCCTTGTGTACTCGAATTTCAACTTCCTCAAGCTAAAAACAATTATGAGCATAAGCAAAAAGAGACCGTAAGAAAAATCTTGTTTAGAGACATATTCAGCATAAACATGGCTATAAATTGATTTCTAAATATAGAAGGTAAATCGGAGAGCTACGATCTATAAAGTTAGACTATTTTTATAAGTGTACTGTAAATTCGCTGTGTTACTGCATGCATTCCATTTTATTTCAAATAAAAAAATAACGTAAAATACAAGTTACTTGTTGGTCGAGAAAAAGTGACAGTTATTTTTAGGATAGATACAATACCTCGTATCTGAGCCTGAAAAGCATCTCACAGTGTTAACACACAACAAGCAGGTTGAAAATATATATGGAGAAAAATTGCTAGTCAGTTTTAATGACACGGTTGGTACAATTTAATTCGTTCACATAATATGGTTTCCCGAAGTCATTAATGATAGAGGTAGCACGAATACTGTTTATTTTATTAATTAGCTAGTAGCATTGATATTAAAAACTTTATAGTGGCAGTGGTTCAGAGATCTAGTCATATAATATTTCATGGATTTAATGAATATTTATTTCATTTAACCTTGCAACTAATTTTAATTGCAAAATCGTGGCATAAATAACCGTACGGTGGGCTCACATTGTAAATGTGACGCAAGAGGACGCGTGTTATACTCAGTGCAGTGTAACTACAGCACAGCATAATATGGTTTTTGTTTTTGGAAAAAATGTGCTGTGGTCTGATCATGAAAACGTTTAGTGGATAATATGTAGCGTAAAATATCAGAAAAACTAGGATAATCGACTAAAGTGCGAATATTGGAAATAAGACACGGTTCAATTAGCGAAAATATAAATTTTGCATCAAAATGGAAGTGTACTTCAGGTAGGACGAGAAGGTACTCTTATTTCGTTCCAATAAACAAAGCCGGAATTGTCAGTGCGGGATTCAAGGATGTTTATATTAATTTTCATACCAAATTTGTGTCCGAAATCCGAATATCTTCGGGAATGATTATGGGATCCCCTGTGGAGGCCTCATGGAGATTTCTGATTCAGTTCTTAACTATTACAGCCGTATCCCCATTGATAATGGTATTTTTCTAATCCTGATTTATACTAACTGATAAAAATCATGAGAATTAAATTTTTTGCTAATCTTCTCTCCTTTCATTAGCATTTTCATTTCTATCATTCCCAATGGAAAAATAGTTAATGAGTGTATGATGACCTACATTTAAAAAATGTGTAAAATTGATACGACTGTTGCTTAATCCAGGAGGAGGCCTGCTCTCATCGAATTACACCATTCTGGGTCTCACTGTCACCTGGGCAACGCCTCAGCATCGGCAAAGAAGTCCCTTGGGAAGACCTACTATTGCTCGGACAGTATTCTGTCTCACACACGAGATAAACGAATCCATTCAGAAAGCCAATTCAGCCAATGAATATACCAAGTAGCAGTCGTCGTATAGCCGGCTGTCCGTCTGTTTTAGTCCCTGTGAGGAGATATGTTGCAGAATTATGTGCATTGGGGGCAATATAAGATCCTCAAGAAGAACATTAATCGCTTTTACCATCAACTGGTAACACATGTGACGGTCAATAACAACATATTCATTTAATACAATGAGCAACCTTCATTTCTGCGTGGCTTAAGTAATATTGTGAAGTACATAGAAAAATCTAGTAACCGGTGCATTCAAGTAATCCAAGAAAACAGGTCGCCCCAACAGATATATAGGCTTAGATAGATAAAGGCTGCGCACTAGGCTTAGATTGCTTGAACAATTGAGAATGGATATCTTTAAGAGCGACACAGAGAACATAATATTAGAGCCACACTATCTTTCCAGGTCCGATAGAAGCGATAAATTAAGAGAGATTTTCTGCCGAACGGATAGAAATCGGAATTCGTTTTTCCCCCGAACCATAAAGGACTTTAATAAACGCTAGTCCTAACCTCGTTAGAGTACTTTTTTTGTTATAAACGGCTGGTGTCCTAACACCCCCTGTCATACGCCTTTTAGACGGCTTGCGGGGTATTATGTAGATGTAGATATATCCGTCACCAAGAAGATGGCGGGAAGAGGATGAAAATGGGATGAAATACCCCTCCAAAGTCGGCACCATCTACCCTCTCCCCTCCGAACCTCACCCTTTGCCCCTTTGGCAGTGTGCTTGCGCTGGAAAGATAAGGAGACGAGATGAGAAAGATCAACTTTTGTGGGTAAAGGTGTAGATCACGATCGGAGTAAGAGAAGTACACGTAGAGCTATAGCGATAGCATTCGCCCTGGAAATGCGCAAATTCATTCAATCAGTAGTACATCCCGATTGTCGGTTGGGGTGGTTGGGGATAGAGAACAACTAAGATACGTGCGTGCGAATAGTATCAGGTTAGGATGTTTTCAGGCTACGGGCTTCGGTTCCTTTCCATAGACCACCACTCTCTTGGTCATGCATTTTTACCATTTCCCCTTTAAAGACCAAACTAACTTATCTACTGATTTGCATAATTTTTTTGCATATCCCATTTATTTTTTTTAATAATTAAGAGATAATGTGAAATAAAACCCGAACAAATATTTTAAAAAGTGCTTTCAAGCATGTTCCCAAATCGAAACACGCCACAAAAGTTTGCCATTTCTTGAAAAATAAATATACATTTGACCAATAAGTTAAGTTTAACAATGTAATATATATTGATCTTTTGAGTAAATGAGCATATTTTACTGGAAAGCGAGCGTAGAGAAAAATATCGTATACACCTCATACCCATTACAGAGGTGATGGAAATAACCAATTTTGAAAAGGTATAATAAACGACCAATATATACACATGTCATGCGATTCACTTAAAAAAATACTTGTATCAGACTTCGGTGTACCTCTAAATGACAACACCAGACTTTATTTACATAAAATAAGCTATAAAAGTAATCACAGATAAAAATATTATTTTCATGAATTTTTATAAATCTCTTCACAAATTGTACTGATAGCGATTAATGAATGACTAATAACTGAAATTATCATCCAGAACGTTTTGAAATAAAACACTTCTTATGAGCGTAACATTACGACATCCCTCTTCTGAAAAATCATAGTTTGCATCATTTTAACAAAGTGGCACTAATCTCTAAATAAACGAATGAAAAAAGCAGAGGTCATTCTTTCAAATCATAACAAATGCAATTTTTTGCATCAAAGGTTGATTATTAGGAAATAATACAAAAGCATTCAACTGGCCGGCACGGGGATACAAATATTCAGTAATAAGGTCAGCACAGTAATTTATAAGGTTTGTATTTCTTTCATTATCGATTTTTCATGCTTATTTATTTATTTTATTCTCAAACCAACGAATACAGCTCTTATCGGTCATTTTACATCGGGGTATTCAACAAATTTTAACATGTAAACGTACACGAACAACCATGCCCTTGACAGGGAAACCTACCCAGGCGGGACTCGAACCTGCGACCTCTTGTTTGACAGACAAGGACGTTACCCCTCCGCCACCGAGGCCGGCAATATGAATTTTAAATGTTAATAGGAACAATACGTTTATAGCATAATTGAAATTGCTACTAAAATTAAGCTTAATATACTCATCTTCGTGGAGAGAGATACAGTATTTCAGGGAGATTAGAGAGTGTCCAAAGGCTTTTGTCGTATTTGGAACCCCGAATTCATCCCTCAGCAGTGAAGACCTCTATCCCTTAGGGCACCACACTTTACGTGCGAAATAGGGATTTTGAAATGTGTGGGAAGGATAAGAGAAGGGAGGGAATGTGATAGCCAGCACGTGGCAAGGAGAATGGTTGAAATAGCCTTCTTGCGTATAAATGGAATTCCTGTCCATAGCGGACAATTCAACTCGTCTAGCGGAGCATGGAACGGCAAGCAAATGGGTTGCGACGCACAAAGACATAAGCCGTTTAAGCGATAAAATACGGAGGATATCTGGTCGATTCATCATGAATTTCAACGAACAAAGAGAGTGCGTTGCAAAGCTTTTACGCGAACTAGGCAAAGAGAAGTGGTATTTCGCAGTCGTCCGGCCACACGCGTATTCAGCGAGCATATGGGATTCAGCACAGAAAGACTTAATCCGTGAACATTGATTGACTGAATGGTTCACTCACACTCCCAAACTACTAATGGCACAACCATGAAATTATCACTTTCTATGTTTCTTTTGTAGCTTACAGGCTCACTGAGGAAGGTTTATCGCGGTCAGCTATCGGGATACTTTTAATATTATAAAGTTTTTTCCATGACTCGATGAAGAATTGAATCAATAATAAGTATTGAAGACAGGAGACTCCCCATTTCTTACAATATGTAAAGCTACTTTCACTCGAATGCTACGGTGGAAGTTTAAAAAATTCTATTTTAAAATTAATGCCGTATGGAGTTATTTAATCCAAATTCTGTGCACACTTCCTTGCATACCGATTTTTGTAATTTTTGACCGAAACCTGTCGATATTTCTGCCATTTCAGCGATAGAAATTAAAATAAGCAACTGGGCGGAAATATTCTTTAGCAGTATGCACAAAGCGCAATTGCTTTAAGCTAACCTGCTGAAAATATTACATTGCTTCTTTAACAACTATAAATCCTTGTTTCAGGTCTTTTATACCTTTTAGGGTATCTTTGCAAAGGGTAGGAGAAGAGAAGCGTTGGATACAGATAGAAGCGTACCGATCTCCCAACCATCTTCCAAAGAATATTTTAAAATACTCTCAGTCGAATTGTGTGGCGGACACATACAGTAAAAAAGGTATGCTGCATACAATTATGTTATTTTATTTTTCAAAACTCTTCGTTTTATCCTGAATGCTGTAGTTTTTTACTACAATTTATCCAGTTCTCCTCCATATGCAATAAAAATTAAAGGAAGCAACCAGCAGAAAGTTGCATTCAAAATATGCTCAAAAGCAGGATTCATTCTCCTGAATATACTTGAGCGAAAATTGCGGGTGACTCCCGTAAAAGTTATCACCGTGGCTAGTCCTGGTATACTTAAAATTTGTTGGAATATAGGTGAATGCAATTTCAATGTTTATTTTTGTGAGTTTAGCGTGTGCATTGTTGTTTGTTGATTTTTTTAAACATTAGTTGCATTTGTGTGAATCATTCAATAGACAATACATGCGTTTTTAAGTTAACGTTATTAATTAATTTCCATCCTTGAAAACCACCCGGGACAACAAAATAAGCCTGAATGTATTGAAAAATTTACACTATCGCAACTGTTAAGCCTTGTTTTAGACATGTCCACCATTTTGGGTAACTTTCAACGGATGGAAGAGAAATGAAAGAGGCAGATATATCCCTACGAACCCATCATCGGCGGTTTGGTGGCACTGGAGAGAATGAAAGCGTAGGTACCTGCCTTTCGCCCAAACTGAACCGAACAGGACGGCGGAGAGGGGAGGGATGGAAAATTGCAGTGGAAAGAGGAAGGAGGGGAGGGTAGGAGAGGCATGATACGCCCTCGGGGAATTATTTCCCTCCCATTCTTCCGGTCGCGATTCGTTTGGGGTGTCAGGGGCAGGTGTCCCGACCCCTTGGGGGGGGGGGGGCAGAGGGAGAGAGGGTTTTTAATCGGGGGGGGGGAGTACCCTCCGCCCCCTTTTGCCCGCTTTCCCATCAGAATGAAGTCCCTGCCACATTCTGGGTCATTCCGGGATGCACACACGTTGGTCTGCGCGAGGGAGGATACCTAATCGGCCCCGGGTCAGTCAGAGGGCGGGAGCGCCTCCAGGGGGAAAGAGGGGTAAAGAATTAAACCCCTGCCGACGACGAGGAGCGGCAATCCACACGAGCCCCACGGCGGGCCGCAGGAAGAGGAGACGGCCCTAATTGACCGGTGCCGCAGTGGGAAAGCAGTGTTGGGGGGGAAAGGTGACCTTATGCCGACCGACTGCAAAGCAATGATCTCCACTCTAGCGCACGTAAAAGCGAATGCACCACTCTTCGCTTGGTCCCGTACTGACATTGCAAACATATCTAATACAGGCCCTTATTAAAATTCAACTTATTTGTCTCGCGAATTTTAGCACAGCTTGACTCGGATTGTCGAAAAGTTTTTATACATTAGTTGAAGGTAATAGCGTAGTTAAAAGCGAAGAAAACTCATACAAAATAATTACCTTGCAATTATTGCTGACTTTAAGACAAAAGCTCACTAAAAAATTATGATCCTCTACATTTACTTCGCATCACATAATTGTGAATGAAACATTCTAGTTTAGTTATGTTTGATACTAACATTTCTAGTAACTATTATAGCCCCTTATTGCAATTCAACATTTTTGTCTCGTGACTTTCAGCACAATGCACCCTTAAAAATATAAAAATTTTAATTAATTTATTAAAAGTTAATGGCGTTGAGAATTCAAAACTGAGGAATCCGAGATATTTTTTCTACTCCCTTTTTTATTCGAGGATAAAAAAAACTTAATAATTATTCATTTACCTATTATTTAAAGGAGGTTTCTACACAGGATACACTCATAGAAGTCTGAGGCAGATAATATTGGAACATTTAAAACAAAAGGAAAAAAATAAAGAAAAAAAATTAAAACCAATTTAATGGCCCCTCATTATAATTCATATTTTTTGTCCTGTCGCTATAAGTACAACGAGACTTTAAAATTTGACAAATTTAATTCATTGATTAAAGGTAAAAAATTGTAAAAATTAAGAATAACTCAAGCAAACAAACGAATAACCATGGAAAAATTGACAACTTAGGCACTTAAACACTGAAAAGTGATGGTCCTCTATCATCTCTTACTTTAACATAACAGAAAATCCAGAATTCTCGTTTAGTCGCATGACAAATGCCGCAGATATCTCAGATGGTTCATTATTACAAGCCAACTTTTATAAGAGCCGTTAGCATACTGTTACTTGAGTAGGACAGTAAAAAATTTTTATTTCATATGGCTATGACGCTGGCATTGTAAAATATGAGAAAAACTCATGGACATAGCCGAATTTACCTTCCAAAAATTGGCAGCAAAAAACACAATATACCGATATAGAGTCTTTGCTGATATTGATGGAAAAATTATCAACATAGATCTGTCAAATATTCAATTAACACTTCATTAAATTGATATTTATGTTATATGAATCGATGTCTGCCTATATTTCTAAATTTAGGTATTATACGTCTAAGATAAGACATATGGAGCAGTTAATGAAGCATTTAAAAAATGAAAATAATGTGAAGATGATAATTTGTCTCCAGTAATGAGAGCATGACAACGAATGCTGCACTCTAGCTTAGTTCCATTACTAACATAGTATCTGATTAGGCCACGATACAGTTTTATGGCTATAGGGATACAGAAACTAAGGAAAATTAGTCCATATTCGTAATTCATGAACTCATTATTTTAGAGTATTGAAAAACACAGAAAATCCTTCAGTATATATGATATAACTTTTAGGATATTGGGTGTAAAGTTATGTGAACCATAAAGTAACATGCATGGAAGTTGATTATAAGGTAAATGGTAAATAGTCGGGTATATAGATTATTTAAATAACAACAATTTATAAAATACCGACTATTAAAAATTCTAAGGTACCCAAGTTCCTGATATCCCATGGCAGTTATACCGTGGCTCATAGCATTACAGGTTAGCCCTAGTGGTCCATCCAAGATGGCAACGCGAGTGAGAAAGGACTTCCATTAAGCCATAGCTGGTTGAGAGCCTCAAACCCGCGCAAAAAGCTGCACATGGTGGTAGTGTGTAATATTTCAAGCCTGCCGAGTAAACGAAGATGAATTTCATTAATTATCGTATGAAAAAGTATATTCCCTTGTATAAAGTCTAAGTATATTCATAAATTAAGAGCCGTTTGGTCACAGGAAAAAATATACTCAAATAAAACACATTTTATTTGTACTTAAAGTTGGCTACAAACCTACTTCACCTCTCTGAATAGCTGTCGTTTAATACTGAACATTTTCCGTATCGCTGCACCGGCTTCCTTAACCTCTCTGCGTAGAGGCTCGCCGCCTGAGAATTTAACCAAATGTACGGAGACACGGGCTCACACTGCTGTCAAAACCAACAAGAAAGGCATAAAATAGTTTCAGGCTTGTGTAAGTGTGCTATATCCATGATAAAACACAAATGGTAATCTCCACATTACTTAATTCACAACTCAATGACCGAACATAGTTTCAACACTGACAAGTGTTATTTTCATATTCTTGTTAGTGTCATTTTCAAGGTTGGAGTTTTTTCAAGATTTTAAGTTTTGAAGCCCTGGTCGGGCGTTGAGTGGTGAATTAAATAGTGTGGAAATTACCATTTCTGTTTTTTTTTTACCAGTAAGTAAATAAATTCAGGATTTTCGTTGGCCACCCACCGTACAATACTGACCTGGCACCTAGCGACTACTTCCTCTTCTTGCACTTGAAACAGTGGCTCAGTGGACAATATTTAAAAGCTGAAGAAGAACTCAAGAACGGCGTTGTAAAATTGGTTCAACTCTCAGGCATCAGCTTCTTTCCAGAGGCGTTAACACAAGAACCGCCGAACTTTCCAACCCCACCTAAACCGCGGCATGAGACTTCATTGTCCCGTTGACAAAATACGATGATCCTGTCATTATTAAGTATAATTGACGGTTTTTTGTGGTTTGAGTGAACAAAATTACGTGTTTAGGCAATGTTTAAAACGTTTTATTAAGTATAACTAGGAATACAGTAAACTTATTTTGACATCTAAAGTGTTGTTTGTCAAGAGGGGCGCAGCGCCGGCAGAGACGCGGCCGGCGCTGCGTGAGTAGGCGGCCGGCGCAGTGCACAGATTATTCCCTTCTGCGCTTCTAACTGGCAGAATAACGGTATCTGTGCATTGATCCCCTTCGTAATAAACTGTTATTATGCTAAATACAACATAAGTGTAGAAAAAAACTAAAATTATATGTTTTCCCCATATGGGACAAAAAAGTCCCATCCCGCGGTTCTAGGTAAATCGTAGTTTTTCTCGCGAACCAAACATTGTACAATATTTTCAATACAACCATTCAAAAGAGCATAAAAAAATGAGAAAAGGCAGTAAATTTCAAAGGGATCAAACCACTAGTACATGAATGGCAAACATTTGCAAAGGGCGATGGGACAAAAAAGTCCCGTCCGCGGTTCTAATGTTAAAGAAGCTGGTGCCGCTGTACGAGAAATGCTTAGAAGTGAACTGCGATTATGTAGAGAATTGAGGTAGATTTGTAGCCAACTAAAACTACTGTTAAATAGGCTTCATATGAGAACATTTTTTCTATGACCAAACGGCCCTTACTTTATTAATATGTCTCGTACTTGACTGCAGAAAAAATCATTAAGCACGATCGTGAAAATACTGCGCTCCACTTAGTAATAAGAGTAGTGATGTTGCACGCTATTTTATTCGCTCAACCGGTTTCAGCTTTCACACGTCATTATATGGAGACAGCTCTTGATAATCACGTGTGGACGTTCAAAACGGTTTAGCGAAATGAAACAGTGTGGAAAATTAATACAGCCGTTTCAATCGTATTACAATGAATTTCCACGAAGTTAAATCGTCAACTACCTATATGCTCCAATTAGAATTTTTACCCCAATTTTCAATGATTCTATAAGTCATGACATGGCTAAACCCTTCCAAGAGCAAATAGAAAATTTTCAAGGACAATAAATTCCCCGGGATACTTTATTCGGGAAAATTGCGACCACTTTTCGGGACCCGTCAAAGTTTTCCATTTACGGCTCACATGTGCTGCTGTCAATTCCTGTGTGTGGAGCGATGCTGCCCCAAGCTCTGAACCAACACTTTCTCTCCAATCCCCACATCGGGGTGCAAAATTTACCCCCGATACCTTTTTCTGCCTCAACCCCCAATGCTTTCCTTGACCGATTTCGCTCCGGGCTACATCCACTAACCCACATCTTGGCATTGTAATTGTTGGAACCACCCACATGCATTTGGCCCCGACGGGATCTGCCCTCAATATGTCATCCTGAATGTCACGATTGGTCCTGCATTTAGAAGTATTTTTCATGTTCGAAAGGTAAAAAAAAGATATCGAGAAAACTAGGTCTCCTTGGAGGGCGTGGTGATCTCGGAATCGCACGAGATGGGCGTTTTTTGCGATCATTGCTTTCAACGTTATGTTTGAATAAGCAGCTGTATAGAGAAAGTAAAAGAAATTCTATAGATGCTAGGTATTTTTGGTAGCTATATAACTTATACCTAATAGAATCAAGGTTAAGATGATAGTGAGGAAATATAAGAAGATAGGTAAAAAATTATGCTAGTAAAAATCAAATATAACAGCAAGGATACATAAGCTAAAAAAATTTTCATATGTGCAATTGCCGTCACATGTGCAAATTTTTTCTTCATAAATTCTTTACCGAAGTTAGTAAATAAATTGCATGATCTCAGGACAAAAAATTTGATAATTTTTTTAGATAATGTTCTCAATTTTGGCAGTGAGAATACCAACCCATAGCTTACTTCTAACGAATATAAATAAAAAAAATCTCCTTATGTGCCTCTTTGAGTTCTTTACCAATTATATTCTGTTGAAGTTTTTTGTAAATAGTTCACTGTATTTTTTCAGCAATAAATGTCATTACTATCGCATATCATAGCTATTTTCCAAGTCCTCAACGAACTATTTCTATCAAACATATCACGACTTTCGGTAATCACATACTCATGCCATGAACAATATCTGTGGGAAAGGCTGTTGAAGATGCCCCTGCTGCGTTGAAAAATCAATGACATCAATGAAAGTGAAAACGATAGAGAAAATATTTCAGCTTACTGTGTTTTTAATTCAAAGACCTTAGCAAATAATTTTTTCGTGAATTTTAGTCTCGAAATCTCCTCCGATTTATTCATGCTAGTAAATTTGCTTCAATTTATCACTCAATCCTAAATCTTGCACGTCATGACACACTGAAAAAATCCCATGGCCAACCTCACCAAAAAGCCATATTTGTTGATCATTGTTGTTTATTTTCAAAATCTACAATATAGCCCACCTATCAGTGATTAAGAGGGTCTGTCACCCAAGAGGTAGCCGAAACCTGGGTGTACGGAAATACAAAAGACTAAGATGTAATTGAATTAATAGTTCATCGTTTTTCCCGAATTTTTGTACCTTCTCCATGATTTGATTGCAATACATTTTCAGTGAAACAGTCGAGCGATTCTGCATTTACTCATTAATTTCCACAAAAAATGAATTGATTAGACATTAATCACAGAAAATAAATGGACATTTATGTGTTTCTTGATTTCATGTAATAGTTCTAATTTTCAATGTGTAATTCAAACGTCTTTATATCTATTCATCTGAGTTGCATGGAATTTCTCCTTCGATTCATTCAGTTCAAAAAAGTTTGTTCAAATTAATCTCTTGATCCTAAATTGTTGATTTGTAGCTTACAAGAAACTCATTAATTGTAAGATGTAATATGCACCGGTTTTTTCATTTGCTCACGATTTCTATGCCTTCCTCACGACTTAATTGCAATAATTGATCAGTATAACAGACAAGAGCTGTTACATCACCTTGCCCTGTATCGCATTTTATGAGTTAGGATGCGGAGAAGGGGATGATTATTAGGGTGGGCCGAAAAATGACTATTTTCTGGATCAATTTTTCCTTAAGTGGGAAAGTTGTGAACTTGTACCAGAGTCTCATATCCGAAATGTTTTCAAAATCGTGTAATATTAAAACACAATCGCTCAATTCCTTAAGTTTAAAATTTTGCGAAAATTCAGGCTCAGTTTCGAGATAAACAGAAGAAGTAATCGCTGAAAATAATCCCGTTTTGGTAACAAACAATGGTGAATATAGCCTTCAATATTAGATACATTGATTTATTATAAAGTATATTTTGGAGCCGACACATACTCCATCCCTTGGCGCGGGGTTCTATATTTTGCAAACGAATTTGTGACCACGCATATTTCTACTTTATCATCCTTATTTCCTTCGTGCGGATGTGTACAAATTTCCAACGTTGATAGTAAAAAGTCTTTTCTCCCATTTAAATTGAAAAGTAACTTCAGTAGTTACTGGTTAGCAAAAGTTTATGCCATGAATATTTTTAGTTGACAATGAAGAATTTATTTCTATGGTGTTTTGAGCCTAAAGTTTGGATACATGTCATCACTATCACCGATACAGTTTTCTAATTTTTTATTCAACTTAAATTCGTAGTCATCGAAAGTATGAAAATTATGATACTGCTACTTGTCCCCATATTGCTCTCTTAAGCTCCCCTAAGGATTCCAGATAGCCATTAAATAGGTTAGCGAAAGTTTATGCATTATATATTTTGATATTTTTACATTACACCATTTATTACCGTGGTGCAAGGAATTTAAAATTGGGATCCATCTCTTCGCCAGCATTACTGCATTTTTTTCTAATTATGCATTCAATTTTATTTCGCAACTATCGAAAGGCTGTAAAAAAATTCAAAAATGTATGAATTTTCAATTATATTCAGGAAATATGTCAACTACTCTCACTATTGTGTTAAAAAGTTTTATGGCGAAATATGTAGCTGCTACGATACTTATGAATGCGTAGAAACATTTAACAATACGAGAAATCTTGAAATTTGATACCTCTCAGAAGCAACTCTGGGTTAGAAGGTGTTAAGATCCCTTAGCAATATAGAAAGCCCACTTGAGATAAAGCGAAGGACAAGATCTCTTGAGAGAAAAGAAATATTTTATGGCCGTCTCCGAGTAAAACTTATGGCTACACCGAAATCAAACCTCTTCTTGGCCTGTGCTCGATGGGTTTATGGCCACTGTCTCTTTCTCTATACCGTCACGAGATGTGGTGTCCCTGTAACGCCCCCTAAGGCGTCATTGGTGGCGAGAAATAGGGTCTCCGAGAAGGAAGGGGAATGTAGGTGATTCCCTCAGCAAGGAGAGAAAGGATCTCCACTCGAAGATGAACCAGGACCGCGCGCCGTGCAATCAATCTTCCGGCTATATCCATCATCCCCTTGGCGAACAACCCCCTAGGGGTTCCCGCCTGACCGTCCCGTCGTCCTGGACACGGGGGAAAAAGAGAACTCGACGTGGTGGTGATTAGGGGCCGGCGAGGCGGGAAGGGAGAAGTTGACGTGGCGGTAATTAGGACCCCGCATGCCGGGAACAAGTTGACAATCATATCCTATCCCATCCACATGCGATGATGCTCGGAACCGATTTTTCTTTCCGTTTTTCGAGGGCAAATGCGATGGGTGGAGTGTTGTGACAATGGGAAAGACGGGGGACGCAAAAAAAATACAGCTCGCTCCTGAATCGGCGGATCCAGATAGTGGTTTTGAAGATGGGGGGTGGTTTTCTCCAGGGCGGTCAGTGGTCAAACCCTCTCTTTTTCTCGATTCCTTCTACACGTCTTTCACTCTTTCCTGTGGGCAGTGGTAATTAGGGTTGATGGCCTACATCCCAGGTCATTTATTTTCCATTTGCACTATTTGAGTTGCAGCCAACAGCACCTTTTTTTCGAAGCGATAGAGAATCCCTTGAGGCAAACCCCCTTAACTATAACACTGAATCGATATGGAACCATGTAGGTTAATACCGAACCATGTGCGAATCTTTTCCCTAGTGTATATATCACGACGATAACCAAAATTAGTTCATATTGCAGGATTAAAACGCAAATGGTAATTTCCACACTATTTAATTTAACACTCAACGACCGACCATGGTTTCGACACTTCGCGTCATTTTCAAGGTAATCCAACAAAAGCTCTATCGGTATAATATACCCAGGTCAAGGTAGGAGGTGGGGGCATATATATACAGAGAGAGTTTTGGTTGGATTACCTTAAAAATGACACAAAGTGTCGAAACCATGTTCGGTCGTTAGGTGTTAAATTAAATAGTGTGGAAATCACCATTTGTGTTTTAATCATTAATATAGCGTTATTCCACAAAATTAAGCCTGAAAGATTTTATACGTTCATATTGCAAGTATAAATCTCGAGTGACAGAATCGCGCGGAGGATGAGTACGAAAGTAGTTTTTGCTTATGAAATAATTCCAAAATTAAGGTACACATTGTAATCAATTGATTTTGGCTTGACTTGGTGAAACGAGGATATGTTCATGGTAGAACAAATATAAAACTCAGTACAGCTCCACAAACTTTATGGTACCGTCGAATATTTTCAATGACTATTGCGTCATTCTCGAGACAAACAGAATGCCTTCTCTTGTGTCCAATTAACTGTCTTGGGAATGACGTTATAACCATCACACCTATTCAACAGCACCATAAAGTTTGTGGTACTGTACTTTGTTATTTTTCTTTCTACCATGAAGTTACATATTAACTACCAGGTGCAAGGGAGGAGAGTATGCAACTAAACCGGCAAACTTACACGGGTATGTTTTAGCACAGGGGTGAGAATATTCTTCAATCGATCATTTTTATAGTTCTTTTGCTGTCATGTAGCCACAGTTTTTGAATATGCATATGAGGTGATAGCGGAATAGTCTGAAGGAGTGAAAATTTAATGCAATTAATGATGCAATGATGCAATCATGAGATAAGAGAGATAAGTAAATTTCCACCCTGAGGGCCCGGGCTTAAATCCCAGAGATGTTGCAGATTTTTCAAAAACCGATTCCTGTGTCCAGGCTTCGTTGAGGGGCCCTTTATGTATAGCTCTCCGCCCGTCGAATGGTATGTTAATCCGTGGTCCCTAAGGCCCATTTTTTAAGGCCAGGTTAATATTGACGCCAGGTTTATCTCCAGCATTCTTTTCTTATCCTTCCTTAATGGGGTTTTTGTTGTCGGTGGCCTCCTTCGCATCTTAGCACCTTAGCATCGCATTCTTTGGCTGCAAATAGGGGTACATCTATATAATACCCTGCGAGCCACCTCTAGGGTGTTTGGCAGGGGGTGACAAATCACCAACATGCAGCATGCAAAAGGACCGCCACATGCACACCACATGGTCGTAGAAATATTACGCACACTAGAAAAATATAATATAATACATGCTTATTCATAAAAAACCTTGCTGATGTTTAGTAATTCCTAGAGCAAATACATTCAAGGTTAGAACTATGAAAAAAAGCATGCATTGAGTGATCGTAGTGAGCGACGCCAAAAATCCTATCAATTGAGACAACGCTGCTATCCTTAATAGTACAAGGGAAGAATGATATTTAAAATCTCTCTGTTTTGCAGTCTATTTCTTCTATTTTATTCTCATGATCACGTCTACTATACTACGATTGTAAACGAAGGGTGTGATTCACATCGTCATCGTCGAAAATACCTTCTTTGAATTTCTTAAATAAGTTTAGCCTATACTTTCTACGCTCGTTCTACGCTCGTTCTACGCTCGATCTACGCTCCGGTAAACATTCCCATCCTAGTTAGATGGGGTGGTTTTTGTTCTTTGATTAGTGGCATATGTATTTGCGTATTTAATTATCGTATTACTCGACCTAAGCAAGATAGAACTTATGACCAAGCAAAATAATGCCATCAATACGAACTCTACTTGATACACTGTGGCAAAACAATTAGATTGTGAATATGGATCGTAAATTCCTACATTATATCTAAAAAGTGAGAACAGAGTATGGAAGTTGAAAATCGAAAGAGTAATGGCCGAGTCGAAACGCTCGCCACAGCTGGACTTGTTATTATATAAAAATGAGCTTATCTAACGAAAGAAATGGTTACATGAAACTGATAACTTTAAGTTAAACGTTCATTGCGATAAATTGTAGTTAACACTTTATAATGTTCGCTGAATGTTAACGGGCACTAACCGGGTTTAATAACTTAATCTAACGAAGCAAGTACATCATATAATATGAGGTCTAAAAATATTTTATTTTCTCGTAATTATGAAAATGAATGGAAAAATATTTGAAAAAATTATCCTCAACGGAAAAATACGCCGTTGATTGAGACTTAAACCACCACTGGGGATTTTACTTGATTAAAAAGTTAATTAAGCACACGACAGCCAATTATATCATCAACGATACAGGGTATACACGGAACCGTAAATTTTGACGGAGGAAAAACTCGTGTTCCGTTATGTACCACAACCTTCTTTCCTTTCCATGAAAATCCCCTCCGGCTTACATCTTCCATTTATATCATTCACCTTCAAATTCAAAATTTCGATTCTTCCTTTCAATCTTTCCCGAAAATGATGTTACGCCCGAAAATTCAAGGTGCGGTAAGAATTTATCGGTAGCATTTTTAAGCATGAATAATATCCAAATGTCAAGAAAGTATGAAAGTGGTGACATTAAAATATATTGATGAGTATGAACCCAAGCTGATACATAATCACAAGAAAACAATTAAATACCGTAGGTCAGATGATTTAATTTCTCCATGACATACTAGCTCTCTTATCTAATCAATTTTTAAACAGCAATTAAGTCAGAGAATTTTAAGGGAACGTTAGCAGGGTAGAAACGTTCGTGATAGGCAGGCTTGATTAAAAAAAAAAAATATGCATAATTTAGGGAGGTAGAGAGAGGAAATATTGAGTTCATTGCCAAGGCAGTTAAAAAATATTTAATAAATGATGGTGCTATAATCAACTATGCTGTTAGTCAAAAATTCAACCACCACTAGGAATTATCCTTGATCGGCAAGTTAATTAGACATACTGAAGCTGATGGTAGCGTTCAGGGGGAGTTAGCGCTCAGATCTCTTTCTCGCCATAGGAGCGGACCGCTACGTAGCATATTCTCAGCCTTCCTTAATGGAATACTTCGAGTGGGCGCTATGTAAGAGCTTTTCAATCATAAAGCAACACATCACTGGCCAACGAGAATTAATATACTCGGGGAAATTCCGCTGATTTAGTAATAGAGCTCTGAGCGCCAACTCCTGCTCAATGTTATAATATCATCTAATGTATTATTAGCTCCATCATCTCTTGGGCCAATACCAACTGCCTACAACTAAACCCCTTAAAAACTCAAGCAATCATTTTCGGAAATTCAAGATTTTTAAATAGCATCCATCATGATAGTCTTCCACCTATTCGTGTTCACACGAGCATTGTTAAATTTAAAAAAACTCTTCGATACCTTGGCATCACTCTTTCCACTACTTTAAATTGGGATCAGCATGTATTGGAAATGTGCAATAAGGGAAATAAAATTCTCTATGTATTGAAACTTCAAAAGAAAAATTTACTTGTCCACACGAGAATAGCACTTGTAACCTCTTTGATTTTTCCAATTATGGATTATTGTATACTATTGTATTGTGATTTAACAAATGTTCTTGAAATACGTGTCCAGCGACTAATTAACAGCTGCATTAGATTTATATTCGACCTTCGCAGAGACGATCATGTCTCTGAGCACTTTGTTGCCTTGAAATGGCTGCCTATTGGCTCCCGAAGGAAGTACTTCCTGGGGTCTCTTCTGTTCTCCCTATTTCGTACTCAAACGCCTGAATACCTGTATAACTTATTCACTTACAGGACTTGTGTTTCCCTCCGAAGAACCCGGTCAGACCTTAACCTTCTCCATATACCCCAAGCCCGTACCAACCTATACCTAAACTCCTTCCAGATCACTGCTTCTAAGTTTTGGAGTTCATTACCCCCCTTAATAAAACGCTCCTCCACCCCGGAATCGTTCAAGAGTAAACTGTATGAATATCAAAACTGTAAATGTATTGCTTTGAGTTGTACAAATCATTGAGTTGATTAATTTTGCTTATGTTGTGCTATTTCATAATTATTGTATTTTTGAGCAGAATGTTTTAATTGTATTTAGGTTTTTTGCTCTTATGGGTTTCCCATATCATCAAATAAAGCATTCATTCATTCATTCATTCAATGTATATATCAAATAATATCATCTCGCTAATATCATCATTGGTTAAGACTTTTTACAGATATACACACTGGATCACAACCCTCTTTCCTCTGCATACGAATACCCACCGGCTCATATCATACGAGTCCTAAATAAAACTAGAGCCAAAAAGTTGAATGATTCCCGAAAACCAAGGTGCATAGAATGTTCATTGGCATAAATTTTACCATCGCCAATACAAGGAAAACATAATAAAGTAGAAAAAGTAAGATTCAGCAGCAATATAATCATAAGAATGAGCTCAATATGTGACTCAAAGGCAAGAAAGCCCGAATAAACTTCTGAGCATAAGGTCTTACGCCTTGAGATACCCACGCTGAAATAGCTATCAGCTGTCCTATCCATCACTAATGACACCAGTTTCATAACAGCACCTTTAATGGTTAAGGAAAAAACCTAATACCTCTCTTACAAGTCTATTGAGTTAATTTACGGGGTAGTAATTAAATGAAGATCAAAAACTAAACACCAAACTTGTAATGTGTAGAATGGGGAGCGAAAAAGTTGTGCTTTACTACTGTAATAATAGCGAAAGGTGAAAAAAATATCAGGAGGTGTAAAACTGTGCCGGTTATTAAAACTTGAGTGATCATTAGGAGGTATACATGATAGGCGAGTTACTCAGGCGCACGATATCCAATAACATCATCATTATAACAGACCATGCACAAAAATATTAACTGCTAATAGTATAAATATTTCAAAAAATATTTTTCTTTGCATCCCAACCGTTCTCCCTCCTCCTACAAATCCCCTCCAGCTTACATCTTCCTTACCATTCACTTTTATATCATTTCGATTCCTCCTTCAAACCAATACTGAAATATCGATTGAGTCCCGGAGGGCAAGGTGCAAAGTGTATTAATTGGCCCATAGTTTAGCATCACATTTACGAGAAAATTCCAAGAAAGTGGAGAAACTATGAAAGTATCATTAGGATCCTGAGGACGAGCTCAATACACATCAAAAAAGTCAAGAGGGGTTGACTAAATTTCTCACTGTAAGTTTTTTGGCCATGAGGCACTCACGCTGAAATGGCAGTAATATCTGCTACTTAGGACAGCATTTTCATTGCAACACCCATAGTAGTGAAGAACCAAACCGAACGCCTCTTTGAAAAATCTAATGAGTTCATTTACGAGTTAGTAAATAAATGAAGATCCAAAACTAAAGACAAAACTTGTAATTTGCACAAAATGGAAGGTGAAAAAGTTGTGCATTACAACTGTATCAGTAGGAAAAGGTGAAAAAATATCAGGAGGCGTGTAACTATGCCGATTATTAAAATTCGAGAGATCACAAGGAGGTATACATGATTGTCAAGTTAATCAAGCGCACGACATCCAATTACATTATCATTAAAACAGGCCATGCACAAAAATATTCACTGCTAAAAGTGAAATAATATTTTTCTTTACATCCCAACCGTTCTTCCTCCTCATACAAATCCCCTCCAGCCTACATCTTTCTTACCATTCACTTTTATATAATTTCGTTTCCTCCTTCAAACCAATACTGGAATATCGATTGATACCCGGAGGGCAAGGTGCGAAGAGTATTAATTGGCCAAAAGTTTAGCACCACATTTACAAGAATATTCCAAGATAGTTGACAAACTAACATGAATCAGCAATATAATCCTGAGAACGAGCTTCATATATCACAATAGCTCAAGAAAGGTTGAATAAATTTCTCACTATAAGTTTTTTGGCCATGAGACACTCACGCTGAAATGGCAGTAAAATCTGCTACTAAGGACAGCATTTTCATTGCAACACCTATAGCGGTGAAGAACCAAACTTAACGCCTCTTAGATAAATCTAATTAGTTGATTTCCTAGGTAGTAATTAAATGAAGAACCAAAAATGAACACAAAACTTGTAATTTGTCAAATATGGAGAGTTTAAAAGTTGTGCATTACAACTGCATCAATAGGAAAAGGTGAAAAAAATGTCATGAGGCGTGTAACAGCGCCTATTATTAAAATTCGAGCGGTCACAAGGAGGTATACATGATTGGCAAGTTAATCAGGCACACGACAGCCAATGACATCATCATTAACCCATTTACGGCCAAAGGTGCGAAAACGCACCATTTTTTAATTAGTTCGTGAAAAAATATTTACACCGTTATTTAATAGTTTTTCCATGGTAAATTAGCCTTTAGATGGTAAACTTATTTTTAAAACCATTTTCTTTAACAATTTTGACGTGATTATTTAGTTATAATTTTTCATGTTTACTAAATTTCTAGCTCATCGAGGGCTATCTACTTAATATTTTTTTACGAGTGCACTAAGAATATTTATGAATCCTAATACTAGTATTATAAGTGTACTAATAATGCTTAATTACTCAGATTTTTTAAAACCAAATAATATATTTAGAGGTGTACAATTTTGACACTTGTATATAATGGTGCGTTTTCGCACCTTTGGCGTTTGTGGGTATGGCGGATTAGGACTGAGGCACCGTACCGAGAGACAAATGTAGCAAACCTTGGTCACTAATATTGTACGCCGCCCTGTAATTATTCGGTGAATCAATTTGATCCCTGTTGGGTTGTAAATATCATAAAATGCACTTTCTTATCTTATTGGTCTCACAGCTGTCGTCTTCTAAAATGTGGCTTCTTTTAGCCATAATGTACTAATGAGCAGCTCGATTCCCCGCCACGAGACCTATCGGTTTTCACCTGAGTGTAATGTACTGTTTCTCAAACAGCGCTGGTCATTCAAAAACGGATCACTGCTATGTATAGTTCAATGGATCTTACCTTCAAACACTAGAAGAAAGCTTCAAGAAGTTAGTCTCATTGGTCTATTCGCATCCGTTAGGTATGACGGGTGTAAATGGGTGATTCTACATTTCAATATCAACGTTTCAGGCGACGTAGGAGTGAAAAAAATTATCTTTTTCATTTCATCAAATTTTCCGAGACTACTGTGGGTTGATAATAAAAGAAGGTGTATGTCCACCCAATATATCTTGACCACTTTAAAGGAAACCCTGGATTCTGTGAATGACGCCACGGATGTTGTCTAAATACCGCCAGACGTTAAGAACTTGACAGATGAAGAATACGTCGATGATAACATTTGAACTGCAATGACATCACGGTAACATTGCAAACGCATCGAGGCGATGTCATGGTGGAGCACCGGCTGAGTGCGCAAGAAGAAGAAGGAAAGCCATCAGAGTACCAAAAAAGATATCCAGTCGTCTGATAAAGGCACTAATTTTCCAAAATGGAAAAAGGATATTGATGCTAAGTTTTTGTGTCGTCCAGTATCAAAAGAGAAGGAATATGACGAAAAAATAAGACGTGAATTTGGAGGTATGTCTCCATCTGACATTTTCCTCCGATTTCTTCAGTTACATGCATCAGTTACAATTAGTATTGTAGACTTGAGAAGTGTCTTGAGATTTTGATTCTCTCTAGGTATCATGTGCTCCTGCAGCAGTACTTGTCTAAAGATATTATAAAGATAAATGGGTTGAATTAGTTCGTCAAACTATGAGCAGAAAGAGATAAAGGAAAATATCCACCTTTTCTCACGACAAAACGGACAAATGTGCAAAGCTGAAACCAATATTTACTATGCTGAATGCTAATTTTTTGCAGTTTGGAATTTTTTCGCATAACCCTCTTATGGATGAGCAAATGGTTCCGTATTTTGGACGCCACTCAGCGAAAATGCTGATACAAAATAAACCGGTTTGATTAGGGTTCAAATTATGGTGCCTTTGCTCTTTACCTCATCCAATTTGTCTTCGTATGCAGGGGCTAAATCAATCAAACTCTAATGGAGTGAAGGTAGGATTAGGAGCTATCGTTGTTTCACATCTCTTGAAATTAATTCCCGATATTACTCAGCATCGGTTATTTATTGAAAACTTCTCTTATACATGTTCCTTGTTCCAAACAGTGAAGGAAAAGCGATCCTTTGCAACTTGAACCACTCGGGTAACTGGAAAGTGCCCGCTTGAAGACTAAAGCTTTTGGAAAAAACCTCTGAAAATTGATCATGCTTTTGACGAGGAATCTGAATTTTTCGCGGTCAAATGGAATGAAACCTCTGTTACAATTGTGTCCAGCAACAAATAGCCAATTTACCATTTGAAAGAAAAGGCATAACTATTCCCCAGCTTCTGCATGTCCAATAATCCCACTGGTGGATAATACATCACGATAATGCAAACGCGAATTATAGAATCAAAATCAGAGGGAAAAAGTGGAGGTGGACATTGTTTACCAATTTACTGGAAAGTGTATTAACTAATTCCTTGAAATTCTATAGGAGGGCCAGTTGGCTCAAAATGTCTCCAATTGATTTCTCAAAGGTCATATGACGCGCTAACGTCAATCAAAGGTGACCGATTCAGTTATGGCAATCACAAAGAAATACATGCAGAAGGACCATAAAATCCGAAAAAAGACAAACCTTCTCGTAATTCCTTACTAGCAGACACTAAAGAAGTTAATGCAGGTCATACTACCGAGAAAAAGGTAACAAAGAAAGGTGTAGGTAATGTAATAGGCACAATGTATATTTTTGGGTAAAATGTAATGTGCCCTTATATTCAAATAATTTTCATTAATAAAAGGGATTTGTTAGAGTATGAACGGTTACTTAATGATTTTAAATACTAAATTATATGTTTATATGTGTTTATAAATTAAAAAGGTGGAAAAGAAAAAGATTTTAGTTTTTTTACGGTATGTTAACCGAAGTACCCACATTCCGCCAAAGGTGCGAAAACGCACCATTATTTTTTTGGTATAAATAAATTTTTTAGAGCCTCAAATTTTTCCAAATTTCTTTTCTAATATCTATTAAGACTAAATATGATGATAAATTCAAATATTTCTACCGAATATTAGCCTTGGCCGTTAATGGGTTAAAACAGGCCATACATAAAAATATTCGCCGCTAAAAAGGAAAAAATATTTTCTTTTACATCCCAACCCTCCTTCCTCGTCATACGAATTCCATCCGGCTTACATCTTCCTTACCATTCACCTTTATATCATTTCGATTCCTACTTCAAACCGATGCCGAAAAGTTGATTAAGTCCCGAAAGGCAAGGGCGCGGAAAATATATGGCGAAGGAGGGAAAAAACGCCTTGAGGGTTGGTTTGGTTGGGGGTGGGAAAGAGGGTGGCGGACTTCTCCCCATTAAAAACTTCGGAAGAAGAAGAAGCGGAGGAGAAGGAGGGGTTGAGAAAAAGACATTCTCTCCTCCCACTTCAATTCATTTTATTTTTTTTATCTCTCTTCTCCGTCGCAAACCTATCTGGCAAGAGGACTCGGCCAACTTTGACTTCTCATGATGCTGAGGGAGGGGTTGTGCTACGAGAGCAGGGAATGCTGGGAAGAGCATCTAAGTCTGCTGGGTGGTGACGACGGGATCTTCGTGATTTTTATTTCGGGCACGTCACGGGCGGAAAAACTCCACCCTCAGGGAAAAAAGGGTGGTTTTGACTCTGAGGAAAGGTGGAGACTTTTTTGGAGGAAGAAGCGAGTGAGGAGAGGAATATTGAAATCAAATTTCTTCACAGGGGAAACGGTGGGGGCAAGAATCTTGTTATAAAGTCCACGAAAGATGCGAGTAGCAAACCTGGTGAAAGGGAGCGAAGACGATTTCGATCTAACGCTCAATGTTAAGATGTTATAATCGATCACCAATCGTTATGTTGGCGGCAATAGGGTGGTTTCCTTTTATCTATCATTGCCTAAATAGAAAGACTATTAATCCTGGAGTACATATTTCACGCTTTTAGATTTCTAAATGACGATATCTATTTTCGCGATTAAATGAAAAGTGAACATTTTCAATCGCGCGAAAACGCTACACTAAGTATGAATGCTGGGAAAAGCACGTGTGACGTCTGGCTGCTGCTGTGTGAGGCCACCTGGGTGCGAGGCTATGAATGCCGCTACGATGCAGGCTGCTTGCTGCCGAGCATGGCGGTAGCATAGAGTACCCTGCTAGCAGGTAGCACTTGGATGAAATAAGGATTATTAATATCCTATCAAACGAAGGAAACTTTCCGACAACAGGCAATTTTAATAAGTGATTGGTAGGAAATGTTTCCCTGAGCTCTGTGCCTCATGTATGCATTGGTAATATCAGACGATGTAAAACTCCTATCTACTCGTATAGATTCTAGGACCCTGTGACGTCATGTGGATTGGCATATCTTGGCCGCTTGTCTCGCCTTTTTCAAATTAGGTTAAAATTGACCATTGACTTTGACATCGTTATTCGACAACTTTTTTTCCGTAGCAGAGTACCCTGCAAGCAGATAGTGCTTGGCGTATAATAAGGATTATTAATACCCTATCAAATGAAGGAAACTTTCCGGCCATAGGCAATTTTAATATCGGTGATTATTAAGAGATGTTTCCCTGAGCTCTGTGCCTTATGCATGCATTGGTAATCTCAGGTGATGTAAAACTCCTGACTACTCATATAGCATCTGGGTCCCTGTGACGTCACGTGCAGTGGCATCGCAGGGCCACCAATCTGGCCTTTTTCAAATGAGGTTAAAATTGATTGATCATTAAAATTCGTCTAAACTGGGATTTCTAAAACCAAATAATTGGTATATTATGAATACACTAATGGTGGGTAACGAATCGCAATCAATGCCGTTCGTTTTCTTTGCTGAAGGAAGCTACCCTATTATTCTTCCTACGAGGAAAGTAAAAAAAAAAAACGGGATCTAAATTTTTAAGTTTCTCGCGAGTTTCGAGAGTCAGATTGTCGAGATTTTTCATATTACGTTGGTATACAAGCCCTTGAAGAGTGATAACATACTCAGCAGTAATTATTATTTATTTTGTCTGCGGCACTTTCTAAGGTTCGAGGTGTTTTATGAGCTTGGTGATATTCGGTTCACGCTTCATTGTTTGCTTGCGAGTTTTTGGTCAAAAACCATACTGCAACGATGTCTCAGTCTCATTATTCACAAGAATTGACTCCATTTGTCAATTTATTTTCCAAAAGTAAAGGTAACCGCCATTTTAGAAGTGTAGATGGCATTAAAAGAAATCGCTGACAGTGCTAGAGGTTATTCTAAAGATAAAGTAGGAGAAATATTTGGAGTATTGGAAGAACGCTGACACGGGTGCTTAATATGTAATGGGGACCAGATTTAAAGGTAACGAAATTAATTTGGACGAATAAATTGATATAAAAAATCGTTATTTTCTGAACACACCCCTTAAATCTGCAAACTACCTTTCATGGCATATAGGAAAGGGGTAGGATACGGAAGGACAGCAGGTTTCACCTTAACTGGAACGCTCTTGATCTTCATTTTTTCCTTCACTTAATGATACTATTACGTTAAACAACAAGGGTACATGAGTATACTGTACTAAAATCTCATATTAAAATCCTAAAGGTGAAATTATCTAAAACCCTATGGCATATTAATAGGCACCGAAAATAATTGGCAATTCGCTTACCCATGGGTAAACAAAAAACTTATCTCCCGATGCAGTCTTTTTCGAAGAAATCTTCCCAATGGGGTGTTTTATGTTGTAAAAAACTTAACTGAGCCCTGAGTGAAGGCCAGAGCCCACGGTGTAACCATGACGTAATTTCACTTTATACCGTACCTAAGATGATAAGAGAGAGTGTACTATTTCACTCGGATACGAAAATTCAATTTTGTAAAATAATTTGGTGAGATTCGATATGGTGTCATGCATATGTTAATAGAGCTTTTCACTCATATTTTATGAAATAAATCAATTACTTAGGAATATGATATGGTAAGAAAACTTCCTGTATCTAACGAGATATTTATATATTTGAGTCCAACAGCATACATTTAATGTTTTAGCAAGGAAGCCAATTTTATCACCTTATCTCAAACAGCAGTCAGTGGTTTAATTAAAAAAGGGTTTTGAATTTTTCTGTAATAAATTTATTATAGGTTTTGTAAAATAACTCTCTATGCTTTTTAATTGCATTGTCTCCATTGCATTGCAACTTTTTTGGTTATTTCTTATTATTTAAACTGGACCGTGTTTTTTCTTTGCTTGCTTTAGCAATGTTTTACTTTAATTATCCTTTCAATTGCATTTGGTTAGATTACACTTGGAGTATATTTTGCTTTAAAGTGAATCACACATATCGACATAAAATTTATCTAATATTTATCTAATAAAATATAATTTTTGTTTTTTTCCCCGTCGAACAATTGCAGTGAAGTTTTCTCGGTTTCACACAGTGTAAGGTCCGCCATTTCTCCTTCCAACGTTTCGACGGACAACTGATGACGATGGGTGAGTTGTCCGTCGAAACGTTGAGGGGAGAAATGGAGTGCCTTACCCGGTGCGAAACCCGAGAAAACTTCGCTGTAATAAAATATTGCTAGCCTTTCAACATCACCCTTAACCACTGGCGGATTTTGGGGGATAAAACCCCCCCAGAGCTCAGAGAAATTTTTAAGTTTAATCCATTTTACTTAATTGGATTCATATTACTATTAGAATAGTGTGAGGTTTAATAAAATATCCCTCAGAAAGCCGTAAAACTCACCATTTTCAACCATTTATCTTAAAATTCCGCAATTTATTAATCTCACACCTACCGTATATCCTGGTGGGTATACCACACCTTCACACACACCGGTATTAGTTGCACCTAAACCACCCTTAATTCCTAGCTATGCCCCTGCCCTTAACAATCCCTACGCGACAAGAATAAGTGAAATTAAATAATTAGATCTAATTTATGTATTTTTTATTAAAATATAAGCATGGAATTTCGAAACCATTTATCGATTGTCAATTCCTATAGGTAAATACTTATACCGCATTGTAAAAAAATTAGCCCACACTATTGTCATCGTTCATAACCAGAAACGTTGACTAGCTGTTACACAAAAATGCACGGCTACCTATCCGCTGTTCAAGAAGGATACCGAGAGGAAACGGAAATAATAACCATTTAGGTAGCGGGGAATGGAGAAGGGGAGGGAGCGTTTCCCAGAATTTCACGAAAGACTCGAAATGTTTTCAATGCAGTTAAGATGTAGAGAGACGCACGGTTGAGTGATGCATAAACAGCACTTCCCTTACAATAGTCTGCACGCATTGCAGCGAAAATTAGCTTCACGATGCACCCCATTATAACTAACGAGCCCTTAGCGGGCAAGTTAACTCCAGGTAAAGGGATCCTACGGTTGTGAAGTGCTCAACAGCCTTTCGGATGAGTGCTTTTAACGCAAGGGTACACACATGCAAGGGTCTGCAGGAAAGACTAACAGTTGGGTCTAAACCAACGGTCAAGGTTAGAACGGTGCAAAATGCTACATTACAAGGGGTAGCACTGCACCAAAGACATCAAGATATCTCAATGATACAGGGAGATCACTAAGAGATTTTTAAAGCCACACTAACGCTTAAATAACATTTAAAAATGCAATTGCATTTGGTTATGATGTTTGAACTCAGTGGTCAACGACAAAAGGATAGCATTAACATAGCTAGATAGAAATATTATCTTCACAAGCCACAAAATTCTCGGGCACCGAAAATTAAAAACATTTTGAAGTCACCGGTCACTTGGAGATTCAACCCTTTGAAACTACTTCCTTGAAAGAATTTTTAAGAGCTATTTTTTTCGATCAATTTTAGGCATAATTTCTCTCTTTTCTCCATTGCATGCCGACATTTTTTGCACTAAATACATTATTGCCATTCTAAATGATTATTCCTTTTAAATTAAGCTATCTGTTAAAAACATTATTTGATCGAAATAATATGTACGCCAAGAATCTTAGAATTATTATATTTTTCTTGCATATAATGTGTAGAAAGTCTCTCGCTAACTTACATTTAAGAAACTTAATTGTTCAAATGATAAAAATAATGATACTTATTAATGTACATAACCGAAATAATAGTAACTCAAAGCAAATTTTCAAAAGGCATTATATATAACTGATGAAAATTGGTAGAAGAATTTGGAATACGCTGTGCATTGTAGTTAATGAGGTCTTTTACTGATTGTGAGACTCGATATCTCAATTTATGAAAAGTTTTCGGCTTATGGAAATGAGTGCGATGCTACAAAGAAGCAATTGCCCTTATTAAGCTATTCCCTCATAATGAATATAAAACTTTAACGTTACCTCTTACATTTCATGAATAATTTGAATATCTCGTTCAGGGATAACCGCTCCATTAGTAAAAGCGAACCTCACGGAAGTGTAGAAATCAACGAAGCATGTGAGTCCGATGCGAGGAAAGTAGGAGTCGGTGGGAAGTGTTGGCCTGATCGGCAGGAGTTGGTGATGTCAAATGTGAAATTGCCGAGGGCATAAATTTTTTTGCCACCAAGAAAATTTGGCAGCCGAAAAATATGGGTTCCTTTACATATTCTATCAATTCCACTTTTCAACCTCAAGGAATTCTGTCAAGAAAGGTTAATATTTAAGAATGCTGTGCAATAATAATTAGTAATGCTAGCATTCATCATCATCATCACTAGTCAACAATACTGTGATTGGTTTGACGCAGCTCTCCACTCCATTCCTCTATCAGCTAACCCATACATTTTACATCCACGTGTTTTTTGGCTTTCACGTCCTTCTATACCATATATCAGTCCGTCTGTACCATATATTTCATTTGAGTGATTCCTTTTCCGTTTTTTCCATCTACTTGTCTCTCGACGATTGTCGTCATTAGGTCATCATGTATCAAGATATGGCCTTATTGGTTATTTCGTCTTCTTATCTGGGCTTCAAGAGGCTTCTCTTTTCCCCTACGTGGCTTAGGAAACCCTTATTATGTAAGACATGGTCTCCGGCGTTACTTCGTGGAACTGTTTCATGTTAAAAATAAAAATAAAAAAATTTTGTTTTGTTCCACTCTTTTTTTCAAAAGGCAAAACCCTGTTTTCTACATATCATGCTATCATCAGATTAGCTGACTGATGATAGACCTGCAGAAACCCGGGTCGTACCATTTGAAATATAGTGGAATATAATGAAGTATTTTATTTTTAACAATTCCTTATCGCGTTACATACTTACTTTAACTAACTTACTACGTCCTAATATTATTTTACCAACCGACATATTATATAGTGTTTGAAGGTTGTAGTTACATAAGTATTTTTGTTATAAAAATTTCACCATTAATTGCTCAGATTTTAACCTGGCACATATCGGCATGCGGCAGGTCTAAGTCATGCCACACTATTTGGACCTTGATTTTACACCACTTTGCCCTTTACTCATTTTATCTTTAATTTTCAAGCTGTACCACACTACGCAGTCAAAACGTCGGTAGACAAACAAACAGCTCACCAATATCCATTTAATATACTATATGCGTGATAGTTGGATATAAGTACCACTCACAGCATCGGAGAATAAGTTCGAAAGCTATCCCAGGTGCAAAAATTGCAACATGATAGGGGTTCTGGGACGGAAACTTGACCTGGAATAATGTCTGAGGAGAAGAGCCTTTCATGGCGCTCAATCGCCCAGGGCCGGCAAGGAACCGCTGACCCGCTAACGCCCGGCCCTGGCAAGGGCCGATCGCCCCACACTCCGCTGAGCACATGGACTGAGCAAAGGTTGGAGCAACTTTTTCAGAAAAAGAACGAGTGTGGGTACTATAGGGGCTCAAATGGGAAAGGATGGCTTTCACGGTTTCAGGCGTAACATCATGGAATCGACTCACGGGATACAGGAAAATTTAACTCCTTATTTCCACGACTTCGTTTCCGCGGCAATTTTCAAAGGTTTTTTTTTGAAGCACGAGATATGTTTCATAAAATGTGTTCCCAACGTAAATAGTAAAATTGGTAATGGTTATTTTAGTCGAAACTGATAATTTGCAATATTTATAAGGACAGGACTACGAATAAGCAGGTAGAAATCACGTGGCTATGGTTTACGGATCACGTCATAGCCCTAACAAAGAGAGGAGAAAGTGATAGAACGCAAGTAATAAAAATGAAAAAAAAAAAGAATCTACGAGAGTTTGAGGAAGCAAGCCATCCGAGGGTTGAAAAACCCCAGAGATAAATTTAGCACCGAAGAACCGGAATTATTTTCTACGTAATATCATCTCAATTATAAAATATATAATAATATTTAAAGAGATTACTCTGATGAAATTAATATTGTGAGCACTAAATGATCAATATTTTTTATGCATTTTTACCTCTTTAAGCATTTAAAAAGAATACCTCGTTGATTTAGGAAGAAGTGTGTGGAGAGGTTATTTCTGAGTTCCAATTGAAAGGGATAAGGTGCAACCCTTCAGCGAATACCACTAAGATCCTTCCGACTTCTTCTCTTCGGCTTCTTCCCCCTCTTTTCCACCCCTGGTGAACTCTTCCAGTTTCGGAAGGAGAAGGTCCATGGTCCGGGCCGGCCCTGGCCTGTGCGAGGTCGAGATAAAAGAGAAATCGAACTTCTCATGGGAGACATATGTGGGTTAGCCCGTGCGTGAATGTCAACTTTTCTCCGTTTCTTCCAATATTGGCATTCCACCTCAGAGTGTAAATGTTGCCCAACAATGGATAAGCGTCACTAATATAAACTTTAACGAATTTTCCATACTATTTTTATAAAACATTGTTATCAACAGGGATCCTTATCAGTGTCATTACTTCCGCTGAATTAATATTCAAACCATATGAAGTGAAACGCTTTGCACTTTCCACATAAAAATTTATCAAACTACAGTCAACATGTGTTTTTATAATGCTGCAGTGCAACGAAACTTGTCGACTATAGTTTAATAAATTTTTACGTGGAAAGTGTAAAGTGTTTCACTTTATATCTCATAATGGATATCCACAAAGTATCTGCCTCATCCATTCCATTTATTAAACATTCATAATAATACACCTCTCATTTGTTTACATCAGCAATCAAAATGAGACAAGGTATTTGCGAATAAGTGACGGAGCTTTAAGTAAACAAAGTATCAGTGATGGTATACAGAATTGATTTCATGTTATGCATTGTTATTCTAAACATTTCTCGATAATTTTTTTTAACCCATAAAGGTACGCTGCAACTACGCACTACACGGTAAACCTCCCCAATAGGTGATTGGCGAGAGGTGTTCGGACATCAGCCTATTGAGTATTTCGTGGATGTTTCCTTGAATAATACTCCAGGAAACATATCTCTCTTGTTTTCACCCCCTACTGGAACCTAGACTCTTCTTATTTCAGTAGGGGAGGGTCGACAGTAAGGTATCGGCCCTGGCGTGTGCAGCCTCGAGATAAAAGAGGAATCGAACACCCCTTGCGAGACGTGTGCGTAAGTCTGTGTGAGCATGTCAACCTGCCTTTTCCCCCAATTCTTCCGATACTAGCATTTCACTGGCAGCGGGAAAAAGAGACCACAAAAACTACCAATGCATAATAATGGCAAATTTTTACCGGTGGTAATATTTTTACCATTAACCTAATAATTATTTATACATTTTCACATTTTTTCCATTATATGTATCATCGTTATTATTTCTTCTGACGTTCAACTCATGATTATATTTCTTTCATCTCATTAAACCATTATTCAATGAGAGGAATAATAGATGGCCATAAAAAGCACATTGTAAGCGTTTATGGGATGAATACCTACACTTATACTATTATATTCAATTATTACTATTATTCAATGAATGAGGTGCATAGTTTTATAGTATATGGTATAGTAATTTTTCCACAAATTAACACAAAAATTAAGACTAATTTATGATTCCGAGTGCCAGTTAAAACAAGACACCTACCCACGACTACCCATGGGATATCCTTCAATAGTTTCCATGGTGAAGGCCCAACGGCACGATTCAGGCATTTGGCTCGAGGCTTGAGCGCCATACAAATTTATGTCACATACCCCCGAAAACAGCACAATGTGGCCTTTAAATTGGGAGTTGAAATAATCAACAATCACACTCACCCATGTCCTGGAAGGTGGAACCTATCCAGGCGGGACTCGAACCCGCGACCTTCGGTATGGTAGGCGAGGACTTATTCCCTGCCGCCATCAAGAGGGTACAAACCATCCGAGAGGGTTCGGGTGACAATATCACAAGATTTCATGTACCCAAAAGTATGGATCAACTTTTTCTCTGAATACGATTATAAAACAAAACGTATGGTGGCTATTTGGTAACTTACATGGTACTACACTTCAAGGATTTATGTAGTATTATATCGGGGTCAAGAGAGTTGATTTTACCTCTGCCCAACTTTGCAAACGGTCACAGTGCAGACCTTAGTATAGTAGATCTTTGCCCCAATGCTGGCAATTTTCAATAGGGTGGTATCCTATTATTTTTTTATTGCCTAAATCAGAAGATTATTACTTCTGGAGTACGTATTTCACGCTTTTAAATATTTAAATGACGATATCTATTTTTTGCGATTAATTGAAAAGTGAAAATTTTCAAGCGCGCGAAAACGCGACGGGTAAGTATGAATGCCGGGAAAAACTCCTTGTGACGTCGTTCTGGTTCCCAATGCCGCACCTGAGGTGACCTTGGGGCGGGGCTCTGAGCGCTGATACGACGCAAGATGCTAGCAGGTATTAGAGTACCATGCTAGCTTGTAGCGCTTGGCTTAAATAAGGATTATTAATACCATATCAAACGAAGAAAACTTATCAAAAGAAAAAAAAAGCTCTGTGCCTCATGCATGCATTGGTAATCTCAGACGATGTAAAACTCTTATCTACTCGTATAGAACCTAGGTCCCTGTGACGTCACGTGGAGTGGCATCTTGCCTTTTTCAAATGAGGATAAAATTGACCCTTGCCATTCGTCTAAACCGGTATTCCTTAAACCAAATAATTTGTATATTATGAATACACTAATGGTGGCTAACGATCGCAATCAATGCCTTTCGTTTTCTTTGATGAAGGAAACTACCCTATTCTTTTGAGTTATATCTTAACAACCAACCTGTGATGCAAAGAATGAATTTTTATGTTGTTTTTTACATTTTTATGCAGAGGTTATGTTTAGAGGCAGGTAATTTAAAAAAAGGCATATTACAGTTTTTCAACAGATGGATGGCTTAATACTACCTAGGTCCGTAACAAATATTGAAGGATTTCACGTCACATTGTTACGCATAGCACGCTAAGTGCTAATATATCATTATCATCCGCCAAGGTGGTACGCTGTGTAGTTTGCAATTGTTTTCTCGAAAAATATCTTTCGCATCCTTTCTTCTTTCGTAAAGTAAGAGGGTCCAGGGCCCAGGGCTGGACATGGCGTGTGCGACTTGGAGATAACGGAGAAATCGAACGGCTCCTGTGAGATGTATATGTGCTGGTCTGTATGTGCATGTCAACCTGCTCACCCCTTCCCCGATTCTTCCGATATTGGCATTCCACTGACATCGGAAACCCCTCTCAGAGTAAAGGTAGGCGGGCGGGCTGTTAGGTGATGGGTGGCCGAGGGCCCGGCGCCTACGTGTCACCCGGCGCCACCTCGGACAGTGCGAGAGAAATCCCTGGGGGAAAAAATAACGGATGAATGGGTGCGATGTGGAATGGCAGGAGAAATGGCCACTTGGCGCTGAGTGACGTCCCCTCTACATTTCTGCGACTTCCTTGTGGACGTCATTCGGGGAGAATTCCTATGAACTGATACAGCGACAGCGAAATACGTGAAAAATACAAGGGCGAGGCCAAAATAATACCCCCAAATATCCTACCAATATTAACCCTTAGATTCATGCTGAGCGGGGATTTTGCCGCATTTTTCAAAAATTCGAAATAGCTCGTTTACTGTGCATGGAACATGGTTAGAGAAAAAATTCATGTTTTTCACAATGCTACGCATAAGGTTTTACGCCGCATTACAAAAAGAATTGTCAACTTTAATTCTTAAAAGAGAAATCTTGCACCAACCTGCCACCCCACCTACCTATCAAGTTATGTGCCTCAGTGTCTAACCACCCGATGCGGTGATTAGATGAGGACACTTGTTCAGCCTTAGTTATAGTTGAGGATATTTCAATAAAAATGAGACGACATTACAGTTTTCTACACTTGCATACATTATAAATTCCATATAAGTGTTATTATTTGATTTTTTATATGTGCAAATTACGACTTTATTCGTGAAATTTATGTTGTGGACTCAACGATTGCGCTGGCAAGTCAGAATCTTGTCTCGGAAAGCGCACGGCTGCAAGGAAATAGTTTCTTATTCTTAGAGAACCCATATCTTACCGCAATGCACCCGCATTTTGCTAACCACATTATCCTAGATCTTTCATAGCTCCCGTCAGTTCAAGCATTGGAAAGGGCTCAAGAGTGGCGGCAGGCACTATCCTGCCTACCGCGTTAATCCCTATTGTGACCGTAAACCCTACCTTAGTCTTACGTGTTTTATCTGGCGTTTAAAAAGTTTGCTACTCAAAGCATAGCTGTCCGTTTGTAGAAATGCCGCTTATTGCTTTATTGCCTCCTTACATGAAGGGATTTTGCCATTTTGAGGATCACTTCTCTTCGATACGGGTGATTTCTACGACGTGGCTCGCACGGAGGTTTCCACAAATGCTTCTTTCCAATTGATTGAAAAACATTCCTTTCCGATTTTACCGAGCAATTTATTCAGCTTTTACTAGTGAGTGCCAAAGGATCTCAGTGCTTGTGCTACAGAAGCAAAGAACCAAGATTTATTTTCCCTAGAGCGTGAGATTTTAGCATTGAGGACAAACTATCACTACTGGAGGATATCTCGCTATGATTAAAAGGTTCCTATGTTTTCCAAGCTTAATATTTCACTGATTTTGTGAGTTGTATTATGCAAGGAATTCTATTCTAACTTCGATTTTCATCTTCGATGATTCAGATTGTTGATATTTCGGATAAGAAAAAGTTGAGCGCATGAAAGTAATGGAAGAAAGTTAATGGAAGTGAAAATTCGTTGTCCTCAAAACGTAAATTTGCCGTTCAATATCTTCTTAATAAGTTTAACTGGGAGCAGGAAGTGAAGACGAAGGAAATAATGCAGCATGTCATGAACAAATACTTTTTCAATACGTATTTCCAGAAATAGGACGAATGCAAGAGAACCAGCGACAGATTTGAAAAAAAAACGTCGATTTTGGTTAGAAAAGGGTATACCCAGCTAACATGCAAAATAATCTCCTTGAGACTCCTTGCACAGGTTGTAACCCATTATTGTTTAACGTATTCGTATTGGCTTTACTTTCCTCCAAGACGATTTTATATCACTATTGCTATCTAATTCCTGGTTTTTCTGGGTAAAGCAGCAAAGAAAGGCCTAAGAAAGACTTTAAGAGGTCTTGCGATAGGTCTAACAATTAGAACAGAAGAAAGACTGATTTGAGAAAGCAACAGCAGCTGAGCTATTGCTAGCCACATCTGTGACACTGCGCTCGCAAGGTAATGATGCGGCAGCGAAGATAATCATGGAAATGACCACGACCACCCCCACCCGAGGGAAACGGATATTACAGAAATGGAGGAAAATACCTACAACTCAAAATGAACTGACGCCAGAAGAAGCTATTTCGCCGATTGTTGATTGCAATTTAACAAAATTTCTATCCAAAATTATTCGTAGGACTGCCAAGATCTGTGGCAACCAGCTTTATCCTAGTTATGAAAGGGCTAGTCAAAAAAAAAATCTTCATACCCAGAGAGGACATCAGTGGAAGAAAAAAATAAAGGTGGACCTTCAGGGGCTTCTGACACACATCGACACATCCTCGCGCATGATAGCATCAATGCCAAGATTCAGTGTTGATCACGGGGTCAAATTTTCCCTTGAATACAAGTGAAAACTATTTGTAGAACTGGTGAATTTATTATTTATGTTTTCTTATGATTTAAATACTTTTGTTAATTTATAATGGTTCACATATAATTTTATGTTTTCCACTGCATTTTTTTAAATACAAAATACTTGCGAGGTGATTTCTGATGAGTGTTATATCAGAAAAAATGATGACACAAAGTTCAACTAATAATTAACTACTACTTTTGTCTTGAAACACAGGTTTCGGCTCTCCCACAGTATTTTTTTCATCGTGTACTGTTTTATTGCTTCTTTTCATCGGTGTTAATAAAAAAATATTTAAAGCTGTAACTTAAGTAACCATTGTTTTTCGCTTCCAATTGTGATTTTCAAGCAAGCTAGCTGACATATATGTTTACATTTTATTAATAATTAATTATGTTAGTTGAATATATTTCGCGCAAGTATATATCAGAAACCTCTCCATTTTTCGTTTACCACCCGTTTTTCCATTCCGTTTCAAAAACTGAGAGCGATGATATCGTCATTGCGTTAAAATACTCTACATTCCGTTAAAATAACATCATAAACAACAATTCAATACTGAAATTTTATTTTTTTTAATCATGTTTTATTCCCAAACCAACGAATACAGCTCAAAATGAGCCATTTTATATTGAGCATTCAAAAATATAACAATTAATTACACGAACAACCAAGCCCTGAATAAGGGAAACCTACCCGGGAGGGCTCGAACCCACGATTTCTTGTGTGACAAGCGAGGACATTACCCAGCCGCCACCGAGGTCGGAGGCGTGATGTTGACGAAATGCCTGTTTACATAAGGAAGATAATATCGTCAACCATTTTGGTAAAGGTGTAGACTCATAAGTACCTTCTCATTCACAGGCCTATTTTTTTTAGCGCATGAGAGAGGAACACGGCCCCCAGAAGTTGTCTTCTAATATTTTTAATTGGCTCGCTGCCATTATGGTGTCACATATCAACTCAGACTGCGACCCCTGTTCCAGTGTCTGGTATCAAATTTATCACGAGTATCAAATTTCTCCTCGGAGTGTTCGCGGGCGAAGTTGGGAGGGGACTTGCGTTTCCCCCCCCCCTTTTCTCTCCCTCGAGACGCTAAGGCCTCGGTGTCCATGTCCCGGCGCTGCGACTAGAGGCCTTCGTGAGCCGTTAAATTGGGAAATTCAAACGCCAGGGCGCCCCGCATAGTGCTCGCTCTTTCATCACGACGTCCTTAAATTTCGTGAATCGAAAAAACAAGTTGACGCATTGTTTTTAAAGTTTAAGGAAGCTTTTGACACGGTACCTGAAAATTGTTTTTAACAAATTACAATCATGCAGATCAAACGAAACAGTAACAAACTGGATACGCGACATTCTGAATGATCGTAAGCAAAAAGTAGTTCTTGGCGGAATTAGCTCTAATGTATTTAAAGTCGCATAAGTTGTCCCTCCCTTAAGGAAGTGGCCTCCTTTTGTTCACTACATACAAAAATTACCTCTACTCCCGAGTTAACCGTGAAATTTGCTGACGACACCATCATCTACCGCAACATTAGTCATCTATCTGACTTTGAAATTCTATCATCAGAGCGAACAGAAACCGTTACACAGAAGTTAAATCAATTAGACCTGGAGCCGCTGGAGACTCTAGAGGCTACGTGATAGACTTACGCTGCTTGAGTAATTGAGAATATATATTTTTGGAGCGACACGGAGGATATTAAATTAGAACCTTACTACACCACACCAAGTCCAACAGAAACAATAAATTATGAGAGTATTTTTCCGGACGGATTAGTACGGAAATAAATCCACCCCCGAACAATGACGGACTTCAATAAGTTCAAGGAGCAAGTGCTCAGAGTAACTGTTGACAGCTCGTATTCTTACACTCTCCGAGACACGCCTATTAATACGGGTTGCATGCTGATATGTAGATGAAGATGTTAATGAACAGATTTTCTCTGTATAACAAGAACCTTTCTACGATTTTTCAGAAATATTTGTTCTTCGCAATTTCTCCTTCATTTGTATTTTAATACCCTATTATTTTCCTTAACTGTTCGCTTACCTTGGCCACTAAAGGGTACAGCATTGGGAAATTATTTTACTCCATTTATGTTGGAGTTTTCCACTTTGTTTGATTACGAAAACATAAGGAGATAATTTGAATATCCATTTCTACAATCATGATTAGATATTGAGAAATATTATCACGGATATTTGACAAAAAATGAACGGTAGAAGTTATCTCTTTTTAATTCATGACATGCTGAATGCTATCGTCGTCATAGAAGTCTAAAATCAGCAGCAGAAATTATTCAAAAATTTTCACTCCCAATTTTTATCTTCCGAAACGCACAACGGCGCGATTTTTCCAACTCCGATGTCACACCATCACTCTCCTTCGACGCAAAAGTGTGAAAAGCTTCGCTCGATTGCGCCCGCTGATGCCTAACTGCACAAGCGACATCTCTCGCGAAATATACGACCTTTTTTGAAAATTTTCGCACGAGCATTTTTGCTCCGACGACAAAAGTTAACGGGCCCTTTTGTTCCATTTATTTTTTAATGCAAATCCGATAATTCAACGGGTGGACATTTCTTCTTCTAAATGCGATGGGCGGAAAGCGCACAGGGAGAAAGAAAGACGAGTACACGGAGTGAGAAAGAGAAATGTGTTCCTAACGAAATTAAATGTTCCGAAAACGTCTGATAGCCTTTCGTGTCCTTTCGTCTCACTGAACCTTATGCGAGCAAACGACGAAATGGTTTTCCCAACTCCTCACATGCGTCTAGGACCACTTCTAGCCACTTCGGAGGTTTTTTTCTCACTCTGAAATAAATAATGTGCCCAACACGCCAAAAATGTACTCATTTGCAGCTTCTCGTGCCAAGATGTATAAAGTGTGCTCCTCACGGATATTTCTACATCCGTCCAATGCAGAGAATGATCACTGTTTTGTTTTTGGTACGAAAATAATTATACGACTGAATTAAAGTTTTTGTAAAATATATTTTATGAATTTTATTAAGAAAATTCGTCTGGCAAGAATCATAAATACTTATAATTTCAGTCTCCTCAGACAAACGCCTTAAGTATGCCAAAACATGTAATTATTTGAATTTAACGAACCCAATGATATTTTTACGCAAAATAAACGGAAATTACTTCACACGGTCAGTGTTCGTACAAACGTAAACAGATATTCAGAGAGGTAGAAAATGAATAGAGAGTGCATGTTGATGACTCGGTATTTAAACGAGCTATATAAAAATTTCTCTACTTAAGTTCGGTGACAGAAATTAGCGAAATAAATTCAATATGAAACTGAAAATTAACCTACTTCTTCATAAAAGTTTCGATTTTGTCAATGATTTTGCAATTATGTAAAGATATTAGTCAAATTGGCAAATTGTTACTACAAATTATAAAATAATAATTAAATATTAACCCTTAGCGTCTAGCGTTTACCACCAGTGAAATCATATTAGAGAAATAAGGCCAGCTACACCTTAGTTAGGATGTGTGAGACAAGCATAGGGATGAAAAACACATGAAGTATCGTTATTCGTATTATGACTATCAATGTTATCTAATCAATATCAGAATTCAGGTGGACAAATCTCTTAAAATACTAGATTTTCTGTTCAAATTCATACTTATGATTCATGCCGTGTTTTCAATTCTTTAAAATAATTCTGTGGTCTTTTTCATGATGTTGACCTTAAGAAACGATGGTATCATGGTATGGGTGTGGATTGTGATAGCTAAGTTTATTTCCTGGGAAGGGTGTGCTTGCGGATGAGGATTGGGAATAGTATTTGGGTATCGTTGATCCTGCTATTTCTTCAAAATATCCATAGTAATTTCGCAGTAAATTTTAAGAGGATGAAATAGAAAATCTAAAAAAATCAACATCATAATATTCTCGTGCCATTAGTACCTAACTGCAGCTTAGTGCATCTTTGTAAGAAAAAATCTCCCTCTAAAAAACGCTCCTTATTTGTTCGGTACAGTATTATGAAGATATAGAAATTTGTAAACCATTTCACATTGTAATATACCACAAAATAAGATCCGAAACAACTCTCTCGATTTCCATCTGAAAGGAAGACCTCCACGCAGGGGCTTAAATGTTTCTGTAGAAAATTGTGTTAACCCCGGTAAACCCTGCATTCTTTGTGTTTACTCCCTTAATAACCGTCACCCCTTTCTCCAGTTTTTCCAGACATCATCTTTCACTTTATCCTCTCAATTCTATTCACTTTCTTCTTCATATCTTCCCATCTTCTCCCCCTCTTCCCTCCCCTTGCTTTCCGCACTACCCTTAAAAATTTTACATATTAAATGAACTAATCACCATTTAAAACTTGAAAATAATTTAGTTACATGGAACATAGGTCGGAATAAAATTTATAATCGATATAAATATAAAAATTGCAAGTATTTATTTCAGTATTCCACGGAATGTTTTTAATTTACCTACATTGCAATTATTCACAAGTACTATTACTACCTTGTTAAATTCGAGACTAGAAAAGAGAAGACGTAAGGCGTTCGAAATGTGGATATGGAGAAGAATGGAGAAGGTAAAGTGGACGGAGAGGGGAAGGAACGGCGAAGTGCTCGTCATGGTGGTTGAGGAGAGGCAGATTTTAGATGGGATACGGAAGAGACAGAAGGCATGGATGGAGGGAGTACTTAGCGGGTGAGGGATGTTGAAAACAGTGTTAGAGGGTAGAAAGTTAGGTAAACGAGGGAGGGGGAGAAAGAGAATAGAATATTTAAATAGAATGAAGATAAGTAGACCTTACTGTAAATTGAAGAGGGAAGTACATGAAGGGAAGAGTAGCTGCCAGAACGCTTCCCAAGTACTCCATAAAAACCTACCTTAATCGGTAGAATACTTTAATAATAATCAATACCATAATTGAATACCATAAAATAAAAATTTTTCTAATAACAATAGCACGCGAAGGTATTTTTGTGAAAAACATTGTAGTTCCAATAAGTGAATCCTCTGAAATAATCATAAATAGACATTGGTAACACAAAAGAAGTTAAGACGTTAATATGGTGTTAACATGACCTTTTTTGTCTGATTTAATTCCCTGAGAAGGGATTGTAGCCTAAGGTATAAACTGAGAGCGGTTGTCAATTGAATTGAGAACGAGTCGGTTTACACATCATTTCCATTTTTTTCTGTGGATCTGTTAAAGAGAAATGAAATTGAGTGAGAAATGGATTATAGATTATTACAATGACAAGGAAAGTGAAATTTATAAAATGGTCCGATGAACTTTTGCTGCTACTGAAGTTGAACTACAAACGCTGAATAACTATTGACACACTACCTTCGCTTCTTATTAATATGTCCAGTATTATTTTAGAAGCTTAAAATGGATATTACAAATAAAAAAGAAATAAATAAAAAAATAGGAATCTCCTTTCATTTTTACCATAACCTGGAGATGTTTATTTTTGCTTGACTTTTTAAAACTGCTATGGATTGATGCCTGAGCCATCGGAAGAGAATGGTGTTAAGTGTGTAACAGTTATTACTGACATCTTTTTGTTTCAAAAGAGTAACTACGGATTGTTTTGATTGATTGGAATATTTTTCATGAATGACTGAATACTGAGAAATATCCGTAGTTACTGAAGAATGATCGTAGGCTTTCCCGGCGTATTGAATTGTGGAAGGCTACTCGGGATTTCCACCGGGTCAGGTTCTCCAACTCCAACAACTCGCTCATCGAAATGTCGGCCGAGATTGGAGAACCTGACCCGGTGGAGATCCCGTGTAGCCTTCCACAATTCAATACGCCGGGAAAGCCTACGATCATTCTTCAGTAACTACGGATATTTCTCAGTATTCAGTCATTCATGAAAAATATTCTTAAGAATAAGCTAAGTGGCCAAATATTTTTAGGCGAGGAAATGAACCTCAATATCGATATATATAAAATGCGAAAGTCAATGTGATATTTAAAATTTAGCAGGAAAATTTGACCTATAAACCAACTCAAAATTAACTGCAACGTCTGGTATAATTTTTCTTATGATTTTTACCATAAAATTGAGTAAAAACGTTGGAACATTATAGATTTCACTGGCGAAGTAGAGTTATGGTAGATTTATTATTCATAGTTTAGATATAATGCCTAAGTCATTGGAAGAAAGTGACTTTTATCATTGAATAGTTGTTTTAACTTTTTTTATTCAAATAGTACACATATTACATAGGTAGAAATTTGTGTAAATATTCCTTAGACCAAGCGTGGGACGTTTTTATAAATATTTTACGCAAGAAACCAAACCCCAATATCGATGTATAAAATCTTAAAGTCAATGGGATATCAAAAATTTAGCACATTTGGCCTAAAATACCAACACGAAATTAACTCGTACATCTGGTATTGTTTCCCTGGTGATGATGGCAATTAAACTTGATTCAGGCAAGCGACCAACCCTCAGTATCAATGTATACAGTGTTAAAGTAAATATGATATCAGGAATTTAGTATATTTGACCTTAAATACCAACTCAAAATACCAACCAAAAAAAACAACTCAACCTAAATACCAACTCAAAAAAAAAAATCTTACGTCTGGTATGGTCACCCTGGTGACGTTCACGATTAAACTCGAGTGAACACTCTATAACATCGTAGATGTTACTCGGCGATGGCGAAGTTCATTCCGTGGGAAGGGCTCGTACCTTAGAAAAGAAGATTGGGGAGCTGTAGTCAACTCAAGCGAGAACCAGTCGGAGGCACACAGCCCTTCGATTCGCTAGTGAGATCCGTTAAAGAAATGGAAAGAGATGGAACTACGGGGAGGGTGGGAGATTTTTTTTTTATTTCGGAAGGCCTTGCAAGCACACCCGCTGCTAATGGTTTTCCTTTTCCAATGTTTTTCCCTCCCATCTCTCTATCTTTCTCTTTTCAACAAGGCTCCCCTTCTCACCCCATCGCCAACTTCTTGCTCCAGACCGCGACTTCACAAGGGAGGCAGCTATACACCACCTCACAAAACCCCACCTCTCAGAGCACCAACCCACCCAGTTGGAAAAAAAGTGGGCGGGGCCAGATGGGAGAAAGCATTAGCTACAGTCACTAGGGATAGAGATACCATTCTTACGTGCTGATGTTCTGATAATAAAATAGGTATGACAATACATTGATTAATATTTAGATTATCATGTAGTTTTCCAACAAAATTATGTTGTGGGAGTCAACCGAGAAAAGGTTTTTTAAAGTCCATTTAGACTTTTAACAAATTAAGGACCGCATATTTTTTGTCGAACTTACCACAGTGGCCGGGTATTTTTCAAGGCAGGCTGTTTTTTTGCATGCAACTTTAATTTGGTTTACATGTGAATAACTTTTACAATATCTCTTTCAAATTTTTAGAATTTTAAGATAAAAACTTATGCCATAATATGAATATGCAATTTTTACAAACAACGTCGTTACAATGTAACATTGCATGTGGCATATAAAGGCAACGTGTAGAAAACAAGAGTTATCTCGTGCTCCGTCCGTAACAGATGGCTCGCGAAACACGAATATACTCGTCATCCGTCCGCAATGTGTTGATTAAGTACTAAACGATTCAACGCTGACTTGTTATCATCAGGTAAACTGGTTTTTGCACAAAAAATTATAAAAATAGCATAGTGAACAATCAGTTTACCTGAGAATGATGCAGAAGCGTTGAAACACGTTGTGTTCAATTAAAAGTCATGCGTGGATATTTAAAAATATTTTCCTTGGCAATCCTAGTGACATTTTCCATGACATATCGTCTGAATCCGAAGTATCTTAGGAAGTAAGCCGCCTAAAGTTAGTAAAATACGATGTAATGACCTTCCTAAAGAAGAGAAATAAAACTGATTATAAATTGCATTTCTTTATTTTCTCATTCAGGTTGCGTTCTCCAAATTTATTGAAAAGATTTCCGTGCATTGTGCATGATTCGTGCCGCCAATTCACGAAGTTGCAATATATTGATACAGTCCACTGTTATTTTAGTTGCGAAATAGATTTGAGTTTACTCATCGGGTAAACGGGTCGCTCCTTCAGAGGTGATAGTCCTTCAAACCTTTGAAAAAGCGACCAGCTGGGGTCGCGAAACGCCGAGAGATAACCTGTATTATGGAGTAAGACCAGAAAAAGTTTATTAAATCAATCAGATAATTTTCGAGCCTCTTTTTGATATGAAAAGAGAGCCCCAAATTCATGTAAAACATACATTAATTACCTTTCTCGTGAGGAGGAAAAGAGTTGGCTTAAAAAGTGCTCTTTGTTCTTTCATCAATCAGATTGAGTCCTCATCATTTATTACAGATACTGAAAACATTTTTCAATACCGCTGATTTAATAATAAAACAGGTATTGCAAAACATTGATTGATATTTAGATAAACATGAAGTTTATTCTTTATTCATGATTCCGCGGCTCATGGTTATTAAAATAAAATGTTTTTGGTCTAGCCAAGTAGCGCACCAAGACTTGTCTTATTAATGTTCTGATATTTACGGCCAATTATTAAGAATCGAGTTATAGATTCTAAAAAGAAAATATGATTGATTGAATCTGTAGATTGCGTTGCACTTTCTATTGTCATTTTCGGAACTAAATTACATAACTATCCTACTAATTCTATTCATTGCTCTTTCATCTCTCCAAGTAGCAAGCTTAAAGGATTCACCTTATAACCAGCAAGGGCCATGCCACATACCATATTGGTACCCCTAGAGAGGCCCTTTCGTGATACTTTGCTGGCTTGATAAGAAGAAGCGCGTTCGTTTGAGTTTAAAATCCAAACACACCCACAACAGTTGCGGATGGGCGATGGTCCAATTGGTGATCCTGAGTTAATTCCTGGGGATTTCTATTTAGGGGACCCAAAATTATATCCTAAAATCCTTGAAAATGGATTTTATAGCATTATGATATTATGAATATGTCAATGACAAAGTTAAAAAAAAGTATTGTTTCTTAGTCATTTTTATGTATCTTAGTCAGTAAAATCTTTCTCATATTAAAACATAATGATATTATGCTTAAAATTTACCATATGCATGTGCATAAAAATGTTCTATTTGTTCAAATAGAACATTTTTACCACCATACCATACCATTTCAACACCACTACAAGTAATTGCAACAACTACACCAAAACTGATTGCTAAATGTTTATGATGAATGTCCATCTAAAATCTATGAAACGATATGCAAAAAAAATGTTAAATCTATGAAGCGTTTTAATTTTAAAAATGGCCAATTGCCACTAAATATTATTTTTTCAACCCAACTCCATCCCAATTTCGCTCTTCCTTTCCAAGTCAAGCAGCAGTCTAGGATGGCAAACGCTATTGCCAGCGGCGGAGATTATAATAAACCCCAATCATTATGAGCTGCCGAGGAGCTTGAAATTTAAGGTTAGCTTTTAAGGGAATGCAGTGTAGAAATAAATCAATTAGAGGATTGTTAACTGATTCATTATGATTTTGAAAAGAAGAATTGAAAGATATGACGTTGCCTATAGAAACCTGATCATTTTTCCGTCCTACTCCCTATCATTCTCGTTATAAACCTGCAGCCAAGTGGGCTGCCTGAGATGGCCCACATTATAACCAACCAAGGACTCCCCGCCATGTACTTCCCGATGGGGGCATTCCGTGTTGCTCTTCAGGCACAAGAAGAAGAAGCATGCTCGCACAGTTTTTGCTCCAGACATTCACCCGCTGCGGTTGTGGAGAGGATGGGCGTGGGTGTTGCTTAAAGGGGCGGAGGTTGAGTGAATAAATGGGGAGAAAGGGAGCCTCCTTCCCGTGAGGAGCGTTCCCTTTTGATACCCCTGCCTACGGCACCCTATTACCACCTCGCCCACCCTCTCAAAATGCCCCTCCCTACAGATATAGACTTCGCACATTGTTGTTGAAGTCTCGACCAATTAGGACGACAAAGTCCCCTCAGAGAGTGGGTTATATCGGAGTGAGAATTCTAAGAGTTTATGCCTGTATTTTAACATCATGTATCCTAAAATGAGTCCGAGAGACAATAAAACAACACTAAATATAGTGACCGAAACTAGTGGAAATAGATAACTAAAACTTATTGAAAAAATTCAATTATGATTATTACTACGTTATTTCTTACTCAAAATGATTTTTAAAAATTACCGAAACCTTAAATGTGCACTAATTTGGAAAAAAATGGGATGGAATTTATACAGCACCTTCAAGGTTGGACAAAAAAAACCTCCAAGAAATAGCTTTAATAGCATACAGAAAACATCAAAATAATGAATACGTCACATTAGGAGATTGAACTTAATAGGAAGGTGGGGGTCTTATACCATTGCCGCGGGATGTTTACCTGAACACACTTAAATGTAGCATTAATTGTACACCATTATTGGCTCCAGGACTCATAAAATCATTCTGGTACACGTTATCAGGTCTCTGAAAGTTTAGAAAACTGTATAAAACATAGCTGTGATTCTTTCCTGCCAATTGAACGGCGATCCAAATATGTGCAATGTATGAAGTCACATGAAATTGAGATGAGATGACACTGTCTCCAGTGTTCACGAAACAGTTACTTATCCTCAGCAGTTACTGCATGTGAGTCTATATGTGCTGGATATTAATTTCAAGTGAAATATCACAACGAAATATATTTTATGAGGCAATTATAGTTGGACGTGATATCAACAAAACCGTTCGGCAGTGGTGGCCATAAGAAGGGATGGGACTATAATTTTTGTCCAATAAGATTAAGGATAGGATTATAATTCGCAATTATTATTTGCTGTTGGTTGTAACTGTAACCACATAGCATTGAAATGATTGCTTCATTTAACTCAAATAAGAAAATTCATAGGAGATACGTAAATAAGGAGCACGCCCTTAATTTTTGCGTACTAAAAACTAAAAGAGGATATGAGAACATCTTGCATCCAATAATTGAAGCGTTGCCATGGGAACGGTATTTAGTAAAAAATAATCGATTTTTTCGTTTTGGAGAACATAGCACATGCAAATGCCGACGTCATGGACAACGTAGAAAGTCAATTGGTAAAATATATCAGTTTCTACAATTGACTAGGTTCGTGCACTAACATAATCTTCACAATGTTGGCAAACCTCTCTCCTGCAAATTTCATATTTAGTGACTTAATATCCTTCCTATGTCAATGCTTCAATTTATTTGAGAGCCTACCACAAAAACATCTTGGCACCTTTAAACCTGACAATGGTATACTGCTCCGTTGTTATACTGCTCGCATCAGGCTTCTTCGGAGTGTAATAAATATAGATGTACAGCGTGCCAATAAAATATATTGCATTGCTACTCCAGAGGATAGAAGTAAAATGACACGATATATCAATATTAAACAACCAGAAGGATATTCTCACGAATTTAAATTGATGCATATGATAGACCAATACTTCCATAGAATGACAGCGATGAGTGGCATTCCGCCAAATATTCCTAAACGAGTCTACAATTCATGAACAATAGTAACCACCATCCTCACAAATTTCAGGACAAGTAAAAGGATTGATATTAGATTGGACGACGACCGATATTTCTGGCCGGGAAATCGATCTCTTTCATAAGGAGTATATTGAGAAGTTTCCAACGGACTGATTGACGGAAAACAGAGAGATGAGTGTTTAAGATATTAAATATTTTGTTAAATTAATTGGCAACTGGACTCATTTTGGGACTAATTTGCAATTATTAGAGAATACGTCGGCATTGTGAATTATTGCAAGTGCTATGCGTTTTTACAGCTGTATTATAGAAAATATTATGAAGTATGATATTACATTTAATGAATGCGCTAATTTTAGTAACTTGAAAATAACTCGTTTTTGATTTTTCACGATCCTTCACCATGCAATATAATTTTGCTGAATTAAATACTTTAAAACACGCTGCTTCGGATTTTCTTCTATGCTCAATATTCTTCTGATGTTCTGATAATTTTTCAATAAAATCATGATTAATGGGAATTTGATTTGCGATGCACGTCATATGTTTTAAAACATTGTAAGCCTTGTTAAGTAAAACTGACTTTATATTCAAAAGGACAATTAAGTTTACCGTTAAAAATAATGCCAACAAATTTTGGAAATTCTTTTCCATTTTTAGACCTTGTGCATCACATTGTGCCGAAAGTGCCAAAGCATTCATTATACTGATAGTTATTTAAATGTAAATTACAGAAAATATAATGCTATTAAATTATAGCTATAAACATTGACAATTTGAGTTCAAAAGAAGTGACATGCTTTGGTGATAAAAGCATCTTTGCCCTGCGATGATGTTTTTTCTGGTTTTTCTCGGATACGTGCTTTCAAACTCGAGTGGCTTTAAATGCTTACATGGACAGCAGTTTGCTCCCTTAGCACTGCACCACAGCACGGGCAATAATTACCGCCCCTCTTCCCTCCTCCTATCTCCCTTCAATGATCGATTGGTTGCAAAAGGGATGGACAAGCTAGGTTACGACTTGCTTGCCAGCCGCGGTACCTTCTGGGAAGCGAAGCATTCAGCAGCGAGGAAAATTGTTATCCTGGAGGCGAATGCCCCCCAGCAAGACAGTTTACATCGATTGAGCGGCTCTTCCCCTCGCCTGTAAGCGTCCTTGCATGAAATAGCTCCGTCCCCGGATAAGATATGTACTCGCGTCTCGCATTTTTCAACGGCTCAGCCAACGGAGGAAAATATTTATTATGATTGAGCTAGACTCAAGAAAAGCGTGAACATTGTGACTCTCATCTATTAAATTTTATGCAAGATGACATTTACTAGAGAATTAAGTTTAGGTGTGCAACTAGACTAGAAAACTCAGTAAAATATCATGCGGTATTTTTAATTGCTTGGTGACCGAAAATTATATCACAGAAATTAATTTATTAAAAAGATAATTTTGTTTTTGCAGGAAATCGAAATATATATAATTTCTAAGTCGAGGAATCGCGATAGATAATTTATGCAAACTTTATTTATGCCTTATCCCATAATCAGGTATAAAGAAGACTGCAGAATCTTCATCATAAGCTATCCTTCCATGAACAGGTTCTCCTTATTATTTACTTATAGCTACGCATTCCGACACGAATTATGTGTGTTGAAATCTATTCTTGAGTAATGATAGACAGAATTAAAATTGCTATTACCAAACATGTATTTGAATTATATTTTAATTTTTTATATTTTAATTTTTTTTGGAAACTCAATGCTTTCAAGTGTTCGTGTTACTTTTCAAACATTAACGAAAAGTTTCAATCATATCTATGTCATAGTAAAATGGTAATCGGCCTTAAAATTTGGAATATTACGAAAAACTAATGCGGCTCTTGTTTTTCGGAAATACCTTAAACGGTTTCTAACAGAAGACTATATGCCTAAGTTTCACTTATGTCGTTTTTAGGTGTCCTTAAGTGAAATAGCTTCTTCCTCGGGTACAGTATGGACTTTTCTTACATTTTTCTCCTTATACTAATTCCTATTTAATGGCTGAACTTTGTGTAAACTAAACCATGAGAAATATTACTAAGGTAAAATAGCCTAATGCTTGCCGATAATCTATTTTTCAAATGAGCTTTCGTGTGAGGGATCCTTTATGTAATATGAAGTGAAATCAAAGGACTAATAAAATGTGATATTTTCATACGTTTGGTAAAGTTACTACTATATTTAGCTCAACTCAGCACATTTGTTTAAGTTGTAACTCTTTGAGTGGTAAATGAAAGTGAAATGACCTACATGGGTTGTCGTGTCTGGACTCGTGTCGGCGTTTGCGCATGAAATAGTTTCCTCCTCGGATATTTGTAGGATAGATCTCTCTCATTTTTCATCGTTTCACCCAAAGAAGATAAAAATGTATTGTAATTGTACTACTTTTCATTTTTGCGTGAAAATGTTGCTTTCATCTTTTTTCGCTTTTTTTTGTGCAAGGATTGCTATAATAGAAATAATAGCTAGAAAGGTAGGTAGAATATTTGCAGTGCCTAGGAGATTATTATTTTTGTCCACTCTTCTGCACTTTTGGCAGAATAAGAACGCGCGCTGCATTGATTATTTGCCGGCCGCAAAAAAGTTCACAGTTTTGTTAAGGAACATCTATGGTTAGTAAAGTTGATTGATAGTGATCATTACCGCCAAATACTATTCATTCTCTGTTATATTTAAATTAGAATTAATTTTTTGACACTCATTCATGATTATAATATGGTGAATTAGATTACAGGTTACAGTACTTTAAAGATTTTCTTTCAATTCACCTGTGTTGTATTTATCTCCAACTCCCTAGTGCAATGTAGGTATTACATGCATTGATCCTCAACATATTTTATGGACGGCAGTGTCATTAATTTATCATATCTTCTGCGCTACTGCTGAAAAATTCCTGTTGGTCAGTGTTTATTTCAAATTTTTGTCTGCTTTAATCTGATAGTAAAGGACTGGCTTCCCAGGGTATTCTTTTACGATCCATTAAACAGCACGATGAGAGCAAAGGAAATTTATAGGGGTCGTAAAACGTATTTCATATCGTAAAATATGCTTTACAATGTAGTAACTGTATGGAGATCTATTTTTTAAATCTTTTCTTTTCTGGTGTTAGGCCAGGAGTATCATTTGAAAGAAAGGATGAATTATCTATTTAAGAAGCAACGGACGAGTAATGTGTGTTACATAGAAACAGTTCCATTTTTGCGGAAATTCACGACACGCTCATCGAATATTTTAACTTTTTTTACCTGCTCTGTCTCTCAGGCGTGAATGTAATAGTTCCGTCCCGAGAGATTGCACTTCAAAAAAAAAGGTTTTGGCAAAATTTAATAAGACTAATTGGCAGTACAATTACGTATGATTTTTTTCGTAATGAACCAATTATAGCCTTCCTAAAATGTTAGTACAAGTAAAGGTTTTATCGGATCAATGCGAGAAAAATCAATGTGCACATTGCGCTAAAGATTCTTTTTTTATTTCTTTCTAATATTTTTGTGTGCTTTCCATACACCGTAGAAAAGGTTCGGTGAAAAACAATGACAATTACTCGTAATATAATTACCAATGACTTCCGTGATAATACAATAGCTGACTCATAAAATGCGAATTTATAGTAAATTTTCCATTAAGCTAATGCGGCAAAAATCGATGGAAATAATAATACCAATAAATGTTACTGTATTTTCCCATAATCTTTTTGCTGTGTGGCCTTTCACAGCTAGTATCATACTATTTCATATAATACCATTTTGACATCGGTCGTATACTTTACAGAATATACATTGTGCTTAGTCTTTGTAATTTTAATAGCCATGAGAATTGGTAAGGCGGCCAAAATGTTTGCATCACACCCCGTTGGCCTGGGTTCAAATCTCGGCGATAGCAGAGGTTTCAGAGGTTACCTGTTTCGAACTAGAGTATTTTGTGCAGGCCATCTTAATTGCAGCTCTGCGTCCGTCGCGTAAGACGCCTAGCCGAGGTCCCCTTGGCGCCTTTCGTTAAGAGCCTTCGTTCCCTACCCTTCCCCCGAAGCACAACGCACTTTAGTCTACGGTTATCTCTTCCATACACCATAAATTCATTTATTAATTTAGAGGGTGAGATGACAAGGGGAACAAGTGATTTTTTTTCTAAACAGACTTTGGCACAGACATATGATTAAAGAAATTATAAAAATACTTGACGGCCAATAGATACTAATGAGTATCTTCTCTGTGCTAATTTCAAGTGAAAAATAAAATGCATTACCAAAATTCAAGTTGAACTTGTTTGTAATATATACCTATTTCTTTATTCCTAACTCTCTTTAGAAAAAAATTACTTGTACCCCTTGGCTTCCTCACCCTTGAATTGTCATTATAAATACATCCCTATGTTGAGAGAAATATATACCGTGGATGGAGTAAATTTGCATGTTATTACGCTGCACATAAATATTTCTGCATTCCATCAACATATTCAATATTTATTTGCCATGTTTACAATTGCCAGTTGCATAAAATGAGGGCTTGGTACGAATATGTGCCACTTTGGCAATATATGTCCTTTCTTAATTGGATCTATCGACAAAGTTTCTCTTTCACGATAATTGCATCATGTCAGAAGGGGACCTATTTGAATCTTGAGCTGGCATTTTGCATTTGGATCATCCTCGTAATTTGCACGCTGCGCTTGCGATGTTCACTGCACTGTGGTCCTATTCGCCTTATCCTGAACTCTCAAAAATATCACGCCTTGTAGCAGGAAGGCGTGTGTTGTATGGAGGTTTGAAGGCGTCAGGTGGAAGAGATTAATTGGCGGAATGGGTTGAAGGGATGTTGCAGGCACGGATAGGAGGAATTCGTTCCCTTGTATCGTCGCCTTAGCCCGAAATTTGATTGCCCTGGCACAAGAATACTTCAATGATATACGGGAGGTACGCTGTTATCGAAGCCAAGTACTGGTGCATTTTTAGGCGCAGCTCAAATCCCTGCTTCGAATGGCGGGAACTTAAAAAGCTCACCGTCTTCAATGAGTTTGAAGGTTATGGGATTGAAAATAAAAAATTAGTTCTGACAAAATATAGTGACAATAGGTACCTCAAGTAACATTGCACGGGATGATAGTGCGGTTTAGGTAACTACTACGTTCTTCCATTAAGAAGTAGGTAATAAATTTTTATCTTAAGAGGGTGGTCAACAAGCTGATAATAATAAAATTAAATGTTAAAGTATCGAAAAAGTATATTTACAGTTCTAACTCCTAGGATAAATACTAATTATCATTCATAAGATTTCAAATTAAAATAGAAATCCAGGAAGCAAAACAAAATATCGAAGGAGTTATAAGAACACATTTGACAAAACCAAGGACAAGTGTGTGCCGTCATTTCGGTGATTTTAAACGTAAGTTGTTCAATATATCTATTATCACACTTATTTATGCTAAATTTGACGAAATTGCATGTGACATTAAAACTATAACTTCAAATGAAAAATCAATAAAAAAGCTATGATCAGGAAAGGAGTGCTGAATTAAACTAGATGAAATCAAAAATTAATGACGTGAGTAAAGTTTTAAAATTCGTTTCCTGCAACTGTATTGCAGAAAAAAGAGGTATTTTGGTATCCAATCATTCAATTCAGGGCGTCTTAAGTATCTGCTCCGAATGGTAAGTGCCCGAAAAAGCTCTACCCACAACTGCTTCGTAAGAAGGCGAGGAATGAATCAGTCAATGGCATTTGTTTTATTGGGACTCAAGACGGAAAATACCCATTAAAGGTAAGTCCTTTCTCTCCACAGGATCTAAAGTATACAGGTCTGGAGATACGATACGAAAAAGGGATCGATAAAAAATACTGCACAACGCCGCTACGTCACGGTGAATGGATTTTCTCAATTGAATAGTTCCATTATCACGCTGGGAAAATGAAACAAAGACTTTTCACGATTAAATTCATAGCATATTAGCCGTATACCAATGAAAGGTTGGCCTTTTCATTTTACTTCATCACGATAGAATATTTCCTCTACGTGAAATCTGAAATGAATATTTTCACCTGATTACGTCCACACAACTCGCTCTAATGACCAAATGCATTGAAAAACTAACTGATAAAACTCGAAAACTATTATTTTCAATAATTTCGGAATCAAAATTTCACGTGCTGCTTTTTATTGAAATTAATTGTCAAAATATATTTATGGAATCTTCCTTCTCTGAACCAAAACTACACGTAAACGTCTTAAAAAGCAAAAAAATATCTTAAGCCCGTATTTCCTGAAGGATAGCTGAAAATAAACCAATGCCTTGTGACTGTTGCAATGACATGTCTCTAGAGAAATAAAATTCACTCCGTACGTTAAGCATTGAATGTTCACATCGAATTTTTATTTATTATTATTAATCACACGCCAGTGTATAAATTGTTTATCAACGGAAGGCATGTATGCATAATGATTAAACATTATCGTAGCCATGATTGGTGTTAATAAATATTCAGTTGGGGAGGTACAAGAGAGATTTTAATTTCCAATGTCGGGTTTCTTCAATGTTTAGCTGGAAAACTTAGGGGATAAAATATGAACATGAAATGGTAATTTCCACTCTTAGTTCACACAAAGTTCCGACACTCAATGAAATTTTCATCTCTGAAATTACATAAGTGTTGAAACCATAGTCGGCAGTGGAGTTATACATTGAAGTTTCGAAATTACCATTTGTTGTTTATAATTTACCATCCATATCTCCAAACATAATAAGAGACTCAAGATAAAAGTAGGAGGGCTAAAACTTGAGCCGGTTGAGCAATTTAACTATTTCGGCAGCACATTAGAGTAAAACGGATACTGTAGTAAAGACATCAGGAAGCGAATTGCATTAGCAAAGGAGGCGTTCATGAACATGAAGGAGCTTCTGAGAAGTTCACTACGTAACAGTTTAAATAAAAGGTTAGTGAAGAGTTTGATCTGGAGTGTAGCTCTCTACGGTGCGGAAACGTGGGCACTAAGGAAAGAAGACGAGAGAAGATTGGAGGCATTCGAGATGTGGGTATGAAGAAGAATGGAGATAGCGAAATGGATGGAGAGGAAAAGGAACGACGAAGTTTTTGATATGGTTGGCGAGGAGAGGAAGCTTTTAGATGAGATACGGAGGAGACAGAAGGTATGGATGGGAGGAGTACTTAGCGGGGTGGGGATGTTGAAAACGGTGTTAGAGGGTAGAATGTTAGGGAAACAAGGGAGGGGAAAGAAAAGAATGAGATTTTGAGATAGAATGAAAGGGAGTATGCGTTGAAGTGAATTGAATAGGACAGGGCAGGAAGGAAAGGGAGGCTCCCAGATCACTTCTTTAGTATTCCATGGAAACCTTCCTTAATCGGTAGAATCCTATAATAATAATATCCATATATACCAAATATCCATATATAAAACTGAAAAGGGTACTAATGTTAGGGTTAAGTTAGTTACGATTAGAAAAGTTAGGGGATAAGTCGTTTCCTACAAAGAAATTGATAAATTTAAGCTCAGCCCCCGAAATTATAGTTATTGGGCTTCTTACGGGTTTGTGCCATTAAATCTTCGGTTATTTTCCACTGGAGGTGACGTAAGCAGCATTAGGTAGGGCGTAGGATGGAGAAAGGGATTTAAAAAAATAGGACGTAATGGCGTCGTCGTATCCTTTTGAGCGGATCATTCCAGATTCGCGACTGTTTTTTTTTGTCCCGCGCCACGACAAGGGAAGAAACTTGAAGGTTATAGGTGGAGTATTCAGATCGCTTTGGGGTGGTATTTGGGGGAGTAGGTTAGGTAGGTAGGGGCTAGAGGGGAAGGTTTGAGAAGTGGTACGATATCTGGGGCTCGGCTCGTGCGCTTGCGCCCTCAGGGTCAGCGGTGGGAGAACGTCGGGAGCGGAGGTGGGGGTAGAGCTCTTCCGTCACCTGAACTAAAGCGAAGCGCATGCAAAGATGAGCGAGATGGCTGTGTTCGAATGCACAAAAGACATCTCTCCTGCATTCCGTTCCGCTAACAGAACGCGGGCCTGGATGCGCTGTGCCCAAAATTCTTCTTATGCGAACTGGCTAATTCACGATTGACGCTCTCTCTAAATATGAAACGTTGGTACCTACCTATGGGAATCAAAAGGGTTCTCAGATCTTTGATAACATGCACACTTCCATGGAATTTTGTCGATGGTAAAATTTTGTCTCAGTTCAAAGTTCTTTCATAGCTCTACATCAATAAAGTTTACAAAGAGATTTTAGCAATAAAATTACTTCTTCTATGATAAATGGATATCCACCTGGATATCCGCCTTATTTGCTCAAAAACGATTGTAACTACAATGAATGTAAAATGAAAGGATTAACTTCGCTTGGTTCACAAATATATTAAAAAAAAGAACGAGCTGTGTTTCATAGCCTGGTTAGGTGCATTTCTAGGTTTCAGAACACGTTTATATCTTACCTGAAGATGTAACCAAATTATGAAACCCAGGTCGTGTTTTTTTTTAATGTAATATTAGTGAACCTCACAAATCTTATAGTTCCATTTTCCATAATGGAAAAACGTACACAAAGTTAAGCCAGAAATAATCAGTTTTAAGATATTAGTACCAAACGTTACACAAGATGTCATATTTCTGATCTATTGATGCAACACAATCGTACAGCGATTTTCAAAGATCTTTTATAGTATATATTTCGCGCTGATGAAATTCACTACCTGATGATGTTAAAATATGCAAATTCATCGCAAGTTTTAAAAGAAAGGTTTAAATTTAATATATTCCAGCATGCTAAAATGAAAAGAGAAATTTTTGTATGTTTTTATTGTCGCATCATCATTCACTCCATGCAATATTATGTAAACATTATCCATTATCTTTGAGTGGTATAATTGTTATAATAATAATGTTATTTTATTTTTTGATTATGAAAATTTATTATTTTTTCATTTATCAATGTCTAACGGACCAATCGAGTCCACGATTATAAACATTTTTGTTATTAAGCTATTATTATAAACGGCGCAAAATCAATTCGTTTCAAACTGCACCGCCATTAAAGTGAGGAGATGTTATTATCTACCAATATTTAAAAGAAATTTCCTAAACTTTTCCTACAGCTAAAAAACCGTAATACTTTTTATTTCGTATGCTTATTTAATCTACAAGATTTTCCCTTACTTTTTCACTGATCTTGTTAATGTTTTAATATAGCTTTCAGCCACTTTATCCAGCCTCTTCTCTAAAAACAAAGTTCATCTGCCTTAGTTAATCATTACAATACCGTCGCAATATTCTCATGTACCAAAATATTCGTCCAATCTGACCAGAAATTAGTCGGATGATGATGCAATTGCATGTTGAAAACAAATAGATCTTATCTTCTCAATAGCTGAGAATCACGACCATGAACTTTCCTCAAAGACTATATTATTTCTTTTCTCTTGCCATTATATATTCTTCATGAGTCTTTTTCACATGAAGTTATGCAATCCCTTGGAGTGAGAATGTAATTTGAAAATTATTTGGTCCCTGAAAGAGTAATATCTTATATCTCATTTCCTTATTTGAAAGATCGTAAAAAGTCTGCCATATGCTCCGGTCAGATCATATTTGCAGGATTATGACATTAATTGCTTGGAATAGAAAATCCTCGAAATACAAAGAGGCCCAAGGAAAATGCCTTGCCCTCCTTTACTGTATGTGCAAACTTCACATATCTTAGTTCGGGTCGGGCTCTATCCTCACTCTTCCAAGCCAACCTTCGAGTTGAATCACTGAGGGAGTTAGTGATTAAAATGAAAAGATACATTCTATGTTTCCATTCGTCATCCTACAAGAAGTAAGTTCAGGAGATGCCTTTTATCTGAATTGTATTGGTCTCAAGGGAATCTATTGTACCTCCAAAGTTCCCCGACGTTGTATAAGTGATCAATATAACTTTTCAGTTTCATGAGATATTTCTGAATCATAATAACTGTTACAAGGAATCAAATTCCCTTTAATTAATGAATTTATGATGAAATAAATTTAAATAAAACGGTAAAACTACGTAAAACACATACGATACGATTGTAACCGATTTTATCTCAAAGCCATTTAAACAAATTTCACTTCCTTTTCCATAAATTGGAGACTAGAGTAATGAGAAATTCCGTTATTCATAGCATATTAATGAAATAGAATGGCCAAAGTTCATGCTAATGTTCCTCTAAAACTTGTTAAAACATATTGTAATTCTAGGAATGCTTCAAACAATACCCTTTAGCCCCTTAAGGGTTTCATCAAAATTGAGGCAAGATGATTCGGGGAAAAAGATTTGGTAAGTTATTTACTAACTTTGTTATAATTCTGAATACTGCTAGCAGATAATGATTTTGGAGAATTAATTGAGTCAATTTTGGCTTCCCTGATCTTTATAAAGCGGCTTCAAATAAAATAATTAATTACATTTCTCGGAATGTTTTTGTTTTCTACGTCTTTTATTTGTTATCAAATCAATTTTATAGATCACTTTGAATAACTCTCATCCACCGAATATATCAAGATAGGTAATGATCAAAGAGTTGAATAATCCAGTCTCTTAGCTTGCAGTAACGGGGTTCTTCTTATAGTCCTTATCTGCTCTGAAGGTTACATTATGGGAATCGAGTCCTTATATTTCTAATCTAGAAGTAATTAATACCGCCGCCGCATACCATTTATACTTCTTTACTTTGGTAGCTCAAAATACACTTCAACCCTTTAGATGGGTCACTTGATCTAAATTTTTCTCAAGCATTCGATAGCATGAGGTAAAGAAGAAGACGAGGCAAAACAGTTATAGCTAAAGGATTTTCAATTTTCTATTTGCATTTTGTAGTATAGTACCCCGACTAAGATGGCAGGACCAAGTGAAAAGGGACTTAGGGAAGATGAGAGCAGACGCAGAATGGATGACGGATAGAGATAGATGGCGACATGTTGTTGGTGAGGCCAAAAACCTCCTGAGGTTTGAGTGGCCACATAGGTAAGGTAAGGTAAGTATAGTACTAGTGATTGTCATGATAGTCAACGACTTCTTTTAATAAAAATAGGAGATTTTTTCACCAGTGCAGTTAATTCTGTCACCATCAATGCCCTTATAGAATCGATTATTATCATTCCTTCTATGACTTTTGCGGAAGCCGGAAAATTTTCACTCGCAACATATGTACAGATGAGATAAAAAGTACTGTTTGATTGTAATTTCAATCGAAAACCCAGTTTCTCAGACATGAATTTGAGCTAGTTATAATTGGTCCGCGGATTTTCCTCCCTTAAGTCTTCGTAATTGTTCACGCAAGCCATTTAGTGGCTTATTATAATTATTGTAGTCTGCAGTGTGATTCATAAACTTCGCATAATTAAGATATGTGCCGCATAACTTGTACCCACATTAACGGCCAGGAAAGTCATACTGCCAGGATGTACGTCAATATTATTATTAATGTATTCTACCGATTAAGGTAGGTTTCCATGGAGTGTTTAAAAAGAATTCCGGGAGCCTCCCCTTACATAATTCACTTCCCTCTTCAGTGCACAATAAGACCTACTACTCTTCCTAATATCCTTACTACTGTATCCGTTTTCCTCTAACGTACTGCCTAAATAGTTGAACTGCTCAACCTGCTCAAGTTTTTCACCATCCACCTTTATCTTAAGTCTATCATTCCTCGCCCGTGAGGCTTTACAAAACCGCTTAACCTTGGTCTTCTTAACTCACCCTATTTCTGCAATGACTAATGACTCTTCAACATAACACAAGGCTTCTGAATTTAAGATGATAATAATTTAATGTCTGATTGTGAAACGGGTATTCATTTATATGGAATGGGGAAAATTGATTTTTCTTGTATGTAAAAACGCATACTACTACTGCCGCGAAAAAGGCAGAACGCTGTGCTTAAAGCATTTGTATGAAATTCTGCCGAAGTTCCGTAGGGTATTATCACATGCCATTTTTGCTATTTACATTGCCGTCGGGAGGTTTATGTTGTTGTGGTTTACTTTAAGTATGAGGAACAACGTAAAAATTTACTTGCATAAAAAGTTTTGAAATATTTTTTTTCTTATGGCTGACGTGAATTCGATATCCATTTACTCTTCTGCACCTCAGAAATTGAAATCTACCTTTCGGCTTTAAAAAAAATGAAAGAATGAGTCAAATTTATTTTTAAAAAGCTGTTTTTAATGCAAAGATTTAAAAAAATACAAATATTCTCTCTAAAAAAATGCGATGAAATGCACCAATCAAATACTTCTCCCGTAACAAGATGAAGAAGACGACCTTTTCGCCGTTCTCATAATTTATCGTGTGTTCTTCTTCCCTACTTCAACCGTAGAAGCTAAACTTCAATGTTGAAACAATATTTAATGATTCTTTGTTGTTCTCAAATTAAAAATGAGTAAAACAGTAAACGATTTTAATTTTTCGTGGTGAATACTTCTGACGAATATTTATCGGGTTTGCAGCCAGGTTAATGCTTTTACACAAGCCGACGTTTCGGGAGACGACTTGTCTCGCATCCTCAAGGCTGTGTTACTTTATGGAAGTCCGATTTCACACAATAAGAACACTACACACGGACATTAAACAAAAATTAAAACAAAAAAATAACATACTATACGACCTGACGGGCAGAATTTCATACAAATGCTTTAAGTACAGCGTTCAACATTTTTGCGGCGATATTAGTATGCCTTATTATATATACTAGAAAAATCAATTTTCCCCATTCCATAAGTGGGAAATTGGACTTCCATAAAGTAACACAGCCTTGAGGATGGGAGAAAAGTCGTCTCCCGAAACGTCGGCTTGTATAAAAGCATTAACCTGGCTGCAAACCCGAGAAACATTCGTCAGAATAAAACGATGTATAACACGACCCCAGGGAGTTTCGGCAGAATTTCATCTAAATTCTTAAATTTCAGCGTTCTATTTTATTTGCACTGATAGTAATTCCATCGAAAATTTAAATGAATTGATTTGAAAACTTTAAACCTCTGGAATCGTGTACCACTGCGTATGAGTTTATTCGATATTGACATTGAAGTTTTCGACACATGGTCCATGAACTGGATGCATCACCATTGTTTTTGGTTAATTGAACAAATTTTGGTCAACGCTTTATTTTGTTGATGCGCAGTCAAAGTGGATTTGTTATCCGTATCGCATGTGTTATTCTGCAGCCTCAAAACAAGTTACGACTTACCTGCGTGACCCCGCATAACATGATTATTTTTATCATTCCACGACTGTAAAAGCTAGTGGCTAATAACATGGTTTCCGAGCCGTGTATCTGGTCTGATTCAACAAAATATATGTCAACTGAATTAAAATAGAGCAGTATATTTTGCGTACCTCTGATCTTAAATTACACCGTACTGGCAAATGAAAAATCTGCTGTCATTTGGTCACATCGTATCTTTTGAATTGAATGAGACACAACATCGTTGTCATTAAAATAGTCAGAAGAGTTTCCAAAACCTGCCTTAACATGCAATGGTTTTGATGACATTGCCTATTTTTAGCAACATATCTGCGAAAAAATCTGGATTTGAGAAGGATATATATCAACAACATCAGTAACAACTTGAGAAGTCTACTCAAGTACAGCCTGTCTTCCCAAATTACATTAATCTTTCTCCTCCTAAATAACTGCCGATTTCATCAACAATTCAAAATGATTTTTGAGGATTGCTTTGGATATCATTAAAAAAATCTTTTTACTATAAATTCCTCGCAGAAAAAAGGAACTAGCAATTGCAAGTTCTCTTTAAATTCTCGTGTCAGTGTGGCCATGAAAAGGAGGGATTATGGTTCAAGAGTTTATGGTGATCACTTTATAACATAGTATCCATTATTTAAAATAATTATGTTGCAACAGTGATAAAGGAAATTTGTTGAGATTTCATATAAAACTGGACTATGTGGGACGTTTTCACCTATGCATTGCTCAATTTCGGCATCAAATTTCAAATTTTTCCATCATAATATCAATGAATGCTTGTGAATCTCCACGATCCTTGCGAAAAAAATGTCATAGTTTTGGTCCCAGATATATGACCAAATTCGGTCAAAAGTCTAAATCTGTAGTTTTGGACCTCAGACTGAAACAGACTTAAACATTCTTTCACGTTTTCCTGCATAACATTTTTTTCTCTCTTGATACAGGTATGCAATTTTATTTCAACTTTATTTTGGTTTTTGAACGAAAAACAATACTCTGCTCTTGAAGCTGAAGGAACACGTAATTTCTGGTTATCCTGAACTTGTAATCCCTGCAAGTGACCCTTCAAATGTTTTGACTCAGTTTTGGAGAAGAAGGAAGCCGTTGGGCAATGTTTTCGGGACATATTTTCTACTAGATAATACGCCAGATGGGTCTGTGGACTACTGCAGTGTTGCGGTCAACATTATCGGACGACAGCATCATAAGTAGTTTCTCCCTCTTAAATTTTTTTCTCTATCGATACAAGTATCCTAATTTTGAGTGACCTTATTTGTGGCTGTGGGACGAAAAAAAGACAATGCTCTTGAATTGGTAAGAGCATGTAATTTCTAGTTCTCCTCAACTTTAAAACCCTACAAGTGACCCATGAAAATGTTTGGACTCAGTTTTGGAGAGGGAAGGAAGCCGTTAGGCAATGTATTCGGGACATATTTTCTGCTCGATGTTGCGTTGGGGGTTGTCACTGGACTGCTGCAATGTTGCGGTCAACTTTACCGGGCAGCATCCACTTCAAGTGGGAGAGAGAAATAGGCTCCTCAATATAAATTAATCATTCAATAAGGGCTCTCCCACATCCATTAGTTTGGTGGAGCATCGATCGAACGCTGGCCGCTACCTACTCCAGTCCTCGTCATCGTATATATTACGCTTTCGGGTCTTCGGGATAGCCACAAAGTCGATTTGGTGTTCCGGTCGGTTGAAAAATGGCGCGGCTCCAATATAATGCTAGCACGCATTAATTCCTGGGCGGCCAATTGAATGCAAAAGGGATCACCGATCCGCGGTCCGACGGGAGCTCTTAGATTTGTAGTCAATGCTCCGCAGCAGAGAGGGATATAGATGGAGCGTATTTCGATGGCCTTTCGAGTTAGAGACCTTGTTGTGGGAGTGGTCTATTCATTCCGGTCTCTGCGAGTAATCAAATGGATTGACCGTCTGAAACGGAGGGATAAAACAGAGAGTGAACTTTCTGGTTTTTGGATTGGCAAATGCAATATCTCTGCAACAAAAAGTCTGGGTTTCACTAGAGCATTCGGATTTTTTTCTTTTTGTTACTTTCAGTTTCACCGTAAAAGTTTTGGAAATATTTTACCCATTCGGGTAAATAGCCGGCGATTCGCAGGCGTGATTCGATTTTCCTTAAGGTAAAGATGCAGCAAACCGCCGGTAGAGTGATTATCGTTAGATTTTGGTTATCGTTGAGTTCGATTATCGATAGAGTTATTATTGTTGAATATTTTTAATAGAAAATGAAGGGGCGAATTGGTTAATGGTTGATGCGATCTGCCAGTGAAAGATACAATATAGTGCTCGCACTCTTAACTTTTGATTTCAATTACAGTCTTAGTGAGTACTAAAATGAATCGACCGCATAAAACAAAGGGATAAAACGAAGAGTGGACTATATACATAGTTTCTGAATTGGTAAATGCGGCATCTCTGTAACAAAAACCAAGGGATCTGAGTTTCACTGGAGCAATCCTATTTTATTCTTTCTTTTCCTTTTAGTTTCACCCTAGTAATTTTTAGATATGAAGGAAAACACTTTGCACTTTCCACATAAAATTTATTAAACTACAGTCTACTATCTCGCGTGATTCTTGATAATGCTGCAGTGCAGCGAAACATGTCGACTGCAGTTTAATTAATTTTTATGTGGAAAGTGCAAATTGTTTCACTTCATACCTCATAATGGATCTCCACAAAATAAATGCCTCATCCATAAAACTAATAGTTTTGCTAATAGTTAATGGTTAATATGATCCGTAAGTGAAAGTTATTAAAAGGCGTTTTTCACTTTTGATATTCATTTGATTCTTTGTGAGTCATCAAAAAGAATGACCGCCTGAAACGGACGTATAATACACTCGTTAGTGGACTTTCTTGTTTCTAAATTGGTACATATGGTACCTCTGTAACAAAAACCAAGGGATCTAAGTTTCACTCGAGCAGAGGAATGTTTTCTTTTTGTCACTTTTAGTTTTACCAATTTAGTTTTGGAAATGTTTAATGGTTAAGTTGATCTGCAAGTGAAAGATATTTAATATTATGTGGAGATCTAGGTTTCACTGAAGAAGTCAGATTTTTAAATTTTTAACTTATATTTTCATTCCAATAATTTTGGAAATTTTCAATCGCTAAGTTGATCTGCGAGTGGAAGTTATTTCAAATTGCTTACATTCTACCTTTTGATTTTCATTTAGGCCTCAGTAAGTTACCAAATGAATTCCGGTCTCAGCGAGTAATCAAATGGATTTCCCACCTGAATTGGAGGGATAAAACACTAGAGTTAACTTTCTGGTTGCTGAATTGGTAAATGAAGTAACTCTTTAAAAAAAATCTAGGCATCTAGGTTTCACCTAAGCAGTCAGTTTTTTTCTTTTATTACTTCTAATTTCACCGCAACATATTTTTTCCGGAAAAATTATTACCTTGAGCCAATATTAACTTGATAAGTAGGTAACGGGTCGAAATACGAAAAAAATGTCGGTGTACATATTTATAAAACTAATAAAAACAAAATAAGTACCGTAAAAAAGTACTAATATGAGTAAACCCCTGAAGACGATGGCAGACTCAGCCATTGAAACGTTGGGAGAATTAACCCAATACCACACCCGGTGGGAAGCCCGAGAAATTTTTCATCAAACTACATTATATTCGGCAGTAACAAAACAAATTGGTGAAGGAAATTGAATATGAAAGCAGAGGAAATCTGTCAATAAATTAGTGGTACACCAAGAGCCACTCTTGGCAATCCTCATTGCCGGTCTACTTGGGAGTACTGGCTGCCACCCTCGCTGCCTTCAACGACCGTTTGGACTCTTCCTTCGCCTTAATTGAGTTGGGCTCTCCTCTTCGCTAATCCTTGGCGCCCTGGGCGACGGAGGATCCTTCGGATGAAGGCTCCTCACGACGGGTTGGAGGTTATATCCTCATAATCCAACTCCCCCAAGCTCCCCTTACCTTCTTACGGAAGTATCCACAGCGCATCCAGTACGAACACCCCTTGCAGCGGGGGACTAACCCGATGAACCGGATGAATAGGGCCAACTCACACAAGATGGAAAACAAAAGCTCCTTACAGTCTTACAGTGAGTGGAAGTTAATCCTTGGTATCCTAAGAGGGTTTTTCAACAACCTTGATATTCAATTTCGACTACCATGTGGTATAGGACAAAATTCACTAATTCTTGGTTAACCTTGCCGTATTCCATCATAAGTTTTTCCTGGATGTACACAATTACTTATACCACTTTTTTATATATGAAACCGTGACCCGGGTTGTTTCTAGTGAACAGTTAGAAATTTAAAAAATTATTGAAAGTCAAGACAGTACTCTTATAAATGAATATCTCTACCCATCCTTTTCCCCTATTCTGGCGTCCGTTTTAAAATTAATCAAGTAACTAGGTAACAATAAGATAAACAAATCATAATTAGCGCCTGATGATGATGATTATTCATTGAAACCCGGGTCGCGCTCTTATGTATAAAAAAGTGGTACAAGTAATTGTGTAAATCCAGGAAAAACTTGGTATAGGACAACATAAATACGGTGCAAAGTGGCAGCTTTTTAGGGCCATACAGCAGATCATAACTGAATATTTAGGATTCATCAAGCGTATTTATTAAACGGCCGGTGTCCTAACACCCCCTGCCACACGACTTTTAAGACGGCTAGCATGTTATTATGTAGATGTAGATGTATCAATCTAGTCAGTATTTGGCATCTCCAGCACATAAAGTAGGAATTTACTCACCGAATCATCTAGATAATAAGAGCTCACTTAGAAAAGCAGGGAAAGAGTGCCTTCGAGTCTTCAGTGAGTGGTAGTATTTCTTGGTTTCCATTGGGTGTATTTCAACTACCTTGATATTCAATTTTAATTCCGCAAAATGATACAGAAAACAAAGGTGGTACGCAGTGGCAGAATTTCAGACACATATGCTAGAACATGGCTCAATTTTGAGTCCTCACTCTACCTAGGTGGTTCAGATCTCATGCTCAAGTAGAGTTTAAGTTAGAGTTCGTATTTTGGAAACTAATTTCATTCACATACCACCCCGGAAGTCGCCGCAATAAGCGTGTTATAGGGGGTGTCAGGACACCCCCGCAAAAAATAACCAATAAAATGGAAATGCTCTAAACGGAAGTTTACTACCAACGGAATGCGCTTTTAGCCCAGTCAAAATAGACATTGACCCTTGCATAAATTGCCAACAAGCTGAAAATTTGCATGAACTTCAAGAATACCACTCTAATGAAATCCTGAAAAGTCCCCATCGATCCCGTGAGTGCAAAAAATTGTATTCAAGGTCAAAGGTCACAAAAATGAATTTTTTTGCAGTTTTTTGGCCAAACGGTTAGTTTTATGATAAAAGTTGCTCTGTTCAAAATTGTAGTTCAAAAAATTATCTACAAAGTTGTAATTTTTTTTCTCTAAGATTTACCGTTTCTGAGAAAAAGTCATTCGAATGTAGGCTGGAACTGTATTTTTCGTAATATGCTTGACTATATTGTTGCGTCCTTCGAACATTATTGGAACATTATTAACTATTATTTAAAAGGCTATTTCTCAGAAACGGTAAATATTAGAGAAAAAATAGAAATGAGAATTACCTACCTTTTTTCTACATTTTAAAATTAGAAACGTGCCTACCCCTCTGTGGACCTGCATTGAAAAGAGCGGGGGAACCAACAATGTTCCGTCTAGCATTTATTTAAGTCTTTTATTGTTCGGGGGAAAACGAAGTCAGATACCTATCCCTTCGGAAAATTTCGGCCTCTTAATTTATCGTTACAGTCCCCCCTGGAAATTAACTGGGGTTCTAATGTGATGCTCTGCATGCATCTCTGAAAGATACCTATTCTCAAACAGTCAGGCAATCTAAGGCCAATAATTCGCCTAACACCAGGTCAAATCACTCAAGCTGTAGCAATTTTGGCAACGTTTAGTGGTAAAATTTACAAAAAAAAAACATTTACTTCAACTCTTGTTACTAAAGGTCACCCATTTATCAACAAAAGCTTAAATAGAGAAAAATGAAATACGTGTAAGAAGCGAATCTTTACAAGCGATGTTCCATTTCGAAAATGTTTTGCGACGGCGGCAGACACCTTGGAACTTGGCAGTTGAATATTGAATAGGGATGAAGCTTTTCTACTTTTTCGAAAATAGTTGGTTGGGGCTGAACGAAAGAGGGCTGAGGAAATGCATATTGGCCATCTCAGGTGAGGGTAAATAGATTTATCGTGGAATGGTGTTTAGGAATAGTTATAGTCGCTGAGTAAACGTTATTCCATGAATTCGAGCAAGCAACGATATAATTATGACTCTAATACACGTAAAACATGATTTTTAGGTCATGCAGTTTCCAATTTTCAAAATACTAGGTTTTTAAATTGGATGTTTCTTACAATATACTCATGGTGGGATGCAAAAGCCTCAAATAATCTTCAGTGAATCGAAGTTAATATTTGGTTTCCTAAGGGGGTATTTCATTCCCCTCATTTCATTCCCATTCCCCCCTTGCTAGTTGATGTCGAATCAGCTATATATTGATTAGTTAGTTAAAAGAGTTAATATAGTTATCGTTAGAGATGCTTTACAATTAGACCTATGCAAATATATTGAACTTAATATCGATTCTCTTTGTTCTAACTAACACAATATTAATCTGAGAAGTTTCACTCTTGTTAAATTAGTCCGTTTGGTACGACTTATAGATAGTTATTTATGATTTTCCTTTACGTAAGTCTAGTCCTTCAATAATTTATACCTTCGTTTTCCAAGAATATTGTTCACTTATCCGAGGCTTATAATATGATTTCTATTCAGCCTAATAATGTGGAGAGCTAATTTGCTTCTCGATTGCAACTTCATATCCTCGACCTAATTTTTTCTGTCATTTTTTACATCATGTTTCTTATAAATATGAAAATATGTGATTCAGAACTGTTCATTAGCTTCAATATCTCGTTAGTGCCACTCCGGCTGGATTTTTAATTTTTTTCTGATTTCCGGTTTAGTATATTTATTTTTATTTATCTCTAGCCATAAAAACCAATTGAGACCCTCCAGCAGTAGCTTTCATTGGTGAGAACTACAAAAATAAAAAAGAATACCTTTCTTCAAATTAGTAGAACATTTATATTTTATGGTGTGAGGAATGATTGATAGTGTATGTATCGCGGAAAAGACAGCCGTCCATTGGGACTTGAAAATATGTCATGAAAGAATCGTAATAACAATATGTGAAATTAAATTATTCAACACATTTTTTGTGAAAAATGCGAAAAAATTAGAATTTGCGTAACACGTACAAAATTATTTTCGCAAAACGTTCTCGGCATATTTAGTTTGAGGAAGACTTAGACCACCGCAGACATTTTCATCAATACCTGAAACCGTGTGTTGATATATGGTGGAATTGCCAATGCATAGTATTGCAGTTCAATGCGAAGTTATAACGATTTCTAAAACAGTGTTACATAGGAAGGAATGAGATAGAGGTCATTGGCGGAGTTGATTAAAGCCAGGAGGGAGTCCGGATGAAATGGCTATTGAATACCGATGCCAATAGCCGGAGCCAGGCTTTCAAAATTGAAAAAGAAAGGAAAATGCTGAATGAATAATCGATAGGAACTAAATATCCTCATGTTGAGGTCACTTAACTGCCTTCCACAACCCACCCATTCCCCCAGGATCAGTAATTTCATAATCACCATTCGCGAACATCGCGATACATAATTTGGCATCTAAACGACGTCGGTTTTTAATGCCTGGCTTGTTTTTGTGAAACTTGAATAAAAAATTAAAACTCATGGGCATATTTTCTGGAAACCCTATGGTAAAGGTGAAAAACTTAGCCACATCATGAGTAGAGATACGTGAAAATCGCACTTTCATTTTTATTTTATCGCACTTTCAATAACAGTTTATCGCATTTTGTAGCGTCTATTTTTTTATTTTCATAATGAGGTAGATGACGAGAAAATGTTATGAAACATTTTAAAATATTATGTTGTAGAACAACAATAAATTAAGGAATAAGAGATATAGTGGCGGAGGTGTAGCTTGCCCGCGCCCACTTGTAGTTCGCGGCCACGTAGAGTCCCAGCCAACTAGCAGCTGGCCAGTCGCTCACATGCTTTAAGCGGTAAGTGTCGGCGGAGCATTTAAACTGCGCTCGACACAAAATGCACGAATTTTTCCGTCGAAAAGGCAAATTTTCGTAAAAATATCATAAAAAGTCCAGCCATCGCATCTATGTCGCAGTTATTTGCGCACATCGCATCTATATCGCATTTATCGCATTTGAGATTTTCACGCATCTCTAATCTTGAGACATGATGGCCCGATGATATTATAATCATTGTTGGACAGGTGTGCGGAAAAAAAATTAATGGGGATGTCAGCTATAAATACAACTACAAATAACAATTACAAAAAATAACAATTCTGTGCAATTATCATCCTATTTTATGTCAGCAGAAATAATTAGTAACATTGCAAACTAAGTATACAAAGATAACCAACCAGCGTTCTGGAAATTCTTTTCCATAGAAGCACAACTTGATGAAAATATTATTTAATTAAATCTTATACTGCCACCAGGCAATCACCTACAAGTTGCAATATGTAATAAATACATTATTGGGCTGATTCTTTTATTAATTTTCCGGATTTTTATCTTAGCACTGTTAGCGTCTATAAGAATGATAAAAATATGAGTGTATATACGGTTCATTCATAAATGGTAGAAGTATGATTATCATCAATATATAGCACATTTGTTGAAAACCGTGTAAGTAAAGGGAAAGTATGGCAAATATGAGAAACACGGATAATCAAAATTGTATTGACACGGGAAGAGATACCGTTTACATTCTGAGTAAGACTTCAATTGTAACGAGCTCTATCTCAACTCCATGATTGGCAATTCATAGTGAGATATCGACATAGCCAATCGAGAAGTTGATGCACTCACAAATACGAAGAAATTTCTGTGCACTAAAAGATCATAGAATAAAATTTACTACGGCACCCTACTATAACGTTTTCCATACTTGATTTTCAATCTTGCTGGATTTCCTGGAATTCCTAGCCACAATGTAATTACCACCTCTAAAGAAGAGTGGCAACCCTGTTTTTTTCACTCCTACCTCGAGTTCTATCCCTTCGCCCCATTCCATTCTTCTTCTCAGGCGTACCAACCTGTCCCCGAAAGTGGGAGAGGCATTTGTAACGCTGGAATGGCTGATGGACATTTGCTCTTCAAAATCGACTCACACGGCATCCAACTGCGGTCTGTCCCCCTCTCTCTCCATTCCGGCGTGACCTTTGACCCTTCGCCCGTTGCCCAGCGACGCCGTTTGAGCCAAGTTGTAAAGAGGACAGGTGCAATTAATCATTCGGAAAGTAAAGACCTTCGCCAGGCCAAATCCCAAGGTCGTTTTTCACCCTGGATTTCAATGCGTATTATCGGGAGGCCATCGGTTCACGCAGACAGCGGATAAACGCGTGAGCGAACGCTACAAAGTTCAACACAGACCCTCTAAGAAAGCAAACCTGATCCATTAACTCAACCTAACTGGATCGTTGCCAGTGTCTCTTGACTCAACATGAGCTATTACTGTTCTGTTTAGGGCGACTGCCAAGATAAACAACTGAATTCTACATGCGATATAACCACAGATATAAAAGAGCAAAATTTAAAGTCAGCATTCCCTTTTAAGGTAAGCTTTAAACACATGAGGTTAACATTTATTGAAAAATTTATATCGGGTATATATTCAGAAAATATCATGGCATATTAAGTGTAAAGCGTATAGAATTTCACGATAATAGGCGACCCCTTACAAGAACTGGGTAACAGCGCTAGACTAGTCGTATTTATTTACTGCCACAATTCTAATTTATTCCAACTTCCTCGAAATGAGGAAATAAGGTTCCTTAAAATAGTGATCCAAATATTAACAATTCATACCACAATTACCCAAGCCCTACTACGCCGTAACATTACAGTTCCGATTTTTCGCTTTTTTTCAAATTTTTTATATTTTCTCTTTAAGCGATTTTCAACATATGATATTGATGATTCTGTCTTAATCGAACTTTTTTACCACTTAGGAATCCATAGTTATTCACTTATATTTTTATCATTATAAATACTAGCAGCACATATGGGCGATATATCCGGGCAGGACTCAAACCCATGACTATGGTTTTTGTCAGGAGGAGGTATTTAGTTAAAAATAAAGACACAAACAAGCATGCATATTAGAATCCACCGGCTGTGTATCTAAGGGCCCTAGTCATCATGTGCAGAAAATATTTTCGGGGTTCTTCACCTAGTAACTGCATGTCTACCAGCGCTTCGGAGAACAAGTCGTTCTTCAAAACGTCGGGATACTTGTAGCCAATTAACAGGTGGAGAACGCGATAAACCTTTCTGCATTTAACATACGAGCCTGACTTAGCCCAGAGAGTAGGGGGCTTAGCGTGGTAGCCAACCGGAATGTTTGATATTCGTATATCTGTGGCTTCTTTTGGGGTGAGCTCTACCGTCACCTGTACAAATCAATCTTCGGGTTGAACAATTTTTTGTGTGAGTAAAAATTATGCATCCTTTTGATTAGACTATGGTTACATTGTTTTATTAAAAAAGTAATACTCCTATAGTGGATACTACAGTCGACTGCTAGATTCAAGTAGGTGCTGAGGAAATTTTTCATATTTGAGGTGGATTGGAAAAGCTTGATTGGAATAACGAGGCGCGACATTGCACCAAAATAGCATTTGATTCGTCCTGAGTTTCAATTAAATTTGGGATCCATACGTCATCATAGTTACGGTGCAGTAACAGTAAAACCTGAGTCGAATCAATAGTTATTTTTGCGGCAAATCGCACCTCGTTCTTTGGCCTTATTTTTGGTTAATATTCGGCGAACTTTATATCGATGGATGATGGCACATCTAGCAGCCGACGGTAGTATCCCCTACAGGAATATTAGTACTCCCAACTGAACAATGAAGCCAGAGTCGCATAAAAATTTATTTTAGTGGTAGATTGTACCTCGTTCTTTGCCTTTAGCGTAGTTTATTTTCCCGTGAAGCTCAGATCGGTGGATTACAGGACATATAGCGGCCGATAGCAGTATGTTCTGTAAAATTATTATTGCTTTCAACTGAAAAACGAAACCGGAGTCAAATCAAAAGTTCTTTTATGGTTAAGTGCACCTCGTTATTTAGATATCGACAAATATCACTCCAAGTCGCTAGAATCAAGGGAATACATCTGGAAAGCCATAATCTGTCTCATAGAAATCTTCTCGGGAAATCAGCCGGGTGATGATGGCCATTGCTGCCAACGTTTCGATGGCCTTCTCTGCCATCGTCTTCAGGGCGAATGAAGCCCTGAAGACGATGGCAGAGAAGGCCATCGAAACGTTGGCAGCAATGGCCATCATCACCCGGCTGATTTCCCGAGAAGATTTCATCAACAGCATTCGCCGGGAAAGAACCAAATCCTTCTTGTCTCATAGAAGCTTCATCCGATATGACAGTGTGAGCGATTCTTCATCGGGTTTTAAAATTATCTGGAGCACGGAGAAAAGGAGAAAGCGATTATTTTACACTCAATATTTTCAACCATAGTATTTGCACTCGCGAAGAATTCTATTGGCACGTGATCATTGGCAATGAATATTTTTTTTTGCAGTCTTCATTCCAACAGTCTTGGCAGTATTAACACAGTTTTTTTTTAATTTTACCATGAGGTTCAGGTCAATAGTTGAAAGCATATCTACGTGTATATCAACACAATGCACAGCCAGCCACCTCAAGGGGATATGGCAGGGGGTGTGTTTGCACTAACATGCGACACGCAATGTATTTTTAAACAATGCCATAACAATGCCATAACAATGCACATACCAGCAGGCGATATATAGAGGATAAGTATTCATTCCGCAGCTATACATACGAAGCGTGTTTTTAAAGTAAGTACCGTTTTGACATAAAAAAACAACAAGTAAATTTTTTCAAAAATAATTTATTCACTTGAAAGGCCATACTTTACTCTACTTTTCCACATAGTTCCCATTACTATCGAGGCATTTATCGTATCTTGGGACCAGCTTTTGTATGCCATCGTCCAAGAAGCTTGCCGCCTGATTAGACAACCACTGTTTCACGGTCGTTTTCACTTCGTCATCATCGGAATGGCGCTGACCCGCCAGATGCTTCTTCAAGTGCATAAACAAATGGTAGTCGCTCGGTGCTAGATCGGGACTGTATGGAGGGTGGTTTAATTGTTCCCAGCCAAAAGAAGTGATAAGGTCTTGTGTTCGATTTGCTGTGTGTGGACGGGCATTATCGTGGAGCAAAACGAAATATGCACTCAGCATGCCACGCTTTTGCTTTGAATGGCGCGGCGCAGTTTTTGTAAAGTCGCACAGTACGCTGTTGCAGGGGAAAAAATACATCAATTTAATCGAACTCGATAGTTCAGCGATTAGTTACATTGATGGCACATCTGTTATTATCCCAGACAGTCCAAAGAACGACATCTCAAATCTCTGCTCTACACTATATTTCTTTATATCTCCCACCCTTATCTCTTTTACCAAATTAGACGGTAAGTAAATGATACCTTTCAAGTCATCTGCGATCACGTCCTCTCTAACTAGGGTAAGCCTACATTTCGTACTTCGCTCAAGAGGCCGCCTATAGAAACCTATACAGGAATGCCAGTGCTTTCAACTTATAGCCCACACATATCAGTTGTAACCCGCAGCTCTTGGAAAATAATTGTAAAACGCAATTATTTCAACGTGAATTTCAGATGACTCCGCAGTAAGTGACACGATCTTTTGGAAATTTAGTTTAATTTAGTTCGATCTTTAGTTTAATAGGAGGGTGCAAACTCATTTTAAGGTCTGCTGGAGAAATCTCTATTCATGGTAAAATTCTTTCAAGTTTCGCAGTAAAATTCTTTCAATTTTGTACACAATGCTCTAACCCGTATGCTTTGAAGATCCTAGGATAATATGATCCGTTCTAAATGAGTAATGCGCACAGAATGGCAGTTGAAAACATTTGGGCTGTCGCCTTGTTTATATTCTGGAGGCCCTATTGTTTCCCAACTGTTTCTTGTCGTTTTGTCGAGAAAATAAGATAATATTGATAGCCCAAAGGTTTTTACCATCATGAATAGTTCCTGTGAATGTTTTAGCGAAGAAATTCGTACAGAATTAAAGAAGAAATGTTTCAGTTCAAATAAAATTATATATTTATTACATAGTGGAAGTTCGACATATTGGAATGAATGGTAGATTCTTGAATTGTGGATAATTACAAAATATACTGTGGAAAAAAGGAAGCTAGCTTTCATTTCAATACGAAATGTTTCTGATAGATAGAGAGTAACAGGTCCACTTAAGGCTGAATATACTAGAGAATTGAAGAAAATATTTCGAGTAACTAGCACGGGAGGTCGCCGGGAAGTTTGCGTGGGGCGTTGGACTTATTACGACCACGAAACGGGGCCTAAGAGCTCAAAGCACCTCAAGTAGATGTTACCTACTTGCGCTGCGGTGTCTAAACTTCGAAGTTAAGACCTTGAGAATCCCGCTTACGAGTTCACAGCAGCTTAGCCCTGAGTACATCCTCATCCGGAAGGATGGAGTTGAGTTTGGCTTGCCTTCCGCTCAACCTCGCATGAGAAGAGGCAAAACCTATCATTAATCCATGATAACAGCTCATGTCAATATGGGCTAACTCAAACTTTGATTAAACCACATTTAAAGAAAGCTTGCAAATTTTCTCTAAGTACAATAAACCATTCTTATTATGTAATGTTTATTTCTTTCCCAGCGATCAACGGAAGTAAAGACTTCTCGGGTTTTGCACTGGGTGAGGTCCTCCATCATACGTTTCGATGAGCAGGTTGCCCATAATCTTCAGGGATTCAGGAATCCAGTGCAGGAATCCAATGGAATTTCTGAATCCCTGAAGAGGATGGGCTTATCGAAACGTTAGAAGGAGACATGGAGGGCCTGACCCGGTGTAAAACCCGGGAAATCTTTGCAACGATTCTTATTTATTCTGATATTCCAATGCTTAAGGTTTACATACTCACTGATACAACGGCGGTATCATCGTATCAAATATACATTTTACGAAGTTAATTTCTACGGTTCCTAAGGAATGCTACACGGAAAAAAATTCTATCAAACTGATTTGGTAATTGTTACCGAAATGGCTACAGCAGTTCGATAAAAACTATCAAAATCGAAAGGGCAATAAAATCGACGTAGCGTGCACATGTGAAAGATTTTCAACCCAGAAAACACTATTATGATTGAATATAATAAAATTAGGAGTTTGGCGTAAGTTTCTGCAAAAAAAAATACAAAAAAAAAGTGGAAAAATAACAAGCCTGCATGAAGCATTGAACGTGGGCCTTCCGCGTGGTAGCAACGGACTCTAACAACTAGTCTAAATCGGTTGTCATAATAAACTTAAACGCTGTAATATATTATCATTGTAAGTATTTAACCTTTGTTTTGAAATGTGAATAAGGTGTGGCTACAGTTTCCCTTTGTATGCTTAAGAGGAATACTTGATGCACACAATTGCATTACGTAGTTACTCCATATGAATATCTAGTGCAGATGCGCAAGAAAACTTTATTTGCAGGCTTATTACATCGATATAGAGATGGCTTTAACGTGCTGGGTGATATCCTTAGCATGGATTGGGTGTAGTATCACGGCTTTTATCACGTTATTAAACATGATCGCGAATAATTATACCTCAGGAATACCTATAATTAAAGTTTTAATGTGTCGAAATACACAAACATCTGCTTACAGCTTTAATATCTATGATAATATGCGATTCAATCAATGTCTTTGATGCACCAGCTAACGGGTAGTATTGCAATTTAAAGCAGGAAAAAAACAGAAAAATGAACGTAAACAAAATTAAAACGTTATCGCCATCACAAATAATGAAATCAAAAGCATTTCTACCAACTTATCTTTTATGTAAGGCCTGTTTAAGAATCTTTCAACTGCAAATGTGTATTGGTATAAACATAAGAGGAACGATAGACCGTTCGATAGATTACGAAACACTTGGTAAATTCTATCAAACCAAATTTGCATAGCAATGTAGAGCTTGATAATTTTTACCAAACAAGCAATCACCTTCGTAAAATTAATCATAACTTCGATAAAAGTTATCAAACTCAGAATCGTATTGAATTAATTCGGTTATTTTTACGAAACTCTTCCGTACAATTGACCAAATTATGCAATACCAAAATGTTTGATGAAATATATCAAGAGCTCACGCTAGCGTTTGGTAAAATAAATCAAGTGCTTAGTAATTTGCATCAAAGTTTAAGTATATTTAACAAAAATACTCCCTATCACACCAGTTCGATAGTTTTAATCAAATCTTTTTTTTCCGTGTACAATATGCATCTCATAGTATTTACGTAGGAAATGCAATTTTGGCTCCAGCACATGTGATGACGAGATTAATTATTTAAAGAGGCTTTTGACTTTTCTCCGCCTTGGCCGTCCTGAACCAAGGCAACTTGATAGTTCCATTTTTACAAGGATTAGAGCCGGTTTTATAATGTCTGGTTAGCGCTAACCATAAGACGATACAAGGTAAGTTAGAAAACTAACGCTGTCTTACAACCAAGTGCGTTTTGCATGTCTCACTCTAAAATAGCTATATTATTATGACCGACCGTTATTATCCTCCCTCTTGGCAACCCATTTAGGTTAAGCCGACGCGAAAGCACATATATATTTATTTATATGCTAAATATAATTCAATTGTGTCAGCAGTACTTAAAAGTGTTCCCGATCGTGTAGAATGTACATTGTACACGCCATAACCTTATGCCATACAACCTATCCAAGGAAGCCTCGAATTAGTGCTTTATTAATGGAATTTAGTATCGCAAACGGAATAAGTTGCTTTTGCTAAAAAAATCCACATTATAGTTTTAAATATTCTATGCTGAAATGGCACTTTCATGCTGAAGGAATTTTTCCCCCGTCTTTGGAAAGTTTCTCTTTAATACTTCAATCATGTGCCCAGGCGTCACGGTTCAACGCTTTTCTTATCCTCAAGTACCATTGACCCACTGACCAGCGAGGCCATCATACTTCACCTTAAGAGTAGAAAACATTCAACCGTACCTCTTAATACTCCAAAGCAGGTGGAAGATCTTCACATTCTTCGCTTCACCCTTAGCCTTGGTCGCCTTCGTCATGTACCTTGAGGCCTTGGCAGTCCTGCTAACCTCGTCCAAGCCAAGAAAGAAGAAACCTGCGGAATTAAAACGAATATTAATGTTTCTTTCGCATCAATGATCATTATCATTACGCTTAAACATGCTCAAACACAAAATACTACTATAACGTAGTCTGAATCGACACAATGCTAAAACGTTGGCGTGAAATCTTATTATTGAGTGTGGTGAAAAAAGAAAATACTTAAGGTAGGCCAATTGTGATATGAAAAAGTGATGAATACATTAAAAATTTTTTTAATTGTGCGTATTATATGGCTCTAAATCCCGTCATTGACTGAAAGATTATGAAGGAGAATGTGATAAATTCAACTTTGAATGAATTTAAGCTGTATTTTATGCCCTCTTTGCACAATATATTTACACTAATTTCCAATATATTACCTAAACTGGAAATTGCTCCATTTCACCGAAGTTTTCGTATTTTGGGATTAACAGTTTATAATAGTTTGAAAAAAAAAATCAAAGATAAAATGTACATCTTCACATTGCAAAAGCAGGTGATACTCCTTCTATTTATCAGCAAAATATTAAAAAGGATATTTCATAGTGATATTTTGCAAATAATTAGCAAATATCACCACTACGTTTAAAATTCGTTTAAACCCCCTGCGACTGTCATCAACTGAAACATTCTACCCTATTCATTAGTATTTCGTGGGTGAATGTCTTCGGATTTCCCCCCCCCCCCCCAACTAACCGGAAAAAGGCGATTCCTTAATTAGATTTTATCTTTTTTTACTCGTTCCTTCCGAGATTTTTTTGGGCGAACGCCAATGCCAAGGTGATAGTCGGTTACCGGTTTTCAAGGCACTCCAAAATGATGGTTTACTGTCAAAGTTCAGCTATCTTGGTTTGACCATTCTTGGACTTAGTCTGCGACTGTCATCAACTGAAAAATTCTACCCTATTCATTAGTATTTCGTGGGTGAATGTCTTCGGATTTTCCTCATCATTCGCGATACTTCTATTAATGTATAAACTGTGTCTCTTAGCCACTTTACTGGGGGGGATATCCTTGAAAATTGACTTTATTACTGTAGCTGTTAGATTCGCATTGACTACAATAAAATTAAATACCTACCAGTAAAAGTGCAGATAAATGACTAGTTTACTATTGTAAAATGTTATTTTCAGCTGAGCTGGTTGTAGAGCGTAGCCGTGGTGATTGATAACAATTTTTTCCTGAGAAAAGAAGTTTGAGTCATAAATTCGCGAAAACTACCAACGGCGTAAGAAAAAAAGCTTTACATTGTGCGTTGCATAGTTTGTTTCAAAGCTTTAACGAGCTATGACCAATAATTTCACCAAATAGCATGCATTGACCCTTATGGGATTGTCAATGTTTTGGTCCAAGTGGGCGTGGCTTGTCCTACCCAAGCACCCCCATTCCGGCCACACTTCGCCCCACGCTCGATACCATTGGTGCCCCCTCCACGTACGTATTTCCAGTTATTAATATTATTAAAATGAGACATTGCAATATTTCCACTGAGTTTTATTATTACACAACGCGTTTCGTCGTTACAAACAACATTATCAAAAGATGTACGTATTTACAACCTCCTTGCTTCTACCATATGACGACTGTGTGAGGAGTAACCGTCGTACGCATTAAATATTTGTGGTTAAGTGCAACAACTTTTCAATTGAATTATCAATTATTTTTTCTCGTCTCTAGAATTGCAGGAGTAACCGTCGTACGCATTTAATATTTGTGATTAAGTGCAACAACTTTTCAGTTGAATTATCAATTATTTTTCCTCGTCTCAAGAATTGCAGGTTCCTATAACATTCGTTGGCTTAAATACACAGAAACTAAACATATATTCCTCAAAAACGCCTAGTTCAACAAATTTATCCTGATTTGAGTCCAGTAGAAGGCACAGAAAAATTGCTCGACGTAAGTAGTTATTTTTTCCCCCGGTGACCGCTCTCAAGGTCTCCCCTCGCAATGCAGCAGCCCTTGCCTTAGACCGACCAGATACTCTGAAATCCTCACGGGAGCGTATAACAGGGAGAAGGGATAATATTCCGAGAGGAGGAGAGCGGTGCTCTGCATCTGCCCGCACTCAGCAGGACTCCCTCCAGGGAACAGGAGAAGAGAGGAGAGATTTTTGCGTGCGGTTGAGCCGAGTAATCGTGTTGAAAAACGCCAGCGCGGTGACTCTTACACTTCCAGTCCGCTGGGAATGGGAAATTTTGCGTACTCTCGCGGAGAGGGAAGGGAAATGCAAGGAAATGGAAGAGGCTTAGGACTGGATCCAGCCCTTTAGGGGGATATTTACACTCGGTGGACGAAAGAGGACTTGAGGCCTTATGATTACGGCAGCACTAGCAGTGAAGAGAGAGGCAAATTTAGTGGATTATGTAAAAGGAGTTGAGGTTTTCAATTTAAGAACGGGTCAGCGGCCGGAATAAGTTGTGAGACGTGGGGGTCATCGCTGTGAACGGAAAGACCGGTAAAGTCAGTTGACTGGAGGATATTATATACACAATGTCAGGTCGACGCGGGAGCATGAGATGCAACAATGTACTAACTTTGGTCGCAATCCGTGCAGCCGAATGGAAACGCTGAGTAGATGGACAAACAGATATCCCCTTTTATTTATACACATTATATATAGACTAGCTCACGGCAGTCACTGAAAGGGTTCCTCATGAGCATATATGCGTTACTCCAATAAAAGCACTGTTCTTAGGGGGGTATAAAAGAAAAAGTGGTAATGCGTTAGTTACTTTAAACGCCTTAAACTTGCAAGCAGCTGACACCGTAAATGATGAATTGTAGCTATTAATGACAGCTAGAAGGCATTAAACATAAATATGTGTGTGAAATAATGTTTAAATAACACTCAAAGGGTTCCCACATGAGCATAAATCGTGACTCCAATAAAATCACTGTTCTTAGTGGGGTATAAAAGAAGAAGATACGTTAGTTACTTTAAGAACCTGCAAACTACTGACACAGTAAATGATGCATTACAGGAATGAAATGAATGGCAACCGAAAGGCATTATACATAAGAGTAAGCTTTAAATAATATATTACTTAAAACGTTATGATAGATAAATACCAGCAAAATAGCATGAGAAATCAGAAAATTCCAAAAAATGCCTATTTTTTGTCAACAAGTTCTCATGAGGTATATTATAGGTATCCTCGGAGCTCTACTTCCGAATTAGCCCGGTAGTTGGTGTCTTACATGCCTGGATTCTCGGATGCCTTCGCTGCGGAGGTAAAGGTGGTTTTCAAGGAGGTTCCGTGGGTCCGTCTCTCGGGGGCAGCAGCTCTTTCGGTGTCGAGCACTTGACGTGAGCCTCACCAAAGCAAAAATGCCCGATGGTCGCGGGACAACGCCACCTTATATATCTTGGGGCCCATTCATCCCCAGGTACGATAAGCCCCTATTGACCGGTGTCTTGCCCGGTACTGTGGCGGTGGATTACACCACCGACCAAGCTCCACCGACACCCGCTGAGTGAGGGACGCCTCAGACGGGTCAGTATTCGGACAACCTTGAGAGGCGGGAATCACGGTTATTAAGACCAGCCAGTTAACTGGAGGGTATGATGCCAACCATGTCAAGTCAACTTGGACATAATTCTCCGACTTTTTGAATGTTCCGTCATTAAATTTGTCTCATTCTGGTATGGTATGGTTTTTGAGGAGGCGACCGAAAGCTGAGGTCATTTGCGCCATGAGGGAAGGGGTAGGTAAGGAAGGGTGGAGAGAAACCTGGCGTCGGCATTAGCCTGCTCTTTACAAAAAGCGCCAAGAGGACCACGGCTAACGTCCCATCCGACGGACGGAGTGTTGCTCTTGAAATTTTCTCCGCACAGAATTCAAGCAGGGATCAGGCAGTCTCTGAAAATTTTCTGCCGCTGCCGGGATTCGAACCCGGGCCCACGGGGCAGGAAGCCAACACCATAGCCACCACACCAATCGGATCTCCTACTGCACTTCTTCACCTACATTTAGCAATATTAAGTATAATAAATATAACGAAAAATAGTATCGCATAGTACTAATATAGGTTTGCAAGATAACAGCCTCATATGGCACTTCGCATGGCATTTGTTCGTCAGAGTAAGCCTGCTAACTGTCTAAGTGAGCGGGTGATAATAGTGCATTTTAAATATTTTTATCTGTTTATTTATTTTAATTCACTATAAAATCAGCACAAGGCTAATTACAGAGGGCTAACAATAAAAATAAAACAATCAACAAATAGAAAGCGGAATGTAAACAACAATGAAAATAAATATTCAACAGTATTTTCAAATAAGGAACAAAAAATGGTAGTATTCATTTGGTGATGCAAGTAATAGGGGAGGATAGCGATTAGGGTGGTGCGAGATAGATGAGGGATTAAAATAAGGATCAAAATTTGGAAAACGTTTTGAAAAGTAGAATTTCGGCGTTTCTTGCATCTTGAAGTGCTTTTTTTCCTTCCTCTCTACCTGTGTTCCCTTCTTTTACATAATCCCTTACCTTGGCTACTTAAATGGTAGATAAGGTCTTGTGTAACTAACTTAACTCAAAAAAATGTTGATATTTGAGTATTTTAATGCATTTTCTCTCATTAAGAGGCTACGAAATGGAGCGAAAGTGAGGGATTGAAGACAATTAGAACAGAGCCCGATCCCTGGGGAGATATTTACACTCACTGGACGCTAAAGGAACTGCGAGGCGCTATGATTGCAGCTGTACCTACTGCGAGTAGTGAAATAAGCAAATTTATTCTACGATTTAAAAAAGAAGTACTGGTTTTTTTCTGTCCACTCTAGGATGATTAAAACATATAAGCTTACTTGGTAAGTGCATATCACTAAATTTGCTTATTGCCTTTGCCTACTCTATCCCTTCAATTAAACGGTCTCATAAGTTGGCCACTTACGATTACGACATTGGGGAATAGACTAAGTCCACAAAATATTGGTATTTGAGCATTTTAATGCGTCTACTTATGGAGAGGCAAGGGAAGGGTGTTAATGCAAGGCGAAGGGAGGAACTAACCTCTGGGGAAATACATGCACTCGTTGGACGGAAAGGGACATTGAGGTTAGGTGAACACGACAGCGCTGGCAGTGAAGAGAGAGGCTAATTATGTGAGAGACGAAGGAGTCTAGAGTATATCAACTTTCGTCCGATATTTCATTTCGTCCGACCGCACCTTGAATACCTATCCAGCGAGTGTATCGGACCCGATGTAGAAAGGCTTGATCCGCGAACTGAATAAAATACAAAGGAAGGCTGCGCGGTTCGTCAAAAACTGCTATGGGCGTACTGACAGCGTTACGCAGATTTTAATTGAATTGGGATGGGAACCGCTGGAGATGCGGAGACTGCGCTAGGCTTACTTAGATGGCTTGAACCATTGAGAATTGATATTTTTAAGAACGATACGGATAACATAATATAACAGCCCCAATATATTTCCTGGTCTAATAGAAGCGATAAATAAAGAGAAATGTTTTGCCAAACGGATAGATATGGGAATTCGTTTTCCCCCGAACCACAAAGGACTTTAATAAATGCTATTCGTAATTTCCTAAGAGCACTTCCTTTTTACTTGTAAACGACAGGTGTTCTAACACCCCATACCACACGCCTTTTAGGCGGCTTGCGGGGTATTATGTAGACGTGGAGACTGTTATTTCACTACTTATGTAACACCCTTCACTTCCGCATCCACTCTAAGCAATAATGAAAGCGCATAGCAATAATTAAAATCGTACATTTGAATTATATTCAACCCTCCGTTGGTCGTGTGGTCTTTACCAGACGCCAGAAAATCATCTTTCCTTTACCCACATCGTGTTTTCATAGTTAGGAAACTCATATTATTCGTGTCCTATTATTTTATGACCCTGAAAAAGTCACCAATACGATTGCATGTTTTGTCACATTTATGGAATAAATTTTGATGCTTTGTTGCTTTTGGAGTCTGACAGAAACCATGCGACAACTTGAGTTACAGTACTTCATATGCTTCTTGATATTCATCGCAAAGTTTTAAATACGTTTATAATTTAAACTAAGAACTATTTAAAGCATTATATTTTGTATGTGCGTATTATTGCAACAATGTTTTTGGAATCAATTTAACTCCTGAATCAAACTATTATTGCGATGAAATTACTATGGTTCTCATGTAATTTGAGCAAACTTCGGCCTATAATACAAGAACTTAGGGTTATCTCTTCTGCTACATACATTTATGGTGGCTAATTAAACTGCTGGAGATGCATGACATTAATCGTAAACAAACACATAAAACTTATTTGGTTGCATCAAACAATAGCTTTTCAATCTGTTAAGAGACATTTTGGTTCAAGTTCAACTGAACGCGCAATCAATATATATTATATCTCCAAAATCAATATTTTACCCTGTAGTAAGAAATTTCAGTTAGGTTACTAGCAAAATCCGTATAGTGAAACCGGTCAAAACAATGTAGGCATTTAATGTCCAAATTAAAGGTGTTGATATAATGTCGATGAAAAAAACTGTTAGAAACATTCAAATAAGTATTAGTGGTATTCAGTCATTTATCAATTCAAATATTTCCATCATTATCATGGATATATTTGCTGTCCATTCATGAATATAAGTATTCAATGAATGACTTATATTCGTAAAAAAAGTTTTTTCTCCTCTCATGCATTTTGTTTACCCTCGAGCGAGCGCGCTGGCGTATAAAGCACGCCAATCTTCGCAAACAAAGGATTTCAACATTGTACGCACGTTCTGGTCCAGAATGGCTTCGTGTATTCTTAAGGCTGTTTTACACGGGTCACGTACTTGCACAATCTGAAGTGTGTACGAAGGCGCAGTCAAAATTGCGTCGTGTAAAGCGGTGGATTGCTAGAACACATGCGAGGATGCGTGGATGCGAGACGGCAAAGTAGCCCCTGTTCTAATTTCATTCATGCATTCGCGAAATGCCACGCCATTTTAGAAATTAATTCAGCTCTAACCTGCGCAATTCCGTGCCCCGAGTAAAACCGCCTTTACAGCGTACTTTGACTGTCTATAGTGCGATTTTTTGTGGAGCAAAAAGTATTGCAGCATTTGTTTTCATCCGCAAGAGGAACCCAATACTCGTGGCGTATAAGTTACTTCGCGTGACCGGCTGTGCACCACCCGTGCAACCTGTGTACCTTAGTAACTGATTCACCAATAAATGCACAAGCTTGAACTAATTTCTACAAATAAATATACATTTTAACAAAAATCGAGCGCTATAATATAAATGCATGTAACGTGGACATAATACGCCATGTGCCCGGTATTGTAAAAATATCAGGCGCGCCCTTTTCGAGGGTAGGTAAACCATTCCAAAATGGTGTCGGTGAAACGCCGCGTGACAAATAGCATTACAAAATGAAACGCGACTCACGGAGAGTTGATAGGGTAAATTCGTTATTTCTAGCGGCATATTTTGCGTTTTCGAACGACATAGGCGGATTTCCTTAACGAGCAGTTGGCAATGTTAGCCTTGGCATAAACGTGGATATATATTTTTTTAGTATGCGTAATATTTTTATGACTTTATGGTGCACATGTGGGAATCCTCTTTTATGCTGGATACTGGTGATTGATCACCCCCTGCCAAACACCCTTTAGGTGGCTCGCAGGATGTTATTTAGGTGTAAATGTAATGCAGTATAATACAACAGGTTCTTATACTTTCATTCGCCTTCTCGTCCTTGAATGAATTTACGTATTACCGAACCAATTTTTCAAATTTATTTCTATTTTAAGGCCACTCATACCAAAATTATGAAGATAGCGATATATAAACATGTAGTTTCCAGTCAATACTAAAATATTTAGAAGTAAAATGCATCCCTGTTGAGGTGGCGACGTAATTCCATTACTCAAATTTCTCTCTAAGGCTATTAAATCATGCTTAGATTCTGAATGGAATCCACAGCAATGCTGTCGTCGGGAAAGAGTAGTAACATGATACGGTGACTTTTTCCAAGGTATTTAGCTCCAACGATCCCATTGCTAAGGAATCGTTAAATGCAGGAAAACATAAAGTTTCTTCTTCCTCTGCGAAGCTTTTCAAACGCTCAAACTGGAACAGTCGCTTCGTCCGACATCCACCATAAAAACGAACAAGCTATCGCCACTACCTCTCCCACCAGGCGGAAACTTATCCGGGTTAACGGAATTTTTCGCTTTTCGCTCGCGGAAAAATTTGCGCTGGTAATCCGAGTCCTGCTGCGTAGGAATTGTGAGTCCAATATTCTCTCTGATAGTTTCGTGTGTAGGAAATTTTTGCAAAGCATCTAAACCAATTAATTTTTCCTGATTCCTACAATAGATGAGAAACTCTTGAAGCTATGTAACCTAGAATAAAATGTCTTGAGGCACTAATAGCGTTCAGAAATCACAATGAAAACGTGTACTAGTAAAAAAAATGAAATCAGTAAGGCATTTAATCTTAAAAAGTCGAAGACCTTCGATAGTCATGTTAGTTCTACATATTTTTGGTATTTATATTACTCTTTGTACGTTCCTGAAAATTGTCAACGGACAAAACTTAACTTACTTTTTTGCCCTTTTTCTCGAATAATAGCTGATTAATATGAAAAATTATCAAAATTCCTGGCCATAACAAAGATGACATTTCACCTATATGGACTACAACGGGTGTTTGTACCATGAGAATGCTTTAAAGAGTTAGACGGGTCTTGTGTTATCAAATTAGAAGTGAATAAACACCAATTGTAATCCCGTAATGGTGTAATAGTAAATGTGCACAAGTTTGCTCAAGTTAGCGCCATAAAATTACAAAAATATTTAAATATCTTTATTAGGAAAGTTTATGGCAATGTGCTAGAAGTTTGTATTTGGAAATGTATTTTCAGATTTAATCTACTATTGACGATAAATCACTTTATTAAATGGCAGTATTGACTTTGGTCATTGGATCGTGTCAACAATTTTTCTCTCTTTACAACGATGAGTTTAATGAAAACCACAAAAATACACGTTTAATAATGAAGCCGAAAAAATCATATTTCTTTCGTTAGGATGACAAATTTCACCCTTGCAAACCATTTTAGCCACGAATCACGAAAAAAACATATATTGCAATAATATTCCGCACCAATGGTATCTCGGTTGAGGCCTTCGGGCAACCCAAATTAAAATCCTCGAAGTACGAGGTGGTCCAAGGAAAGGAACTTTCCTCTGTCCTTGTACTGAATACGAGGCATGGCTATTGTGCCATGTTCGTGGTTAAGTCTGAGATGAGCTCTACCCTCACCCACTCCAATCAACGTTTGGGTTGAATCAGTGAGAGAGTGATATTTCTTAGAAAGCAAAGAAATATCTCCAGAAAATACGGAATGATGAGAAAAAAACCCGCTGATTCGAATGCTTCACATTATACCATCGTATGACCTCTCTTTAAGCCTTAAACTAAGTAAAATCCTCTTATCTTTGTCGCCGTAATACTCAAAGTTATAATACCTCTCTTAAATACAAACACCATTCTATGTGTGTATTTGTTGGTAATGCAAGAGAAGGATAATTAAAGCGTGAAGGATAATTTTATGCGCATGGGAATTAACACAATTGCCATGGGAACCGTTGAACCAGCATGGCGTAGTATTCAGCGAAGTGGCCCGGAAAGTCATAGGGTCCGCGGTTCAATTCCTGGTATTTTTTCTCGTGGCAATTTAAGTAAACACTACGCCATGGAACTAGAATGATCTTACTCCTTCCGATAAGTTTTTCCATTTATTCTTGCTTCTGAACAGTAGAAAGCTTACAGTGCCTAATAAATTCTATGTACGTTTGTAATGAAGCCAAAGAAAGCCAAAAGGCCAAAAATGACGTTGAATGTTTTCATTTTAATCTCCTATTACAATAAAAGTAGGTTCGTATTCTTTCCAAGAAGACAAAGAGAGATCTCTAGAAAATCCTGATAAGATTTACCTCGTCAACTCAAATCTTGATTTTAAAAAAATAAAGAAATTAAACCTTCGTAATATCTCTTTAAAAGCCCTAAATCGGCAAGTATCACGAGGAGCACTTATTCACCGTCGAGGCCACCATCTTCCAAGTTTCAAAGACAGAGTCAAAGACAGATCATTCTTCCCCTTTGAAAAGCGACCACCGTTCTCTGCTTGCATTTTATGTCAATGTAAGGAGGGTACAGTTACAATGGAGTGATTCGACGTCAGAAGGCTAATTGCACAAGGATGAGCCTCATTACAATTTCCGAGGGAACTAATGAAGCATAGTGTAGTAGTCCACGCAGTGGCTCGGAAAGTCGAGAGGTCCGTGGTTCGAATCCAGGGTAATTTTTTTATCATGGCCATTCATGTCAGTAAGGCCGAAGCACAAGAATTTTTTATTCCTTTTGATCAGATTTTACGATTTTTTCTGTTGTATCAGAAATCATCGTTTTCACATTGAATTGACCGAAATAAGCGTTGTATGCTTGCATAGTTATCACTGCGTATATCGAAAATGAAACTTCTATTATTATTATTGAAGTAAGTTCACGTAATTTCCTAGAAAATAAAGAGGGATCTCTAGAAAATACCTCTTGATAAGATTAACCCCGTCAATTCAAAAGATAACTGCAAAAAATATAATTTTAAACCCTCCTAATTCATCTTTTCAAGCACCAAAAATCGATAAGAAATCACGGGGGACATTCGTTCACCGTCGAGTCCTCAACCATCAAAGTTTCATTGAGTCAAAGACAGTGCGTTCTTCCTGATGCCTTCCTCTCTGAAATGCGACCACTGTTCTGTGTTTGCATTTGATGTTAGTGTAAGGAGGGTTGTACGTACAGCTGCAATGGCGTAATTCGACGTCAGAAGGTTAATTGCCGCCCCCTCCCCCCTATAAGGCCGACTTTGGGCCGTAGTATATGTATATCCATGCGGGACTTGTCTCGTTAATTTGTCAAAGCGGGAGAGAGCAAATAGCCTCCTCCGTATAACTGCCTTTCCTCCCTCCCTCCCTCAGTCATGCCGGCAAGAAGCCTGAGGAGGCGGTCTCGTCACAGCCATTCCACGTTCTCAATCTACAGGGCGGTGGTCTTCCTTCATTTCGCCCGCATCGTCGCGGCCGTGTTTGCCGCGAGAGGCTCAGTCGTCAGGCCCGCATGTTTGCTTCCGCCAGAGATCTTTCCAAGGACGGGGAAGGGAGAAAGAGAGCACAGCGGATGGAGTGGAGATGAAGCCTCTTCAATGTCTACCCCAATCCTTATAACCACCGGGGCCTGAGTGAATGATCCAAACGATGCCATTTCAGATCATTATGATGCCATAAAAGAGCAATTCAAGTTCGACGGAACGCATCGTTTATTCTCTCACCGGCATTTTCGTGTGACGAGTTACTTGTTATAAACACATGCGAAAATATGAAGCAATTATTTCCCGGCGAATTATTTCCGTGAAATCTATTTGGGATTTTCACCTGTTCAACACGGTGTACATCACCATCGTTCCAACTAGTGGCATTACTATGAAGGGGATGAGGGGATACATCCCCCCCCAAAGCTACAGAGAAATAAAAAAATATTTAAAACTATTATCTATTTTTGTAATATAATACCTCCATCTGCTTGAAGTTAAGGATCATTTAGTAATATAATGGCAGTAGGTCATTTGAGGCATTGAGTTGCGCCACTTGTTTCAACAAACGACTCATCCATCGTAGTCAAGCACAATAAGTTGGATTGAGCAAGAACGTTGAGATGTAACTATGAACAATTATCTGTTGTAATTAAAACAATTAATAACAGTTATAAAAGAAAATGGTTCATAGTGTTTCATGAAAAATTATAATTACTTGTAAACTTGTGGCTACATTCCAAGGCTCACTTGAGGGCACTGTACGCTTACATGGAAGAAATTATTACTAAAACTTCCCACGTACATTAGTGTTTTTACGCAAAACTACCACGTGAACGAACTCATCCCCGTTATTTATAAATTCAAGCCTATTAAAACCTGGGTGTACACCTGGGTAGGTAGTCCAATCGAAGATTTTTAAACTTTCTTAATATTCTAAGAAATATTCATCTTTATTGTCACAGACACCATACATTTTAACTAATCAGTCGAAAGGATCTAGGTGGTTTTGATGGAAAGAAGGATATCCATTTTTTTTATTGTATTTATAATGGGATACCGCGCATTGCTTAGCAAATACCTCGTGCCCCGATTAAAAGTATTTTTAATCGGTTGCTTACTTTTATTTTTCTTCAGGCTTATTAAATACACTTTTAATCAAAATACGGGGTTTACAACTTGCAATGCGTGCAATCCCGTTTTAATAGAATTTAAAAATAAAGGACTCCTTTTTATCCAAATAACCTAGATCATGCCGGCCGATAAGGGGCAATCCAATTGTTCTATTTCCTTTAATAAGTTTATCTCAACGTTTTTTCTTCAAAATTATTCATTCTCCTTGATGAAGATGAGAGTGCCGTCCGTTATAACATTGGTGATAAATAACAAATAGAATTCATGAAAATCCTGAGAGGGCTTCACTCAAATGTCAACTCTTGAAATTTTTACGCGATATGAAAAGCTAAAAAGGTTATCAGTTCATTCCAACAAAGTTCCGACAGTAAATTCATAAAAAATAATATGTGCTTTTTGGTATTAAACTTTCCAAAAATTTAATTTTCCAAATTTAGCGAAAACGATACCAGAGAAGTATCGGATTATAAAATGTTAACTATTATAATTTAAAAGAAAGTACATCTTTTCAGTTGATAATGTACGACGGAAACAGGAAAGAATTGATATTTCTCAAAATAAGTTTAAAAAATGTTTATATATTCAAGTGGCGGAGTGAGTGACCATGGAAACCATCATCCTTTGGTAATATTTTTATTTGAAGAGCTGAGTAATTATTTTTAAAATTAAATACCAAGGGAGTCAAAATTACAGATTTATCTTCAACGAGAGAATTGATAAAAATTAGCTACTCGTCGGCGGCATTTATCCTCATTTTTACCGAAACAAACTTTAATATAAATCATAATTTACCACCAGAACGAGCTTCATTTATACCCAGGAGGCATATCCAAGTAAATAGGTACATTGAACTTTTGCTAAAGCCCTCGGGAAGATTGGGTCTTAACAAAATATTACAAAGTTTTGCTGAAATAAGCGTTCCCGACTCTCAGAAATCTTTTCTTTTTTTAAGTCATTCAACTTTCCTACGCAAATGGTTGCTAAAAAATGAATGTTTGCCGGAAGATATGCGTGTAAGTCAGTTAGCAGTTCGAAAAATGGACTAAAATATTTCGAAAATATTTTATAAGAAATAAAAAAGTAACTAAGGTAAAAAAAGAGTTTTTTCTCAATTGGAAAAGAGAGAGATTCAATAATACAATATGTTTAAACCATCCTACGAAACATGGAAATATATTCTCATATAATAGTTGCATTTGGGCAGCACATTAGAGGAAAACGGACACAGTAGTAAGGACATCAGGAAGTGAATTGCACTAGCAAAGGAGGCGTTCATGAACAGGAAGGAGCTTCTGAGAGGATCGCTATGTAAGAGTTTAAAGAAAAGGTTAGTGAAGAGTTTGATTTGGAGTGTAGCTCTCTACGGTGCGGAAACGTGGACATTAAGGAAGAAGGACGAGAGAAGATTGGAGGCATTCGACATGTGGGTATGGAGAAGAATGGAGAGGGTGAAATGGATGGCAAGGAAAAGGAACGACGAAGTGCTGGATATGGTTGGCGAGTAGAGGCAGCTTTTAGATAAGATACAGAGGAGACAGAAGGTATGGATGGAGTTAGTGCTTAGCGGGGAGGGGATGTTGAAAAAGGTGTTGGAGGGTAGAATGTTAGGGAAGCGAGGGACGGGAAGGAAAAGAATACGATTTTTAGATATATAGAAAGGGATTAGTGAATTAAAGAAGGCGGTGCTGGAAGGACAGGGAGGCCTCCAGATCACTTCTTTGGTACTCTATGGAAACCTACTTTAATTGTTCGAATACTGTAATAATAAAAATAATAATAATAGTTGCGCTGTATCAATGACGATCTAACGCAGTGGGCTTCTCGCGCATACGGCTATAAAATCAGGAACATATTTTTTATCGTTACATAAAAGTTTAATTTCTCCTCATGAAAAGAACACTACCATTACAAAAAGCTATTTATATTGCATCATAGTTAAATTTATGTCCTATTCTTAGGGTCTTAAAGGATATAATTCATCGCTGCCCTGATAAAATAGTCGGCTTATGATTACATAGTTACAGAGTCTGAGGCTTAATTCTCAATTCAGGTTCAAAATTTTCTTCTTTACTTGCCTCAATCAATTTTCCCAACAAGCCATCAGCAAAAACAGAGTGATTCTGTCAGATTCTATTCAAAATATTTTAATATATCTAACTTTCGTCTTCCTTTTGTACGAATCCTTCGGATGACTGCGTAAAAATTTACCTGCTTATGAATTGGCCGTAATTAGTGGAACACAGGTACATGAACGTTTTAAAATTCTAAGATTGCCTGTCTGCATGGGAAGAAGAAGAATAATAAAATTGACGGATAAAATGAAATTGAAAAGACATCTTTTGTGTGAATAAGATGGCAAGGGAAATGACAGCGTGGATGATAAATGGGAAAGAGAATGGCGATCATTGGGAAATTAGCAATCAGAATTGAGGTTCGTATATAGTAAGAATATTATGATAATCTTAGAATTGAGGAGGTGAGATCCCTAAGGGTACAAGTGATTTTCTTTCTGAATAGAGTTAGGTACAAGTATTTATAGAAGAAATATAAGAGTTCTGTGCTGATATTAAGTTGAAAATCAAATTCACCACTAAGTATTTGTTTTCTTTACCTCTATTTTTTGTTCCTTTACCTAATTCTGATTTATTCTGTTTAGAAACAGAAATCACTTGTACCCCTTGGCTTTTCACCCCCTCAATTGTTATAATATTCACGCACAGCAATTAGGACCCACTTTTTTTTCTCGTTTCCAATTTCAGTTACAGCAACGTCCCACATCTCTCTAGTCTCCCTAATCTCAATCATCTTAATATTTCTTGTTTCCACCACTGTTCTTTGCTATTTATATGTTTTTTCCTGTAATACACCCAACATGAAGGCTAAAAATACATTCATCATCATCACTGGTCAACAATCCTAGGAATGGTTTGACGCAGCTCTCCACTCAGTTCTCCTATCAGCTAATCTTTTCACATCTACGTATTTCTTCTCTTTCACATCTCTCTTTACTTGTTCCACATATTTTGTTCGAGGTCTTCCTTTTCCATTCTTGCCTTCCACTTGTCCTTCGACGATTGTCTTCATCAGGCCATCATGTCTCAAGATGTGGCCTATAAGGTTGTTCCGTCTTCTTGTTAAGGTTTCCATGAGGCTTCTCTTCTCTCCTACCCTTCTTTAGACTTCCTCGTCACTAACTCGGTCAATCCACTTGATTTTCATCAATCTTCTGTAACACCACATTTCGAAGGCCTCTATCCTTGCTTTCTCCGCTGCGGTCATTGTCCATGCCTCACTTTCGTATAGGAGCATACTCCAGATAAATACATTAGCACTCGGTAAATATATAAATATAATTAGTTGGCCTTGTCAGAGAAAAACATCCATTATTGGCCAAAAATACGCCTCAATTTCTTAGGCTAAGAAATCACTGACCAGAAGGAGGAGCTCTCTAGATCAGGTGAGTTATTTTCCCGCGTGCTTTACTCGTGGCTGCAAAAATGCCGAAAGAAACGGGTGAAAGTGTGTCATTAAACTGGATTATGATGGATGCGAGCTCCTCTTGTTGAGATTTGGCGCGACAGCAGGCACAAACACATATGCGTGCGCGCACGGGTGACATGACTCTTTGGGGGAAGTGGAGGCGTTCAGATGGAGACGGAAGTTTGTCAAAGGGCAAAGGTTGTGTTGCCAAGGGCCAACGCCCAAAGTTGCCTCCTCATAAAGTCACCCTCATAGAGTTCACTCAAACAGTTTCTACTGTCGCAATTGGATTTCAATTACTGACTCCATATTTATTGAGGTATTGTGATGATAATAATTTTGTTCCTTCTTTATCACTGCTATTTTTGAAACGTTGGTTAATATTTTTCACATCCAGCTGTGTCCCTCAGAAATTTGATAAATGAAAGTGCGTTGTGTTGTTTGAACTTAGGGGACAGAGCCCAATTACATTGGATAATGCAACTGTTGTCTATTTATTACACCCTAATTTAGTAAATTATTCCAAATGTATATTAATTCAAGAATTCAAACAGATCAACAGGCCTCTTGCTTCTCAGTTTCTTGGATACATTTGAAATGTGATGCTACCAAAGAATGATGAATGGATCGAACGTATTAGTAGCGAGGAAGTGGTAAGAAGAGTGAGAGAAAAGTCTCCTAAAAACCTTTCGGTGAAGACGGGACAACTTAGTAGGCCACATAATGAGGCATGATGAATTGATTAAAACAATCGTAGGACAGGTGGAAGGGAAGAAGGGCAAGGGGCGGGCCCGAATGAGTTACATAAGACAGGTTATAAAGGATGTAAAAGAGCAGAAATACGTCGCTATGAAAAGGTTAGCGGTTAGGAGAGAGGAATGGTGAGATGCGTAAAACCAATCACAGGATTTTTGACTAATGTTGATGACGAACACCTCAAAACTCGTCCAATTCGTTCATTTGAGCATCACAAGCCACTGAAAAAACCAGATCTTAAGCATTTCTAATCATATCACGGCAATAAACAAGTAACTTTGCACGCAATTAGGTTCAAAGTTGTTCTCACAAAGGATTAAGTTTTCCATGAACAGTCATTTGGCGTGGCCGGGATTCGAACCCGGATCTCCCAAATTTCGGTCTGGTGGTGTGACTGGCGGGTTCGAATCCCTTCTAACCCTACTGAATGTCATGGAAAATTTAGCTCTTGGTGCATTTGCATTTTCCGATCAGGATTTCTCATGCCCAATGCCCTTCATTCGCAGAGTACCGCTGCCCACACGAATATTTCCACATTTTATGCTCTTGTTTTCGGTCTCACCTCCTGCGGAAGAGTATACTTTTTGTAGAACTGGCATTTTTACCGTGAAAGCCGTCTGAAATTGGCTTGGGATTAAGAAATTTCAGTACATTCTTGTTAAAGGTTCCTTATAAGGTGTATGGTTATCCACAGTTACCACTCTTTTCATATTCTTCAGTACATATACTCGTTTTTGATACATTGAATCTCTCTCAACCGCGGCGGCGCGCCGACAAAACCAGACCTCGGGGTTATATGGTGATATTCTCTGCCGGCGTATGTGAGTGCAGAATGTCTGTCGGGCTTCCGTTCAGGTTAAACACTCCATCGTCACCAAAGGTTTGTAAAACACGTAGTTCATCATCCTCAGCGTTTAGCGTTCCAACATATCACACTTTGGAACCAATCATTGGGCGTATCCACCAACTATAGCCACCTTGAAACCTCGACGACGATCGCATAATATAAGCCCGGGTTTCCTATCCTTACGTTGGACTGCCCTGAAGGAGATGAGCTACGCGCTCTTTGAAACGTTGCCCACATTGAGATTCTGAGCCCGAGTGAAAACAAGAAAAGCACTGAGTGCAGATCTAAAAGGGCTTCTATTTTTCTCTGATCACCTTTTCCAATGGCCTACGTTTTCGATCTCTGGGACCTATGTTTTTGACCTGAACAACCAAAGAAAGCCGACTTGGGATTAGGAAAGTGCGGCATGTACGTAGGTACTACGAAAGCCGTTGTAGCATTAAAATATTCTTGGCTAATTACCTGTTACTTACGAAACTACTTTTTTTACATAAAGCGACCCGGATTTTGATGAGTAATCGTCATCATTCGGCGTAAATTAGTTATTTTTAAATTATTAAATATTATTATTCATTATAATTTATTTAATATGATGATGATTACTCTTGGAAACCCTGGTCGCTTTATGTTCACAACGTAGTGTTATAAGTGACAGGTAACTAACCAGTGATATCGACTTACAAAAAATATGGGGAGGGGCAAACCGAAGATCCGCGAAATAATAATATAAGTAGTGAGTTTTAAGTTTTTTAAGCATTTTAGAAAAGTCATATGATCAACATTATAACACTGTCAGCTCGAATCTCCATATCTGGACACTCCGGGGAAATTTCCTCACACCCATAACGAATTTTTGAGGGGACTCGGGCCCCCTCTGGCCCCATGGAGTCGGCGCCACTGTAACTAACCTAGAAACCTCATAATGGAATACAACACATTTACCCTCTTCGTGCAATCCTTCCTAGGGTACTGGCGAGAAAGGTAGAGAGTATTTTCATAAAATGTAGCAACTAGGTGAACGAAAACAATGCTAAGCTATTTTTTACTTATCCATAAGTGGTTTTTTTATTATTGAGGTTACACTGGCTAATATTGACAAAATATTATTGCGTTTATGGAAATAAAATAAATCAATGTAATAAGTTAAAGCAAATTGAATAATGTACTACATAAGAGCCGATATATAAGTCCGCTGCACTTTTCCCTCAAGCAGCAATGAATTAGTGAAATAAGTATGAGGAATCCCAAGCCGGATTGGGATTAGGAAAGTGCGGTATCAATCGGGTCCTTCTCAGGCGTATGGTGGTCCACAGTTCTCGGTACACTTATCGTTTGAGAATGAATGAACGGATCGATATTTTTCTCGGACCTTTCCATTTTGACAAACACCACTTTTATTGGAACACACGGCGCATGTGTTCTGGCCTCGTGTGTGTGTGTGATTGAGAGGCGCTGTGGAAGAAGGAGGGTGAGGGGGAGAGAGAGATGTGATATCCTGAAAAGCAATTTGGTCGACCTCAGAAAAACGCCCTTTCCCGCTATTCACGTAATTTCGGACAGCGATAAATTTCTCCAGGGTGCCATTAAGGGTCCAACCCCCTCCAATCTATGTCCGCCAAGCGAAGGCTAAGGGATGGGGGAAAGCGATAGGGGCCGGGGGGATGCGCTAGGTAGGGACGGGTCAAAGAGGACCCATCCATCACACCATCGTCTGGACATCGAACTCGGGCCATCAGGAGAAGCACTACATCCTCTTGCGCTGCGTATACACCAAGATCATGCCACTTCTGGAGTATAATTCCGCTATAACGGAAAAACATGACCAAAATAGCTTATTTTGAAAAAAGCATTATCATTTTAACTATCCGAATGGAAATTTATATTTATGAGTGTAATTATTATTATTAGTAATTATTTCGTCTTAATTTTCCAAGCGAATATAGGACAACACTCTCCTCTCTTACCTACAGTTAACTTGATAAACAATCACAAACATCCATGCCCTGGATGGTGGTCAATCCACCCAGGCGGGATTCGAAAAGTTTATCTCAAATGTGATTGTTAAAATTACTGCAAATTTTACATTTTTTCCAAACTAGTGCAGACTGTGATTGAATAGCATACCCATGCTTAAGTATGAATTCCTTCAGATAGTACAAGGGCGTTTTTTTTCAACCTCCCATCTATCATCAAAATCACTATACAAGGCAGGTACTGTGCGGGTAGGGCGATTGCGCGTTTTTAGTTAAAGGTTAGTGGCAATCTCATTAACTGCACTGCCTCAATTGATTCTCCCGCCAAGTGTGCACTGCGAAGCAACAGCCAGAAATCTTGACGGATGCCTTCAGCATTGACATGTCTTGACCTTTATGCCGATGAAAGAGAATTTTTTTGATTCAATAGTGTATACGCAGCGTGAAACATTTCGTACATTCCCATGCAAAACGAAAGAAGAGACATGCTGACTTCTGGAAGTGTTCTGATCCATGACAACGCCCGTCATTTCAACGCTGATGCGGCCCAACAATTTTGAAGTTTACAAAACAAAAAGCCTTGAGCGATTTCAATGGAAAATTTTCAATCACCCCTCGGATAATGTCGACATAGTACCGTATGATTTCCAATATTACGCTGGAATGAAAGTGGTGAGAAGGGAAGCGATTTCAAACGGACGATGGGCTTCAGGTCAAAGGCAAAATTCGCAGGAAGTGTGAATAAAAAATTACCGTCAACTTATTTTACTAATTTTAAATTTTATTAGCATCAACTGGAACATTATAATTCATATCTATGGCTTGAGAATGTTAGAAAGCAACTATATATTTTAATTCTGTGGCTACTCAAGTTCTAAATTCTACTCCTTTATCCCCTCCAACTCATCCTCAATCATCAAAACTACAACTATAAATCAGATATATTCAATGCCTTGTCTGTGCACTCCTATGTCCCTGATGGCAACTGACACGTAAATAACATGAAATAGCAATGCCATAGGTCTTTATCTACGATGATTACAGGATACAGAGAAGAAGAATAGCTCAGAATTACGTTTACTAAAACTCATGATCTCAATATGGAAGAAATCTAACTCCGATTTTCATACTCCGCAAAACTTAACTAGACATAGTTAAACCGGCCCAATATTTCCAAATTAGAGGGTACGTGCATCTATTAATTACGATACCCATCGAAATCCATCTAGGTATATTTGACTCGGGGTAAATAATCATCAGCAAGCAGATGCAATCGTTTTGCAATGCATGAGTAAACTAAATAAAAAATACATCATTTACGTTGAAGTGAACCTTCGCTTACGGTAATCATATCCATTCGCCATATTCATAGGGAATACTATATAAATTCAGGCTTTATTTCATGAAATTTCTTCATATTAAATAAATAACTTAACCAATTTCCTCATGATGCGACATTATGTAGTGTAGGTACAAGAAATATCAGCTCTTCAATACTTTAGGCTAGTGAGGGGGGAGGACAATGAAAGAAGGTGGAGGAAGGCTGTGTGAAAGAGGCTTTTAAAATGCAGCATTAGGGAAAGCCCTTTCTTATCGGCCGTGCAATAAATTAGGGTTGAGACCGAGTTTGGTGTGGTCGAGGGAAAGTAAAGGAGACACACAAAGGAGGGAAAGCCGTGCATGGTGTGTCTGTGACTAACGCAATGTCCACACAATCTTCCCCAGCCTTCTGTCATTACACGAATTACTGAAGTCGTTGGATTGTTTTATTGCTTGCAATAAATGGTCAGAATTGGCGTGCCCATATGATGGGGTGGGAAGCCAAGGGATATAGTGATTTCTACTCCTAAATTGAGTTAGGTACAGAAATTAGGTAAACAAAAAAAAGATACACTACTTATTTAGTAATACATTGGATTTTCTACTTGATGTCAGCACATAACAAGGGACTCGCTCGTATCCTTAGGCCACCAAGTATATTTCCTACTAAAATTTTTGTAAATTTATTTTATGCATTTCAGTACCTAATTCAATTTCGAAAGAAAACCACTGCTATTCCTTTAGTTTCACCTCCTCATACATCGACGGAGGATAAAAATATCGGAGGATACCCAGCAGGCGCGTAAATGTTGCCAAAACCTAAGATATTAAGGCCTAGAAACCAAGTGTAAAAACGTGTATAGGTATATTTTTGGCAACTCATTTACACTATTTTTTCCGGTTCCAGCGATTTAATTTGTCGAATCTGTGCATCGGAATTGAAATAAAAACAAATAAATGATAAATCCTAATACTTGCTAAAATAAAAGAAAACAATAGAGAAAAGATTTAAAATAAAATTTATAAAATGTATGATATTATGAATAATATTCTGCATGCAATTGCTTAATTTAAATTAAAAATCTTCTACAACTTTTTTAAATAATTTAATTTTAAGTTTTTGCTTTGACGCAAACTGTACACTACACGCACATATTCGCAAAGTAATTATTATATTGTAAACTGGTTTGCTGTAGTGAGTATTGGTTTATCGTTACAAGTTGTGGTGTTTGCACCATTCGGTACAACCAGTAAAGGGCGTATGTGCGTTTTTGTATTTAGACAACACTGGTTTGAACATAACGCAATGAAATTAAGGTCAGCATTGATATCCTAAGTACTGTGAAAATAGGGAAAAGATCTGCGCAGTTATCCTGCTCAAGTTTTTATTTCACCGATGAATTCTCAGAAGTCGATCGATTCGATCGATCGAGTTAAGCGCCTCTCAATAAATTCATCGTCACTAATGTTAGGTCATCAAGTTAGAGGATTCAAAGTGCAATAAAAAGATATAAATTCCGAGGTTGAAATTTATTAGTTGTAATTTTCAGGCAAGTGACTGTGAAGACAAGTGAAGTTTCCAGGTTAGGTTGTAATTATAACTTCATAATAGAAGACTGAAGATGTAACTACGTTACGAAACCCGGGTCGTGCCCACAATAATATAATAGTGAACTTGACAAAGTTTTAATCCTTTATTTCCAATATGGAGAAATCTCACAAAGTGAAGTCTGAAGTTATCAGTAATATTTACAATAATGTTAGAGCGTAGGTTTCCGCGGCGATGGTCTGATCTCTGCATTTCTCCAGGGTTTTCTTCCGCGTCAGGTTGTTGTTTACAATAGATGTTAGGTCCACAATATTCCATATATATCGAGATTAAATATGTGCCTCCATTGTAAATAATGTTAATAGCACTTAAACGAGCATCTAGTATATGTCATTTCATTCATGTTCCTGCTGGTAGTAGACAGTGGCTAGTTGCTGTAGACACCGCCTATCTCTATTCTCTCTACATTTAAGCCTCCCGCTTCTAGCGGAATTCCCAGATGTCCGCTCGCTCAAACACCCTGGAATCGACCGTCAGTTCCCCGCTAATGACCCCTGTCTCCGTTCTCCCTTCATTCACCACCTTATCTTTCGCCAACCCTTCGCCAAGAGGCAGCGCTGAAAGATATGGGAATAGTCGGAAGACAAAATCATACTCGCCACATTGTGCCATATTGCAGTACTGGGTACAAAAAGGTCTAAGGTTCCTCATCTCAGTTTAAATACCAAATGGCAATTAATTGGTATGGTATGGTATTTGGAGAAGGCGACCGACAGCTGAGGTCATTTGCGCTATGAGGTAATGGGTGGAGAGAAACCCGGCGCCAGCATTAGCCTGCTCTTAACGGAAGACGCCAAGAGGACCAAGGCTTAACGTCCAATCCGACGGACGGAGTGATGTACATTAAATGTCCTCCTCATAACATTCAAGCGGGGATCGGGCAGTATCTGAATATTCTCTGCCACCGCCGGGATTTGAACCCGAGCCCGCCGGGTGGGAAACCAGCACTCTAGCCACCGCAGCCACCCGATCCCCGGCATTAATTGTTGAACATTATGAGGGACTGGAGTGCTTGATTGAAATGACTCATTAAAAGGTATTTCTCAGCAAAAAGGCGGCCGACTGAAAGTTTTTGGGTACTTTACCATTTCTCATGAGCATTAAAGTCTCAATTAATTGCGATAACTACCTAGACTAGTGGGTTAACGAGATTTTCACCTTAAAAATTCACAATACTGCATTTGAAATAATTTATTCCATATATCGATGGCTAAGTTCTCACAACACGTATGTCAAAATTTGGCCGGTTTTGACATAGGTACCTTAATCAAAGTGTAATAACTTTAAAAAATAAAATTCAAGCAAAAAAATATTTGTTGGCAAATGTGTGCTTCTTCTTCAGTTTTATTTGTTTTTAACTTTAGCGTAAAACTAGAAAAAATTATCGTTTTATTTTGATCTCTTGAAGAGATGCTATTTTTGAGAAACGTGTTGTAAGAACTTAGCCATCGATATAGTGATGTAACTGTGGGTCATATACATTTTAAAATACCCATTAGGTAGTTCAGACAACAAATGTTTCTTAAAAAGCATAAAAGTTTTATCGACCACATTCAATTTTTTGGTTGAGATAAATTGCTTTCATCCCTCTGTAAGATTGAGATTCAGAAAAGTTTCGATAATAAAGTTATCATTTTTTGTCTCATAGATAATCAGTTGATATAAGATCTGAGTATTAAAAATCACAACTATGTTTGTAAGCTGCTAAAAACTACACTTCGCTAAACGCTACACCGTAGCTGATTGGCCATGAAAACATTCTTTTCAAACAAAAAACTAACATTCATTGACACTTGCTAACATACCAATTTTTGTATAAATCGTGAAATTAATGGATTGATAAAACATATATATGGATAGAAAATTTTCGTATAGCGTATAAAAATGAAAGGAAAGATTCATATCTTTCTTGTAATTTCATTCAATATTATTTTTTTAATCAAAATCGCTAAATTTATAAGAGAGTTATAGCTTTCTGAGTGAACGTTTGCATAATTATTTATTCAAACAGCCAAGAATTTTCGCATTGATAAGTAGTTTTCCATTTAGATAACTTGCGTTCTCTTTGCCACAAAGAAACATAATTTCTATGGGAGGGGGACAAACATTTCCCACAAAAGAATATCAAAAGTCTACAGCTGCTTCTGTATCCTGTTAGTGGTTACTGACCCCATCTTGAGGAAAATACAAAGGAAACGAGAAATATCCGCTGCTCGCCTTATTGCGTGGCCATTACCATGAGAACCGTGAGTGTGAGGTTGCCCTATCTGACCATTTCATGTCGAAGGGGTCACTTGCCCCTAAATGGCTAGACGTTTAATCTGAGCCGGAAATCCAATAGCCAGCGGCTATCTATCTAAGGCAACGGCGAGACGGAATCGATGAAGATTAGATCTTTTTGAAACTAACCTCATGTAGCTAAGCTAACATAATTTGATAGTGTAATGAACATTCTCGCATACAGCTGTTAACAACCAATCTTCCAATTCAAGAGGAAACTCGGTCACCTACACGATATACGAAGATGCTGGTAGGAGGCTTCGAGAGAACAGGAAGGAAAATGCCATACTCGAAGAAGAAGATTAATGTATACATTAATGTTGCAAAAAGAAACCCCCTTCCAGATAATGTACCTAAGTGGGTTGTGAACATCTGAATGAAGGAAAGCCACGGTGATAACTTTTACGGGAGTCACCCGCAATGAAAAATCGTGCGAAAGTTCCACAGAGAAAAAAATCATCCGACTTGACCGGGATTCGAACCCGGATCTCCCGATTTCCGATCGAGTACTTTAGCCAGGTAAGCTCCCGATCTTGAGCAATGAAAGAAAATGAAATTTTATGCTACAAAGCGATAGAGTTTTGTGCTGAAATCGAAAAAAAATTCACACTATTTAAATCTATCCACAGGGAAGAATGACGCCTCGGTAGCTTAAGCACTCGTCCGGATATTGGGGGATCCGGGTTCGAATCTCGTTCATGGCGGATGATTTTATCTCTATGGATCTTTCGCGCGAAGGAAATTTAAGTAAAGAACGTAATTTAAATACATACCTATTTCATTTACAACTGACATCTTCACATATCTCAAAAGTATCTGAAAGATATATGGTATCAGCTGCGCGATTCCGGAGAGACACGCACTACTTCAATATAATGTGCATAATACAATGCTCACTCAGATTTTTTCAGGTGCAAGATGCAAAGTTTTTATGCACTTATAGTTACTGAATTTAATGTTTTATATCTGCAATACAATAAATATCTGCAACACTGTACTATATTATATCTGCAACACAATGATATATTACCAAACGCTGAATATAATATGATATTAAGTATACTGAGTGTTTGGCGATAGTGTAGGCATTACAAGTCGCACCGAGAACTTAGTGCCAACCCCCAAACATCCTCCTCATGTCGTGGACAAATATAAGCGTCGAATATTGCAAAAGGTAGGAGTTTATTTCACAGGCTCTCCATCTCACTGAGAAAATATTTTGGGAATAAGTCGCAGTCATCATGATAATTTTGCCTTCACCTTTTCAGATTCATGCGGTTCAAACCGACGAGTGAAGATAAAAGTCAGTCACCAAAGCTATAAGAGATGACAAGAGTAGAGTGCTTTGCCATGGAAGAAGATAATTCACGAGTCATTTGGCAGTTGAGGAAGCACAATCGATACTGCCAACAATTAAGACAAACCCTGCAACGCTTCGAAACTAGCGAGATGTGTTAGAAGATAAGTATAGACAGATCGATTTATGTATTTGTTTCCATACAAACTTTTATACGACCATCTGAAAAGATGCCTTTATAAGTTATAAATATACGTGATATCAATGTTTTTTGTCATTCAAAACTTCGAAATGGGTAAGAAATAAATAAAATGTGTTACAAATACTAAAATTGATGATTATGTATTGCAAGAAAACTGAGTTTAAGATATTTATGTATACTGGAAGACAATTTTTGCTGAAAATAACAGAAAAATTGAGTATATAAATGAGAAACCAAAGGAAGACATCCACATGCCCAATGAACACTCCACAAAAACTGATAAAAATACAAAGTGATGAACATGAGAATTCAAGCCTAAATCTCTAATGTATCATACTGATACTCCGCAGACGTCACAAGGGTCAATATGGTCTTGATGTCTACCTATCTAGCTCTCTCGCCGGTTTTCGTTGATTACAAACGGACCTAATGGTCTTGTCAAGAGGATCGCATGGGTGAGAAGAGAAGATGCAAGTGGAATATTTTGCAAAGCATTAAAGGAATGCGGGAGTCATGCGGTAGTTGAAGCAGCAACGCAATGGATCGCATATAGCGCCACCATGAAAGAACATCGCTTGCAGTGAAGTTATGCGGGATAACACATATCTGAATGGAGGATACGAAATCAGGTGACTGATTTTAGATTATTTGGTAGCAGGAGTAGGAGAATAGTGGAAGTACTAGAATAGTAGATGAGATATAATATATGTAGTAGATGTAGTATATTAGTAGAAGTAGTAGAATAGCATTAGCAGTAGAATCGTAGAAGTAGTGGAGTTGTAGGAATAGAAGAAATAGTAGAAATTCGAAGTTGTATATTTTGCGAAGAGGTAAAGAAATGCAGAAGTCAGGCGGCAGTTGAAGCAAAACAATCGATTGCATCTAACGCCATTTAAAAAGGAGGCTTGTATTGAAACGAAGCGATTGAATACAAATTAAAATGGAGGATATGGCATGAGTATCAGGTGACCGATTGTAACTCTTTGGGCACTACTCTATAATTATGCCCATACTATGGTATGATTGGTATGACATGGTATATGGAGAAGGCGACCGACAGACAAGGTCATTTACGCCATGAATGAAAAAGGGTTGGGAGGAAAGGGTGGATAGAAATCCTGCGTCGGCATTAGCCTACCCCTGACGAAAGGCACCAAGGGGACGACAGTTTGACGTCTCATCTAACGGATGGATTTCTGTACTTGAAGTGCCCCCCACAATGCATTCAAGCAATGATCAGGCAGCCTCCGAAAATTTTCCGCCACCGCCGGTATGTGAACCCGAATCGACCGGGTGGGAAGCCAATTGGCAAACTCTTTAGTCAGCATAACACCCCGAACCCCCTCCATTATACAATCCGCACTCCAATAAAAAAAAAAATGCAATTTTTTTGGGGCCGTTAGACGGAATTTTTTTAACGCGAATTCACAAATGATTGCAATGATTTATTGATTTAAATGCGTGATCACATGCTCAATAGAATGATAAAGTAATTTCATACTACACAAAAAGGTTGCTCAGTAACGTGGGGATGTGGAGGTTGCTCGAAAATACGTTTGAAAAACAAGGGATTACAAGAATTATCGTAGGCTTTCCAGGCGTATAGAATTGTGAAAGGTTACACGGGATTTCCACCGAGTCAGGTTCTCCAACTCCATCTCGGCCGACGTTTCGATGGGCGAGTTGTCCATCGTCATCAGGGCATGTCGAGTCTTGAAAATCGTCCTCCTTATATATGGATGACGGCGGTATCAACCAGGGCAGGTATTGTGTGATTTTTCGAGAGCTTCCCGCCTTTTTCCTCTAGGAATTAAACTTTAGCACCCTGCTATCATTTCCAACATAGTCCTCTACCGACAAGTAAAAAATATAAAAATGGACATGGCAGTTTGTTGCAATGCACAGCACCGTATACTCATTTTTAGGGACTTCAATGCGGTCAATAAAAATAAATATAACTTTTTATATTAACGGACTTGGTAAACCCAGATGCGTAAACGATTTCGTGTAACGTAGTGGCATTAATTATATGTCTTATCTTCTATTCGATGATGTACGTTATGACATTTTCTATGTACAAAAGGGATGGGCAGTAATATAGGAATTTTGTTTTGCTGTTCCGAGATACTTCTGGAAAATATGGGAGACTGACATAATACCCAACTATTATTTCCAACGGAGACATCAACCGAAAATTTATAATGTACATATGTGGACACGTAGACGTAGCAGTTTGCTTCAGTGGATATCAACCTATTTGGCCATTCAATACAGTCAATACGCTCTTTCACGAGAAAATTTGGTCATCTGTAACGTAAGAAACGATGCAAAAAGAATTTATTGCAGAGGAGGAAGAAAATTCACGAGTCGCGTGGGTGTTGAAGCAGCGCAATCGATTTCAACAATCGTAATTGCAAATAGAAACCACATTTTTACCGTACATAAGTGGTTGATATACATTAGAATGAAGGATGTATAAAGGGTGATTTAAAACAAATATATCCTAAATTAATAACCCTCTTCTAATAAATATCACTCAAGTGTAAATAAACAATAATTTTGGGATTGGATAAAATCAAGTAATCAGATCACTATCATAATTACTAGCGATACGCAGTTTGTTATATTATCGATAGACTTTGGGCATTCCCGTATCTTATCGCTATTGATTTCCATGAGTTAGAAACAGATCCGTGAACACAGGCTTCAAACCTAAATGCTTTCGAAAACGTCACTTATAAATATTTATGTTGTGCCATACTTTATCGTTTCGGAGGATATTCAAATTCCAACATAGCCCCTGAAATGGATCACATAGCCACTTTCGGTGCATCAACGCAGTCAGTATACTCTTTTTATCTTCACCTTGCCCGTTTCAAACGGTGAAAATTTTCGATTCAAGAGAGGACTCGATCGTATCCAAGATAAGAGAAGATGCAAGCAGAATGCTTTTCGAAGGGTGAAGAGAATGTAATGCGTAAAAGTCGAAGCTGCACGATCTATAGAACTAACCCTTGTCACAAAAGGTAATAACCCTTGTCAATAGCTTCTGTCTCCTTCGTATCTCATCTAGGATCTGCCTCTCCTCACCCACCATGTGCAGCACTTTGACGTTCCTCTTCCTCTCCGTCCACTTCACCTTCTCCAATCTCCTCCACATCCTCACGTCTTCTCTATGCTTTTGAGGTGGGTAGGTGGGAATAAATTTGGCAAAGTAGGGTATAGTGAGAGATATAGAAACAAAATACATTTGAAAAGGGTAAGTAGGTGCTTATAGATATGGTAACTCTCACGAAAAAAGCTAAAAATATTTGTTTATCTAACGGCATGTATAAAATTCATAGATGAAAATGTCAATTGGAGAATTTAAAAACTTTTCGAGCTTTGGGCGTAGTATTTTTTCTTTTAAAGTCGAAGAGTCATCGATTAAGGTAGGCTTCTATGGATTACATTGGAAGCATTCTGGAAGCCTCCACTTCCTTAATGTAACAGTGTTAGAGGGTATAGTCCCCTTTCTTCAAATCCGTAAGGTCTACCCCCTTTCATTCTATGTAAAAATGCTATTCTTTTCCTCCCTCTCCGTCGTTCAGACAATATTTTTACTTCTAACACTGTTTTCAATAATACCACTCCGCTGAGTATTCGCTCCATACATAGCTTCTGTCTCCTTCGTATCTCATCTAGGATCTGCCTCTCCTCACCCACCATGTGCAGCACTTTGACGTTCCTCTTCCTCTCCGTCCACTTCACCTTCTCCAATCTCCTCCACATCCTCACGTCTTCTCTCACCCTCCGTCCTAAGTGTTCACATTTCCCTACCGTAGAAAGCTACACTGCAGTTTAAACTATTCACTCATCTTTTCTTTAAGCTCTTACATAATGATCCTCTCATAAGCTGGCGTAATATTATCCCTCGTGAAATCCCTCGATTTTTGCGACATGCGTAATAATACGCCATTCGTGTTTCTAAAATTCTTAGTTTGATATTTTGCAACAAATAGGCACTGACTTCTAAAAACAATGAAAAACGTAACACTTATTTTTCAAAATGGTACCGAGCACATATTCCTCGCATCAAAGATTGGTTGTTAACACAAAAGTATTGCAAAATAAAAAGATCTGGAATAGAGCTACAGTACTAAGTTATTATCCCTCTTTAAATGTAGGTAAGTGTTTATAGGCAATCATGTTTGCGTGACATATTATATTTGTAATATGATCGATAGATATAAGGCATGTGGGTCTTCATTTTCTATCGATTACTATAAATCATAGACGGATGAATAGACACTAGCTTGGATTCTAAACGGACAACGCCACTGATATAGATGCTTAGCGCTATGTTTAGGTAGTCATATGCTTTTGTTTCAGAATTCCTGGACAGCATCACAAAACCACTTTTGGAAATTCAACGCAGTCACTTTTGGTTACATGGTTTATAGACCTTCAAGCTAGAGAGCCAAAAGAAAACTTGGTCATCTGATTGATCAGAAAAGGTGCAGGTAGAATGTTTAGCGTAGAAGGAAGGAGTGCAAGGCCGTGTAATAGTTGAAGTAGCAAAATCGATTCTATCGAATAAGTGGACCCATTCGAGGATAGTTACGCAACAAGGTGGGTGGACACTCACGTAAATAAATGACAAATGTAAGGAAAGTGATGCTGACACTAATTTAGCATAAAGCTAAGTTACATTTACTGCATAAGATTATCACTCAAATGTATTAAAAGGTTAACTGTGCGGTTTTCATCAGAAAAACCGACAAATCCTAAGAAATAACGACAGAATATGAAATATTTACAATATAATCATAATTACGTGCGAATTGATGCTCATGATATTACCGATAGATTTTTGATATTTTTAGTTGCCCATTACCATTTATAATATGTGATAATCATCTGCGGGTCACTGAAAATTAACTAGAATATCCTTGATTTTTTAAATCTAACCCCTGTTCTCACGGACTAATGCAACTACTAGATATTGTTATAGAACTCAGTTTCTTTGTTTCGGAGAATGGGCTTTATTTCAAAGTCCCTGAATTGCGTCACATAGCCACTGAGGGGACTTTAACTTAGATAAAAGCTCCCCTTACCTTCAATTTTCCCGTTTGAAGTAGGTAAAATTGCCAAGCCAAGAGAAAACTCGGTCGCCTGCAAGATAAGTGAAGATGCTAGCAGAATGTTTCGCCAAGGAAGAAGAGAATGCACTTGTCTTGTCGCAGTTGAAACAGAACAACCGATTCTATCGCAAAAGGTAATAAATTCGAGTGTAGGTAGCATGGTGGGTGGATATATATATATTCATCTAAAATGGGAAACATGGAAAAATCTTAAAAGAAAATCATTCTTGCGTCCGCATTATTACTTACGAAATGATCGTTAGTTTTTTTTCCTTTTTTGATTTCAATTGCTACTAATTATAGAGATGTCACTTAATATTAGCCGTAACTAGAGATACGTGAAAATTGCACTTTCAATAACAGTTTATCGCAGTTTGTAGCGTCTATTTTTTATTTTCATAGTGAGGTAGATGACGATAAATGTAGTGAAACATAATTTTATGACAATATACAGAATATTTTAAATAATTATGTTAATAATATAACAATAATAAATTAAGGAATAAGACCTATAGTGGCGGAGGTGTAGCTTGCCCGCGCCCACTTGTAGTTCGCGGCTACGTAGAGTCCCAGCCGACTAGCAGCTGGCCAGTCGCTCACATGCTTCAAGCGCTGTCGGCGGAGCATTTAAGCTGCGCTTGGCACAAAATGTACGTATTTTGCCGTCGAAAAGACAACTATGCGTAAAAAGATCATAAAAGTCCAGTCATCGCATTTATGTCGCATTTATTTGCGCACATCGCATCTATATCGCATTTGCGATTTTCACGCATCTCTAGCTATAATATATCTTCATTTTGAACTAAGCATTAACCTCTATTCTCACGGACAATGCAACTGATAAAGGTTGTCGTGGAACTGAGATTCTTTGTTTCGGAGGATCTGATATACTTCAAAGCTCCTGAACTGCGTCATATGGTCACCAAGGAGACAAAGTCTCATGCTCTTTTTACCTTCAATTTTCCCGTTTGAAGCAGGTAAAATTGCCCAGTCAAGAGATAAACTCGGTCGCCTACAAGATAAGCGAAGATGCTAGCAGAATGTTTCACCAAGGAAGAAGAGAATGCACTAGTCGTGTAACAGTTGAAGCAGCACAATCGATTCTATCGCAAAAGGAGACCGCTTCGAGTGTATGTAGCGGTGTGGGTGTAGTACACACATCTGAATGGAGGAAATAGGTATATATATGTGTATATATTGAGAGAGGAGGCGACTTGGAGCGTGTTGCTTCGCTCCTCCGAATGACTCCAAGTGCGCGTCCATTTCCTCGACTGCGAAACACGAATGGACCCAATTTTTTTTCTCCTTCGAGTGAAACGATCAAGAGACGCAGTTTTGTTGCGTTCGCTGGAAGGCCCTTTCCACGACCTCCACTCCAGCTTCGGCTATTACACGAAGAGAGGGCACGGTTCTCACCTCTTTTTTTTCCTTCCAAACTAAACTCAAAAGACCGAGTCTCACTCACGACCCCAGCAAACTCAAAGGAAGAGTCGGTGACCGTTTGGGATGGAAGCCGTTTAACTAGGTCCCGCCGCAAAAAGGCGCGTCAGAAAACTCTTCTTAGCGTCAGCATTCAGAGAAACTTATTTTTCCTGTTACCATCGACTACCAAAAATCCAAAGATTGGTTTGACGCAGATATCCGCTCCATTCTCCTTTCTGCTAATATTTTTTACATCTACGTAGTTCTTCTCTTTCACATCCTTCATTGCCTATTCCATCTTCCAATATTGAGAGGTTTCACAAAGTAAAGCCTGAAGTTATTAGTTATATTTCCATATATTTCATTCGAAGTCTTCCCTTAAAGTTCTTGCCATCTACTTGTCCCGCGACGATTGTCTTCATCAGGCCATCATGTTTCAAGATATGGGCGATAAGGTTATCCCGTCTTCTTATCAGGGTTTTATGAGGCTTCTCTTCTCCGCTACTCTTCATAGGATCCTGAAATTGGTTTTGAGGCAGATCTGCTATCGATTCTTCGATCTGCTTATCATTTAAAATCTGCGTGCCACTTAAATATTGAATGATATGAGGCACGGCTCGACGTGGTGGAAGTTCTTAATATTACATTAAAATTACAATTAAACATCTAATGAAAAAAGGATGAAATTAGACGACCTCCAAATATTGGAAATTAAAAAAAAAACTAAAAATTAAAACATCCCCCTGATGAATGAAAATCTTTTTCATTCTCCCTCACCATTACTGGCAATAAAATTTAAAGAACCGATACACGCATAAAATAGCAATTCTTTTTGTGAAGCGTTAAAATACATTCTCCGCCGACCCCCTTTCTCCACCCTAGATTGGACCCGAGATTTCCAACCGTCCCCGTTGACCCCGAAAAAATTCATTGGAATCGAAAGATTTTTAAATTTTGTACCAACCTTTTACACATAACCTGACCCAAACGATGTACCACCACCTCCATGCCATAGTAAAGAACTAGAAGAAAGACACGGGGTCAAACACCCAGGAGAAGAAGATCATATGGACGAGGACTCCATCTGGACGACAACATCGCGAAAGAAGACGGTGAAGACATGCGTGATACCATCACCCACCCTGGAACCTTTCTTCCCCCCCCCTCCGACATGGCTCGTCAACCGAAACCCTAAAAAAAACGACCTAACTTTTCTCCAACAACCCTCAATATCCCCACTTCTCGGCACCCAAACCCCAGCCTCCACCTTACCTCCCTTCAAGCACCAAGAAGTATGTAAGGAATAACTCTTAAGATTTATGTTGCACTTGATAATATCATTTGCAGTAACGATACGCGTAGTGTCAAAATAAAACTCAGCGGAAATGTTACAATGTCCAATTTTACTTATACGTACTACTTATCTTTAACATCCTCCTTTAGTTGCTTACATGTTATATTCGAGATCTTCCTAGCCATCCGCGTGCCCCTCAGCAATAGCCTTCATTGGGATACCGTACCTCAAGATACGGCCGATTAATATATTTTATCAACATATTAAGGTTTTCTAGAGGTTTGCTACTCATCTAAGAATTTTCTAACCCACAAGAAAAGATATCACGTTCATGCAACGAATAGCAGCGGTATGTAATTACTAAAACTTTAACTGTTGAGTGGTTGGTAAGCAGGCATCATTATTAGACTTCTGATGAATTCAAAATTCATAAATACGGTATTTTTTAGCCAACCCTGCGTCCGTTGAGATGTAAAGACAACCAAAGATTATATTTTTGCTCATATTTTAGCTATGGTAGCACTGATGAACCTCTTATCTTGAACATCTTCCTAAATCTTTTTTTACATTTTATGTTTGCATCCCTCTTGAATCTGTTTCCATGATCATTTAGCATAGATATATACTTTTCCTGCTGGGGTGTCCAAACACCACAGAGCACTAACGACGGTATGGAGACACAAAATTGCTCGTTTCGGTATTTTTTTTATCTTTTTGCAGCGTTTATCAAATCGGCGAATTGTGCCTACACAGTTATGGCTTAAACCACGACATACGTATCGAGGATTTTATATCTCAGCGGTGAAAATAAATAGATTCGGGTGATTTACATCATGCCATCTGTTACCAATTTGTGAAATGAAGGTTGCATGTCAGCCTGCGAAGAGTTACTTTGAATTTTCAACTGCATTACTTTGTAGTTCTGACACATTTTTTTGCTAAACAAAATGCAAAATTTTTGGTCTGACATAAAATTGGGAAGAGTAAAACTGATACATGATTTTCTTCTTTTGGGTTGTTCAAACACCCCACCGTACCAACGATGTACCAGAAGCCCACTGGATCAATGATGGAATAGGGTTAATCATCGATCAATACAAAAAATACTATTGATTTTCTAGCTTCATGCTTACCCCGCAGCCACCTTAATGCGTCTAAAATGTGGCGAATTAAACTAATTTTGTCAATTGGAGGAAGTAAGCCACTAAATATGGATTCACTGGAGATCTCAAGGAACTCATTTATGGATTGCATACCGTGTTCCCAATACATTCCGACCACCTCTGAACATGCTCTCTTCCAATGCAGATAGTTTCCCGCAGCTTACAATGTTGGAAATTTCGCCCCCCAACTCAAACACCAAATTGAGCAAATCTGTTGGCCTGGATACCGAAAACAGAGCAGTCAACTACCAGGAAGTTTTGGAACCAAACAAGGAAATACAATTACGCGGTACAGAAGCAGAATCGCTACTTTTTCCAATAAATTCACTTCCGTTTCACTTAGTTCAAGCAGTTGCACTTCCTGGTTTCCCAGAAATATGGGATGTATTCTTAATACGCTGGTGACAATTAACCCACACGAAGAACATGGGTTTAATATTTTATTTAACTAGACTATAAGAGGGGGATGTTTCGGTATAGGCATTGTCTACGCCAGAGGGTTTGCCCGAAAATTTAAAAACAATGCTAAATATTTCCCTAGAATATATTTAATAAAAGACGAAAAATCTCTGGAAAGGCTTTCATTAAATTGACAAAAGGTGAACTAGATAAATATAGACGTAAGTAACATATAGCCAGAAAATTTAGCAAAACCAAGTGTTCAATAGCAACGGTTCATCGGTAAGACTGCATAAAAGTAATTTAAATCAATCAGAAAGAAAAATTAGCATCATGATTACGTTATATTTACATGCTGAAAGCAAATTTTTACTTTTAACAAGAAGCGATGAAAGAAATAATATTCGTGCATAGAAATATTTTGAAAAGATTATAAGCCATTATTATAGTATTCTACCGATTATGGTAGGTTTCCATGGAGTGTTCAAGAAGTGATCTGGAAGCCTCCCTTTCCTTCCAGCAGTGCCTTCTTTAATTCATTGTAAGGCCAAATCCCTTTCAATCTATCTAAATATCCTATTCTTTTTCTTCCCCTCCCTCGTTTCCCTAACATTCTACCCTCTAACACCTTTTTCAACATCCCCTCCACGCTAAGCACTAACTCCATCCAAACATTCTGTCTCTTCCGTATCTCATCTAAAAGCTGCCTCTCCTCGTCAACCATATCCAGCACATCGTCGTTCCTATTCCTCTCCGTCCATTTCACCCTCTCCATTCTTCACCATACCCACATCTCGAATGCCTCCAATCTTCTCTCGTCTTCTCTCCTCAGTGTCCACGTTTCCGCACCGTAGAGCGCTACACTCCAAATCAAACTCTTTGAAAAGATCGGCAAGCAAAAATTGAGAAATATGTATATTTCAGTTGTAAAAATAACTGATAATCCCTGGTTATCCGCCAAAAGGAACTGAATAATTTCCCGTTTTTTGAAACTCACCGCCGTTACAGACGCAATTTTAACGACTCCGTATAGCGCGGTTACAATTCGGAAGTCAATGCGACTATACGAGACAAATTGAGAATGTTTGAAATGTTTTCACGAGAAATGCCAAGTTTTTTCGACCAAAATTGACCGTGAAAAAAATGTCATGCATTACTTACTTAACTCGCCTCGTATAACACTTTAGGGAAGGATTTCGATGACAGCGACTTTGATATTCCGTAAAGGAAATTTTTTTTTGTTTCCTTTGGATGAGTCTGTCGGGTTTCTCGGTTTTCGAAACCTGCGATTTGTGAGCTTCAACAACCGAAACAATAAATTGAAGAAGAGAATGGTAGCGAAATAATTTGGCCTTGTGCACAAGTGAAATAGTTGAAATTTCATAATTTAAATCCAACGATTTTATGGCACCAGTTTATTTCTTTTGACGTGACACGGCGCAATGTATTACATTGTTTCCATAAAACCGTGATTTAACTATTGCATGCCGTCAATATTAATAGATATCGGGGGGGACTGAGCCAAGATCCCCTAAATCCATTAATATTGGCAAAAAAACTGTGGCAAAATTTAGTCATCGGACCTTACAAGACTCTATCCAGAGCGCACAACATTAAACACCGGATTTCGAAGCTTTACCAAAAGAACGGACTGGAAAAGAAACGCAAGTCGCCGAACCAGATTTGGCAACGCTAAGAAAATTGCTCATGTATATTTTGTTTTTAACTTCATTCAATTACAGTCAGTCAGTCATTAAAGGTACGATGTGAAGTCAACTAAATATCTTTCTGGCCAAGGCTACTGATGAAAGAGGAAGGAAAAACAGATTCACTCATTAAAACTGTGGGTACGGTGAAATATAGATGACGGAAAAAAATAACTCGCAACAGACTTTCCGCTACAGCCTATAACCGATTATTATTCCGTATAGTGAAATAAAGTGAAACTTCATTTTGGCATTACATTTTTTTAATTTACCGATGATGTAAAAAAAACAAAATCAAGAATCAAATTCAAACATGAACTTCCTTACCATCGAGGCTAACGGAGAGTTGACTATGGCCACTGGCTAATTTTTATATAAAATACAGAACTTGAAACAGAATGTTAGATAAGTACATACATTTTTCACGAGATTATGAACAATCCTTACCGAAGAGAGAAACATCAAATATATATTTCATGCGTTTGCAAACACTCGCTAACCGAAGTGAATACCTGCAAATAATTCTTTCACTACACAAAGGTGAATTTAGAACGTAGGTCTAGTGCCATGGAGAGTGTACCTCACCGACCCCTCAATCCTCGGCGCATCCATTCTTTGGCTAAACTCCACTCCAAATCTCGGCTCGTCGTCCAATTGCACGAAGGCATACGGATCCGGAAGGGAGGAGACTTTCAGGGGTGGGAAATGGGGTGGCAGGCGTCCCCTGGGGGTACCTAACTGCGCCCCCGCCCCTAACCTTCCATTCCACCCCCCGAAAAACACAAACGCACATCCAGAAATGGCAGAGTCATCGCTAGGATGGACATCCGGTGACCGAATTGAAAAGGGGAAGAAGGCACAGGAAAGAAAAAAAACAGGCCCATGGTCCCAGTTATTACCTGCCCCCAGGGCCGTTTCTTGCGGGTCCACGGGTCACGACGGATGTCAAGAGGGGCGGGGGAAGGCACGGGGTGGAAGGTGATTGGTGCAGAGATGGGGATGAGATGGTATCCATGGAAACTGCGGTGTTTGAGCCAGGGTCACATTCCCGATTTTGACGGCTGCAAACCGGAAACAGTCAGGGTGCACGCGAAAATGGTGAGTCTGGTGATTCCCCGCCCTGGGGTCAAAACGACCTCGGATTTGAGATTTGACATGTAGGGCAGGCATAATACAGTAGATGTGGTCCTAAACCTGGCGTGACTTAAGCGACCTTTCAGGGGTATTCATTCATAAATCAGATTCCGTTCACATATGACGCTTCATAAAGTACATACTGCTTGATAAAGCTCTGAAGTCTTGATTATTATATCTATGCACGATACTCAAAGGTATATAAATACATATTAAGCTAATCAAGGAATATTCTCATCTTCGAAAGGCAATAATGTACATTTTAGCCTACTTTTATTCTCCGAATAAATCGATCAGCTTATTTTCTTGACTTGCCTCCACCTGAATTAGTTGAGGATGATGATTTATTATTTCCACGCTATTTAAAGTGTAATCCGAAGTCAATAATCTAAATAAGTTCAAAATCCTAAGAATGTTTAGAAGCAGCTGTTCATTCCTCTCTCCTATCCATTAGTCTTTCCATAGTGACGTGTTTATTCTCTTTTGTCTTCTGCATAACCTGTCTATGTAATTCATTCGGCGCCGTTCCTTGACCTTCTTCCCTTCCACTTGTCCTTCTGAAATTATTTTCATCAGACCATTATGTCTCATAATGTGGCCAACTAAGCTGTGCCGACTTCTTCGTAAGGGTTTAGAAGACTTCTATTTTCTCCCACTCTTCATAGAACGCACTAATTAATTTCTCGGTCAATCCGTTTCACCTTCATCATTCCTCGTTTGCACCACATTTCGAATTCTTCCACCACTGACTTTTCTGCTGCTGTCAACGCCCAAGCATTGCTCCAATAAAGAAGTAAATGCATAAAAATGTTAGAATTTGTTATACCAAGTACTCATTGGCTAAAATTAAAAATGTGACGGGGAGGTATAACTGGATGAATGTAAAATGGGGAAATGTATTTGTAAGCATGAAGAAATGGGAAAATCCGAAATTGGGATGTCTGATAGCTAAAAACATTATGTTTTCACAGAAATGGTTGCCGTGGCAAAATCTAACCCCGGGGAAGTATAAGATAGCGATACTTCGAGTTGGAATTACATGCAAAATAGGAGTAAGTGTGACCCCTGGAGTACCCGAGGAACGTGATGTCATGAGAAGACTTGAAGCTGGATATATTTTGTCAGAGTTATCAACCCTCGGAAGGCTGTGAGTTTGAGATACCATGTGAAATATGTGAGATAAAGGCAGAGGCAGGCATGATTTCAGAACCTCAGCATACCTGTACTTACCTAATGCAAATAGTTTTTTATTTCAAATAATGATCTGAGGAAAGACTCTTTCTTAATTGGTTTTACCTTTATTTCTGAATTTCATAGGCCTAAAGTGTTATTTTTCTATTTAAGAGTTTCTCCAATGCTCCGAACTTCCCGTTGTGTTTGAATGGTGTGTATAAACTTTTTTCCTCCGCCGACTTCGACGATGCCGCTAAAACAACCGACCTTGACGGTACTCGAACACGTGGGTTTCTGCATGTCATTCCAGTCCATCCTGAACCACGCAAATGTAGGGGTTAATTCATTTTCTGCGCGTGGATTTGTAATGGGTTGGTCATCCTATTCCCCTCTTTAGCTACCTACATATCATCCCCAACTCCGTTTCCTAATGACGATCTTCACTGTGTTTAACACCAGTCTTACACGTAGTTCCCCTATAAGCCAATATGTTCACTCTTTCATAGTTCTCACGTAATTTCTTGCACGATATGTGGGATTATGCGGTTGAAGTTATTAATATGAGTTTTAAAAATAGGGCATGGAAATATTTTCACATAATTCATTTGAACACAGGGCGTTTTGTTGTTGCAACAGCACATGAGAATTTTGCTGTCGCAATAAAACGCGTCGAGAATAAATATATTCCGCGGAAATATTGCAATATCCTATTTTAATAAAGCTCTATGCTCTTCATTAACCATCCTAAATATTTTATCCGATGCACTCCTTTTCTTTTCTTGCAAACAACTTGTTCTTCAAATAAATTGCCTTTATCAGGTCACTACGCAAAAGAAATACGGTGAATTGAGTAATTATTTCTTCTTCTTGGGTTTTCAATTCTTTTCGATTATTCTTCATAGAATTTCCTGGTTACTCCCTCTTTAGATCACTTGATTTTAATAATTCTACTGCCGGCCATTGAGATAGCTAGCGGTTAAGTTGATAGATATGTAGATGGGCACACTTATAAGACTTCATGCATTTCGGTCCTTCATCAATCTCTCCATCTCCTAATCTCTTTTGTCTGTGTATTCTAAAAATTCCGCCTGCCCTCCACTTCGCCGATAACAATGCCCCCTAAAAAATATCCAACCTCATCGGTACTCGAACACTGGGGTTTCCGCGTGGCGTCCTCAACTCCTTTATCAACCCCGCTGACCCAAGGGTTAATTCATTTCGAGGGCGTGGGAGGGAGGTGGGTCATCCTATCCCTCATCCCCCGCATTTAATCCATCTACCCTTTCAACCCCAACCCCCACTTACCAAAGTGGACCTTCTTTCCGTATTTTTTTTTCTTTTAATTTCTCCATTTTTTTAACTCCGAGCAAAAGGGCGGGTTCACGCGTGACTGATCACTGGGATCTCGATTTCAAGGGTGGAGGGTAGGTGGCGGGGTTGTGTGTGGGAGAGGGATGGTTTGTAACTTTTTAATGCGTCGCGGATTTATGGCCTATTATATTTGATCGATGGTCGCTCAACCCGCAAGTGTGCGCTTTTACAAAAAAAAAGAATCCCTTTACCCCGTCGCCATTTTTCATTCACGCCCCGATTGCGGACCAACTCGCATATTCGCTCGGGCAGCTTGGTGAAATATTTGACGAAAATAGGCGTGGCGACAGCCGGGAGTGCCATCTTCACGCTGCACTCCGAATGAATTTAGAGATATATGTGCGCAAACCATTTGTTACGTATCCTCAGGGGTTTAGGTTGGTCTGCCCCCTCGCTGGTATCTCTATCTTGTCGTGATGAGGGGGCTTGCGTGCCTAAGTAAACCTGAGAGCTATGCCGGCGGGAGCGAAAGCTCCTCGTAGGGCCACCCAAGCCGGACAAGTCAAAGGGGATAGGCCAGACAAAAAGAGATACCCTGGTCCTCCAGGTTGGGGCTTGGGCGTGGGGATAACAATCCCACACCGTAAAAAAATGTTCTGTTACGAAACCCATAATGAAGCCTCGGAATACGGAAGGATTTAAGGATAATGACACTGGCAAACGATCAGGAACTCGAAAACGGAATACAAAATTGACCTTAGCTACATGGAATGTATGGACCATGTTGAAGGCTGGAAAAATGGCAGAGATCGCTGAAGAAGTATTGAAATGAAAGAGAAAAAGAGGAAGACCGAGGAAAAGATGGATGCAGGATGTGGAAGACATAAAGGCTATGAGGATTGTCAGATGGTGGGAGGAAGTGCAGAACAGGAGAGAATGGACAGGCGTCTTGAGGGAGGCCAAAGCCCATACCCGGCTGTAGTGCCGAGGAAGTAAGTAAGTTTAGGTTGGTCTGTTGACTTTAGTGTTGGCCTCCCGCTCAGTGGGCTCGGGTTCAAATCGCGGCGGTGACAGAGAATTTCGAGAGACTATCCATGCTTGAATGTTGTGTGGAGGACATTCTTAGTTTAACATTACGATACCTACTCTGCATGGACTACGTCTATCGGCTGGGGCGCTAAGACCCCTGGTGCCCTTCTTAAAGAGCACCGCTGGGTTGCTCTCATCCCTTCCTTCCATAATCTTCCTCGTGGCGCAGATGACCTCAGCTATCGGTCATCTCTTTCAAATAGTAAACCATTCATTTCCTCAGGGGGTCCGATTGGTGTGTTGGCTTCAGTGTTGACCTCCCGCGCAGTGAGCTCCTGTTCAAATCCCAGCAGTGGCAGAGAATTTTCAGAGACTGCCCGATCCCAGCTTGAATGTCGTGCGGAGAACACTCCAAGTACAACACTCCTTCCGTCGGATGGGACGTCCCCTTGATGCCTTTCGTTAAGAGCAGGCTAATGCCAACACCGGGTTTCTCTCCACCCATCAGTCCTATACCTATGTATAAAGCGCAAATGACCTCAGCCATCGGTCGTCTCCTCCGAATAGCATACCACTGATTTCCTAGGGGGTCAGGGGAGTGAGTTGGCTTAAGTGTTGGCCTCCTAGCCAAAGAGGCCGGGTTGGAATCCCTGCGCTGGCAGAGATTTTTCAGAGACTGCCCGATCTCTGCTTGATTATGTGTGGAGGACACTCCTTCAGTCTGATGGGATATAAAGACTTGGTCCCCTTTGTGCCTTTCTTTAAGAGCAAGCTAATGCCGACGCCGGGTTTCTCTCCAACCATCATTATTATACCGATATCTAAAGCGCAAACGAATTCAAATTTTGGTCGTCTCCTCAAAATAGCATACCACATATTTCCTCGGGGGTCAGGAGAGTGAGTTGGCCTAAACATTGGCCTCCTAGCCAGCGGGCCCGGGTTGAAATCCCCGTGCTAGCAGAGAATTTTTCAGAGAATGCCTCATTTCGACTCGGGTGCTTTGCTGGGGGCACTTCAAGTATAGCACTCCGTCCATCGGACGTTTACCCTTCCGTGAATGTGCGGGGTAACTCGGTAACCCTAAATTATAATTATGTTGTACGACTTTTAATATTTTTTTAATTTTGTCGCTTGGATATTTTTGTATTTGAATTCAACCACTTTGTCGTTATTTAAGGCGAAGAATAATTTTTGCACTTAAATTCTTTTTTAAAACTCCAATTTTTATTGGTGAGGTAACTGAGTTACCACGCACAGCTGTTGGCGGGAAAGAAACATGTTTGCTATTTGAGTGCAAGGAAAAATGTTCAATGCAATACATTTTATTATATTTTAACTTCAATAATGCCAATACTCTACTCGATGGCACTCTTGTACTTCTTTTTTCAGAGCATGTTAGTCAATGTACAGTTACAATAGCAAAATATGAAAGACCCCAGCCATTTCTCACATAATCAAAGCAAAAACCTAAACGTAGCCTACAATGCATTTATAAACTTTACAATAAAAGATATTATATCATTTAAAAAAGAATTGTGGTGTTGAATTGCAGGAAAGACTAAAATGTAACATATAATTTATGAATAATACTATATGGAGTACCTTGAGATACCCAACTCAATCGTTCGCGTAAGTTTTTTAGGCTGTAATGGAAGGACAATAAAAAGTTATAGTACTTTTTCATACGATTTATTCAATACGACCGGTTTCGTCGCAGAGGTGACATCATCAGGTACAGAAATCGTTATAATAATGTTGCTGTTTAATACGTAATAGCAACCAGATAAACAACAGCAAAATAACTGTTATTATAACGATTTCTGTACCTTTTGATGTCGCCTCTGCGACGAAACCGGTCGTATTGAATAAATTGTGTGAATAAGTACCATAACTTTTTATTGTTAAGAATGGATTTTTACAAAGTAAAGCCAGAAACAATCGAGTTTAGTAATGAGAGGGTTAAGCCGTGGTACCCTTGGCACTTTTAGTAAATATCAGCCTAATACCAACGCCGGGTTTCTCTACGCCATTCCCTTCGTAACTTTCTCTCATGTTACATATGACCTCAGCTGTCGGTCGTCTCCTCAAAATACCACACATTTACTCGGTGGTTAGGGTAGTTGTGGTGGATTGAATGATGGTTTCCCACACAGCAGGCTAAAGTTCAAATCCCGGTGGTGGCAGATAATTTTTAGAGATTGCCCAATCCCTGCTCTAATGTTGTGCGGAGGACATTCCAAGCGTTACACTCCGTCCGTCGGGTGGGACGTTAAGCCGTGGTCCCCTTTGCGCCTTTCGTTAAGAGCAGGCTAATTCTGACGCCGCGCTTCTCTCTAACCTTCCTTCGCAACACTTCCATCATGGCGCATTTCCTGAGTTTTCGGTCCCCTCGCCCAAAAACCACATCATCCTTTTATTATTCATGGTGTCAAGAAAAAAGTTATGTAACCTAAGCTTAAGGGGAGGCAGTACTTCGGCTTTTCGATCCCCTGTGAGGTCCGCAGTCAATTAAGGGTTCTTGGCGGCCGTATATATGAAGTATAGATCGATTCTCGGCGCTGTGAAATCATTTCTATGAAAAGTTAAATGAGTTTCATCATTTTGCCATTTATATGGTGAATGAACATATTTTTCCTGCATTTTCTTTCAGGGAGTATTTTTCTAGAATTTGTTCTCAATAGCTCGAATATTTTAGTGAATGGTTGACTCTAACACGAATACATTGGATTCTAAACGACTTGTAATACTTACTTCAAAATTTTAAACTGCCTTATGATTGGAACCCATCGGTGTTTGGTAATTTTCGGCTAAAAATAAAGCTATTTATATTTCCGGTAAGGAAGGGTAGAAGTTGATTATAATGATGAATTGGCAACAATAGACGACGAGAAGCCAAGAGAATAGGCAATTAAAATTGACGAGACAGTTGAAATTTTATGTACTATCTTCACTTTCCCAAAAACAGCGCCATTATGCATTTACGGAAGGTGAATCCAAGGAAAACAATGCAAGATAATTGTAAACACCCATGTCATTTTAAATAATTAGTATTAAAAGTAGATACTATAATGTTATGTATGTTTACCATCTAGTTGTATGGATTCATTTAATATGCTAATCCAGATATTCCTATTTTTGATTATTGTTGAATGTTATCACTAAAACTAAGCAAAAACTATACGTAGCCATTATTTCGCATCATTGGTGCCAACTGAGAGGATACCCTAATGAGGAAATCCCAAAGAGAAAAGAAATGGTATCCAACTAACCATCAATAAGCGTACAGTTTGTCGTTTTTTATGTTCCATACGGGGTCATTGATACATAAAATTACGACGGATAGCCTGTAAAAGATATCTACTCTAATCTGGCATCAAAAATGGCAAATTAGACCAGATCTTCTGACAACGAGTGTCTACAACAACGTATTCACTCTGCTCACTTTGTCACTGCTCCCACGAAATCCTTTGAAGTTGCTCACTTGCGTGTGTTGCATTTTCATGCAAATTCAGATGAAAATTGAACCTTTGGCGTTGCCCATTACTTCCATTGTGGCTGGCAATGAAACAAACGACCTAGCTGCAGTTTACCCTTCAGCTCGTTCGGACAAAATTGAAATACCAGGCAAATTGCAGTCAATATTACTTAAATTTTAACGCCCCGACTGCTCAAAAAGAATCCATATGCATCTGTGATAAGTTTTGTTCCATTTTAACGATTTCCAATTTTAGTCGTGCTAAAAGAAGAATAACCACAACTTAAAATATCGATTTTCTCATAGTATCCCGGGAAAATCTTCGTAGTAGATGCTGAAGTAAAGTAAAAAAAAAATTAAAACCTTCCTCAAAATACACGGAAAACATGAAATACCTATAATGAGCATGACTTAAAATGATTAAAATGGCAGATAGGAGCAAACATAAAAATTAAATTATATGATTTCGCATCACTTTGAGGTAAATAACTTATATTAAAACATATCAAAGAAACCAAAAAGGGACCTTTGGTGACAGTTCACAGGACATAAAGAATATACCATTCATTTAGCTAAGGTACAATGTTTTTCAATACTATATGACAACGCTTCTACAACTTTTAAGAATTCGACCACAAGTGCGCATTAGTGTAGAGTACAATGTAGGTAAAATGCATGAATGAATCTGTTATAATTTCTCAGCTCTGATTTTTCAAATGTATGCATGAAATGACGCAGTCATTGTGTTGTATGTATCATGAAATATTTTCTACTATGTCCCGGCTATTTGATAAATTTTTCTATATAGTCAACTTGCTAGCTTTGCTTTGATTTTTCATTGAAATATCTATTCTTCATTCACTCTCCAATAATGCGTCACTTTCATTTTTATTTTATTGCACTTTCAAATACAGTTTAAATCATTTCGTAGCATCTATTTTATCTTTATTTTCTTAATGTATCACTTGTAGCTGACGACAAAGTGTGACGAAATACAGTTATTTGAAAAAATATGGAATTTTTATATAGTTATGGGGTAAAGCAAAAATAAATTAAAGAAAAAGATATAAAGTAAAAAATAAAAAAATGATATTAGTAGCCTGAATATCATTTACACAAGTTGAGCGTCAACTTTTAACAAGTTTCATCACTTTTTCCTTCAACTGGTTGTGTCTGTCATTCACAACTAGATCGCACTGGCTGAAAAACCACTCTGCATCCACGATGCTAACTGGTGTCCAAATTGTGTGGAGTGCAGCAATACCAAACTCAGTTTTTTTCTAGGCAGATGGCAAGAAATATTAGCTTAACATCACAGGAGGTAACTCAACTCAACTCTCTCAACCTCTCTAGTGGCTGACGATGACAATACATATAAGCATCTATGGAGCAATAGGGCCCAACGACCAGTGGCACAGCGAGGGGTGGGCTCGGCACTAAATTTACGAATTATGCCATCGAAAAAGCAAATATCCGGTTTCAATACTATAAAAGTCCCATCATCGCGCACATGTCGCATTTATTCACGTGTATCGCATCAGTATCGCATTTATCGCATATGCTATTATCACGTATCGCTAATAATACGTATTTTCAAATAATAGTTCAAGAAGATAAATCTCTTCTACTCAAAGTCAACATCTACGTAGTTTACTACGAAGCGCACCATCTGATTATCAGTTTCGTACGTTCATTATATAACTGCTACATTAACCCTAGGAAGACTGAAAAAAAATTATCGCGTAGTAGCCTGACTGGGTCCAATGGACCCTTCAACATTTTTTCCACCATATTACCAGTTTATGATGAATTTAGGCTGAGTTAAGTGATGGTTTCCATCTTATTTACTTCCTCAACATATTTCTTCACGTCTTTATTATTATTAAATTATTTTGTTGGAAGCTAGTACTGCAGGGAAGCATAATATTATTCCCTCTACCAGAAATATCACTTCACCTACGTGATTTTTATGAATATTTATTAGCACAATTACATTTAAAAAATTACAAAATTGATTTTTTGTCAATGATAAATAAGATATGTAACAAATTTGATGAAACAAAAGTATGATGCATTTACAAATGTTTTAAAAACTGCTGTGCTACAACAAGCCTTGATTGCATAAAATTTCTGAATGCCCTTGACATATATTTTTCGCACTTCGTGAAGAGGATGTTCGTGTCTTTCTATCCCTTTTGTTGTTGCACTTACGACACTTATTTTCCTAGGTTACTAAGGTTGTCAAGGAGTGTGTCACATTTTCTTTTTCGCGATTTAAATTCTTTCGATATTGATATTCTCATGGATTCCATGAGATTCATGAGATACCACTTTGTTAGGAAACCCTATAGGCTCTATGGTATTTACAGACGTGAGCTCGAGTGGAATCCCTCGTTTATTTTACCTCATGTTCTCTACAATCGCTAAAGCTTTGGAAAGTAGCGGGCGGTCTACTTTCACATATTATGTTTCTGGCTGATTAGTCCCTCAACCATACCTGTAACTAATCTTTTCCCTTTTATCAGAGTATCTACCTGTGCAGACTTGGATATTCCACTTGTATGAATCATTACTACCACTTGCAGCTGAAATTTTAATTTTATTCAAAAAATTAATTCCATACTTTCATGGTTTTGATGAAACAAACTGTGTTAAGGTACAGCGCCCACGAAACATCAATAACTGGTCGTCAACTGTCATGTAGGATCCTGGCACGAATGCATATTTCAAAGAATCATTCTGCCCATCAAATATCTCTCTAATAGTCTGCAACTTATCATCGCCTCTACTTTTCCTCATTTCAGTCGCATTATCAAATCGAATAACCCGCAGTATTATTTTGACTCTATAATACTGATGAATATTGGTCGCCCGTCTAGTTTACTCCAAAGCTGTGAAACATTTTCATTTTTGACTTGTAAAAACGATAGATATTAGCAATCCCAGAACCTTATTTATTTCAATGTCATTTTCTTCATTCTACAAAGCTTATGCCTTTCAATGGTGGTCCATTTTCTAACCACATGAAAGACGTTAGGACAGAAAATTAGCAAAGAGGAGATGACAGAATAAAAATTCCGCACGGAGCACAGGATATGACGCAGAATATTACGCCTTCGCATTCTACCCTTTTTAGTGGCATGAGGTTTTGTTTACCACTCCTCTTTCAGATCGCGTGAAAAAAAATTTCCTCCCGATAGGAATTCCCCATTTTCATATTTCTATCATCTTCTCAGCAAGATGAAGAAAAGTCGCCCAAGGTTCAGTTCCGTTCAGTTCTTCTCCATCCGCATTCAACATTTTAGGCTTCATCTCCACCGGAGTCACTACTACCCTCCTCCTGTCAGCGCTGTATGTTTAGATGCTGAACACGTCCTTCTGCAATCTTTAGATGAACGCACTCCAAATTTGTGTCACTATTAGCAAGCCTGTGGATCAAGTGACAATGAAATTGATCGATTTTTCATTCCAAACTTTACTTAGATATAAATGGAAGATAACATTTTTCGTGCTACTCCTTAGTTATGAATTTAGGTAAACATTAGCAAAGCACTGTCTCATATTATGTTCCTGATATATCAAGCAATTCGAAGAGCTCAATAATTTTACTAGAACAGTTAATTTTTACTATAATTATAAACAATGCTTTTTATTATTACCTCAAAAATATCTTGATAGTTATTTTGACTGTAATATCCAAAGGGCGACGCCGACTTCTTACCTCCTCAATTACACAGTAAGTATATAAATAGTCCCTCTATGAATTCAGTAACATCAATATCTCACTACACAAAATTTGGTGCCACTAAGCATCCGGTAAAGACAGGAATAATAAAATTGCTGTATATCATAGTAGATGAAAATCAATGCTCCACTTCATCTAACTAATCCATCTGAGGAGTAAACGATTTGGTAAATGAGGTAAATACAGAAATATTACATTAGAATGAAAGAGTATCATCATTTATATAATCCATAAAGGTTTGTACTTGCCATGTATGGCATCAAAATGCAATGATGGTATTCAAATTCTTCAATGCCTTCAGTTAGATAGTTGGAATAACAGCAAATGTCGGCAGGCAGCAAGACCAGCTTTCGAGCGTAACTTCTGAATTACCACCACGAAAGCACCGCAGACGCTATATGAACGGTCTCACATATAAAACTGACAGATTATGGGACTGAATGTAGATAATTCACACTGTGTATGCGTCAAACCAGAGAAATTTGCAAATACTACCGATTACGAAACGATGTGGATACATGTTTCTGACCGTGCCACTCTAAGTGTGGCATTGTAAGAGCATATGAAAGGCATCAAGCCAATCCATAAAAATTGCCCACTAATTGGTAATTGGTATCACCTACGACATTGTTTATAACTACATGAACATTGAATCTCCCGAAAATACAAAGTAGACAAGAAAATTGCTGTTAAGTTGAAATGAATTACCCATAGCATAAAAGAGTCCGTTTCTCCACTTTGAGCACGCGATTTTAGTCCATTCTCCATGGAATGCACTCAAAGAAAGAAACCTTTCAGTGCACCTCTTGCAGTGCCCAGCGATCGCATAATGAGAGTCATTCGTAGCAATATTTATTAATTTTACTTTCTGGTGATTATTTTCTGTCACTAATATATCTGTTATCCACACGTAAAAGTGAATGAGACCGTATTGCATCCTCCCGCTTGCCGCGTCGCCGTACTCTCCGCCGCCGCCGGCCAGAACCGGAGTCGTCCGTGCGTTCGAAAAAACGATTTAAAATTCGGGGTTGCAAATTGGTGCAAGGTTTGACTTTAGATTCATAATATAGAAGCTTCAAAGAACGACATGATATAAGTTACTTAGTGTAAGCCGGTGACAATGTCTACTTTTTTTCTACGTTTATGTAAAAAAATGGGTTGAAAACAGGCTCCGCCATTTTGCTATGTATCTATGGTTGTTGATGAAACAAAATCTTTAAAAACCCTTCAAATGAAAGAATAAGAAGTGTCAATTAAGATGGTATAACAGTTTTGTCGATAAAACTATTTATAAAACAACTGCACGAGGATAAAGTCGGCAATTTTCAGAAAAAATCGAGGGTGGTCGTTTTTCGCTAAATTTGCTCAACTTTGACCTCACATATATTGTTAAAGTGAAAACACAGGACCAAAATAATCTGGGTAGTTATGCACAATTTATTTGAGAATGTGTATGCGAAGTTTCAACTTCCTAGCTCAAAAAAATCGATTTTGAGGTTTTGGCCAGCTTTTTTCGATTCTAGCCCACTGTGCGTCGTTTTAACAAAAAAAAATATATTTTTTTTAAAGCGAAATTCGACAGTGTTGCTTTGAAATTCTTTTTTCTTACATGTTATGTTGTTTTAATAGAATTATAATGGAGGAATTGGATAAAACAGCAAACGTAGACTTTTCAACACATTTTATCATATTGTTTGAATGATCAAAAATATTACTTAGGCTACATAGTAGTTGGGAAGATAATTAACTAAAGCAAAAAAATGCAGTTCATACGCCACGCATTTGTCTAAGGTGCTTTAGAGTTCAAGCATTGTCGTTCATTTTCATTGCCCACACAAAGACTTTTGGCAGGTCTTACAATTCCCAACTGATAGATTATTTTTGCACTTTGGTTTTGCCTGGAAATAATTTTTTTGCAGAAACCCGTCAGAAGGATTTGCGGCATTGGACACGCAACGCTTTTATCTACATCTAACATGAGGATCAGCCAACTCTGTAACGAGCTTTTTCTAAAAAGTCTTGCGCGAAATGTTTTAGGTAGTCTCATTGTACACTATCCATGAATACCTGCTAAGTCGGGAGTATTTTCCAACGAGTATATAGGCTATCACTGAGTGGACGTTCTTGTGGTATATTTGTGATTTCATCTCTTTTGGTTCTTCTATTCTCTTTTATTTACCTTTCCCACAATGCTAGTACCCTGGATTTTTTGCTGTTCAGCGAGTTTGACTGAGGTAAAGTAATTATATACAGTAACATTTCGCCCTTTTTCAGAAATGGTTGCATTAGTTTCAGTACTGCTAAACGGCAATCTGCATGAAGTGAATTACCTTTTCCAACATAAGGGAAGGCATTTGCAAGATATTTGCTCTCCTTGTCAACAGGTAGCCAATATTCATGGCCGTATTTGTCCGGATTAGAAGGAATGTACAGAGTGAAATATACCTAATTACACTGGGAAAAAGTTGTTCATCAACTATAATGTACGGACCAGGTTTGTAACAAGCAATGTAATTCTCTATGAATCTATCGTACACTATTGAAAAGAGGGCAAACTTGACAGTTTTGAGCCGCTGGAATGAATTAGATTTCTCATCAACTCTTAGACATTGCAAAATGTTAACAAACCTAGTCGTTCGTTGTAGAAAATGGTATTCCCCAGTCGTTTGACCAAATACTCTCAATAGAGTAATCATTTGTACCTGATATTCCTCGGGCATAAATTATGGCTATACATGCAACTAGCTCCACATCGGAAAGTGTAAAATCTTCGTAATTTTGCCTGCGTGGTTCCACAATTGTACATCGCTTTATGTGAGTCAGTATAAACGAATCGATAAATAATCGTATATAATACCTTTTTTGTAACAACCCATGAAAGGGAAAATAAATGTAAATTACTGCTTATATTTCGCACGCGTTTTGTCTGAACCTTCAGACTCACTAGAAACGTTTTGAGGAATAAAATCCTCGACTTCGTCACAGCCGAAATGATCTTTTGTTTCGCGTTCCGATTCACCTTCCGGTATAGAATGAAACATAGATAGGACTTCTTCACGCTTTCGCCTACTTCTTCTAGCCATACTCCCAGTCAGGAAAAATGAAATCCTTGCTTCATAGGAGTTTAGCAGTCCACTCGAGAGTTCACTGGATTCACTAATGCAAATGACAGCGCACGGTTTTCCTGTGCGGCACCCGGCAGCCAGCGCTGTCAGAGCCGAACGTGCTAGGACAGTAACTTTATTTCATTCTACTGATTTATTTTCCTGGTTCATCAGTATATCAATTTTTTTGGGGAATCGGTATATCAGAGGTACTTTTTCATATTTGAAAATCAACTTCCACGCAGTCAAGGCTGAAATAAAAGTGCTGCAGCGCAATGCACAGTATTAGCGGGCGGCGGCAAAGGTGGGCGGCGAGAAGGAAGGGGTAACGGAGGAGGGACAGACACGACGGATTCTAAACACATGGATTTGAAAATGGTATGAATTGCATATTCACCACTTTATCGCAAGGTAAAATAATATAAGGACATTCACATAGTTTGTAGATCCAAACACAGACCCGTAAAATAAGAAATGCTTTCAAAGTCTCGCAAATATGGGCCAAAAGGAAAATAATTGTATATTTAAGCCTTTGATTGATTTATATTAATTATTATTGACATAAGAAGAGATAAAAACTTGTATAAATATTACTATTTGGTGAAAAGACAAGCAAAATACAGTAGGGAGTCAAAATGACTCCCTTTGGTAGTTAAAGGTAAATTTTGAAAAACGTACACTATTTTATTTTCTAGAATTATTTTAATCGCACAGCCTTATTTTGTGTCGAAAATGAATAAAAGTCACGGAATTTCAGGCCAGAATTCGGAAAATTTTAGACAGGGCAGAGAAATAAAAATGGCGAGGAGTCAAAATGACTCCATCGGTAGTTCTAGTGTTATTATAAAAATCTAGAATGCTTAGAATCACCAATTGAAAATTCAGGGAAATTCAAAAAATAAAACTAACCCGCCAATTTTTCAGTGCTGAAAACCTTAATATTTGCAGTTAATTCCTTTCAGTTAATGGATCATTTTAATTGTGTCATGCAAAAACTTTCTTTTGTGATACGCACTGTTATGTAAATATTTAAGGCTTACAGTTTATATTTACTTATTTTCCAAGCTTCACTTATTATGTAAAGAGTTAGAATAAATTCTTTATAAATATTATATTCCCAAGTACCTATCATCTGTTTTTAATCCGTTTCTAAGAGTTTGCTTTTTGAACCATTTGCACTCAATTTGAAGATATTTGAAGCATGAATTGGCATTATTTCCAAGTGTCAAAACAAATCATCATTTCATAGTCCATTAGACTCCGGGCAGTTATACAAAAAAATAATTATGACGGGAGAAGTGCATATGGTCCCCTTCGGTCATTGAGTTAACCCTTCTCCGACTGACCTTTATTTATTTCCCATAGGGAACGCAAAACGACTGCAATATAAAAGATCCTTCTGTAGCTAGCTCAAATGAGCCACTCTTCAAATAAATACAATTTTTTTCATTCACTACGCCAATCGAAAGCTATAACACAAGAATAACTTCAAGTTTTGGGTTCCACTTCAGAATTTCAAATAAACACTTTTATTTTTGCATGAAATTTACTGCTATGGATTTCCAACTTCATGTAAAATTTACTTCCCTTATAATAATAGCTTATGAGAGGTCGCTAAATTTACTGATGTGTCTTTACATGGATTTTACACCTTACATTACTATGAAATTATATTATGTACAATATGTAAGGGACCGTAAGCAACACACTGAAGATCCCAACCTTAATTATTTGACCATACATTACTAGAAAAGGGAAAAATATATTGTATAGTGCATAAGCTTTGATTAACCCTCAGACTTCTCAAAGAAAAGGAACCCAAAGGGGAAAAATATTTCGTTTCCTACTTCCACAATTTGGCTGAAATATTATCTATGATCAAATATTTATTCCAGATGACTTTAGTAATGAATTTTTTGTTTAACCTATGCTTGATATAGGTTCAATAAACCTACTTCCCTATTTTTATGGTAAGTGAGCCCAAAAATATTCATTCAAAGTTCTGTAACGCAGAAGAAGATCTAAACTTACATTGAAATGTGTCCGCCATTGCGATGACGTGGAAACTAGAAATATAATAAAACTAGTATTGAGCAATCGAAAGATGAAGTTCTTTTGACCCGTTGAATATTGACCGTTTAAAAATGAATATTTTTCCAAGGTGGTCGCGCTTCCAGCCTGAACCGCTTGCCATGGATTTTCTTGTAAGTATTGGCATACAGATTCTCAAAGATGTGTCCATTTATATCATGATCATTTGGTGAGGCGTTCTATCCTGTAATTTGGAGGAAAGAGACACTATCTGCGACATAGGAAGAGAATTCATGCTTAAAATTTATAAGCTGACGTGAAAATAAACAAATCAGCTGTATCACGCATACAAAACTGCAAAACCCATATAAGTACATTTTATGATTCCGACGCACTCATCTAAGAATCAAGTTGAATAACTTACCAGTAAACCATAATCTTTGTACTGATTACAGATTTTATCTTCATTGCTAACCGGTCGTTCTTCTGTGTAAAGTGAGTTTATGTACACAAAAAAAAGGTTACATTATTGCATGGCTTGCTAATGATAAGAATATATTAAAAATTATACTTTTTTGTATTCCGCAGAGAATTTATTAAATGAGTCAATCGGTTTCGAACCTGAAAAGGTCGAAACCCATTGAGTCTCTTATTAAATAATGCGTGGAATACAACAAAGTTTACTTTTTAATCTATCATGTCACATTTCCACAAAGTGCACTGGCAAACCATTGAATTCATAATGATAGGGACTCTTATTAAGGCATCATTCGCTGCTATTTCTGATTTGATTGGGTGAACTTGTGTGACAGAATGCGTTATATTTCACGGCGGTCGGTTCTTTGAGCGAAGGCACTGGACCATCGGACTCTCTGCGGGTGCTCTGGCCATTAGGGTCCGCCCTATGTCGCCAAACAGGCACCCCTTTATGGAATAGACGCCCCGCCGAGCTTCCTCGACTAATTGTATTCATCCCCGTAATGGCGCGCTACCGAACCCTCGTCTGTCTCACACCTTAACCACAAATTGCCCCACTCAAGACATAACCAGCGCACGAGAAGATGACCTACGGGGAAAATTGATCCTAAGAATACGGCTGCGGCCAAGTAAGAGCGTTTACAGCCACTGAAATATGCTGAGGATGCAGGAGTTAATTAAGGTATTTATAGCTTGCGTGACGTCTTCTCGGGATTTCCACAGGCTTAATTAGTTATACATCACTAACATTTCAACGGGAGACTTGCCCATCGTCATCACGGTGAACAAGTTAAACTGTACAAAAAAAAACGTTTAGATATAGCTATTAGCAGTTACAGAAATCAGGTGACTCCTGATCGTGCGGAAATATTCAAGTGACTCGGATAAAACAGAGGAGTTTTATCATTTATGTATTTCCTTTAAAATTGGAATCCTTGCAATTTTACGCACCGTGTCTCAGTTTATAGTATTTTTACTGGAAAATGGTCCTAGATTGACAGTAAATGAAAACTGTGGATACCCCAAGAAAACTCCACACAAAGGATTCTCTGAGAAAGAACTACTTTTATCGTATATTAATAGCTTCTTCATAAGATTATTTACCGAGCACTTTCGGATCAAGCAATGAGATAAAGAACATTTCCGATATTTTGTAGATTACAAACTCTAATAGTAGGCCATGGTACTGCTATACTCAAAGATAACATTGAAAAATCGAAACGCTGGAGGTTTTTAAAATATTAATATCTCATTTATTTAAATATTTACGTTACAGTTTCTGAATAAAAGGTAGTGCAGCGAAAGTTTCCTAGCGAGACGTAACTTAAAAAATGAAATATTTTAAGAATTCTTACGCAAAGATCGCGCAATAGATCTATTTTTTTCAGCGAAAAAATGATATCAATATCTGGTGGCTAAGTACTCTTAAGGGATACAATATTGGTAAGCATTTTTTTCGTTAATATAAGTTTCAATATTAGGGAGGCATGTAAATATTATAGCTGAATTAAATGTTAACATTATTAATCATCGGTAAAAAATAGGATTTTGGTAATTGCTCACAGTTAATAAGTCATTGGTGGTCATGGGAGAAGTGTATGAAAATCGCCGGTGAAAGGCGCAGAGAATCTATTTATATTCTAAAAGCAATATGCGCACAAAGCAAGAATGATCATCACCAATAAAGTGCTGCATCATCGAGTGACATAAAAGGTTGAAAAGAAGTCATCTCTTCAATGCGGTATCTATTCCTTGTCCATACGTGCAAGAACGCTCACAAGATATTTATCAGCTAAGGCATCAGACGATTTAAGATAATTCCTTCAAAAATGTCGTAATATGCCATCAAAAGTCGTCACCTTCTTATGACATATCGAAAGAACTTGACTGCACATGCTAAGACTGTGCAAACGGACGTAAAACAAGTCGTATTACAGAGCAGTTCAAGTATAGGAAATAAAAGCACACTGCACGCCTGTGGTAAAAAAGCCGTTTGAAGGAGCTGCACGAAATACCATCAAAGTGAAGAGGATTTCTCGATTATTCGGCCAGTTGATAGTCACGGAACATTGATATAAATGGGGAGAAACTGGAAACACCATTAGCAATTTATTTCCGAATTCGGGATGAAAATCTTTTATTTCTGTTGTTACTTATTTTAGGAAATTATAATACAGATTTTTACATTAATCCTTTTTTTCCGGTACAATCTTTAGTACTATTCTGTACCTCCCATTCCATCTATGGTATCAAAAGATTTGATCACTCTATAAAAACATTAGTTTGAGATATATATATATATTTTAGAGTTGAATTTCAAACTATTTATGTTATCATTGGGTAAAATAATTCAGCTCGCTTTATTTTAACAATGGGTAACAATTTATATTCCAAAATCAACAAAACTTTCAATGGTCAATTAATGGAACAGTGTAAGATGTGTCCAAAAAATATTCGGTAGCTTCTTCACTGAACTATCTATTCGTGGTCCATTTGAATAGCCACGCTTAACTAATTTACACTCAAATGTATTTATGCGTAGAGCCCAAAACATTAAGCAATAAAAGGTCAAAAAAGTCTATACATTCGTATTAAGCAGCCTATACAATCATAGACTGGTCAAACGAAGGAAGAAACGATTTTGAAATGTTCTTGTGCACGAAACAAAAGCACTCACCCATCCGAAGCGTAAAAGGCCTTTATCAGAAGCTTCGCGGAATGCAACCCATGCGAAGAGAACTTTTCGATCGCCAGCGCAGTCGACCGTTACGGATCATCGATATATCGGAAGTAAAAGAGACTGAAATTGCGAGTTCTCTGCCGAATCAAAACTTGAGCTCACTGCCGCGTGAACTCGCCTCATCTCTTATAACTCCGCTCTAGTAACCACCGTCTACTCCAAACAGGACAAGAAGAACATATAAAGTGAATTAACGCCCTGTCGGTCGTGATCACAGAAGCCTACAATCAGGGAGAAGGATGGTGTGACAGTGACCGGCTTGTAAATAAATTGAACATAATCAATACCATAGTTTATCATATTTTATGGGTTGAAATGAATTATCAATCAAATTTTGTGGTGAACACAATAATCTGGGAATTTTTTTTTTTTTATGATCAGATTGGTATATTCTGGCAAAACATTAAATAAAAATAAGCATACATGAGCGAAATTAATCTCCATCAACTGGCTTTCTGCCAATTGGTAGGTTGTATCCGCATCCTCCTGTCCAAGGCCCTCTCTTTGGTTGACTTTTTTCTTATTATCAGCACTTCGTCTACCATCCTTAGCCATCTTCTTCCTTTTCTCTTTTCTCCTTCTTCTCTTCCCTCGACTGCTGAATTACAAATACCCTTCCCTCTCTTAATCTGCCCCAACATATTCCCCTTTCTCTTAAATACAGTTCTCAACTATGTTTTTTCCACCCCAACTCATTCTAGCACCCCCTCATTCCTCACATTATCCAACCATTTCAGTGATCTCAGAAATTCCATTTTTCCTCAGTTTCTTACAGGTGAAGAATGTCACCTGCAACGTTTACGATAGCCTAATTTTATAAATATAACAGAATTATTAAAAGATTATATGCCTTTCATAAAAGTCACTGAATCCAATTCTCTAAGTAAACGCAGATCGAACAAGTCGACTGGAAGAATACAATCAGGACAGTCAGAAAGTTAGTCTTAGCCCTGATTACGATGAGGGTGTTTCTCATCGAAACGCTTGACTCTAACTGCCTTACGTTATTTTATTTTTATTATTATTATTATTCTAAGGGCGTTTTTTTTAAAGGTATATATTTCCGTCACCACCTTGTCTTATTCATCAACATATCATGATTATTCTTTCATTTTCTTCCATTTTCATTCATTTATTTTTTCCGTTCGATATCTTTTCCATCGCCCTTCCACTCTCCGATGGAAAGGGCCGCGCACAGGGGAGGTCTGCCGAAGGGTTACATAACAGCCTTACGTGGTGCCAAACACGAAAAGATTTAAGCAATGTTATTCGCCGGGAAAGATTTCTATCTCTTAACGGGAAGAAGCTGTTTTTGGAGCATACTGTGCGCGCGAGAAAACATTACTAAGTATTCTCAACCGGGACACAACAGGCAGAAGAAATAGAACTAAAACTGCAGCAAAGCTAGGAGGCCTTCCCGATCACATACCCAGTCGACCATGAAACAGAGATGGCATCAGAAACTAAACGAAGTCAAAACCAGTAAAATTTCAATAGTTTCGTTCCCGACAGCGAAATGTAGAAACGAAACGAAATGGAATTAAACCCGAGGAGCTAACCCCAGTGTCGAAAGGAAATAGGAGCCAAAACTACTTCGGGTCGAAACTAAAGTAAAACTCTCTAGGAAGAAACAAAACGAAGTTAATGTTACGCACCGGAGGGACCACGTGCTTCTCCTTCGAACGGTTTAGTTTCGATCCACACACCGAATACGAAGTATGGTTAAATGAAGTAGAGGTTCGGCCTACCGTGAGATACTGATATGAGGCACTCATGTTTATACCACTAACCGGAGAACGGTGAATGCAAACTGGCCATTTGATATTTCAGCAGAATTTTTGGATCTCTCTACACGTATGTCAAACGTAATGGATCGAAACTATTCTCTCTGATACCCCTCCACTCTTTTTTTGAGATGGAAACTTAACTATGAGCAGCGGAGTTTCGATTAATTTAGTTTCATTCCCGGGAGTAAAGTTTCGTCCCAGGTCGAAACTAAACCCCTTGGTGATTTTAATTTCGTGCAGGAATGAAACGAAACTTAGGCCTCGCATTTTCGTTTCCCCACGGGTCGAAACAAAAATTTTTCGTTGTGTTTCACTTGCCATCCCTGCCCTGAAGGCACATCGACAAATCAAATGCTTCAGAAGACCCAAACGACAAGTCCCTTGCTGTCTCAACAATGGGGCTCACGCGGCGTCTGCTCAACCTATCTCCTTATTAACTTCCCAGTAATAACCTTGTACTTCCTCCAAATAGGATGGGCGGAACACATCAAAAGGCTCGTTCCCCTATCAGTTGGTTGTACAAGTACCGAAAGTAGGTGGGGGAAAATTATATGACTTGAGGCTTCAATATTGTGACATAGAGTACACCTACCACATAAAATTATTTTTCATGATAAAAATCATTCATATTGAAGTGCTTGTGTTTTTTTAGTGCAGGTGCGGCTAGTCTTTTGGGGAAAGTTTCTGGCAGGTGATAAAGGTACAATTGAACAGAAAATCGTATGAAAATCATAATACTGCCATGATATTTTGAATCCTAAACTTCTACTTTCTGTTAATTAAAAAAAAACATCGAATGTCTTTCGAGAACTCCGCTGATGCTTCACCCCGTCAAAGAAGTTAATTACAACAAACATTTTAGTTTTCCATAAATTGTGGTGAATTTAATTCGCCCTGCAAAGACGAGTTGAATGAGCCCAAGGCCATAAAAAATAACCGTTTTTTGTGGAGCAGTTACTACGCGCAATACAAGACCACCTCGCTCATCCGTGACAAAAACGGCCGTTGAATGAGCCAAACTAAACGCCAACCAAGCGTAGAAGACTACTCGATCGCTGCCCCATTTGACCGTGACGAAATATCGATATATCGGAAGCGTCAAGAGGCTCACATAGTAAGTCCCCTGCCGACTCAACAATTGGGACCCCCGCCGCGCGAACCCCTCTTATAGCTCCGCACTAATAACCTCCAACTCCGCCCAATAGGACAAGCAGAACATATTAAGGGCCGCTGCCCCCCCTTCTGTCGGTCGTGTGTACAAGTGCCGAGAATGCAGGGGGTGAGTCTGGGCCTCCCCTCAGACAAGGGAGAAGAGGGGAGCGGCAATGGAGTGTAAGTATCGTAATAGGGTCGTGCCCTAATGGGAGACTGTGTTTTCGGCCAAGCGGTCGCTTGCGAGTGGGCATAAGTGGCGCCTCGGGCGGGGATGACGCGAAGCTCGAAACTCCCCTCTTAACTCCCTTTGGAGTTCAAAAAAAATAAATAATAATAATAAAAATCTTACGCTAAACTCATGCTATGTGCACATATTGCACATCCGATCGTTCGTTCAAACGGTCATATGCGACATATCTAATGAATCACGGTGAAAATTAATAAAAAGATGTTTGAGGGATAAAATGTTTTTAGTAAATACCACGTGCTGTATCCTTGCTATATCCAATATTTAGCGCTGCAAGTAGGTCATTTCTTCTCAGGAATAAGCATTGCATCCCAGTGATTAGAAACTTTCCCCAATATCAACTACCCAGCAGCTATCAAGAAACAGACTAAGATACGATTCAATGGCAACGGAGGTAAAAGCATAGCATAATATTACATAATAATAAGACGAAAGAAATAAACGCTTTACCGATAAAATAATATTTAACGCGGAAATGTAACGTAAAACGGAGTCTGTGATGGATCAGATTGGGTTACTACAACGATGGCATTTGTTTTCAGGTTGATTACTTCCATCAGTTATAATCACGGGCGGACCCAGGATTTTTTCTCAGTGGGATTTTTTTCACCACGGTCCGACAGGCAAAATGTCCTCTCATATTCGGGATTAAAAATAGCAATCGACTTTACTATACTGTGCGAATTTTTCATAATAATGCGAACTTTGGAGATTTGGACCCGGCCCTAACTTTTGGCGATTACGCAGCTACCATACGCTGTCCTTCTTTAAATTGCATCCGAGATTCACATGCTCCCGGTACACTGAGTCATCATCCTATGTGCTATCTTCGGTGAAAAATCTTGTCAAAAAAAACTGAGCAGCGACATAGGTCCTTGTTTTTTGTCAGATTTCAAAATTTATATATAGTTAATAAATATAGTACTAACGAATTTACTCCACAGGTAGTTACAATGTTTGAGTAGGAATAAGCCGTAGCTTTCGGCAGCCTTAAAGGTACAAGCACCTCTGTCGATACTGTCTTTCAAAAATGAAGCACATGCAATTGCTGGCATGATCATAATAAAACACTGAAATGTACCGGACACACATGTATGCTAATGAGGGCCCTTTCGACAACGACTTAGTGTGAACAAAAAGGGTGATATATTTTTATAGGCCAGGCCACATTATATAAAAACTTAACATGGTTTGCAAAAATATGAACAATAATTAATGATACATTGAAATAAGATAACGACACAGAAATGAGAAGTGATTCAAGTTAAATTTTAGCATTGGACCATGCAAAGAAATATTTCAGATCTAAGGGACTCAATATTGAAACAATCTTTATATCTGACGTTTCAACGCGTGCTGTAAAAATGGAAATTTATTTACTTATTTCTAGGGATGACAATAATTGCATTTGCAAATAAGCCATTTTATCACTAAAATAGGTTTATGGTGGTGGTCACCACCGAAATGTTCTCTTTTATGATGAAAAGATGCAAGTATTCATAGACCCGGAGCATATATCAGAAAAAAACAATTATTACGCAGGAGAAATCATTGAGTGGTATTGTGTCTAACAGTGAAGTGTAAGAGTGAAATGAGTCTAAGCGTAGATTTCATTTTAAGGTAGTTTTCATGGAGTGCTTCAGGATAATTCTGGGAGCCTCTCTTGCGTTCAAGCATTCCCTCTTCAATTAACTGTAACGTCTAATCTCTTTCATTCTATCTAAAAATTCTATTTTCTTCCTTCCTCTCCCTCGCTTACCTAACATTTTACCCAATAACTCTGTTTTCAACATCCCTTCCCCACTAAGTACTCGCTTCATCCAAACCTTCGTATCTCATCTAAAAGATGCCTCTCCTCTCCCATCACGTCCAGCTACTCGTCGTTCCTTCTCCTCTCTGTCCATTTCAACTTCTCCATTATTCTCAATACCCATATCTCGAATGCATCCAATCTTCTCTCGTCCTCCTTCCTAAGTGTCAACGTTTCCGCACCGTGAAGAGCTATACTCTAGATCAGACTCTTCACTAACCTTTTCTTTAAACTCCTATCTAAAGATTATCTCATAAGCTTCTTTCCGATCATGAACGCCTCCTTTGCAAATGAAATTCTCTTCCTTTCTTACTGCTGTACCTGAATTATTTTTTCCTCTGTGGAGTTTTCACACAATCCATATATTGCGTAAATTCCTCAATAATTATGAAAAAAATGCTTAACTATTTTCAAACTTTAGTAAAACGACGGGTACCTACTTAGTGGTGAGCGAATGTTGAAAACTGTTTTAGAGGGTAGAATGTGAGGTAAACGAGGGAGAGAAAGGAAAAGTATAGGATTTTTAGGTAGAATTAAATGGAATAGACCTTATTGTGACTTGAAGAGGTAAGTGCTTGAAGGAAGGGGAGGCTCCCGGAATGCTAATTAAATGATCCTTGGAAAGCAACATTATTCAATACAATACTTAAATAAAAAAAACGATATTGAGCGTGTTAGCAACAACTCGCCTCACCGGTATATCCGCTTTTTTACCTGCACTAGATCCAGCCTACTTGGCTGTCTTCAGTGTATTTCTATCTTCTACATTATTTCTACTGTATAGGTACCTTTTTCTCAACTTATACGCAAGCAAACTCTACAAATGAGTTACCAAAATGCACAGAATTTATCAGAGAACATGCGACGGCATATATTACTTCCTAAATATTGCTATTGTTTCGTAAAATTGGTTTTTAAATAATCAAAAAAACAAAAACTGGTAAATATTCCTGACGTTAACGGCGCACAAACTGATACATTAGTTCATTTGCAACAATATCTCGCATTCTTTAAATAACTTTATCAAAATGCGGCTGATTCCACATTCAAGTCTCCCGTTGACACGTAAGTATGAGTTATCATGCGCGTTTAACAGTGGATAGTGTAATTACTTCCTATGTTGTGTTTAAAGAGGTCCTCTGACCTCAATTTGTACATGAACATTCCAATTAAATTTGTACATAAGACCCTGCCTTTTTTTCTACATTTTAAAATTAGGAACGCCTATCCCTCTTTGGACCTGCATTGAAAAGAGCGGGGGAAGCCCACTGGGAGCGGGCGCAGCACGCTCGTATGATAAATTCAAGTAAAAATTTTGGCAATTGTCACAGCATGACAGATAAAATACATGTAGGTAAATTTCTACACTAGTCCCAGCCTACTTCAGCGTTTCTAGATGGTAAATGTAGGTCAATAACTAGGCAATTGTGACAGTACGGCAGGTAAAATACTTTTTTACATAGCACAGACATTTGCGCAGAGACAATTGAAAATTTCAATTCATTACTTCCTCTACCTGCCTTGGTATATTAATATGAATATGCTTATGCGTTAAAAAGTTCTTCTTCCTCGCCATGTTCCTTCTCAATTCCCCTTTCATATTAGTCCTCTCTTCTTCCTGCCTGCGGTGTCCTGGAACTCCCGTCGCCTGGAGACGGGGCCTTAATTAATTGGAAGGGCCCCCCCTTCCCCTCTTTGATTTCCCCCCAGAGGGGGCCCCCCCTCCCCTTTTCAATCCACGCCGGATGGCCCGCCCGGCTTCTATTTAATGTTCGCTCTCTTCTCCTCGTTTTCCGGAGCCACTCACGCGCCGGCCGCAAAAGACAAGGGCCAAGAGGAAGGGGAGGTACAAGGTTGGACTGGGGAGAGAGAGAGAGGGAGTATTGGGGTGTTTTTATGCAAGGCGAAAGAGGGGAGAGAGGGTTGAGTCCTTGGTCGGCGGCGAGTCACTTCCTCATTAAAAGGGGAGGGTGGAAAAGGGAGAGGAATTCTGCCCCCCCTAACTCCATACATCCTACCCAAGGTTACCCTAAACCCTTACTCCAAACCAACCCAACCAACCTCTCTGTCATGTTAGTGCCTTTCGGCTCGCGGCCTTGTTTTTTTTTTTTTTTCATTATTTCGTTCTCTTTTTTTTCATTTTTTAGAATTCATCTCTATGGCTGAAAAATCCCCTCCCTCACTGCGCGGGCAATTCCTACACTGAGAAACCCATACCTTTTACTCCAGGCAACCCTGAACCCCAACCAACCTACCCAACCGCTGCGTCATGTTAGTGCCTTTCGGCGCGAGGCCTTCTATTGTTTTTTTTTTTTGCTTTTCTTTTCCATTTTTTTCATCTATTTTTTTATTTTCTGAGATTATACTCCCTCACTACTCGCACAATTCCTACTCTGAAAAACCCATGCCTTTTTCCTTCATACCATACCATCTGTCTTTCGGAGTGCGACCTTGTTTTGTTTTTAATTTTTTTTTCTCCTTTTTTTATTTCCCATTTATGTCTACGGCTTCATATCACCCTCCTACACTACTCGTACTACTGCTTCTATGGATAACCAATGACCCTTCCTAACACGTCTCTCTCATTTTAGTGCCTTTAGGAATGCAGTTTTAATTTTTTTCCATATTTTATTTTTCATTTACTTCTACTCCTCTAATTCTCCTTCATCCAAAATTGTAGAAACGTAGCTCACAAAATCTCATTTTTTCTCCATCAAACTATCTATTTCTCTCGCAGGAATAGAAGGATTAACAACTTTGCTATTTTCAAATAGTAATTTATTGAGACCGACCAAGGTTTAGTTAAAGAGTAACATTATCAAGGTCATCTTGATAATGTTACTCTATAACGAAACCATGGTCGGTCTCAACAAATTACTATGTGGAAAAAGCAAAGTTGTTGATCCTTCTATTCCTGCGTTTATGGATTTCCACCAAGTTACGTACGCTACTATTAATTATCCTTCTCTCCTATCAGTCCTTCTTTAGCGCGACCTTCTTTTGTTTACCATTTTTTGTGTTTTTCGTATATTTTAATTCAACAAAGTATATGGCTTTAAGTTCAATATTCACCCTACTCGCATTACTCCTAGCCAGAGAAAACCATACCTTTTACCATTTCATGCATCTCTCCGTCTTGTTGCTAACTTTCAGCAGGCGGCGCTATTTTTTATCAATTTTTTGCTTGATGTTATTATTTTTATTTTTTGTTTTTCTCCCGTGCCTGTTATCCCCTAATTTTTCTTACTTTATAAAAACCACCTCTTCATCATATGAATGCTTTTCTAGCACGGCCCTGTACTGATTTTTTTTTAATTTTTAGCCCTATCTATTCAGTTACCTTATTGTTTCCTTCACTCCTACACACTCTGTTTACATTGCTATCGCCTATATCTTGGTTGGAACAGACCCAAATAAGCGCGCGATTCAATCTGAATAACTCTATATTCCCACTTTTTTAATCGCTTGCATTGCTGTACCTAAATATGATAAAGGTCATTAAATGACGAGTGGTCGGCAACGATGAGGAAAAATAGCAAAGGAGGAAATACATTAGCGTTTAGCAGGGGATAAATGTAAATCTTTTCCCACAATACAGGTTTAAGTACACCATATGGAGTTTATTTATAAGAATGGAGTTTATTCATGTGGAGTTTATTCATTTCCCACAATACTTTATTGTACGGACTTTTGAGTACGCACAATAAATGTATTAGTAATGTTTTATGCTATCATGCTCCCCGACCATTGTCCTAGAAGAGATTGCTCTCTATTCCATGTCTACTGGCGAATGCATTTTTCCCATGACAAAAACTTATGGAAAGTGTGAAAATTATCATTTTCTATTTTGAAACACGGGATTCAAATCGATTCTCCTTTAAAATTAGCATGTAATAAAATATAATTTTAATATTGTGTAAGTGAAGTCATGAATAATACATGCTAGACATTATTTATTATGGTCTATTATGTAATTATTATGGAATGACATCTTAGGTGATTCAATTTTCAAAGAAATTATGGTTGTATAAACTCCTTATTATTAATCGGTAGAATAAAATATATTCATATTCAGGGAGCGGAAAATACTAAATTGCATTTTTCTATCGCCTCTTCACCCTTCTTGCTGAGTCTTACTAACTGATTCAAATTCTAGACGTAGGTTCGGAAATAATTTAAAAAAATCGCAAGAATTGAGGAATTTGCGCTATTTAAAGGTTGCTCAGATTCCACAGAGAAAATAATCATTCGCTTTGAACAAGATTCAAATCCGGTTTCCCCCGATTTACGGTCTAGTGCTTTTGTACAGTTTAGCTTCAGAGACGTCACTCATCTCTGCGAACAATTTGTGTATTGCCGGTGGCTACATGATATTATCACCGCGGCTATTTCCGGTATACTTTGATGATTCTCATTAAAAATCCGAGAAATTTGCAATATTCATGTCAATCATATTTTTCGGAATCTTCAAACGCCTGAGGTATCGAGAAATATTATCCTGTTTAAATATACTTTATTGGCTGTAGAAATTGGTCAATTTATACTTTCCCCTGAGAAATTTATCTTACTCAGGTCAAAAATAATCAACCATACATGAAGTAGCGTCATTTACTGAGGAATTTGCACCATTTTTGTCATAATATTGTTCGTGAAATAGGACTAAATTCGAAAAAATTCGAGAAATTCACTATTGCCAGGAATCTTCAAACGTGTTAGGCATCGAAAGATATTGTCCAAATGGTATTATACTTCATTTCTCCTTATCAAACATTTGTAAATCCCTATTTCTTTCCTCTACATGAAATTAATAGCAAAAGTTTGCCCTTATTCCACCCTCTTACACTTAGTATTTACGACAGGTGCGTGCCTGTATATAAATATTGTGCTCAATTAGCTAGCATAAAAATTCCTATCACTCACTCGGTATTTCAAAAAATATAGGTCAAGCTAAATAGGCGATCGCAAACCTTTCCTTGGCCTAAGGTTTAAGCCACTAGTGTGTTAATTTGAAATTTTGAAGGCAAGGAAACCTGTTACTTCCCTTGACCCACTTTGCAGGATTTTTGTTTGAGGGCTTCCTGAGACTTCACCCGGATATTGAGCCCTTAAACCTTTAATCAGCTACATAAGTATGTAACTACTTTGGCATCGCAATTCGCATTAATGACAATGGCAATAGATAATTATAGAACGTAGGGCATAATATTGAAAATTAATTTTAACCTTCAGACTAAAAAACTAGATCAGTACTCCTGCAGTTAGTGACAAACAGCTCAATTACTTTTGTGTAGATCAATTATGTTACTGCAAATAGTGCATTAAGCTGTAATCAGTTCATTACGCTGTGATAAGTATAATTTAAAATTAACTGAAAAAAGTAAATTGCAAATGAAACTCTGAATCCGTTTTACATCAATAAGAGTATAATGCTTCTGATAGTAAAGAAAACTAGAAATTATATTTTTCACAGGAATCGGTTGTTTACAATACTGTAAAATTAATGAAATGATCACAGCACAAATATTTCCATCGAAACCTAATAAAAAATTCATCATCTATAATCAAACAAATCCTCAGAATAAATTCTAGGCCTGGGCATTATCGTATATTTTTGAAAATGGCATTTCATACCGAACCATATACCATCATCAAAATTATGTTACCTTTGCCAGGTGTTCAGTAAATAGACGCTAAAACGAGGACAGAGATTATGTATACAGACAAATGAATGCAATAGCGCCTATTCCCATAAAAGGCGCTAAATTCAACCCTATATCACAGTAATTTGCGTTGTTACGTTAACAAAGTACCTCCATAGTCTCCCTATCAGGGAGGGAGGGAGGGAAATCAGGGAAATGATAAGCAATCTATGTCCGCAAAATCTGACAGTAGTTTTCAGTCAGTGGTTCTTCTTTCCGTTGATAAAAATGAAGCACTAAAATCGTTATGCCCGTAGGTATGTAAAACTAGTGAGCATCATAGGCGGATCCAGGGGGGGGGGCACGTGCCCCCCCCCAGACCCTTAAAAATATGATAGATTTTTAATACGGTCCCATTATAATTTCGTTCGTTTTGTATAACAAGGTATCCTTGTGCCCCCCCCTGAACAATATCCTGGATACGGCCGTGCTTGTGCCCCTCCCAGAAAGAAATCCTGGATCCGCCCCTGGTGAGCATGGTTACCCAGTAAGTGGAATTGGCTACAGATCCATGAGTTCTGGGTTCATATCCTGAATGAAGCCTTCGGAAACCACCATAATGAAATCGCCAAATTTTTAGGTGGCCAAGGGAAGGAGACTGGCCTCCGTACCCCGAACATGTGGTCTGCAACCCTATAGCCTAGACCGGCGCGAGATCTACCTCCATTTTACCAGACCTAACTTCGCATGGAGTCACCTAGTCAGTGAGAATGATGTGAAAATAATACAATCCTTTTGAAAATTTGCTTTTGTATTAATATGTGAGCAATAAGTCACAAATGTCAACGGCTCTGCTCATGGTACTTGTCAAGAAGCAAATCTTCTTTCTTTCTTCTCGTGTGATGGAGTGTATACACGTCGATGAAACTTTTTTTCAGGTGTTAAATGACTAACAATAAAAATTCGTAGCAATAAGACGCACATCCAAAATTAAATGCTTTAAATAGTAGTTACTTGATACAAATCGTAAACGTATTTAAACGCTTTGCTATGAATTTCACGAATCTATTAGCTGTAACGTATTGTAACTTAAGTTGTCTAGTGCCGTCTACCAGACTCCAAAAATAGCAAAATATTAAAATTTATTCCATAAATGTGACAAAACTTATAATCATATTGGAGATTATTTCAGAGACATATACCTATTATTAAGAAACGAGGCATATACTTAAGTTTCCTTGCTATTAAATACGATGTGGCAAAGAAACAACAATGCCCTGTCGTCTTGTAGACGCCACGCGACCAACGGAGGTTCAACCCTCAACCGCGCTGGCGTATAAAATTCGCAAATCTTTGAAAACCAAGGATTTCAACATTGTACGTACATTTTGGCCTAGAATGGCCTCGTATATTCTTACAATTTAATTTGACTGTCTATAGTGCGATTTCTCAAAACTATTGTATTGTAGCAAATTTATTTTTAGACCGGCAAGAGGTACCGGCACCCGTGGCTTACAAAGTACGCCGCCCAACCGGCCGTGTAACTCGTGCTTTGCTTTCCTTGAATGGCTTCGTGTATTCTAACAACGTCATTTTGACTGTGTATGACGTGAGTTTTTGAAGCACAAAGTATTGTAGCAAATTTTATTTTGGTGGGCAAGAGTAACCCGACACCCGTGGCGTTTTAATTACGCCGCGCGACCGGCCGTGTATCGCCTGTGAACCTTTAGATCTGTATCGCCTATTGATGTAGAAGGTAGAACTAACTTATACAAATAGAAATCAATTTGAGCAAAGATCGAATATTATTCATATCATATAAATTCATGTATCGTGGACAAAGTACGCCTCGCGCCCGGTCGTGTAAAAATATCAGGCACGCCCGCTCGAAGGTTAAATTATAATTTATTGAAACTTCACTTATTTTGCATGCTAGTGATTTGTCACCCCCTGCTGAACAGCCTGGGGGTGGTTCGCAAGTTATTACTTAGATGTAGACTGTAAAGGTAGAGCTTACTTTCCCATCCAAATTTGAACCCCTCCCTTAATCATACAACTCCCGCCATGGGATCCCCTAGCCCTCCCTCCTTCGAAGCAACCACCCCTCCGTCATATTTAAGCCTTTCTGTGAGCGGTCTCGTCTTGCCTTTTTTTCAAACTTATTTCTTTTGCTTTTTTACCATTTTTTATGCCTTTATTATTTCCTGCCTGTTGGGGGAGGTTCTGCGTATTCTCTGTCGGGGGTAATTTTTTATTGAAGGAGGGACGTCCGCCAGCAAGGTCGGGAAAGTTGCTCTACAAATGAGACCACGCCGCCGATAGCCGCAGTGGCTACGCGATACAACACCTTCTACAGAGGGTGTTACAGCAGGTAGGGTACACCGACGAAGACCTTGGAAACAAATTATATGCAGAATGGCGAAAGAGAAGTCGTGTCGTAGTTTTCACAAAAATTGAAAAAATTAAAGATGTTATCGAGTCCATCAATATTATTACCCACTGCAGTACTGAAATTTATAAAAAAATGTAATGCAGAAACATAATCCCTCAGCAAAAACAATAAATTGTGCATTCAGCCATCTTGAGAATGAACTATAAAAATACTCTCGATTTAAATGCAAAGAAAATCGCGCTTTCATGAATTCAGAAATCAAGAATCAATTTTCACACTTTGAGACCGAGCGTCATCTATAGATGATTCGCCGGACTCCGCCCAGATCCTAGCGTCATCAATTAATGACGGCCGACTACACTAAAAAATTTTCGGATTCGGGTAAAGTTAAAATTTTTACCTTCGGGCTGAAAATGTTAAAAGAATAAACCGTGCGATTCCTAATTATGCATATGCAATACTTGTTTCCGTTACATGAATGCGCAAACAATGTTTTAGTTCATTCGGCTCATAGTAATCTATATCGAACAAATTTACTCATGAAATAGAGTTCAACATTCATGTTGGGTTATTACAATAATTACTATCGTCGAATAGTCTTGGGGAACTACGAAAAGACGTACTTCAACTGGGTTTAATACACATCCCCAAAAGAGCGGAAATACTATGTTTTGTCAAAACTACTGAATTCCTTCATTTCAATGCGGATCTTTACTACTTTCATCATAAATCGATTGTACAGCAGGAAAACATAATACAGGTATATTTTATACCATCTACATACCTCTCAATAATTTTTCCACTTCAGTCCTTTCAATAATAAATCCTCATAAAACACCCATCTGAAAATAAAGTAAGCAAAATTATTCAGCATCTTCAATGTTAATTAGACGCAAGCACCAGTTCTACATTCAAAAATTGCATTTGAATGAATCAAGTATTAGATGGCTGATTAATTGAAAAGAAATGTTAAACATTTATTAGAGAATAGCAAGAAGAGTTATGAATTTGTATTTAAAATCACAACTTCATTCTTACCTTTCCGGCAAAACACAATTCAATTCATAGTTATATAATGCTAACTTTAATGCCCAATAGAATTTGCGACGGTTTTTCTTTTTTCTTTCTTAACTATTTTTTGGTGTATTATTCTTTAAATGTTATAAGATGATAAAGTTTTATCAAGTTTCAAATATTTTATTTATTATTATGTGAAAAATAACTTATAAAATGGCATCCTTACATTTTCATATTTCGGTTAAATTCAACTTGATAAACCGAAAATGAATTAGCGACTGTAATATGCTATTTATTTATGTTTATATGTAATTTACTTATAATTAATATGTTATCAACTATATTACGCGTGTACTTTGCTCACCACTAGCGTACAATTGGTGCTCTTAGGGGTATTGTACCCAGAACAAATAAATATTATTATTATTATTTTATTCCTACTGGGAGTGAAAATAAACGAGAGTCAAATTGTGCCTACGATGGCCAAAGTGTTCACCATGAAATCACGCAATAGCTACGGCGAAAGAGGCCAGTAACAACTCAAGAATTAACCAAGAGTACAAGAGTACAATTCAAATAAAAAACAAAAAAATAGCTTGCACAGCCGTTTAACGCTGAGGAAATAGGAATAAATGCCTTTGTTCTGCTAAGGAATCTGTAGATATTTCCAATATCTTCGCTTTACCAGGATTAAAAAAATCAATCCAATTTTTCACGGCCTTCATAGCCTTTAAGCATTAGTTTGGCCGAGTAAAGCGTGAAGTTTTCCTCTTAAAAGTTTGTTCCGTCGAAGGTAAAAAGCGTAAGATATTCAAAGAGGCTGCCTTTGAGTCGCGATGCACGAAAGAGTTCAGAAGTGGTGGCTTGAGACCGAGAAAGTCTCAGGACGAAAACCCAGAGGAAATTACTTCAGGAGTTCCAAGGAATGCATTGCGAGATAAACGATCGCAAATTGAATTCAAGGCGCCATTTACTATTTTAAAAAATAAGAGAAAATGTTTGCTCTGAAGATGCTTAAGCATTTAAAATTCACTTTTATGGTTTCCGTCTTGTCCCGGGTACCAACTAAGAATAAATTTCGAAAAAATTGAATTGTTATTTGCCAAATCAGATACAGCAAAATTGTAATTATGTTAAAAGAAACTCTTAACTACACGTTCTCATGTGCCTTCAGAAGGAGAGAAAATAATTGTGCTAAAGAATACAAAGTATTTAGCTTTGAAGCAAACTATGTAAATGGCATCATGTGCCGAAAATTGGGTCGGTGGGAATTCTAAAAATAAGTGTGGAAATAGAGAAGTACTTGTTAAATATTTAATAATTTCACCGAATTACGCCGAAAACTGTATATTTTATTGATACATACGGTTGTTATACCATATGTATAATTTTATTTTCCGAGGTGCTAATTATCTAACTTAGAAAATACTACTGAAACCCGTTGCACACGCACTTTGAAATTAAACCCTATAGTTGATTTATATAGGTGAGAGTAGACTCAGTAGAGCTCCCTCCAGGCAAACGTGTGAATGCTACACATTCAGGATGGGGGATTCTGTTCTTTCCTCGGTTCGACCTTGCTTTGGCTGAATCATAACAAAATTGCAAAGCTTTATCCATTCATTCGGAAACTGCGGGGTAGTTTCCCTGGACTGCAATACCTCAGTTTAATGAGTAATCCTGCTGCTCCAAGTTATCTTAATGGGGGAACATTTCACGAGTACCTACATTACAGGTTTGTTAATACTTGTATTTATGCATTATAAAGTGATTACTCTGAACTATGAAAAGTTACTCTTTTTTTAATTTCTCTTCTATTGAAATTTATTAGTTAGGTAATATTAAATGATGTGAATATTCTTTCTCACTTATTAGTACATTCTCTCACACTTTCTCATGTGTATTTGGTAGTGTCCGTGGTCATGACAATGTTGGATCATTGATTAAAACATAAGAAAATGTTTTAATGACATAATGCAAAAATTCTATAAGCATATCTTCAAAAATCGGTTGCTATAAAATAGTAAAATCTCATTTTCAGTATCTCCCCACATTGGGATACGTTCATATCAGTTTGGATTTACTTTATTCTCAAGTAATGTTTTTGGTTGGCCCTATGTTGGCCGATGGTGGGACAAAACGGTTGGCCCATGGTATGATTTGGCCACCTCGCCAACAATATCCAAACTAACTCGCACTTCGACGATTTTTTTACTGCGGGTGTCTGAACACATTCACTCTGGACTTGAATCTCCTCAGCAACCAAGCATTTAACCTACCAGGCTGCCGTATCCCCAAGTAATTGCTCTAGGTATGTTACATTTTTTATACACACTAATGTGGTTATTATTCTACCTTATTTATGTCCAAAGTACTAACTATCAATGTAACTTAGAAGTGTATTTGAACCTCATTAATTGAAGCCAAATCAGACGATGCATCACTGATGTGTTTTTATGTGCTCTTATCTTTACTATAAGATTATGTATCTATGAAAATATTACGATGAAAACACAAACGTATGTGTTTCGTGCAGGAACTAACGGAGAAAAATTTGGGCTAAATTTAGCAGAAAATGAGAAATTTATGAAAATTTTTCTCCAAACAGTTTAAAAGATAAGAGGAAGTCGGAAGAATTAGGCGTGAGTTTTATATAGATATACTCATAGCGTTCACAACACTTAATATCCAATAGCATCTACGAATATGATGATATCCATTTACCCTGTGTCGTATTTTTGCATTAAAATCCATATTTCCTCTTAACGAAAAGCACCCCGATTTATCTCCACTGCCAATAGACGTACTGCTGTTATTGAGGTACCAAAAAGCATTCAAGTAGTGATTGGGAAATCTCTGAAAAAATTCATTACCATCGGAGCCTGAACCCGGACCCAAGGAGAGGGAAGACAGCAATCTTTCTAATACACTAACCCGATCCGCCAAAATGCTTTCACGCTTTTAATATCAAAGTAGCTTTATGTCCTTTTAAAGAACTGGAAATATTTTAGTTTTAAATAATAATATTAGTTAATATTTGTATAGAAAATTAGCATTGATATAAAATTACTTACCCTCTTCTTAAACTAATACATTTCATTGCCAATAATGTGTCCTTTTTCTTTTGAGGAAAATTTTCAAGCATATAATTATAAATTTTTTGGTGCATTTGTAAAAAAATCTTGAAGTTAATGTGATGAGATTTCATTACCCAGCAGATCTCTTAGCGCAAGGCCCAAGAAAATGAATATTTCTTCGTAATGAATACTGAGAAGTCTTAATTTTCAATTTCGGCATTCATTTCTCTAAAAAAATATATCCGTATCTTATACCAAAGTTCTATCATTTGATGAAAAAATTGTTTCCCTCTAATGAGACCAGTTACGAAATTGATAATTATGATTCTTTACCCAATTTGAGAGAGTGGTGGAATTTCGCAGGCGTCCATATTACCTGGCCCAAAAGGCAATTCCATTCAATGAGCCTACTTTGCCCGCCATCATTTGCATTTCCTCCGTTCTCTGGTGTCATTAGCAGGAGAGCGAATTTTCCACTTCTTATCGAACGTCGTTTCTTCCATTCCCCCGTCTCTTATATTACATGGCTCTTCTTCTATTTTGCGTTTCTCCCGGCACCCCTACCATCAAATGCTGATTCTCGTATCTGAGTCTCTAGAATATCCTGTAGAAAGTGGAAATTTTTCACTGCGCTTGTAAAAAAAAATTATTTGAATATTTCAAGTGTGAATAAGTGATTTGCCTTAATCCATTCGGAGACTAACCACATTTTTAAAAATCATTTTGAAATCTCAATATTTCACAATACGTAAGAGTGCTTGAAAATTTCAATAGAGTAGGGTAATCTTGCATTTGGTTGGTAAAAAATTATTTTCTTTGAATGTTGCCGGTGTTAATTAGTACTTTGGTTTTATTTCATGTAGAAAAAAACATTTATTTTCAAAACATCGCTTTTTTCACATTATTTGACCTTGCCAAATCGCGTTTGAAATTTTCAGCTTTTGATTTTCAACAGTCACCCACACGCCTTTAACATAAGATGATTTATTTATAAACAGGTAATGATGAAGTGGCATACCTCTGTGTTTCTTGCAGGCATTAATGAAGGAAAAGATCTATCTCTGAGGTTTCATGCTATGTTCGAGTGAAATTTATTCGAGTTTATTGCACCAAACACTTTAAAAGATAGATAATAGAAGCGCAGGAAACTTGATTTCACAATATTTGACAATGCCGAAATGTGTTAGAAAATATCAGTAGCGTTTTTTTTTTTAAATTGACTATTTTACAAATGAGAAGTTGCTTAATTTTGTCAGGCTTCTGTGGCAGCGGCGGTTATCCGAATCAAAAAGAAATTTTAGTGATAAATATGATCATTCACTATGATGCCTAAATATTTAAATATTTTTTAAAATGCTTATTAAAAATTAAACCTAAACTCACCCGTAATATTTCCTGGGAAAGATTTCCGTACGAATGAGTCACAATTCTTAGTAACTTTTGTCCTTCAATTCAGAAGTTGAACGAGCTATTTATTAGAGAAATGCCTTTTCTTCTTCCAAAATGACTTTTCAATAGTAATTTTCGTTTATATCAGGTCACTGCAGGCACTAGCCAGTTGCAGATCTATGGAGGGGGGGCTAAAGTGGCTATAGCTCTCACCCTTGGGTATCCAATTTACTCGAGATAGAATGATAATTTTTTCCACCACACTACTGCTGGAATTTTTAACCCCACTTAGCCTCCCCCTTGTCTGTATCCTGGATCCACCTCTGGCACTACCCCAAGCGTTTTGTTATTTCAAGGCAATCAGAAGTGGTCTGACAATGGGCGGTAAGGTCAACTTCTATAGTTTTTAATTACGTGAAACTCTAAACTAAAACAATAAAATCATTTTTTCGACCAATTTTATCAAGTATATATCGATATATTAGGTACATACACCCTTCCTAATTGTAAGTGACAGTTGATCCTAAATTATTCAGCACTTAAGCATGTGCAGTTTTGATGAGTTTTGGCTAAACTTCAGGAGAGATTTTAAGTTTCGTCAAGACATTATCAAATTTTCAAATTTGAAATTTTATTCTAATTAAGTTTGTCCATCAGTCCCTTCAGAAAGAGTTCATCAGGGAAATCAGTTTAAGTTTAGAATAATGATTGAGTTATGGTGAAATTATTCACGTTAATCAAGGCTTTATCAATGTTTTTTTATGATAGAATAACTGAATTACAGAGAAATGCTGTACTTTTTTCAGACAACGTATATAATGTGATTTTGTAAGCTAGCCACGCAAAAGGTTGATTGAGACCCAAGTAAAAAGATCAAATGCACCAAAGTGTTGGCATCATTATGAAGTAATATCTTAGAGAATGGTAAATAATCTAGAAAAAAATATTTCATTTTTAATAATCAAATAGTTAAAACGATCATACGCGGCAAGTCATAAACATTAATGAACATTCTCAAAGTATCGCATCTATGAGCCAATTTAAGAGAACAATCTCTCCCCGACGAAATTCAGGCCACGAGGAACCGTTTAAATACCCTCCTCAGATTATCTCTACTCAAATTTCTCCTCGTAACCACACTTCCATCCCGACCGTGTTTACCAAAACTCGTACCAATTTCTGCGCCTTTTCTCTCGTTCAACGCGCTCGCCGTTAAAGTAGGCTGTCTTATGGGAAATATTTACCCCCATTTCACTGAATATCTAGCCTTTTCCCTCCCCATATCTCTACTTTAAGTCCACTTTACTTAAAAAATTAGAATTTGAAATCTGGCACTTAATAAAACATTAGCTTCAAAGGTTTTGGGGTGCTTGTAGAAAGATAATAATTATGTAATAATCGACACAATTTATCATATACTTCTCTGCAGATCAAAATACAAACTGCCGCACTTAAGTACTGAAATTGACTTAAGTTGCTTTTAGCCACATCAATGTCTTATCAGTAGTTTACTTTTGCACTTTATACTTTATCAATGTGATTATTCATTCAGAGATATCTTACAAAGAAACGGATAAAAAGCGCACGAAATGGCAAAAGAAATCGCTCCTTCACAAGACTATTCTCAGATTATCCTTGACCATATATTCCCTCCCCTTCCCTAATAAATTCTCTTGCAGACCACATTGACCCGTACTCATATCCTAGCTACATTTTTAACCGACTGGGCTTTTTATCATCTGAATGGAGAGTCTCATGGTACTATAATTACCCTAAATGCAATTTATTTAAATGTAATTTATTTATTCTTATTATGTTTTATGGTATTTGAGGTTCTTTTGCTTTTTATATTGTACCACTGTGAATTAGCATGTAAGCTTTATGAGGGAAATTTATTAATTAAATATGACAAAACCTCCGCAAAATGTCAACCTGATTTTTCCGTTTGTTCAGACTCGACCAAACTGCTTACTAGTTTTTCCCTTTAATTTCGCTATATTCTGCACAGTATTTTTCACATGTAGACTTTAAAAAAAAATTGTTATATTTTCACTTACTATATATTATTAAATATGTCATTTTTGACCTTTTCAGGTTATTATCAGGAGGTAACAGGACCTTTTCTTGATAATGACCAAAAACGTGGAAAGCGGAGTTCTCGACGTACAATATTTTGAATAAAACAAATTCTATTTTTTATTATATCACGTCACCATTCCACGAAATCAACTCGCAAGCCATTGGGCTGGGCTGGAATCATGGGCTGTAGACAATAACTTTGTGCTTAACCCTAGAAAAATAAAGTCTATGTTACTTCGTACCTCAAAACTACTCAAACATGTTGACTTTGATATTTTGCCAAAGATTATTGCTGTTGATTATAAATATAATGCAAAACTCCGTTAAAAACCTTGGTGTCATATTGACGCCTTATTTGTCTTGGCAAAATCATGTACACCAGAATGTCACCAGGTTTTTTAATTGTTCCACATCATCGAGCCACTACATTTAATAAATCCTTCTCTGTTTTTGGGGCAAGGATTTGGAATAGTTCTCCAGAGCTAAACAAAAAATCGTTGCTGTCTTTCAAAAATATACTTTTCAATAAGATGCTATTACATGATAAAAATTAATTTTACCAATATGCAAGTATTTTCGGTTACTATAATTATATCATTTATTGTATGTATCTAATTTTTCTGTGTACTCGAGCTCTGATACTAACATTTGTATGTTCTTCGTGGACCAAGAGTCCAGGAACAGAGAGAATGAGGGCACAAGGAGAGCCCTTCGAGGATACAACACACCGTGGCCGGGAACCAAGTCAGAGACTAATACGTCCGATCACCCGGGGAGGGGCTGGAGAGGAAGGGAAAAGGAAAGAGGCGCCGCCGCGATAGGAGTCAGTCGACACCTCTGGGGTAGGATAGGTTCGGAAGGGTAGGGACGGGGAAAAACACCTTAACGCTACAGAAGCGAAAAGGGCCCAACTAAATCCAGGAACAATAAACATTTCTTATTTTTATCTTTAAACCATGGATTTCATAGCTAATTGTTTCTATAAACTGGCATCTATTCTCTCTTACAACGCAGTGGAAATGAAAGCAGGTGTTCTGGAATGCTTCTACCACCCTTATTCTACTCATTGCTTTGCCTTCTTTCTTTCTCTCTCTCTCATTCGTACTCCTTGATTCCAAAGGAGCAATCCCATTACCTATCCCGTTTTCTTGTTACCCTCCTCTCAATCTCATTATCTTGGATTAGTAATATCAAGAGTGTCTGAGCTGTTTGCGTCCGCGTAGCTGCGGCTTGCTGGCTCCCCCTTCTAATGAGCATTTCTCCCTCCACTCCATCCCAGCGACTCTTAAACTTTCTCCATCCTCGTCCTTTCGTAATTCTTTCCGTGCCTGACCAGTTTATATCCCGCAAGCAACCCCCTTAGCGCCATGTCTACACGGCCTCTCGTAAAAAAAAATCTTTCCACAGCCAGGTTGAATCTAATAGGAAAGAATTAATTACCATCATAAGCATACTTAACTTCTGGTAATATGATAACATCATCATTACTGGTCAACAATCCAAAGGTTGAAATGGATGGTTTGCGAGGTCTTTGGTGGACTCGGGCTGCGTGGTGAGTTTGATACATTTGGCGAAGTGTGTGACCTATGTGGGGCAAACGGGAAGAAATTTCGAAGCCAGATTAGAGAAACATTAATTGTCCGTTTTTTAAGTAATAACCAAAACTCTTTCTAGCCAAACACCACATTGATCAGCAGCACCAGTGACATTTACTTTGAAGATTTTGGAGAAGAAATGACGTTGGATGGAAGATATGGAAAAGAGCGCAATCTTTACTGAAAAAGGAAAAGATTTACCTTTAAAATTTTGTCGAATTTGAACGTCCATCACCTATTTCATTTGTCTCCTTATAATTTCTCCATTTCCACCACTCATTCCACCTCCCGCCAATTTATTCTTTCATTGTATGTACAGCAACTTTCATTCCCCTTGCTTCATTAACTAATGACAGATTGTGACCTCAGTCCTTTGCCATTTAACTTTTCTTAACCTGCCCACCTCCTTCCCCCTTCTAGACCCCTTTTATTGCCCCCTCCTCCTCTGGGCGTGATACATACTAGCGTTTCAGCTTCAGTGGCAGGCAATTGCTTTTTATCTTTGTCCTCATGACGACGTCGAATGATGGCGACGATGATGATATCGAAACACGTTGGTATTATGAATAAAAAAATGGACAGCACAATAAGTTGAATTTTTATCTTCATTACCCCGAAAATATTTAAGGCCTATATACATCGGGTAAATAGCATTAAAACAACGACTATCACCCTTAACCATGCCCTAGGTATGAGCAACTTACCCAGGTAGGACTCGAACCCGCGACCCTCGGTTTAGCAGACGAGGACTTAACCCCGCCGTAACCGAGGTTGGCCGGGTTTTATCATTTTATACTATGTTGTGGCCATAAACGTTATGATCTTTATGCCTTGTGATGGCTATAGTGCAATTTTTGACTTATATCGCAAAAGTGAAAGTAACTTTCTTGATACTCTCTTTTACTTTCCTGGCTGACTGCATTGATAATCTTCTCTCGGGTTCTCCCGTCGGGTTCCACACCCAGTTATGGAGTTTTAAACTGCCAACATTTCTTTAGCTGCTTACGGTATCGTTTTCGAGATACTGACTCATAGCAAAGAAAGACCAGAGAATCCAATTTTCTAATCGTTGTTTATGCAAGTGGTTTGACTCCCAGTCCAAGGGAATAATTCTTTCTCATATAGCTCATCAATTTGACTTTCAACACCGTTCACTCATCAGGTTGGAAATAAATCACACTAATCGTTGTTGAATATATGTTGATCTACGTTAAGCATGCTCTAATTAACCCCTTCCGCTTCAATTTATTTTCTGAATATCGTGCTCCTATCCTCCAATTATTTTTTCTGTGGTTCATTTTAAATGTAATGGAAATTAATGGAATGACATTTCTTAATTTGTAATCAACCTGAAACAGTGCAATTAAAAGTGGTTATTATTTCATATTGTTCACCAACGAATCCTCTTCCAGTAAGGACCTCGATAACACAGCCATCGCTACTCGTATAAAATCATTTTCCTCCTTCCAGTGCATAATATTTCATGGAATTTTAGTTCTTAATGCATACTATGGATGTTTTTAAAATTGTTAATTTTTCAATACATCTATTTGTTGCCCTAAATAGTCCTAAATTGCTTAAGTTTGATGACGATCTACACCCGTCATTGCTCGATTTGTCATCAGAAGTTTATGACGAGATAGACTCGTCATTTCAGCGCAAGGGATTAAGTTTTCCAATCCCAGCTATCAAGGGTGAAATAGTGAGGAACCAATGCCCATACTCCAAAGATATTTTAAATTTTGCATTCATTAATAGACTTAATAATGAACATACATATTTTCCCGATAACACCGCGTCCAATATTACCGTTGATGACAAATTCACCAATGATCCTTTTTTAGTCTTCAGTTTATTACCTTGGACCTGAAGAAGCCACGAGGCTTACTGGTGAAACTTTTATGAACAGCACTGGAACTGGACGCAGTTTAACCCGAGAGAAGAGAAAAAAAATCATCATTCACCCGGTGAAAATCTGAGGATCTCGATTTAAATATGGCTGCAATGATTTAAAATGATGAATTTCCACATCAATTTCGTCCAGCTTGGAAACTCGAATAACACTAAGTGATTCATAACGATAAAAAAACGAAACATCCGCCCACTCCATACCGGCAAAAGATTTACGTGGGGAAGAGCCCATTGCAGTTGAATATACATACTTGGCGGGTATATATGCAGGCAAGCGGGCTCCCGTTGAATCGCAAGACGGACTGCTCATTTCACGCCTCGCCGAGGAAATGAAAGAGGCACAATGTTCGCGTGCTAATGCGCTGCTCGAAATGACCGTTTTGGCGAAAGAGTGGATAATTGCATTCCCTAAAAATATCACACTCCGCATCCATTTGGATAGCAATACCTACAGCGGAGGGAGGCTGGGAATAGGATATCGTGTTGCACGAGTTCCACGCTTAATCTGTTAGACTTCCTCATTCTCTATGGAGGAAAATTAAATGCATTGCAAATTTTAAACGTTTACAATTTAATGCGTTTTAAACTCCATTGTTTCAGGAGTAACTTTGTGAAAACCCATTGTAAACAAGTTATGGTAATTTTTCACAAAAAAAAATAAAATAAAGTAATATGGCCTTAAATAAATTGTTTGAAAAAGTACCATACCTTTTTTTGTTTAAAACGTATTACAAATGAAAATTTTCTGGCGATGAAGCTATTCATTCTGTGATGCATTCAATTTTTTAAAAAGTTTTTAATGTTGTAAATACAATCTTTGTGTATAAGTAAAAAAAATTGGTGGGGATGAAAATTTCTTCTCCGAATGAATGAATTTAATTTCCTATATGGAAAGGAAATATTTACCCCTTCATTTATTTTAGCATGCAGAGAAGGCTTGTATTTAAAACAAACACTTGAAAAAACGGAATGGGCGGCCACATCGTAAAAAATCGATTTAAAATTTTTTTATTATCCTTAGCTATATTTAATTTTGTACATTCCATTAAACACCTCACTAATTTCAGTTATTTATTTTTTTATTTATGTTTGACTCCCCAAAAACTCCTCATTTTTAAGGTCTTTATATCAGGGGATTTCAGCAATCGATGTACGATATTAAAATCACCCATGCACTAGATAGGGGCAACCTAGCCAGGCTGGAATGGAAAACGAGACTTTCTGTTGGAGAGGACTTTACCCCACCGGCTCCCAAGCGGGCAAATAATGCTAAAATGAACCTTTCCATAATTTTTTATCCTCATTATTTCCGGACATATGACGTTTAATGCGAAGATTCTTTCGAATAATTCAACTGCAACATTGCAAATTCTAGTGAACTATTTCATGCATTACAAAATGAATACGAGGCTTTTTTACTCTATAAAATGAAGGTGATCAGCCATAGTTGGTGGAAATAGGTTGTCTCAAGCGTCGATTTAGCAGTGGAATGACATTTCAACGCTTGAAATCAATCAATTTGGCCTTTAATTTGTGAAAATTCATGTTGGAAATAAAACACACAACCCTGGTATCTTTTCACTGGAAAATTATTTATTGGTACGTCGCGTTTCTACACTGAGGCGTCATTCTTAAGCACACTGTTTATTATTCAACCAATAAATACCTCTCTGCTAGAATTAGGGTATATATTGGATTGTCTGAATAATAAACACTGTACTTGAGAATGACGCCTCAGCGTCGAAACGCGTTGTACCAATAAATAATGTTCTAGTAAAATGTTACCAGGGTTGTGTATTTTCATTTCATTTCAACGCTTGATGGCTTCATTATCAAAGGCAATTAAGTAAAAATGGATATCCTTTAATTCATTAGAAGCAAGTTTATTTTTTAGCTATGAATCCGGCTAAGCTCCAATGCAAGATATATTAGGATCAGATATTTAGATCAAAATCCCCTGCCGTCATCCGTTCCCGGCTTTCATTAGGCATTCTTCCTCCACGGAGAATTTCAAGCGCCCATAAAACCAGATCACGAGACACTGGATGTATAGATATTAAATTTGGTGTATTATTTTTCTAGCGAGATGGCTGAAGGTGTTTAAGCTGCTCTATGCAGACTAGTATAAGGCCATTTACCCCCTCCGATATTCTGCGCACACCTCGGAACTTCTCACCCGTGGTCTTATAAAAACGCCTTCCTTTTGCCGGCCTGGTTTTTATTGCCTTTCGAGGGAAACTTTATTAACGCTCCGACCCCATTCCGAGTCCTGACCCGGAATCTTTTGTCGACCTCCATCTGGCATTAAAAGGTGAAATTGATGCGTCAGCGATCTCTGGATACAATACGGCGGTTAGTGGAAGCAGCTTGCGCGGTAAAACTTCATAACTAGCAATTCAGACTATTTCAAAATGGGTTCCTTGCATCAGGCATGACATTCGACATTGAGTTAAGGAATAGCTCTCCTATCCCCAAAAGAAAAAGATGTATATTTCTTCTGCCAATATAAAGTCGTTCATTTCAGAGTGAAATGTCTTTGCAGCGTCATAAAAAATGGGGCAGCCTTACTACATTTGTTAACCAAATCTATCTATCTAGGGACCCTTGAAAAATGTCAGAAAAAATATCTTTTAGTTTCATATAGTTCTCAAATAATAAAGTTTAAATGTGCCAAAATCATCTCAAATATCATCAAAACTGAAGAATATTACAAACATATCAGGGAAAAAAATATTTTTTTTTCCTAAAATTGCGAAAAAATTAAAAGTATTTTAGCATTATCAGATCAATTTTTCTCAACCATTAGACTTCAGCGTAGAATTAGTTAAAAGTAAGTTTTATTCCAGGAATATATTAGTTTTAAGTACCAGTAATGGACATATTACCCCAAGATATATATATTCACTTTGTCGCCACTGAGTGTTCTTTTATAAATTCCAGACATTATTTCAAAACTGGCCGGGTACTTTCCATCGATTGACAAAGGTAAAACTTTGTAACTCCGATTCGAACTATTTCAAAGCGAGTTCAGAACACAGGGTATAACATGCAATATATATAAAAAATGGTGCAATATCTGTCCTATATTCAAAAAAAGAAAAAGATGCTTTTGCCGCTGAGGAATCGTTCACTTTAGGCTTAATATATCAAATACCTCTCCTCTGCGTTATATAAAACATTTTAACAGTATTATTACATCTTATAAGTCAACGATCATGTATCTTTTGAAAGGAGATACCTTGTAATACTTAAAAATATATATATCTGCGACCAGCGATATGAAGGCTAAAAGAACCTAATGTTGGACGATATTTTCACTAAAAACCTTTAAATATATATTAAGCTTATATTTATTGCTTCAAATATAATAAGAAAACTAAAAAAATGGTTGAAAGTTTTTTAATTCAAAGTTCAATCGAGAATAAAAGAGTAAAATATGATTTTAGTATCGAGAGACATAGGTGTTGCAAGACCATGAGTCAAAAATTTCAAACGCAGTGTCAACTTTTAAATTAATCGAGGTCTTATTATGTTTAAGGCGGATAACACAATTTAGCGTAAAGATCAATTCATAATACATATTTTATAAAAGTCTTATAATTTCCTCTAGGAGGATTTCAAAAACTCGCCCGATGGTATCCGCCGAATGAAAACAGTAAAAATGAAAAACTCGCAATTCAAGCTTCTTCAGAATGGATTTCGAACATCGGGCATGAAACGTTTTATTGAGCGGTAGAAAATGCTTTCCTATAAAAAAAGGGGTTGGAGTATAGTCTTCCACACCAATCTCAATATCTCAAGAGTCATTCCAAACTCATAAAATGTTTAGGATAGTATTACCAGATCCGATAAAGCAATTCATATCTATCTTTTGAAGACAGGTTCATAAAAACTTTTCAATGAAGAAAACCATGCATATGATAGCTAAAATATGATGAATTGGAGCGATGGTATGTCTTTTCTTATTTATCGAAATAAAATATAAATATATAATACATATTTCAACTCCATGGAGAGTGAATGAAATTACACACAGGAATGGGAAAAGATGATTTGAGGAAAAAAGTAAAATATATGTGAGACCCTACGTTTCAAGTCCGAAAGTTAAAAAGGGTAGCTCAACTCTAAGTTTCAATGATATATTTAAGGTATGGTACATCTGTCAACCTACACAGTGTTATGATATTTTTCGCGAAAATTGTACAATACAGAAACTGAAATCTGTACGAGGTACTATCAAAAGCAATGTTATCCTCTCTATCACTCTTCAGCCTCTTTGATTTTAACCAGACATAAAATTCATGTAGATCGCCATGAATTTCCACTTTAACGCTAGAACCGCTGCACTTTCCAACCCCACCAAAACCGCGGCATGGGACTTTTTTGTCCCATTGACAAAATACTTTGATCCTGTTATGTTTAAGTATAATTGACGGTTTTTTGTGTGGTTTGTGTGAACAAAACACGTGTGTATGTAATGTTTAAAACGTTTTATTTAGTATGACTAGGAATGCGGTAAACTTATTATGACAACAAAAGTGTTGTTTGTCAAGAGGGGCGCAGCGCCGGGCGGAGGTGACGCGGCCGGCGCTGCGTGAGTAGGCGGCCGGAGCAGTGCACAGATTATTCCCTTCTGCGCTTCTAACTGTAAGCATAACGGTATCTGTGCATCGATCCCCTTCGTAATAAACTGTTATTATGCTAAATACAAAATAAATGTACAAAAAAACTGCAATTGTATGTTTTCCCCGAATGGGACAAAAAAGTCCCATCCCGCGGTTCTAGGTAAATCGTCGTTTTTCTCGCGAACCGAACATCTTACAATATTTTCAATATAACCATTCGAATGAGCATAACAAATGAGCAAAATTCAGTAAATTTCAAAGGGATCAAACACCTAGTACATAAATGGCAAACATTTGCAAAGGGCGATGGGACAAAAAAGTTCCGTCCGCAGTTCTAGTGTTAACAGCTAACGCCTCTAAGCTACGCTTGCGTTAACTGGCAATTCCAAAATCGCCATTCTTAGATACTACCGCGTCGGTAGTTTCTGGATGACAATAGTTTCGGGAACCGGCATCTTTGACCTGAAGACGCTGGCAGCAGTGCCAGCGTCTTCAGGTCGAAGGTCTTGGAACCTCGAAACCGCGGAAAACTACGCAGCCACAGTTCTGGCAATTCTTTCCTCTATAAACATAAGATATGACTTCCCACCACCATTTTAAAACACCGACTCCACACGACAACATCCAGGCTGTGAATAACGAACGATTTCATTTAAACCGTTTTTAACAAATTATCTCCCAAATGATACCTTTCCCTTTTCACTATTGATTAGAAATTGCACTGGTTTGGCATCATCTCCATAAATATAAATATCTAAATTAAATTTTTAAATACTGAGGATGTAAAGTAGGTATTGGTTTGTAGTTTTGTGTTGTTTTTTGTTGATTTGTCGTCTTATTTGATTCTCTTTTCCGTTTTATTCTTATAAGTGCACTTTAAACTGCTTTTTTTCCTTCATGCGTACCGTTCTCTTGGAGAGTTTCTTTTTTTAACAAAATACATGGCCTCAAAATATAACACATTTTTTCAAACTTTTCCCGTAGTGAGTTTTATATTAAACTCAGCATATTAAAGTAAACGGTACACCTTTCGCAGTAATGCAATGTAACCAAAAGTTCTCGATGCTATCAAACGGTTTGTTATTGTTAATTCTCATCACCTTTCACGAATAATTTGCTGTATTTTGATCGCTACGATACAAAATGCTATCCAACATACTATTTATTCTAATAAGCGCTACGACTCTATAGTCTCTGCGCGTCGGTTTTCTCTCCATCCTCATTTCCTGACCTTCCTAGAGTGCAATTGACTTAAACCCGCCGTCATCTCTCTCACATGCCATACTGTACTAAACTTAGCTAAGGTAAATTGGTTGGGGTGGTAATTCTTACATTCAGTTATATCTTTTAGCATTTTTTGTGCATGACGTACTTTTTCTTTCCAAGTCATTTTTGTGTCCAGATATATATGCAATACGCATCATAATTTACTTCTTTTCCCCGAGGCGAGTGCCTGTGTCTTGAAAAATACCTGTTAACGACTCGTTATTAGTATTTTTGATATTATGTAATTGTTTTGAAGACGAAGGCAGTACTCGTAAATTATCTGTAAAAAATTTGCATCAGATCAATGATTATAATAAATAAATGAAAATATAAAATGCGCGAAATAGTTTTAGATTCTTGATGCTTAATCACAGGGTTATTTAACCCAAAACTTGCTTAACTGGTCGCGAGTTCAGATTATTGCGATTCACGAAAATTTTGTAAATATATTAGCGTCATTACAGTGCTACTCAGTAAGTAAGCTGTTCGAATAAGTGCTATATATTTTCATTGTTAAACTTGAAGTTAGATACACAGTAAATATTACATAATCGTATACGCTCACGGTGGCGTCGAGTCAAAGCATCCTTTGCAACTAAACAGAGCAATACTTTGAAAATCCAACCTTACTCAGTGCTAGAATGACAAGAAATAATAGAGTAGAAAAAATTCCATTTCGAACGATATTATTTTATTCAAAAAATCATCTAAGTAAATCTAATCTGGCCTCGGTGGCGGTGGGGTTATGTCCTCACCTGCCAAACAAGAGGTCGCGGGTTCGAGTCCCACCTGGGTAGTTTCCCCTATCCAGGGCATGGTTGTTCGTGTACGTTTGATTGTTAAAATTTTTTGAATTCCCCGATCTAAAATGACCAATATGAGCTGCATTCGGTGGTTTAGGAATAAAATTTTAAAAAATAAAATAAAAATAATCGGGTTAATATGAACCAATGCGACCAATTATGGTTTAAATTCATGTGATCATTATTACTTGAAAAGTGGAGAAATAAATAAACCATGAACACTATTTACCAATAGCAGGATTAAATAATGCATTTGAGGGAGACTTCCGTTCTTTCCCCAACACTTTCATTCACCCCCTCCACTACGAGAGGGGGTGCACCACAGCAGCCCCCTCGTATCCCCACCATCCCTTGAGATAAATCGGCCAGATAGTCGTGGCCATTCATCTCCTCTCCTTCCGAACCCACTCGCTAAGAGAGGCAAGTGGAAAGAAGTGAGGCGAGGGGGAGGCGGTTGGAGGCGACCTCCCACGGAACAAGAGGAAACGAAATACCCATGGAGGGGCCCGACGCGCCCACTACGTTCCATTCCATCGCTCAAGTCGGCGTTTTTCGACAGACGGCTCTCGGAATGTACATCTCCATCCCCTCTCGAAGGAAGGTTCTCTATTCCTTAGATATAACCCTTAAGTAGTCGCGCTTTCTATATACTTTAAGAACCACTTCCGACCCCTGACTGATTCACAGAATTGTTTGGCGAAAACGAGACGATAAACGACAAATATTCAATCTTTTACATTTGAAGAGGATAACCAACAAATAAATAACAAATTGTTTATCAGGAGGCGGAGCATGCTTGGAGTGAACTCGTACACCAGAACTGTTTGACGAGGCAACAGTTGTTGCAAAAGAAAATATAAATATTATTCGAGGGTAATAAAGGAGGCTATCGAAGTATTTAAGACACCTGAAAACATGAATAGAGAAGACGGCTACCCTCTCCACAACTCGTGGAAGAGGGTCATACGAGAAAAAAGGAGGTGGACCAATCAGCCACCAGCATGAAAAATTTGCGCCAAGAATGCACTACATAAGTCATCAAAAATTTAATCCCGACATTGACCTGAAGACATGGCCGCGCCATTGACAAGCCGCGCCGGTTGGAATACCGGAGAAACTGTCGTCGCAAAGAAAATCCACGCCGTGAAACCCAGAAGCATGGAGACATCAAATTATTTATCATTTTATATCATTAATAAACAAGCATGTATCGTTATTGGGTAGTAATTTTGGCGAATGAAGAATTCTAATACCGGTTTAACCAGTAAACTCATTCTAATAATGATTTTTTTAAATTGTTTATCCTAACAATTTATCTATAGGTAATACTAGTTTGACAAAGCGGCGTCATCATAATATATGACGCTGCCGCATCGAAACTAGTCAATATATCTTTCAGTAAATTGGGTGAAAAAAAAACAAAGTTTATTGAAAGATATATTAACTTCGCTGGGGATATTCCTCAGTATCGGAAACCAACAGGAAAGGTTTCCAAAGTTATTGTATATATATTCAAAATTGTTAATTTATCCGTAATTTAATGGAAGCATGGCTTCTTCCGCAATCTGGTATTAATTAATTATGAACATGAGGGCGTAATCTAACATATTTTATTGTTAAAAATTGAAGCTGAATATTTAATTACAAATAAATAATAATAAATATGCAATGCATTCCACTGATATACAATTAATATGCCAGTCTCTCACGTTATTGGTCAGGAAGTGTCACTACTCCAGTATTCTCTTATCCGCATAACCAGTTAGCTCATTATAAATCATATTAATAAAGAAAATGATAGGCATTTCACGTTAATGATGTCAAAAGATAAAAAACCAAAAGAAAAGTTTTTATTGATAAAACCGTGGTTATGAGCCGAGAAAAATTTTAAGGAAGGCATGCGTCAGAGAAAGTGCATTAAAATATCATTTTGACGCTGAATTTTTCAACCGTTTGAAAAATTAATGACAATACTATTAAAGTTTATTTGCCTATCTTTGCAAATTTGGTGTTATACCGGGCCGCTTCAAATACTTCTCCAACAATACAATAAATATACATATTATGCAATTATATGAACAGAATAATAAACTATTGCATTTAACATGTCATTTTTTAAAGAGATACTTGTAGCGAAGAAAAGATTAAGAAATTTTCATTAATCCATTTGTTGTATGTTCGTTTTTGCAGCGGTAAATGTTAAGCTACTATGAAATTACCTTCTGAAACACGATCCTATATGTCCCTTACTAACGGGTCGTTCTGTTGACTGAATTTCCTTGGGATTTTAAACTATGGCATCCCCTTAGGGATAGAATATAGCAAATTTATTTACAATGAGGCGAATAATAGCCATATTTAGGAGTTAATTGACCAACCTATCCCTAAAATGGCAAAGATAAATATTCTTAATATAGTAAACTGTCTACAGCGACTCTTAAAGTGCTCGTATGCTACTTCCGCGGTTTTCGCTGTAATTTATCAGATTATCTGGCATTTTCCGGAAGTTCATGCCACTGGCCCCCGAGCTAGGAGAGGATGTCTTCATTGACGACTAGCGGTATTGATCACCTGGCGTTTTCCAGCCTATAACACATTTCCAATTTCTTTTACCCGGGCCAATGTTATTTTGCACAGCTTATTGAAGATAAAAAAATAACACCGAACATGTCGTCGTATATCATGATAATCTTATCCCTTTCCATCAGGCTTACCCGTACTTAAAGGTGATGAATTTATAGGTGGGTCTTTGGAAAGAGTTTTTCTTCTTCGGAATCGGGAAATCCTTGCTCCACTTTTCGGACTACCACTCACATTTCACCTTATTACTCAAACTAAACCCTTTGAGTAATTTCATGTTATACTGGTCACTATTTATCAATTTTCCCTTGAATTTGCACAAAACTTGGTATGATAAACACCGCCAACGATTCAATTAGGTATGTCAGTTCTCAAATGTGAATAATGATAATCGATGATAATATTTGCATAGCAATATTAAACTTTTTAAAAGGAAAATAGAATGTTATAGAGCATTAGAATAGCTCTAAATATAATTTTACTCTTTAACCCTTTCTATTCCAGAGCTATTTCTGGGAGAGGTTAAATTTCAAGACTTCTCATTTGAAAAAAATGAAACTTTTCCACTCATTCATAGTTATTGTGGCGGCTACATAATTTGTCATTAAAATTGACGGCACAAAAGAACACGTAGTTTAAAGCTTTACTGACTAGAGCTGAAAATTTATACAATTTTGATGTTACATAGAGGCAACATTGGGTTATAATGGGTTAAAACATTCAAACACCTTATCAATGTGTATGACTCAAACTGCTAAGTGAATTTCATCAACCTAGTAGAAATATCTCGGTCAATATTCATTGTTGATATTATAAAATAAAAGTTATTGCTCTCTTTTTTCATGGTATTAGTCATTCAAAGTTTCATGATACTCAGAAGAAATTTTTCTAGAGAAAAATTGTTAAATAAATGAGTTTAAAAAGAGAACAATGTTGAGAAAAACTATCGATCAGATATTTTGGCAATTTCACCCTTTACTCTGACTACCTACCAAATTAGTAACTATTGGCCATAAGGTTGCGGAAAGACGTGTACCTATAGATAGATGCTTCTTTAACCAAATGTAATGAAAACGCGTATCTACGGTATAGGTTAATAGCACCTCTACTTCACGTTCAAAATAAAATTTAACTATTCATTTTCTAACCTTTTCCAATGAAATTCTTTTACGGAGTAAAGTAGCTATTTACTAATCTTATTAAGCATTCACCCTTCCTCTGAAATTTTAACCCTCCATTTTGGGGACGGAAGAGTCAGGACACAGTATAGTAACAGGCAGTGGCATTAATATTATGCTCTATAATACACTTTCTCTACGTCCCATGATGCACTGTGGAGATCACTTGAGTTCCGCTATTTAATACAGCAAATCAAAAAATACATGCGTAGCCAGCCTGGGATTTTATCATTCTGTGGTCGACTGTCAGAAGGTTAAAAAATTGTTTTATTTTCTTTGTTACTATGTAATTCATACTCATTGAATATAGTATTCACTTAGATATTTTCCAACCATCCAAAATAATTGATGCCTGTAAACATATATAAAATAATAGGTCACTGTAATATAGTGAATTCTTGTCCAAAAAAAATATGTTTTTCTCTACCAAACAATTCTCATCAAATGTGCACATCACAGTGTTGGGAACAAGTCATTTTCAAATTGAGATTTCGCGGTTGGATAACTGATACATATACCACTTCTTTTTTTATTAAGGCCCGGGTTTACCAAGATCAAATATATATGATAAATACGTAATAATTTATGCCAGATGATGGTGACCATTCATCGGAACCCTGTTCGCTTTATTTAAATAAAGAAGTGGTAAGCGGTAAAAAGAAGTAATAGCTATACAACTAAGAACCTTTAAAATATAATACCAATCTTTTAAGCATTAGTTAGGGGATTTTAATTTAGGATTATCAGCTCTCTTAAGGATAGGAATTTTGGGTATATCTCTTTGACGAGACATTAATATGGTATACGCGAATTTGAAAGTCCTTGACCTCTGACCTAAATGTCCGACAGCAACGGTAAAAGCTGAAGTTTTTCAGGCATTCATTTTTACTGCGAAAAACAACCTATTTTTTAGTTTATACTCCTAATTAATTCTAAGAGCTAAAATTAAGGGCTCCTGGCTTGGTTTTGGATATATCTTACCACACAATGTACGCTGCAGGAATTTAGACTCGTTAAATCCTGATAATGAAATATTAATAAAATACACCGAATATTAATTGCGACGTTGCAATTATCATTACCACCAATCCTGCAGAAACGCAGAACTAAATTCATGGTTAACTTGTTATTAAGAAAACATTAGATTTTGCAGCACGTGTGACATTCGGGCTAAAAGGAAAAGCATTTTATCAGAATTAAATTTGATAAAATTTTCAAAACTCCTTCACGTTGGTAACTCACCCACTGAGAGGCAAAATTTGGAAGTATTCCGAGAAATTAAATTTTTATTCTGAGGCATGGGGGTGGACGATATTCTAATCAAAACTATTTCTTCAGTCAACCTGATACCCTTTTTAATTCATTGATCCAACTCAATGTTCACAATCTATAATACATAAAACGAAACAGCTAAAGGCAAAATGGTTAAATTATAGAAGCACAAGTGATTCAAAGCTTTGATGCAACCTAACTTTTTTTTTTTAATTTCTATGGAGTGGGATTATAATTTGACCGTAGGAGAAGATTTTCATGAATCCAAATTTAATCTGCACAAGGATAAACCGAATAATAGGGGGTCCAAAAAAGTGACCGAGATACAAGCGCAGCCCATGAGAAAAAATATTCACGAGGAGGCCAAGCAAATTTTTTTTCGACGCCGCTCCGTCGGTAAAATTTCAACTTTTCCTCGATTAATCTAAATGTTGTGCACAGGATCGACTTCTTTCGTCAAAGAGTCGTCCGGGAAATGAATTGTTAATCTACATTTTCCATTAATTACATCCGTGGGAGGGAGGAAGGGGAAAGGAAAGCGGGAGACGATTAATAACAAGTGCATGACGAGATTTATCTTCTCTTTCAGCGCTCTTGCGATTTTTTTTGCACTTCCCTGCTTTTCCCCTTCCAACTCGGTCCACTTCCCTCCTTCAAAAAGAATAATAGCTTCCCTCCTCTCCCACGGGCGGCGCTCGGGTCGATACGGGTCGACATACATGGCGTATTCCGCGGTGTATATACAAGGAGGAATCGGACGGAGCCGACAACAATGGGGAACCAACCTTCTATCCTTCGTCTCGTTGTCATGCTGACGTGAAGGCCCGTAGCTACAACTCTTCCTATGCTTACAAAGGGCCAATTCGATGCTCCTGCCTATTCTGCGTTATCGTGTTTGTGTGTACCCTGAGCCGTGAGCAGTGCTTCTAAAACGACCCCAAAATGCCCAGAATTCTATTCGAGTATTCCTTACCAATCCTAAATCAAAACATTTCCTAGAAAAGGTGTAATTGGCTACTTTGCTTGCCCTACCTTGGATTTTTAAAGAAATAATCTGGAATGAGGTAGAAGATAGAATCGCATAGCATTACACAATCATTTACATTAGTGGATAAAACTGAGATATGCCTTAATCATTAAGTGAAATGTTGAAATCGACTGTTTTTCTCTGTTTATATTGTACGTTGAGTTATAAATCCAAGAGTTCAAAAATTTTCATAGCACTAAAATAGCACCAAAATAAATAGTAAAGTGTTATAAAATATACGTATCATCATAATCTTAAGTTAAGAACCGGGAAATTATCTCATACTCATCTTGACTCCTCTATCAGCCGTATTTCCATGTTCAGAAACTCTTCTCCCTTGCAAACATTAATAATTTATCTCATAAAACCCATTCTAGAAATTTATTGTTCTACATTACTTAATGTCCCCGCATAGTTCGAGATAAATCATTAAAAGGAAGTTCATAAGAAGAGTACAAGATGTAAATAAAATCTTGCCTGGATAGACGAAATTGTTGGTTTCGAAGACTTCATGGCAATATGCATGGCCTAACACGTGACTCGATGCCCTTTTCCCCCGTAACTTCCCTGTAGGTTATCGAGTTTACGTTTGGTACCAATTGGTTGACATTATCTTTCATTTGAGCACCCCAAGAATAACTAAATAACGCATTCCGATTGCCCAGATTGTGCTGAAGAACTATTAGTGTCATTTTATCCACTCATGACCATTAGAGGTCAGCAATTTTCCAATACCTGAAATTTGACTAAACCATTGACTTGGGCACCATTAAAAACATAAAGGTTTGACACCTTGGAAGCCAATCTTCCCTTTTAACACACCTCTTACACCTCGGTGGTGACCACTCGTTTCATGGGTCACGGTTAGGTTTTTATAAGACATTTACAATTGCATATTTTCATGCAAACTTATTCATTTAATGTCCTAAAAATTCACAGCACTAAATTAAATGTCTAAAAGGCAGGATACCAAAGAAAAACCGATTTCATGGGAACTGCAAAGTAGATACACCCAAGATAGTTTTGTGTTGCTAAAGGTAAGGAATAGCGCCCCCATGTTTATAGGACAAAAAATGGCTAAATCAGTCTCCCATACCAGCTGCTGAAATATTTCTGATTCATCGTGAAATATCCTGCATTAATCGGTCAGATCCCTTTGTAGTGACATCCTAATAGACTTGAAATTGTATTACCACAAATAAGATAGAAAGTTTATATTATGCGTCGAGACCAATATTTAATGGGAAAAATATTGCACCTGAGTTAAGACACTCCAAAATAAAATGAATGCTCTTTTTGGTATCTGTATATCATTTATAGATGTCCTCATATTGTAGTTTTGTATGTAACTAGCCGAACTAGGTTTAACTTTACCGAATCATATGTTCAGGTACAGAGAGGTCAAACTTTGACTGCTAAGTCACAGAGAAACTTTTAGGGACTGTTTATCACACCCAGAATGATGGATTTATTAGTTGAAAGTACCTAAATCAAATTGTAGTATTTATTCTGAGTAACTGAGAGCAAGAGAGGTAGACTTCATAGATATTGAAGCATTTATTGGTCTGATACTTTGAAGCCCATATAAAGAGAAGCAATGTAATGTCTCAAAGTGATGTGTGGGTTTCTGATAGCACTGGTGTTTCTGATAGTACTGGATTGACGATTTCATTACATAGCTTTCAATTCATTTTGCGTTGCATACGTTTAGATTACAAGGAAACGCCCTCCGCAAGGAGGCGAGTGGATGAATTGGTCGTGATTAAAGTTTTGTGTAGATAACTGCGTCAATGTGGTAGACTAGATAACATATTTTACATAACAATTTGAATTGAAATGCATAATAAAAAGAAGTAAAAACCTTTAATAGGGGCTAGATAGTGCGTGCAATGAATTGCATGCGAATATTGGAAAGGGTAAAAATCATACACGATTTTTTTCACTCGGGGTGACCAAACGGTGTAATAAAACCAACCATACCAACGGTGTGACGGAATTACCTGTCCCCTAAGGTCCCTTGTTTCATTTTTTCAGTAAATTTTCAGCTTTCACTCAACACTTCTTTTCCTTGATCATTCTGCATTAATAATCCACAATATGATCAATTGAAGACATGAAATTTAAAAAAAATAAGCAGAGTAAAAAGATAAAGTTGATCGGTTAAGGCTTTGACAGAATAAAATAAGAAAAAAGACAATCTTTTCGCAATTTTAGCGTTATCTGCATGAATTAAATAAATTTCGATGCATTTTGGGTGGACCTTATGGGTTGACATAGCTATTTAGGTTGCTATTTTCTTTAATTTTCACCATGACATCAGTTTCCTATACATATTATTGTCTTAGGAAAAGCCTTAGCTTGAAAATAATATACATCATATAATATACCTGTACAAGCTTTACAAGGATTATACACCGAACCACTGGGAGTTGTAATATTGCTGGAAATATATATTGGTATTCTTAGCTTGAAGTGAATATTGACCCATATAGAATTTTCCTTAAAATTTTAAGACCATAATATTTGCATTATTTTGAACTGATGCTTAGTATTTTTTATAGTATTCCATACTTCTCCTCTCAAATACTTCTGTATTTTATAAGTGACGTCGTTCGTGTGTGACTGCCTTCATTTGGCAGAACAGAAACCTTTAGCAGTGGTTAGTTTTCGTGAAAACCCCCTCCATCACACACATATATGATTCGCGTCTATCGGTGGACGTGCCCATTTCCCAAGTAAGTATTGAGACGTGCCTTACGAACGTTGCCAGGCAGATACGAACGGCCTTGCGGTAGAATTTTGCGGCTTGGACCGCCCGCGCATAGCGAACTTTAAACTGTCGACGGAACAGCGCCGATTTTAACGATGTTCTGAGATCAGTTCGACGCGACACCGGCGTCGACCGCGGAAGCCAAAACTTGCTCTCCTGCCCCTGTTTCACGTCGTCGGTCCAAAAACTCCAGGGCCGGCCGCAGGAGGATCGAAGCCCAGGGCCTGCTCTACATGGATTATGCGACTTGCTGTTATCAATGGCAGAACACTAGTTCGCTCCCCTGCTTATGTGGGATGGGTAGGAGGCACGGAGAGGGTGTATTCCTGAGAACACTTTAGTGTTTCCTGACTCTCCTGACGCCATTAAAAATAAGATTTTTTTTATCTCAAAATAGTGATGAAACTTGATGCATATACTTAGAATTCCCTCACGACTTTCGTTTATGTTTTTATTAACGTTATCTGAGTGGGTTGGAAGCCAAGGGGTACAAGTGATTTCTCTTTTCTATACAGTGTTAGGTACAGAAATAAGGTATAGAAAGCAAACAAGATCAATTAGATATTTAGTAGTGCATTTGATTTTCCACTCCATGTCAGCAGAGAAGACAGACTCACTCGTTTCCCGTGGCAACCAGGTTTATGTGTATTTATTCTAACAATTAACTTTACCAAAATCTGCTGAGAAAAAAATCATTTGTACCCAAATCTCTAATACATGAATAACGCCTTGGAGTATATGTTTGAGAATAATACGGTAAATTAAGCGATTTAAATTTTTCCTGGTGAATAATATTGAGGAATTATTCTCGTATTCTCAGCCTGGTCAACTCAGTCGTATAGGTCGACGTTTCGGAAAACGACATGTTTTCCATTTTCAAGGCGTGCTACTCAAGGAATGTACAATTTTACACTCAACACAAAATCTGTCACAAACTCCCAGTCGTTTTTCGAAACGTCTGCCAATGTGAATGAATTAGCCTGGTTAAGAACCCGAGAAGTATTCCTCAATATGCTAAATTGTTTGCCAATTTTTTCATATTTTTAACTATGTCGAAAAGTTTGCAAGAAACGTTTCATATTATTCGTAGATCCATGCTCCAAGACGTTATCCATCGTTAATTAATTGGGGTCATGAAAAAGAAATCGATTTATATACCTTATCATTCTATTTAATTTTCTGAAGTTGATTTTTTGTTTAAGTTGCATTTTGAGTATTCGGTCACTTATATTGAGAGAGTTATTTAGTCACAGGGAGAAAAACAAGGAATTGCTGGCCTAAAAGTCTTTTTGAGGTCTAAGGAAGAAAGAAAAACCACAATGTCAAATATAATTGATGTTCTTATAATCGCTTTGATACATGGAGCTTTTAACAAATCAATGTTTTTGTTAGTCCTTACTTATTTATTTGCTCTGTTTGAACGTATATAATGCATAAATGTACTTTTAGAAAGATTACCAAGTAGATTCAGGAACCATGCAGGAGATATAATGACATATTAACATTTAGATCATGTCAGCACGAAAAGTATTATTTCATTCAGAAAAATTCAAAAATCTAAAATTAATAACGACGTTTCTTGTCGAAACCTGGATTATCCTTTAATAATTCAAATGGGAGAAACAAATTTATTCTTATTATTAAAGGAATAACATAAACAAATTGAAAATAATGGTTTATTTTGCTTAGAGGAAAATTTTTGAGATTCAACGCTAATGCTGATATAAAAAATAGGTAAAAACATACGGAATTTCAACTGAAATCACTTATATATGATAACAATCAAGTCAAAATTAAAATAAAGTCCGACTTTTCAAGTCATAATAGGACATATGATTTTTGATTAGCGAATATTTTTTGGTCAACCATCATTTGATGCACAGATATCTTCACTATCATATCAAGGTGCATTTATCGACTATACTCTCTCGCAGGAAAATGTCAATTGTGGAACCACATGGATTATACGAATTGTTGTCACGAATAGTAGAACACTAGTCCGCCCCCATGCCAGTCTTGGGTATGGAATACGAGTTGGGGAGGGATATTTCATATTTTACTCAATCTGTCCCTATGTATAGCGCTTCCCGACGCATCCGTCACTATGGAAAAAGTGACGTGAAAAAGAGTGGTGAAAATTTATTTTTAGATTAATACTATAATTTTTTTTCATGCTTTCTTTTGTACTTGAAAAAATCACGCTACCGAGACGCATGCAAAAGCAAAGCGTAGTCATAAAAAATAAATTCAACTGATTCAAAGAAAATAGCCATTGAATTACCCCGAATTAAAATACTGTTAAGATTGTAAGAAGGGTTATTACTTTCTTTTGAAAGTATACTGAAAGTAATATTACATACAATTTTAAGCACAATTAAAAATTTGAAGTCAAACAGTGCTGCTTATACATTTTTTACCCGGCTTGGAATGCTTAAATGGACTTGTTGAAAAATCTCGGAAAGGGATAAAACGTTTTTTATGGAAGTACTTCAAGTAATCTATCTTATACATCATAATTCACAGTGTCCGGCGATATCTGGCGGAAATGTTTTATATCCATGAGAATAAAATAAAATGGTAAACTTCCACACAATTTTATTCACTACTTGCTAGCCTTTCCACCCCACCTTATTCTCTTGCTGGACGGTACATATAGAACTTGGAAAGCCAAATTGGTAGGTACCTTGATAATGACAATACGTGTCGTAACCGGGTCGGTACTTCGTAAATAAAATTGTGTGGAAGTTTACCATTTTATTTTATTCTCATGGATTAATACATCATACTAGGGCGCAAGTTGTTTTTAGAAGTACTTCTTCATATCGTACTAGGGCGCAGGCATTTATTATTCTGGTTAAGAGATAAAAGACGAAGTGAAGAGTGTAATACACGAATATTAGCCAGACATCACAAGCAGTAAGGTATCTTATGGTATTTTACGGCCGGCGGCAAAAGTATCGAAGCGTAGGTGGCCTCTCATGAATTATGCAAATTGCTGTTATCTACAGTGTAACACAAGTTTGCCTTCTTGGGTGCACGGGATGGTTAGGGTACATGAGGTTGGGGTATTTCTGAAAACATTGTCGCCTCAGCCTATCACCACGCTCTTTCCTGGCTCTTCCATCCCCATGGAAGAATATTGTTGCCTGTTATAGTGATGCGAGCGTAAGAAAAAAGATTAATAAATAATTCTTCTTTACAAATATTGTGCATTTGTGTTATTTTCAATAGTTTATGGCAGGAACTAATGCAACAGCATATCGTATAACACGCTGATATATTATTTCAAACGGAAATAACAATAGACCACATTATAATGCACAATGTAAAACAAATAGGAACAGACGGAATAATAACTTTATGGATTTCCACCAAGTTACGCCCACTACTATTAATTATAAATAACGAAAAACTTATGCATGATAACCAAATCCTTCAACAAATAACTTATGCATGCAGCTATTTATTACCTACTCTATTGATTTCCGCATATAAATGCATGAACGTATGGTATTTAAAATGTTACTGCAGCTATTACAGTGCATTACGTAAAAGGCATTAAAAGGTTTGTAGTCAAACGCGTCCGCTTAAATTTTTATTCCGGTTTAATCACCGATTGAGTGAATGCCTTGATGCCATTATTCGAATATTGTGCATTTCAAGCACTTATTCAAATTACGGGCACCTTTTACCAAAAATATATTGAAAATTCATTAGTATTTGGCATAATTTCTTTAATTTTTCTCTTATTTTTGATTTCAAACTCTTTACATTTGGTACGGGAAAAAGAATCAATGTAACATTAAATTATAAATGAATTCATTGGCATTTTTTTGCATTTATAAGTTGCGAAAATGCACAGAATTCAATCATAATTAATATCTTCGAACAAGCTTGGGAGTTTATCTATCCTTGTGGTAAAAAAGGCATATATCGTTTAGCTAGCGGAAGCATACCACTGAAACAAATATGTATTCTCCAAAAAACGTTCGTTCGGACACAAAAACTGAGTAAAATTTAATGTTTGGCAGCTCAAAATGTTTGTGTTTAACCAATAGGAAATCTCTAGTCGTTCTGAAAAAATATTATAGCACATATTGCTCTAGAGAGACCTCTGAATGATAAAACAATGACCTGAGTGAAATAGGATCGTAGGCTTTCCCAGATATATCATTGCAGTTATTTTCCTAATTTCTGAAACGGATGAGGTTCCCCGGACCAGGTGTCGAACTCTAGAAAAATTCCTTCCATCGATTTGAATTCTTCAATACATCAATTTCATTCCACATAGCATATTTGGTTAACAACGGAAATCATAAAAAATTTGAAAACTAGGTACACTTTATTATGAATACATCGGTATTATGCACGAGACTAAAACTGAAAATATAAGACTGATTCCTTGAATTCTATAAATTCTACTGCGTAACTCATTTGCGTATAACTAAGATAAAAAATCAACTTGGAACCCTCGCGTCGTGAACATTAACGGCTGAGCGGTTTGAACATGTTTTTTTCGCATGAAAAGTTAATCCTTGAATCAAGCCACTTTAACCTCACCAATTGATAATATAACGCGATTGCGCGGGTATAAAAGTTTTAAGAGCGTTAAGTTATAAGTTAAAATCAGTCAAATTAGAGCTATATTATAGAAAATATGTTATCCTGTTATATTGAGAGCATGTACTAGATTAAATTAGGTAGATTCCTCCAACTTCTAGTGTAGAAATTTTACTACCTCATCAGAAGAAAACTGGTAAACTGGAAAGTTGGTAATCACTCGTTTAAATCACTCAGTCATATTATAATTGACTTAGCAAAAAAATTTTTTACCCGGATTTTCAAGGCACAATTTAAATGATATTTTAGGCAACTGAAAACTTAAGGCAGAAACTCTGCTATCTCATTGGCCGAACACGGAGAGGTTATATAAAAAAAAACTGAACACCTTGTTTTATCAACGTTTTACCAACCATCTAACCTCGCCATGCGGTTTGAACACGTTTTTTGCCCAGAAGAGATATTCCTGGAAAGAGTTCCCTCGTGACTCAACCATTTATTTGTAACAAACCATTGCGCGGATATTAAAATATAATAGTGTAGCATAATCATTAGATTTGATCAGATTATCATGCCAAAAAGGCTAAGGTTATTTCTTATGGTATGGCAATCTAAATTGTGAAACAGTTTATTTAAAATTGTATAGAAGCAAATAGTGGACATGCGAGTGATATTGAATGCCTTAAAAATTTGTGGCCAATATTGGTCGATAAAATATTTTCTTCCTGTTTGCCTATCGCTTATATCACTAATTATTTCCATAATTAAAGCGTGGATATCGCACGTATAAATAACAAAGTCAAGTTAGAGCTAACTTAAATAACGGACATATATTGGATAATATATGCGAGAGTAAATTTAAATCATAATGTAGATTCATTGAATTCTAGTTACAAGATTTCTACTACCTCATCAGCAGAATACTGAGAGGGCAAATAAAAATAAACTAGAGACCTTGTTTCGTCAACATTTTACCGGCCGCATACCTTCACTATGCTGTTCGAACACGTTTTTCACCCAGAGAAGATATTCCTGGAATCAATTCACTCTGAGCTCGACCATTTATTTGTGAAACACGACTACGTTCACCTTGCACCTGCGCTTCTGTCCCACTATCCCATTCTCCTCGCCGACCGCCTCAGCAAGACATGGAAACGGGAATACTATCCAGGAAAACTTCCGCCAGAGGGTACCTCAATTGCCTGGGCCACCACCGCATCGCATCTACGATAACCGCGATAGGGTAATAGAAACACGGCTAAGCCACCTAGACAAGGTATTTTGAATCCGAAACTCTTGGAAATTTCGTTCAAACGAGGATAAATACACGGCTTCGGAATAGGATCATATTCAAATAGAGCTCTTACTTATTTCCTGGTTACAAGTGAGTACCTATTTAGAGAAGAGATCATGTATCCACAAAATATGGAGAGAATCCAATTTTTATAGCCAAATATCTGAAGTATGAAACATTTTATGAAACACTAATTCAATTTTAGCTATAAATCCACACGATAGTAGTAATTTTAATATATTCAGCTTAATTTTGTGAACCAAATATTAACTATTTAATAGTACCATCCTACATATTACGCCATGGAATTGGTTCTTATATTTGTTTAACGATTAATGACCACTGCATATAATTGCCTAAATAAATTGTCTCGGCGACAATGGCGGGGAGGTTAAGTCCTTGCCGGCTACAAAAGAGGCTTGGGTTCGAGTCCTATCTGGTTAGGTTACCTATATTGTGCCTGGGTGTTCGCGACCGTTCGATTGTTCAGTGAATAACCCCCATTTCAAAGGCCAATGACGCTGATAGGTAGTTTTCCGCGGCGTTGTCTAGATGATGTCACCATGTTTCTGGGTTTCACCGCGTGGATTTTCTTTGTGACAACAAGGGTCCAGCCGGCGTCTTCAGGTCGAACACCGACCTGAAGACGCCGGTTGGAATACCGGAGAAACTGTCGTCACAAAGAAAATCCACGCGGTGAAACCCAAAAACATGGAGATATCGGCCAATGACGCTGTTATCTGTGGAACCGGAATAAATAACTAGAAAGTGCCTAAAAGAGACTTCTTATGCAAACAAAGTTCTTTCAAGATAGGAGTATTCAATGAACGTATCGTTCCAGAATTATAAGTTACTTAAATTTATTAGACGAGGTAAAATATTATTCTAAAACAGTGTTTAAAAAATGGTTCCCTCATCAGAGCAATAATACGGATCTATTCTTACTAGTGTCTTAATTAGGATAAATATTTAATGGTTTAAGATAAGAATTATACTGCAAAGGTTCAAAGGTTCCTCCATTCAAATATGATAAGGGTTGCTCCCCTATTCTGCCCTCCAAATATCAGGCAGTGAGTAGCGTAGCCAGAGGGGAGGTCCGGGGGGTCCGGAATCCCACCGAAATATAAAAAACACAATTAATTCCCTTCATAAAAGAAAACAAAATATTGAAAAATTATCACTTTACAAAATATTTCTTTGACAAATTAATTTTATATTATTATGAAAATTGTTAAAAATGGTGTAAAACCCTCCACTTAGTACCCTGTATTTTTAAATATTGGTTAAAGTATCAATCAGACGATTTCAAATTTAAACTCGTCATCAAGGTGACATTTCATGCTAAATAAATTAAGCTATTGTTAATTGCTTGGTGCATTCAGTTGTTAGTTAAAGAGTGTTAAAAATGGAGGTCGACCACGAGAAAATTCGGTACATTTTACATTTTTTCTTTGATAAAGGCGAAAAAGCAAGCCAGGCGGCTGAAATTTTTAATGGTACAATATACTATAACGGCTAATCATAAGCAATTTTGGTTCAGTCGATCCCGTTTAGGAATTTATGATGTTAAAGATGCACCTCGCTCGGGTAGGCCCCTAATCGAAAACGTCGAAAAAATCACGGAAATAATCGACGTTAACCAGCATATTTGTTGTCCTAACATCGCATACGAGCTAAACATCGACCATTATACAGCTTTAAACAATTTTCTCGAAGCTGAATTGAAAAAGAAGCTCGATGTTTGGGTGCCACACCCACTAACACAAAAAAATGATGGATCGAATTTCCGTCTGCGAAGCCTTAGGCAAATGGAATAAAAGGGACCCATTTCTTAAAAGGAGGGTGACTGGGGATGGGAAGTGGATTACATACGACAAAAATGTGCGAAAATGATTGTGGTCAAAGTGCGGTAAAGCTACTCAATCGGTGGCCATACCAGGGGCCTCATTCTGGATCTTTCTGGCTATAGCCAACGCGATTTATCGAATAGATGAGCAAACGGTGACTGAATTCGTATTCTCGCTTTCATTCGTTAAATATTTCGCCAGAAAAGCTTCGCTTCGTCCCTCTGGCGACGAAAAAGTTATGCTTGTTCTGTCTGGCGAGCATATAGCGAATGTAAACATTCGCCAAGAGCGAATTTCGTTAGCGACGACAGAGAGGTCGCTCTAACGATTTGGCGAAAGAATTGATGAGAGAACTACTCGTGATTTAATTATAGATGGGTCATTCTCCCACAATCGTACAAAATTATGTCCATGGAATTCCATAAAAAAAACAAAATAGTTAAATCAAAGATAAAGTGGCATATTATTTTGTATACCCTTTTATTAATTTTAGTGACAAATTAGCAAAGAAAAAATAGATTCCCCAAATTTAATTTCCACAGACTATGATTCGTCATGTCCGTTGACAGTCCCATATAGAATTTCAAAGAGGTGATTAACCAACTTTACTAAATACTTTATTATAAAATCTGTGATTGAACAAGTTTCAACAATAAAAACATTTCAAAATAGTCCTTTGGGTTGCTTTTATTTCATAATAGCTAATATAAAACAAAATAAAAAACATTTGTTCTACCGAAAAAAGCAATTTCCATGGGCACAGGAAAAAGAGGTTATCATTCATAGGATATGGTGGCAGCCCTGAAAAACCAGTGTGAAGAGAAAGAGAGTCGGCTATATTGGGTTGCTTGAATTCATACTTGGTTTAGTGAATGTTTTAACGCAGGACGAAATATTTCGGTTCAGTTTTTATAAAGAACCAATATCATCAGTCATGTCCGTGGCATATTGAACTTAATGTCATGATAATTATAGAATGATATTGACTTAAAAAATAAAATTATAGAATAGGGTAGTTTCCTTCATCAAAGAAAACGAAAGGCTTTGATTGCGATTCGTTAGCCGCCATGAGTGTATTCATAATATAAAAATTATTTGGTTTTAGAAATACCGATTTAGACGAATGGCAAGGGTCAATTTTATCCTCATTTGAAAAAGGCCAGATTGGCGCCCATGCGATGCCACTCCACGTGACGTCACAGGGACCTAGTTTCTACACGAGAGGATAGGAGTTTTACATCGTCTGAGGTTACCAATTCATGCATGAGGCACAGACTTCAGGGAAACATGTCTTAATAATCACCTGTTAAGATTGCCTATGGTCGGAAAGTTTTCTTCGTTTGATAATTGGTATGATGTTTGATACTGCTATTGGTTTGGTGTTTTATATTGGTATTATTAATGGTATTAATAATCCTTATATAAGCCAAGTGCTACCTACTCGCAGGGTACTCTGCTACCTACTAGCAGCTTGCATCGCCGCGGCGCACACATCCTCGCCCAAAGGTCACCTCACAATGCAGCAGCGGGAAGTAGACTGACGTCACACGGTGTTTTCCCAGTATTCATACTTAGCCGTCGCGTTTTCCTGCGGTTGAAAATTTTCACTTATCATTTGATCGCGAAAAATAGATATCGTCATTTAAAAATCTAAAAGCGTGAAATGCGTACTCCAGGAGTAATAATCTTTCGATTCAGGTTATAAAAAAAATAATAGGAAACCACCCTATTCAAGTAAACTTTCAGGGAATCTGCTCAAACCACATTGAGGATCGGAAGGGTCCAGGGGTACAGGGCAGAGTAAGGAAAGAGAGAGGGAAGATAGGGTTCAGGGAGGGAGGGGAGGGTGGATCCGCCATTCAAATAAGCCAAGGATCTTCCCCCTCCAACTTCCGTACCCCACCCCTCCTGCGATCGGCGGGTCATTAGAGGAGCCCCTGAGGGCCGGGCCGAAGATGAATGGAAGGAGATTAAGGGCCGGTAGCAGCTTTGTCGCTCACCCAGGCCCGGAACAGGCCAAACTTCCGCCATCCCCCCCTAATCCTTGTACCCTCCCTGTCCCCCTCTCCACAGGTGATGGGATGGGCAACTTCCCCGGCGACAGGAATCACCCCTCGGGTAATTTCGTTAGGCCGCGTCTAAGGAAGGTCATCCGGTGCTTTGGTTAAGGAGGGAGGAGAGCAAGTTTGCTCGAATACACGCACCACGTAGCGGAATGTTGGATATTGGGGAAATAAAAGATGCCAAGCATTGCTTATTTCTTTTTCTCCTGCAAAGTAAAACCAAAAGGGAAACGAAAAATGTTTTCATATTACTGCTACTAACAACAGTGAATTTTACTGATATAACATTAACTCATTCGCCTCTTGATTTTCTATTGAAATTTCGGACCTTTATCCCATTTAAATGTTTCTTAAAGTTTTCATTTAACTACGTAGCATTTTATGTAATATAATATTTTATTTCATAATTGATATATCTTTTAAAATAGGATAATTCTCATCATTTTAGTACATTATATTTATTTTAAGGGTAATATTTATTCATTAGTATTTAAAAAAAATCAACGGTAATAACTCCATCGATAATCGAACTCAACGGCAGTCAAAATCTAACGATAGTCACTCTACCGGCGGTTTGGTGCAACTTTACCTTAAGGTAAATTGAATCACGCCGGCGAATCGCCGGGTATTTACCAGAAGTGGTTGATAATAATGTAGTAGTGCACTAAAACCAAGCAACTACTCATGGCCTAATAGAAAATATCCCACTATACTATAAATACCATCTACCTGCAGTACCACGAGCTAATGCACACATTCTATTCTGAGACCAACCAATACTCACATATACACATGAATCATTAGCAGCAATAGACTTGATGCTTTGTTGATGCTCAAATCAGATTGTAGTACGATTTAGGGAACGATTTTCCCATATTTCCCTGGCCTATAGCATACCTATTTACGTAGACAAATGGGTAAAATTTAATAAAATGAGTTGGAATATTGCATGAAATATCTTGATATGAGATGAGATATTCTTGTATGCACATTGTTTTTATGGTACTATTTTAAGCTACCTAGAGATATCAAGCCCTACATCTTAAATATTTTTTTTACAGTTGTATCTTGTAGTCGGTGTATATTTAACATGTACACAATTCTTCCAGTTCGATTGATTCCCTACAGCAGCGATGGAAGAGTCGTAGGCTGGTTGTATCCCTGTCAGTGCAACTCAACCGTTTATCTTGCAACCTACTTTGTACTGATGTACTGAAATCGATGTCTTAGCATACTTTATTATTATACTGATCCTCACTTTCTCCTTCATTTCTTCACTTCACTACAATTTTTTGCGCTTCAACTATTTTACCTATTTATTTCTGGACTAATTTTATTCCCATTATTTTAAATTGACAAGAGATCCCAAGAACTAATGCAGCAGTTTATCAAGATCCGTCAAGAGTATCTGGAGGGATTCTAATTGAATCATCCATCTCGCCGACCTACCTTGTCTAATGTCTTGAAATTGATGTCTTAACACACTGTATAATGATACATTTTCTCAATTCCCTTTTTTTAAAAATATTGTCATCTCTCAATTCAATTTATAAACTTTTCCTTCGATTTCAATTAGTATTGTATCAAACGTTTGTTTATTCCATTGTTGATTGGGACATTTAGACGGCAGAAGTTGCGGGTGAAGTCGAAATTTCCGCCTAGCAATGTGCAATTTTCAGACTAAGTCATAAAGGGAATGGTAGTTTGTTTCTTCCTGCGTTGTTGGCTTCTGTTGAGGATAAAAAACAGAAAAAAATATACAGATACTTAACGCTTTACAAATAGGTACTATATTCCATTTGTTGTGATTGCAGCGCTTCAATTGGATTTGAGTGGCCATTTTTAGAACTCCATATTTAATTTCTATTTTTTAATATTGCTCAAGGTACTCTTCCAATCGCAGTAAAAGCGTAATAAAAAGAGCATCGTCATCCAGTTCTGTGCAAACCCAGAAATTTCAGAGCTCTAGTTAATCAAAGAGTGGTCGAAATTTGATTTGCAAAATTTTGCCCGGAAGAACAAATAATAAAGAGAGTATAATAAAACGTGGTAATAAATATGTAACGCCAGAGCTTTCCTGGCCACGATGGCTGCGGAGTGTGTGCTTTAAGTGCTCGCCTGTCAAACAGGAGGACGCGGACTTGAATCCCGCCTCGATAGAAATATACCAAAGGATATTGTTCGTCATGAAAAAATATCGCCGAGCTTTACATGGTGACCTTTGTACCCGTGCACGTGACTGCGTAAAAAGTCTATTACATCATTCAGTACTGCCTGGATAGGTTTCCACTATCTACAGAATGGTTATTTGTGCACGTATAAGAGTTATATTCGTGAAAATCACGATTAAAATGATCAATATATGCTATGTATTTTCGTTTGTATGGGAATTAATTAATTAAATAAATATCAATCTGCCACTGATCATGTCATCACATAAATACAATTATACATTTTCACATTAAATAAATGGTTTTTTTACAACTATATCTGAGTTTCCCCCACAATTCACCGATGTCACTTCGCTTTAGGATGAGAATCCTCGTAGCTGAAAGGGTGAACTTTAGCATAATACGTGTGTTAACGTCTCCGTCAGCTTTGGAGTGTATATGATCAACATTTTACCACAGAAAAAGCTTTCATCCAGTTCGATTCCAGCTTCCCTACAGCGGCGACGGAAGAGGCGTAGGGTTGGTCGCTTCCGTATCTGTAGCCATACCTCTCTTTTTAGTCCCGAAGCGTGTTATGTGCGGTTTCGGCACTTAACGGTCGAAGCTTCGCGTCCACGCCCCCAGAGGGCATTCTCTACCTGCGAGGAATATAAATGTGTGACCTCCCAACGACCACTCCAAGAGCTCATTTCCATGTTTTACCATCGCGAGGCATGCGATCCGGAGGTAGGTATGGCGAAGCCCTTTATAAAATTCTTCCCTCCCAATTGCGAAGGGGCTGTAAAAGGCTCTCAAAGCATTACTTTCACCCTCGTTCAAGCTTAGGCATCGATATTCTAGCATTCTCCACACACTTCCGAGAATTATTACATGTCCTTTGAATAAAAAGGGATGGTTATCCCAATGTATATGGCTACGAAGTGACACTGAAAAGAAATATCACTGGGGAAAGATGTTATGCTGCATGAAAGGCTACATGAATTGAAAAATTAAAAAATAAAAATGAATTCACCTGTCAGCTACTTATCCTAAAACCAACATGACGCTGGCAATTTAAGTCTACATGGATACATTTGAGGTTACGTTCGAAGAAATGAGAAAAGCGGTTAAACAGACTTTAACCATATTTATCTCACATGACAGGTTATTACATGGGCATTCAAAAGAGAGGTATTAAATGCTAAGAAAATAATGATCAGGGTACCCTTCGATATTTGTGAGTGCATCGAAAGATTTTTTAAGAATTAATTCACTACGTCTTGGGATAGAATTGGCATGAATTACCAAACATACCTGAAAGTTACCCTTGGTAAAAATACTATCCTCAGCAAACGTTAGTTCATATGAAAACCGATCAATTGATTGCATACCCGAGCCAAGAATGATCAACTTCTCAGATGAATAGAAGAAAATGGTTTGAAATGATGTCACAATTAAAACTGTGCGCTTTGATTCAATTACGAGTCAGAGAAGGCTGTGATATGCATATTTTTAAGCTCTGAAAACTGCCCTTTCTCAGAATAATCGTTTGTTTTTTTTTATTTTTTATTAATAAATAATATATTTACTTTTCAAAAAACAACAACATAAGAATGGCTACAATAGGTGCCGAAAAAGTAACTCTAATGACCAAATACACAGGGAACCAGAATGAACCCGAAAAAACTGCTTGGACAGAATTCATGGTTTGAGGCGTAACTTTGTGAAAGCGATTCATAATGAAAAATGAAAAAGGAGATACTTTGTGCTCTCATATGAAATATTTATTTACACATTTACACGACCATGGTTTCAACGTTAGACGTCATCGTCAGGTGAACTCTACAGAGGTTGAGAAAGAAGTTAGAGGAACGAGGCTCCCTTAGGGAGGGTATGGCAGGTGGGGGGGATAGGATAGGTTCTCAGCAGCCAATAATCTAAGGATTCGTTGAAATAATAATACTACAGATTTCCCTTTGCAAAATGTTTTCCACTCAGATATCTCTTATAAAATGTATATAAAAGTAGTTTTAAACGTTTAATTCGGAAGTAGAAAACATCTCGTTAAGCACTGATTTTAGAAATGAATGAACGCACAGAAGAACCTATTATAAGTTTGATCAGAAAATTTTTCAATCTTATGTTATTTTGTTGATACAAAACGTTTCACCGTGTTAAACAGCCGTATGGCAAAACATGACATCACATGTATTTCAGAGTAAAGCAGGAATTTAGCAAACTCTGATGAAATTAGATCATGATTAAAAAATGACAAAAAGAAAGCTCTACGAATGGTACCTATTAAGCTAATTAATGGGTTTCGGAAACATATTGTCTCCAAATTTCTTCGCATCATCGATAAAAAAAGAAAAAATCCATTTATCTTTCGAAGCACATTCATGTACCCGCAAGATAAAATGACTGGTAACCTCTTAATTACGAGAAGTCACCATCAGCACTCAAGTGTGCCTTCACAGTTGAAAGGGGTAATTCAAGCGCAAAGCTTCGGGCACTTAACCGGTGAGTTACTGCACCAAATCTTGGCAAGATCTGTGATCGTCGGAATAAAATTAGAGGGATATAGATTTTTGGAATAAAAATTAAAAATTTCCTTTGAAAATCCCATTATTCCGGATCATCGGCCATACGGTCGGAAACTCATTCGAGATGCGAAAGAAAGATGTGAAAAATGAGCGGGCGACAAGTAAGGTGATAATAGTCCCAAATTTCACAAGAGATACGAACAACTCCATTCATCCCGTCATATAAATATTTTTTTTCGCCACATTCAAAGGATTTTATGACTCGATTAAGGAATCGGCAGTAGCAGTTTCAACATCATACGTCAAAAACCATAACATGGGTTCACGACGATTCCAATATTGAACGTAAATTTACCGTCACTCAAAATAATGTGATTAACGTAACTATTTCTAGATTTATAGCATAAGTACCTAACCTTGGGAACCTATATAGGTAAAATTTCATTCCTAAATTCATTTTATTCCGTATCGATTCGTAGCTAACACGGCTTGAACATGTTCATTTAATATAAATATCGTTATTTTATTTGCACACACCCTTTGATTGTATTTGAATAGCTTGCACTATTTTTTTAAATCAAAATGCTGTGGAATAACTTTAACCTCTTTTCCAGTCCATCAATTGTGAGGATTGCCCATATTGAAGTTTTGCTGAATAATTTGGGTGCCAAATTCACTGGGACATTTTTCAGAAAAAAATGGGATTTCTTTGGGCTATGACTAGAGATTCTATATTTTAACTATTGCAAATCTATGCTGTAGCATACTTTACATACATACAGATTTGACCTCATGGTTATTTTATCGGTAAAACTTGATCCGAAGGAAGCATAAATAAACCCTCATTTTCACTGTGAAGGTAAACAACACTCATTAGGTACCTAGACGTTGATACACACTTGTTGACACCTTATTGTAAATGTACTGCAACGATGTCACAACTAGGTGCCCTACGACCTGCCTTGTATTAATAGTGCCATGGTTTACGAGTTTACAAACCACTTGCACTGCCTATCAAGGAAACCGTATACTAAGCATCTTAGCAATTTTATATTTTGTACAAGAATGGTAGGCTAAGCAATCTTAAGCTTAGGGGCTTAGCAATCATTATTATAAAAACCCCTTTCTTCTAGCGCGATCTGGCTGAGTTACACAGCAAAAGCATCAATTAGGCTATGATGGTATATAGAGGTTTCGCTGAATCATACGGATGCCAAATTCATCAGGGAATTTTTAAGACAAAAACTATGAATTCTTTGAGATCTATACAAGGATCCTTGATTTTTTCCTCATACTAATATATGCTATCTAACTATCGTATATAATTTATAAATGCTGTAACAAGACCGAAAACACATCCAATATCGTTTAAAAATCGCAGACACCACCACAAATGCTAAGTATTGCGTAAAACTGAAAAAATTTCAGTAGTGAAAATCAAGGAGCCTAAACTAAAGCAAATATCTGATGATAATCCCTTTATACTAAAAAATATGGGTGGGATTCGTCAAACTTTTGAAAAGTGCAAGATAGAACCATTTTTTGGATGGTTTACAGAATGTATCAAAGACTTAGGCTTCGAGCTATTCTACCAGTCATCATTGTGTTTATCGCATTGAATAATGCAGGTTTACAAAGGTGCATGATGCGATTTATCGATTGATTTTGAATCCATAATGACGATGATGGAAGGGAACCGTTTGTAAACCACAAAGGGTGTACAATACCTGCTCCCGAAATCAAGGACATTAAGAATTGAACAATTCAATTTCCACGTACATTTTTCATTGATGCGATCTCAAAGTGAAATTGAATTATCCGCCGCGATAAATGCATATTTTGTGCCTCGTATTGTTTTAAAATATTCATCCCCGAGTGATTTCCAACCCACTCCACCCTACCAATTACTATGAATCGCGATGCATGAGAGGAATATTCATGCGAACCCTTAATGCGAAAATCAGGTGAACGACGAGACAAAAGCTGATATTAATTTATTCAACGGCAAAAACGGCTTTGCTCATTAACATGCAGAGTTTCAAAAAAAGGAAGATGTCATTTTTTCACCTATCGGTACGCGAAATGGGCGCAGCCTGCCTTATCCGAAGAATCCATAATGAATTGTCCAATTATTTTATCTCCCACAACTCCCACTGAATTCGAAATAAACATATTGTCAAAACACCCGTACAGAATGTTTAGACTCTGAATTCCAAGAAAAATAGCCCAATAATGGATTTGATATAACAAAGGAAAGGAATATCGATCGCAAAAGACAAGTATTTGGCTTTCCTAGTGAATTTTAAGCATACATAAAAGCATATAAATACCAAGCATGAATTTTGCCATAAAAAAAACTCATGCATGTGAATGCAAAAAAAGTCACCTGTTTCATGCACTGCAATACAAACAAAAAAAAAATTAACATAGATTACGCATTACATTGGAATTCACTGCCAGTGGTAATGCAACTCAGACTGATAGATATTGGAAAGAAAAATTGTAAAGCAAGGGGAGATGTATGGGCTAGAAAGCTACGAATAATTGAAAAAAGAAAAATAATTTCTTCTTTCAAAAGAAATTCGGTAAATACAAGACTACTATGTTGATCGTTAAGATAATCAAGCTACTACTTCAACTGCTTAGGTTTTCAGTTGACCGATAATGTACACCTTACAAGGGCAGTGTGTTACTGCGGCACTATTTCCTTGAGTATGAAAAATGCAGCACTTTGGAGTTCCCATATAGGGATAATATTTCATTTCGCCATTAGCGGAATCCAGGGTCCTACCTGTATATAAATGGGCAGCACCAATCAATCGTCCACATCGTAGCAGGTATTCCATTCTTTCCAGGAATGATGAGGAAAAATATGTTGCCCTTGTAGGAACTTCTAAAAGGGAAGCAATAAGAAAACACAGATTAATTTAAATTTACAGAAACTTTTTTTATAAATTACTTCAATGTACATTATATTTCACGAATCGATAATGTGATGAATGACTTTTTGATATGTTTAAGCAATACTTGGGAAAAGATATCCCTACAGTGTTTTCTTCCGATCAAAAGTAGAGTCCAATAGTAGGTACACTTAGGATTCCATTATAATTAAATATTAGAAAAACATTTTAAGCTCCAATGACGATTCAAACCTGTGCATCGTTTTCTCATTTTTGCAGTAGAACCATTGTTTTTTTTGCTATCCGACACAGTATTTAAAGTTTTCACCAAGAGTTTTTTCGTTTGTAGACATAATAAGCCACATTTTATTTAAATATGAAGAGGAGTTTGTAATTCAGTTTGAATATTGCGATAGAGATATTAAAATCGACAAAAACCTTCTACCGTCGAGACATAGCAGCAGTACAACTTTTCAAAAAGAGTGAGTCACCGACCTCCAATGTGGATTACTTCCTAGGATTACTTTCGATGCCACCTTTTTGCACATCGACCCAAGGAAGCTAGCTACAAATCCGATTAAACTGCTGTCTACAGAGATGGACACACGCGAGGCATATCCCTTAAAAAGTTCCGTTGTATCTTCGCCTCACCACGAAAGCTAATACAGGAAAATATTGGACAGTTAACTTTAAAAACCCAGAAATTTTCCAGATAATATGCATGTTTACCACCGTGAAAAATTCCGTACCCTTAAAACACAGAGTACACTGACTCGTTCCAGAGAGGAAGTCCTTAGCTTAAAAAAACTTAGCAGCAGTAGGAGTTATGTTTCCGTCTCATGATAGCTTAAGTTTCGAACCAGTAGTTGGTGAAAAAGTAATCCTTAACTGAGTAATCAGTAAAAGAGATCGCTCAAGATGTAAGTATGCCTCCCTTTTAAGCTTTTTCGAAGATTAGGAAAAGATTAAGTATTTTCTCGGCAAATTGACTGCGTGAACAGTTCTCTGGTTCACTACCAGGTCAGGAACTGCATTCTTTGAATGAATATCCATCAATATTTTTTAATACAAGGAACACCAAAAACGCTTAAGCAGCAAATTCTTTTCTGTATGGCTGATGTCACAATGAACACTCCACCTACTCAAGTGTACTTGGAAGCAGCATCTGGAGACGCAACTTACAAGACGTGCATGAGGCAAGGCGACCCATAATCCTGGTCATTAAACCGTCAACGGGACGAAGACAGCCGATCCTGTGGCAAGGGAGTGATAGCAGCAGTGATGCATGGTCCGTGACAGGCGGGCAGCCGAGCGAACAATGTCACGCATCGTGTCACGCGAGGACAGTAGAGGGCACTGGGGTAACTCGATTTGCCACTTATTTCTCTTACCTAGCGAAAAGTACAAGGGTGGTTTTTTTCAAAACCAAATGGACCATGAAAAGGAAGCCAAATGCATGATTAACATTATTCCATAGATGAAAATTATGCACAGTTATGGATACATCGCCGTGATGACTAAATATTGCGTGAATATCCAAACAAATGAGGCCCCAAGCTTTTGTTATTCGCAAAAATCAAGGAGCCTCAGCCATACATACTTGGAAATTATTATAATCTTTATATGTAATCAATTTCATTTTCGACATAATCGGATCGACGATTGGTAAATTGGTCATACCCGTGGATACCAAATAATACCCGTTTCATTAAATATGCCATCAACGACTTTCAATTAGTTTAACCCTTTTCCTGAAGCTCATGAACCATTCGAGAACGTTGGCTTCTTATCCGCATATGAATTTCAGTGAAAATATCGTAGTCACTAAGTTCTAGGCCTGGATTGCAAGGCAGATGATAAAAAATGTCGCAATGAAATAGTAGATATCGCAAAGAATACTAAATATCGCATTACATTTAGGCCATGAACACTTTTACCCGTGATAAGCAATGAGCCTTAACACCACAACGCACATACCCGGAGTCTAAAAAATCAATGTAAGTTAAATAATTTGCATAAAAACTAAATTTTTAGGGAGGAATTTGCCAAGTTATTGATTTACAGAAGATGAAAGCATTTTTTAAGTGATGTCTATGGAAAAGGATTGTATTAAACGATGGTGTGCTGGGTTTCACCACCTTTGTGAAAACGGGAATTGTCACGGATCAGAACATTTTTTGAAGTCAACATGTCTCTTCTTGCGTTTTGAAAGCCCCATCGTGATGTCCCGACTTATAAAGCCGCATTCATAGTTAACCCTGTCTGTATGAAATTTTTAAGAAACACATATTTTTTCTCACAGTAGCTAAAGCATTACAAAGCTGAATATTCGTCTGAATTTTTCTTCGTATTTTTTTGTGCATTTAATTCTTGAGATTATTACTCATTTGGGTGTGTCGTGCTGTAATCATGTCTAATTTCAAGCCAAGATCGACTTTAAAATTCCACTCTCTTACTGGTCAAAAGATCAAGACATGACAGATTTGAAGGCCTTTGGGAAAGCATGAGGTTGTCGCTACGTCATTCGTGCCAAGTGGAAGAATCAAGGAAAGTGGAAGTGCTAAGAAGAGTGGGAGAAAAGAAGTACTTCTGATAACCTTAAGTAGAAGACGGAAAAACCTAGTTTGCCTCATTATGAGGTTTAACGGCGCGACAAAAACAAATTTAACACTCATTTTTCAGCAGCTGGGCTTATCCGAACCAAGATTGAGGTGAACTATTCGGAGTCTCTCTACCTCTTATTGGCAGAAGCCATACGTTCTCTCTGTAACTTATAAGAGCTCAATGATTCTAAATTAATTACCCATTTTTGATCTTATACCTTAATCTAACGGTGTGAATTGTGAATTTGAGATCCTTAAGGTGGTTTTATTCCGGATTAATTTCATTCGCGACAACAATGGAATGGATCTGGTTTCCGTATACTATTCGTTGTACCTATCTTCCCTAATAATAGAACCAACATAATATCTACTTCCACAGCTAGACTAAGTGAGTAATATCCCCGAAATTAGTGCTGTGGTTGGGCCGGTACGGCGTACCCCCTAAAATCTAAAATCGCTATAAGCGTGCCTGTTAAACTACCTTTTTAAATCTCTTAAAATAGCCCTACTGTAAATTGTCCAATGGATTTCAGAAAGAAAAATCGGAAACGATTATTTAATTGTTCAGCGCTATTTCGTGGCACAACTTGGAACTAATGTAAAAGTTGGAGTTTGACATTTCAATCGCGGCCGGATGCATAACACATGTTCAGCTGTCGACAAATTTTGGTGGGTACCACCTAAATTTTGTTCCCAAATACAGCACTACCTGAAATGCTTCATATAATATCTTTGCGGGAGCATGGACGGGAATAATAACCTAAATTGCTGCATGACCTCTTAGTAAGGTCTTATAAATGGCTATAAAATGTACCTAAATAATTATTTTACCTGATTAAATGAGTTTCAGTCATTCATGTAACCCTTCGTTGATGGCGTGACGTCTGCAAGACGGCATGCCATTTTCTTTTCTTTACCCCTCTCTTCACCATTTTAATGGTAAGGAAACTCGTACTCCTTGTATCTTAATATTTTATGTTGCTGAAATAAACATCAATAAATAATTACATGTTTTATCGCATTTTTGGAATAAATTTTGATGTTTAATTGTTTTTGGAGCCTCGCAGACGCCACCCGGCAACTTGAGTTAAAATACGTTACATGCTACTAGCTCCTTGATATTCATCTAAAACTTTTTAAATACGTTTATGATTTAAACTAACTACTATTTAAAGCATTAAATTCTGGATATGCGTCTTATTGCTACCTATTTTTAATTTTAATCAATTTACACCTGAATAAAACTGTTATTGTGAAGAATTTACTATGGTTTTCACATTATTTGAGTGAATTTTTGTGTATAATACACCGTTTTCCCCTCTGCTACACACGTTTATGGTGGTCGTTTACACTGTTGTAGATGCATGACATCAGCCGTAAACACACTCATAAAAATTTTGTGGTTGCAAATATTATTAATTTGCCAATCTGATAGGAAATATTTCGGTCCAAGTTCAACTGAACGGGCTATCGATTTAAAATGCCTCCAAAATCAATAATTCCCCCCTGTAGCCAAAATTATTTGCTAGGTTATTAGCAAAATCCGTACTGCAGAACTGTGAAAAATATGTTTGCATTTACCGTCCAAATAAAACTTATTGATATAATTTCGATGAAAGAAAAACTCTAAGAAACATGAGAATAAGTAGCTCCTATTCACTATTTTGTTAATACAAATATTTCAATTATTTTTGTGCATAAATTTGTTATCTATTCATGACATTGAGTGTTCCATCAAAAATGTATTGTAGTTATCACAGTTTCTTTCTTATTTCATGCATACCTATTGTTTACTCCTTCCAAAGCGGTGTCCATGAGACGCCGCGCGACAAATAGCATTCCAAAATGTCACCCGACTAATAGAGGGTTTAGGATGTAGTTACTTTACCATTAAACCTTTTTATTAAAAAAAGAGTCTTCTAAAAACCTTAGGAAGAAGAGGGGACAATTAGGTTGGCCACATGATGAGACATGATGGCCTGATGAAAACAATTGTAGGGCTTAAATATGAAAATTAAAAATTTGATTCAGGCAGAGATAAGGGGAAAAAAAGGAAGTTAAAGGGTATCTTCAAATATTATTTTGGTGATTTTGCGTGGATATACATAAGTATTACGTTTATACTGCCACACTATCAGTCAAGAAAAGATCGCAAGCACAAAATTAACCCTCTAAATGTAACCTAAATACCTTCATGAGAAGGTTAAATGATATTGAATTGGAAGAGTCTTTCTCATTTTCTTTGTTTACTATGCTTAAGGTAATGTTAATTTTTTACAGGTGGAAGGGAAGAAGGGCAAGGGACGGGTAGGACAGGTTTTTAACATCGTTATAAATGAGGAAATACGTTGCTATGACAATGCTAGCGGATAAAAGAGAGGAATGGAGAGCTGCGTCAAACCAATCTTAGCATTGTTCACTTCTAATGATGATGATCTTTCGTCTATTTCTAATTTTGGGTGTTTATCATTTAGCACCAGAGCCCCGGGACCTCAAGCCATACCTGGAAATTTCAACCTGCGGCTCACATTTTTGTTCGTTTCCGAACAGATTGAATCTTATGAAATTTTGTGCGTCACGAGTTAAATGTGAAGATTGAAAATTTAATTCAGGTAGAGTAAAGATGAAAAAAATGGAAGTTGAAGGGAATTTTCAAAGCTTATGATGGTAATACTGCGTGGATAGATATCATAAATACAATTAAAGAGCCACACTATCAGTCAAGAAAAGATCGCAAGCACTAAATAAACCCTCTAAATGTAACCTAAAGACCTTCATGAGAAGATTAAATGATATTGAATTGGAAGAATCTTTCTCGTTTTTCTGTGTTTACTATGCTTAAGGTAATGTTAATTATGTATTTTTGTTTATGGTTTTCTCCTAGTATATGTTTTTTCCTAACCGCATAATAGTGTATTAACTTCAGTAAAACCAATCCATGTTGTCACCCGGTCGATTGGTTGGCTGTTAACTTTATTTTTTATTGTGATAATAATATCAGTTTTACGTCATTATGGAAAGGCTAGCGGATAGGTAGAATGGAGAGCTTCTTCTATTCAACTTTAATTAACTTGCGATGATAATGGGATAAAATTTGTTTGATTGACATTTATAATTCGCATGCAGTGACCCCGAGATAATTCCACTATTTGAATTGAAGCACTCTGACAGGGATCGCTTCCACTGAGATACGCCCTCTGTCTCGCCAGAACGGAAGCGCGTGGCGTTACGGAGGGGACAAGCGAGCGTCACAGGTCAGCGAACGGAACGGAGGAGTGGACTTGAGTGAGATCGCGAACCGATTAGCGGCGAAGAGAGGATCCGCGGAGCGCGACTGATTTCCACGATAGAAGGGCCGACCATCACTCAAGATTAAGACGCAAGACGATCCGTCCACTACGCAAAGCCAGAGCGTCAGGTGACACGATGGATCGACTAATGACATGGAGTGAAAAAAAAGACAGATAATGATGATGAACGCCTCGGAAATCAGGTCTGAGAATGATGTACAAAATTGTTTGCCAACTTTTCCTCTAGTATATCATCTACAGGGCCGTGAATGATAATGGTAATATGAAGGCATGGAAGGTTATTTGAATTCTTAAGTTATAAAATAAGATATGTAAAAATAATTTAATTGCTCATAAATGAATAAGGAGAGACAAGAAAATTGACACAATTTATTTGGGTAAAATTGTTAACCGATTGTATCTAAGCTAGTATAATATTGTTGGCGAACGATTTTGCATATCTATCTCAGACTTCTATACGGAGAAATCAATAATCATTAAATTATTAAGGACAAGACAAAGAAATCGATCGGCTTAATATCATCAGCATAGTTGAGATATCGGAAATATTGATAGGATATTGTGATATATGAAATTAAAAAAAAGCTAATGATGATAAACGCTTCGGAGTTCAGGTCTGAGAATAATATACAAAATTGTTTGCCAACGTTTCCTTTTGTATATCATCTAAAGGGCCGTGAATGATAATGGTAACATGAAGACATGAAGGTTATTTTAGTTTTTTTATTAATAAAATAAGATATACATCAATCACTCAGTCACTCTCATGGCCATTTATACCCCAAATGATATTTAACCTCCCCAACAGTCTGCCTCCAACTCTTTCTCACTTCTGCATCCGCCTCGCTGACTCCCATTTTCCCCATATCAATCAGCACCTCATCCTTCCATCTTTTTCTCGGTCTTCCTGGAGGTCGTCTTCCATCAGGGTTTTCTCCCCAGACTTGTTTTAATAGGGCCTCTTGCTCTCTTCGTATTATGTGCCCTGCCCATCGCAATCTGCGGCTCTTGGCTTCGGCTACTACGTCTGGAGAAGAGGTTCCTGATTTCCCTATTGTGTTTTACTCTCCAGGTTTCGTTCTCTCTTGTTGGACCAGGAACTTTCCTCAACACTTTATTTTCGTAGACAACTTATTTTTCGTTCTTTTGTCGATAAGCCATGATTCTGATCCATAAAGAAGGATAGGTCTTGTTATGGTCTTATAAATTCTGAGTTTGATTCTGATGGATAACATTTTTGATGTTAAAAGGTTTTTTGAGGGCATACATACTTCTGTTGATACACAAAAATATATAAAATACATATAGGAAAATAATTTAATTGTACAAAAATCAATAAAGGGAAACAAAAAATATGACAATATATTTTTACAATTTTTTTTACCGATTGTATTTAAGCTAGCACAATATTGTTGGCGAACAACTTCACATATCTTTCTCAAACTTCTATACCGAGAAATTAATAATCATTAAATTACTGAGGAATAGACAAAGAAATCGATTTTACAACAGTCAATCAGCGTAGGTGTGATATCGATGCGGAGATTGGCTAGGCGCAGCTCCCCATTCCGTTCTCCTAACTGCTGATTTTTACATTTACGTATTTCTTTATTAAATAAAAATATCAAGTGTAGGTTGCCAGTTGGGGTGATTTAAAAAATCATACCTCTCAAATTTTTGGAATTATATAAATTTAATCTTCATGGCTACATAGTAAAAATGGCATGAGGATATAAAAATTACATCCCAGAACTTATGTTTAAAAAATCGAGAGAAATTTAAGAGTAGTTACTCTTAAGTGGTGACCTTCGGTGGGTAACAGTTTTATCTTCCCCCATGTGTTACTTTTATTGTGGGAGTATGCCGGTGATAATTCTTTATTTAATTAATGTTTCCAATATTGAATTTTTCTTGAAATTTCAAAGTGGTCGAGTTTTTGGTTTTCATAACCGCAGGTTGTCAAAAAACTCGACTATACAGAGAATAATCAAATGCTTGAAGCGGAAATCGCATCACACAGTCATTCCCAATCATTTGGAATTAGATCCAGATATATACTGAAGAGTATTTCAACGGCTATACAGGGCCGTTGCATTCAAGGATCACATAGGCCTGATTACGAATGCCTTTGTATCATCATTCAGGAATAACCAATTACCTGGGGAGTAAAACTATGCAAAATGCAATAAAGAATTATGAAACCAAAATGCATAAAATAATTCTTTGAAGGACTTTTGCACAGAGCGGTATTTTTTATGCTTTGGTGTCGAAATACTCAACGCTTTTGAGGGATTTTTATTTTTGTTTTGACACCTACGATTTTAATTCCCTATCGCACTTGCTGCAAGCATAATGATATCTTAAATCACCAGACTCGATAAATAATGATAACTTTGTGTAAGGTGGAACATTGTGAAGGAAATATCGGTTACTGCAGCTCACGTGTGATTAATATATTTTTGTTGATTAAATATAAATTTAGCACCCTCTACTGAATTTATCAATTCCATTTAGTCAATATTTTCTGTAAGGATCCATTAAATTTACTTTTAAACATTCAATTTTAGTTGTATTCCTCACAGTTGTAAGACTTGAATGACAGGAGAGTGAATGCAGGCATTCAATGAAGACGAGAAAGATTTTTACTTCCGTATAATTGGAAAATATTAAGCGTATTCAACATCCAGAGAGTTGAAACCGGAACAAGCATTAAAATAAAGGACTTTAATCTAATTAAATATATTTAGGATTAAAAGAGGCGATAATTACTTCTGTTGTCACAGTTATGAAAAAGGAACTTCTTTAAAATATCCGAATCTATTTATGGAGGGTGACATGGAAAACCAAAATAAAACACGGAGCAAACGCACTTCCAATTTTAGAAGAATTTTCCCTCTCGTTGTAAAAAAATCCATTTTTGTGATGTAGAAAAGAGGAATTCCACAGAGAAAGGATGAAACACGTTTGGGAAAAGAACTTGGAGAAAATGAAAAAAATTCTAAAGGAAAAAATAGCCATCAAAGCACATTTCACAATTAAGCAGATATTTTTAACTTGTAAGCTTCATTTAACGGCTCTTTATGAATCAATTATGCATGAAAAAATTGGTATCGATTACGTGAGCAGCTATGATATGAATAAAAAACGCTCAAAATAGTAGGTATCCGTTCTGAAATCGCAAGAGGATAATTCGAGATGATTATCAAAAAGATAAATTCTGAGATAAATTTTTCACAATAAAACACTTCTAAAAGGAAATCTGAAATTAATGAAGCTTTCTCTTCAAATGTATTTTTAAGGTTTAAAAAATTAATATCTCAAACTAATGTTTCAACCTGTATTCGTAACTACTTTTGATACTGCAATTAGAAAAATTATCCCAAACCGTACGTATATTTTTTAAAATCACAATATACCTAAAATCGGTGGGAAAATAAGTAAATCTATGGTAAGACATCAAATCACCGGGAAAACATGCTTGCATTACAGAAGCCATAAACAAGGAATAAAAACAGGTAGGTATACGACGCGCAACTGCAGGAGAAATTTATCTTTTGGGTATTGGTAATTTACTTCGATTTTAACCTAATTAAATGCCATACTGATACCGCCACTAACTAACCTAATGGGCTAATTATATACAATATCTGTTTCATGTTCTTTACCCATATTTGAATTCATTTATTTAAATGGGTAGGAATATTGAGATAGTGAATAATTGAAAAAAAATTCCCACGAAGGATGAAAGTTGTCAAGAAAACATACCATTCGAATTCTCTTGAATGCGATGATAGATCTCCCAACTTCCGGTCAGAAATACTTATTCTCACTCCAAAAATAAGGAGACCAGTATTTTTCTTTTTTTCTATCCGTCTACCGCGGTAATTATATTAACAACCCACATCCCTAATCCTTGTGAATGTAAGTTGATGACGTCACGAACTCCGGCCGAGCGGGTAACTGCTTCCTAGTCACTTCTCAGTCTTTTACTCACCTCATGTGAATCGTTGTTTACAGTCTTTAGAGCGATTCTTACCCTCAAGAAGAGATTTACATGGCAGGAATATTGAGCCAGATAATTTATTTCTTTCGTGCTAAAATTTTTCTACCTATTTTTTTTTAACTTACCTTGCTTTTAACGATTTGCTATTTCGGGCCCGAATGTATGACCCCATTCATTTATCCGGGTAGGACATTGGAAGAACGGTTGAAATCGATGCCAATTGGTGTAGGAGTAAATTTGTCGTATATATATGAATATAGGCACAATCTAAGCAAACGCTTACGGTACATAGAGATTTCTATTAGACAAATAGGTCGACTACTTTTGGGTATTACATACCCTATTGAAGTTAGATGGTGTTCACGGACGTTAAAATGAATTCATGTACTAAATGTTAATAACGATCGACGAATTCAGATGGGTATTCATTCATTCAGTTAGTTTTCATAGCTTCTGGATTTAGCATCGGACTCTGCGAGTGATATCAATAATTTGATCAACCCCCAAAAACCATGTCCGATATACGGAACAATGAGGACCCACAGTCAAACAATATGGCACAGCAGGTCAGACGACATAACAATCGAGCCAAAGAAGCCCTTTATGACATTTATTACGATGAGAACATTTTATTGGGATGATTAATTATGCAAATAAAAAGCCAATGATATTGAAGCCATAAGCTCACTTTGCGGCATTTGGGTGAGGAAATTTCATTAGAGATAAATTTATCTCGCTGGGCTTTTGTATTAATCATCATCATTTTAGATCAAATGTCCTAGTATAAAAGATAAATCAGCATTCACAAAAAGAATTTACGGTGTTAATGAGATGAAGAAAATTACCCTAGATGATAGGAAGGATAGAGTTATGAAAAAAATATTTATTTCATGGAAAAATACATAGACAAACTTTTTTAGTTCTACCAGGGCTACCCACAGTAAAATATTTTACTGAATCACCCGCGTTGCACAAGTTACTTCCTTTAGAAAGTTAAGCTGCCTCGGTAGACTCTTGCAATCAACCGGAAGTAAGGAGATTCGGGTTCGAACCCCACTCAAGGCGAATGATATTTTTCTTTGTAGAATTTGCTCACAAAGATTGAAACCTCCGAAAGTTAAAAAAACATTGCCATTCTTAAGGTAAATACCATTTGAAAAATGACTTGCATAGGAAGATCAATTGGATCTGCCGAATGATGATAAAGTTCAAAGACGAATAGGAAAAAAAAATCACTGATGATAAGGCGGAAAAACCTAATCCGCCTGATGAAGACAAAAGTCTGGAGACATATAGATGACATGCATGGAATAGCAAGACCTCGAAAAAAATATAAGGAACGAGTCTGGAAGGATATGAAAGAAAAGAAATACGTGGGAGTGAAAAGATTTGCTGACGAAATAGTGGAGTGGAGAACTGTGTCAAACAAATATTTGAATTTCTGACCGGTGATGATGGGGTTAAATTGACATAATTTCAATGTATCTCTTCAGCTATGAATTCGTGTATTCACAAAGGCGACTCGCGCGCCATTGAAGATTGACACTTTTCTCATCAATGTGGATTTTGCACTATCGCGCGCTAAACTAAAATCATCGCTTCAAACAGTATTTATCACCGAACGCTATTGGAATTTTATTTCATTCCCCAGTTTCTCTCTACATTTTGTTCTAATTATTGAGAGTTAATAAGTTGTCGCAATGAATGTTGAAGTTGTTTCGGGTTTCCCACCGGATGAGGATCAGGGCTTGACGATGGACGACACGACTATCGAAACGTCGGCAGAGATGGAGAACCTCATCCGGTGGGAAACCCGAAACAACTTCAACATCATCATATGGCGGGAAAACCTCAGATCTTTCTTGCCGCAGTGAATATTTTGTGCTTTTCTGGATACAAATAACCATGATCTTTACATAATATGCGTGGTGCGGATGCACCATGATATGGATGATGGCCTCAGCATAAATGTAAAAGAGTGGGAGCATTAAAACACAAGAAGTGGTCGATTAAAAATGTGCCATTGAAATCTGCAATGATGTCGCTGGGTGGTTAAAATTCACGTGATCACGGAGGAGGATCTGGTCGCCAAGGGTGTGAACAATGGATGACCAACTTAAAGCATACCTCCAACATTGATGCTTCATTTGATGGAGCACGATAGAAGGGATCAGAGAAGAGTTTTTTTATGCAAATGCGGATTTCACATCCGCCATTTAGTCGAATTTATGCCCGCGCAATTTTACACTCAGAACGTCGACGAGGCCGGAATGGTGGACATAATCCAAAAGCACAATCCCACCTCGAGGATTCCATTCTCGCCGAATTATTTTGTGACTGCGTATCAGTTATAGCTTACTTAGCCAGGTTTCAGATAGGGCTATTGTGTCAAGAGAACATACGTCATAAAAGTGCGAGGGAATTATTTAGAGCTTGTTCTGAATACTCTAATTTCCGGTAATAAACCTAAAGAAATGGGTTGAGGCAGAGAAGGAGAACGAGGAGGGTTAGTAGGATCCACCTACAGGATGACTGACTCTGGGCTATTCTACGGGAGCTTTTTCATGGAGGGCGGCCCGTCAGCTGCCAGGATAGTTGGAAATTTCGGACGTTGAAGTCACATGCATGGTGGGGTGTTGAAATTAAAATCACCATAACTAATGTGGTTGCTTAGGAATTCATTCAATTACGAAAGGTAAGGGAACGGGCTGCGTGCATAGGTACATGCACTGAGAGCATCACAACAAAGAAAATCAACACTAAAAACAAAACTAATCCACAACGACACTCGGTTAAAACAAAAACCTAAGACCGAGGAGCGCGTGGGTGGATACCAGCGGCTATGTTATCTCTCCCCATTATATTTTCAGACTAAAACCGGAGTATGAAGCCCTCTTTTGCATTAATTTTGTTTGATTAACTATTTCAGGGATAGTAATTTTTATTTTTAAATAACTCCTTGATGCTCATTAAAATTTTGATTGAAATGTGAAAACCATGACTCAGCAAAATTAGGCATAAGTCTGCATCAGCGTAAATGTAGTGGATAATTGAATCAAGAGAGGATTATAATAGCTGTATTGCTGTATTCATGGCCCTGAAAAATGACCACTAGTGAACTTACAATGGAGTCATACTAACTATATGCTCATGGATTCATTCATAGATAGGCATATTTCAGTAGGGTTTGCAGAAGCTCCAAATGAGGAATGAGTAATATACTCGCAATAACCTCTCGGAAAATGAGCTTTTAGTGAATAGCTTCTGGTATTCGAGTTTGAAAAGGAATAAAATTTAAGCACGAAAATGCATCACATCACGTAAATATGCTGCGTATGTGTTGGCGGATACAGGATATCTACTATCAACGATTTGGAACATGAAACTGATACTATTGTACTATCGATAAAAATTGACTTGGAACTCATTATTAAGACTCTAGAAAATAATCCATTATTAGAGATCAACAAGGTAAATATCTACGTTCGCATTTCAAACTGATTGATTGTTCACTGAGATTCTTCATAATCCATAGAAGATAGAAAAATATAAAATTTATGGGGTTTTTTGATCATTTTTACAAATTCACCCTCTGAAAAAAGTCCAATTGAATGCGAGTGAAAATTCATCCTCATTGAGTACGAGGTGAACTTATAGACGTTTGAGTCGGTAACTGCTGATAAATCCTTAAAAAAGTGGTTACAGATGGTAATGTCAGCTATCATAAGCTAAAATTTCTGTTCGGCTGAAATAAGATTTTAGTTATAAATTCTTTGAAGCAATGTCTATTATGTTTACTTGAAGACTATATAGTGTATTTCTGATAAAAGAGCAAATTTGTAGGACATACAGCAGCTAATGTATGACTAAATAATTAACTAAACTGAGTTGGTGTAACGGGGTTATATTGATGAAATTTCATGGGGCTATTCCCGATTACTTAGCCATAGCTCAGAGCATAGTCATACGCCACTAAGTGCCTCGAAGTTTATTGCCTAGGTTTTGGAGCTATCTATGCAAGGATGAATATCTCAGTAGAAGAGGGAAAATGCACCAAAAAGGAGGTTCATGAATTGATGATGTCTCCATGTTCCTGGGTTTCACCGCGTGGATTTTCTTTGTGACGACAGTTTCCTCGACCTGAAGACGCCGGTTGGAATACCGGCGAAACTGTCGTCAAAAAGAAAATCCACGCGGTGAAACACAGGAACATGGAGACATCATCTAGACAACGCCGCGGAAAACTACGCATCAAGGTTCATGAATTGTTGCATAACATCTCAAAGGCTAACCATATGAGGCCAACACCCTTTGCAGAAACAATGCATACACTCTTTTAAGAATATGCTCATCATTATACCCACACTCTTTTTCCAACAACTCCAAAAACAGAAGTATTGGGCCTTTACATTGGGGTTTTTGTGATAATAATTGACAATCAAGCGTGCACACAGCATCCATACCCTGAATAAGGGTAACTTACCCTGGAGGGACTCGAACCCGCGATTTTTGGTTTGGCAAGCGATCACTTTTCCCCGTCGCCACCGAGGCCGGCAAAAGTACATCGATTTTGTTTCTAAAATTTTATGTGCATCGTCATTTTCCACTCAAGATCTGAATAAAATTATTACTATTGATAAAGTCATAAAATAAAACTGCCTATACTTATACTCCAATGATAGTAAGAATATTAGAAGAAGAATATTTAATTCATAAATTACCGCTTTTTTTTGCATTTTTAAGCTGTAAATACTCGAGATCCTCAAAAAACTTCATATGGAGTCGAGATCGTGTAATATTGTTATATCACTAGATATTATATGCAGAGGGATATTCTCTTTTGGGCACTGATTCACTCACATGGCAAAGTAGCTCACTTTAAAAGAGTCGATTTAAGTCCAAAGATTATATTCAGTCTGTTTGATATAAGACAACTTCATAAAAATGGGCAATGGATCGCATTCTTTTCGTTCCAAAAGGCACCAAATTTCAGAGGAAGGTGAAATTGTGACTTTTTGAGTAAAATTTAAGAATGCTTCTTTTCGATTAAAATGATATCATTCGACCGAAAACACTTGATTTATGAAATACGATGTCGTGAAATTTGCTGATAGGGAAGATTTCCGCTTTTACTCTTAAGCACTGGCTTATTTCTAGCTGCCTTAATTTTATTCTAATATTCCATCCCTTTAAAAATGACATTACACATCGGTATCCACTGGAAAGGTACAGCATAAAACGAGGGAAATGATAATTATAATGGAAACGATAAAGGTTAAAATCCTAGTGGATTCCTGCTTCACAAACTGGTACCAAATGGGATGAATAGTACGGGATCAATATATAAATGTACTTGTGACTATTTGAGAGCTCATTTCAAAAGGTTAAAAATGTTTTTCTTGCATTCAAACGGATGACCTGTGTCTATGTCAAAATTTACGATCGATTGGGTGTTGCTAGAAAACATAACTCGGCGCAATACCCGTGAAATAGGATTACAGTGAAATAACTGAGAGAATCTGCTATCAATTCACTAATTGATATATCCCAAAGTCTGGTTAGGATATCAGAGAGAAGAGCTCGCCCCGAGCCCTTTAGGCGTGGGAATGCCAAACATCAAGAATATGGTGGCCTTCCCTGAGTCGTCTGGCACTTCGAGAATTTAGGTTTGGGAGTTTTGGAAGGTATCACCTAAGATTTGAAGTCCTCTCAGTCAACAGCCCAGTGTTCAACCAAATAGGCCACCACGATCCCCTCTTTAGTCATATGTAATCGCCCACCAATCTAACCTCACTCTTACACTGTACTGGCTCTCAGAGCGTGACACGGACAAAGCTCACGTCTCGGCAATAAACTAGGCCATGGGTGCGCACAAACAGCCGGACGTTCGATGACAGCAAGGGAAGGTTGGAGAAATGAACAGAGGGATGACAACAGTCAGAGGAAGGTAACCATGGCTGCCTCCCCACAAATCTCGGGACACGGTAAAGCACGGCCCGACGGTGGTTTCTCGCACTTCGGCGCCAAATTAGAATTAACGGTGGGCATAGCTCTGCTAGGCACTCAAATCCACCCGTCATGGCGTGCAGCGAAGAGCGACCGTGCATCTTCATGACCCAAGCACTCTGTGTCTTTGGTCGCGTTTGGATTGCTGACATGAATGGGAAACGCTTAGGGATCAATGACTACTTATGACCACTCACTTTCTACGAAATCGTGCCTCATCCATTCAATAAGGGATCACGCATTGGCTACGCAACTAATTTATGCCCCGTTTTCAACACCAGTCTTGATACCACATTTGCGTATCGTCTCCTATCTTCATTATTTCCAACTGCATACACTTTATGATTGCAAATCGCTTTACCTAGCTAGAAATACAACTAAAAAAGGTTCATACAAAGTTGATTTAGCTACAGTATTACCATAGTTGATCTAATTTTCATCGCATCGGCTACGTTACTATATTAGACCCCGTTTCTAACAGCAGTATTGCAAATGGTTTTCTATCTCATTAATTTCCAACTTACTTTTTACAATTACATTAGTTTGTTACATAACTATTCAAAGCTAAATTAGCCACAGGTATACATTTATGGGATGAGTTAGCGTATATGACTAAAATGGGGAACGGGAAGGGATTAACATTTCGCTACCACCTCTCACTAAACTCAAAAGTATGTTCAAACCTTTCAATAAACGGTCACACAAAAGCTAGATATCCAATTCATACTTTTTGGAAGTAACTCATGATATCCTATCTACCTAATTTCCGAGTTGATACAGGTTACCAGAGCAAATCGCGACTGCTACCATTGAAGGCAGACAAAATTGCTTTATTCTGAGCTTCATTAGTACTGTATTGCCCGATTTTGGGATGTTTCTACTTTTACAGGGTTATCATTAAAGAATGCTATGGTTTCTGTAATTAAGAGGATGATAGTAGGGAAAGGATGGTAGAGATTTTCATAGGCCACCCGATCTCTGCTTGACTACCTAGAGGACAACTGAGAAAGAATCTTATCTTTGTGATGCATTTTTATCGTTAAAAAATGGTGGTAAGAGCCATTGTGCATTAGATTCCGAGAGTTTCAGCAATAAACTAAGCTGATTCATACTGCTTAGGACGTTTCCATAACGGAGTGATCGCGTAACATTTCGTAAACACAAGGTTATTAAAGCATAAAATTTCAAAGTATTTTGCAGTATATAACGGTATAATAGCATTTAAGAAAACATATGCTGAATTAGCTCAAATAGAACTGAGGAGCGGCAAGGGATAGGGTTCAGGGGTACAGAGCAGAGTCATGAATAATGGGGGAGGTGAAGGGATTTTGTTTTTTGCGAACTTCAACCATGGTGCATGTCATGGTGCATGTCACCTGGTGTCCTTTTTTTCCTCGAAAAAAACGCTGAACATTTAGTTTATGGAATTTCATTCTAAGAATACTTATGTAACATTTACTACGTTTAGTTTTATGGCATACATTTCTTTTTTAATTTGTTGGCGTCTCAATCTGTGACCTTGTAGACCACCTTAGCGTCGGCGTCGGCGTCTCAATAAAGTAACCTTGGAGACCACCTAAAGCTACCTCTCCTTTGCTTTTACCAGCTTTTGCAACAAAATGTTAGGGATTAATAAAATTATTAATATTATTATAACTACTATCATTATCTTTTTCATTATTTTTTCTGTTTTTACTGAATTATTTATATGTAAAGAGTTAGGGGATCTCCCAGAAGTAACTACTTACCGTTGAGTTGAGAAGTTTTCTCGCAATGTGTCAAGTTGAAATTATTACGGTCTTTTGCAATTCGGTGCATGTATTTGGATTAAGGTTTGGTGTTGTAAAGTTATTTTTTATTTGCTCTTGAATAACACTGGTAGCAGGAATGACATTGGGCGCTATTAACACCTGTTCCATAATCCTTATTATTTTATTTCTATTGCTAATTCTTATTTATTTTTTGGATTTAATGCTGGAGTGGTACTGCAATATCAACAATGTAATAAGCTTTATTCTTTCTGTTTATCAACATAATATCTGGTCTGCTACTTGCAATCGCTTTATCCTTCGTTTACCATTGTAATATGGTAGAAGTGATCACGAGAATAAAATAAAAGAAATAGACTGCAAAACAGAGAGATTTGAAATGTTATTCTCCCCTCGTACTATTAAGGATAGCAACATCGTCTCAATTGATAGGATTAATGGGGTCGCTCGCTAGGATGACTCAATGCATATTTTTTTCCTTACTTCTAACCTTGCATGTATTTACTCTAGGAATTACTAACCATCAGAAAGTTTTTTTATGAATATAGATGAATATTTTCTAATATGCGTAATATTTGTATGACCGTGCGTTGTGCATGTGGAGGTCCTCTTGCATGCTGCATGTCGGTGATTGATCACTCCCTGCCAAACACCCTAAAGGTGGCCCGCAGGGTATTCTGTAGACGTATCTGCTTATATCGGCTAATCGCAAAGTACTTTGTATGAACTATTTTCAAGCGCAATTTTTGGGTGGTATTCATAGTATGGGGTCCAGTTACTTGCCTATTTGTGCTGAAAGGCCAATTTACGATGAATACTTTTTGGGACTTGATTATACTTCTTTATATACTTTGTATAGGCTAAAATCTTACAACCAAATATGATACCTGGAAAATAAATCTATCACCTGCTGTGCTTTCATCACTCAGTATATATTTTGCATTTTAATATTAAAATTATATTTTTATTTCACTTTTCACTCAACAATTATTTCAGATTGACAAAGGCGAAGAATGAGGAATTTTTGAGTTTACATTGTGGACACTCAGAATGAACATCGACCATTCCTTCATACCTAAGGTCTTAGAAATCGTTATGCCCTCATACGTATGAAATATATGAGAGACTGTGGTCTGCGTCTTCCAATCAAGTTTTTCTACAAAAAATCGACGGCTGGTGAACTTAATTCTCCTTTCGTTGAAAAGTCGTGAACAATACTCGCGTGACCCGCCAAATATAGATGGTCACTGTAAATCTTCGTGGCTTTCAATTATTTCCTCTTTCCGTGTTTGAAACGTCCGCTTCGATTGCCGAAATTGAATGAAATTTACCAGATTGGAATTTTCTACCACAGATATAACAGTTCTTGAAACCATCCCGCGTAACCTAAGACCTTCAAGAGAAGGTTGAATGACATTGAGTTTGAAGGGTCTTTCCCATTTTTCTATGTTTACTATGTTTGCCGAAATTGAATGAAGCTCAGGCGAGTGCTAGTGGCATCCATAACGGTAGGATAAAGGAGAATGTTGGGTTTGAGCAAAAGCCAAAATAAAGAATATTAAGGGTGTACCTGAGAAAAAATAACCTTCGAACTTTATCTCAAGAAGAACTCTAAAACTGATTTTTTAATTTTTTTGTCCGCTGGTTCTTTTGTGCTCATAGTTGAGTTTCTGGTGATGATCCTAGAGATCTATATATTTTGTAAATAATTGGGAAACTATATTGGGTAAATATTTTTCTATTCTAATAAACATTTCAACTTTATCTAGCGGATCCTCACGATTTACCATTTGTGTGCCACAAAAATATCACCCTGCTATCCTTATTTATTTTTTTCACTTCGTAATCTTCATTTCACTATTGTTTTATATTATTTACAAAATCAATCGTAAAAATTGCCTTAACATTGAAATATTATGCCAAATAATTACGGTATATTGAACTTTTAGAAATTAATTCAGACGATTACTAACTATTTATCTCACATTTGCAATTCTACCCTATACCCATATACTTTCAGAAGTTTACACGCGTCTTCATAGTTCATAAGATTTTCTCTAACTAAAGTTGTAGCAATTATGTTCAATCACAATAATTTCCTAAAAAAATTGTTATGATCTAGATTTGCATTAACGCGGTACGAATATAAATATGCAATAGATTTATCCGTGAATTGATCAAAGGGTTCTTTACTCCACCTCCAGCCAAGCATATCAAAGGCAAAAGAGTTTCCTTATCCTCTCATACTCTCGCATAAATCACAAACCCAAATGAGACCCACAGTCATTAGCGAAGGCATTCGCATTCACCTAGAATTGGAAACAGACGCGAAGAATTTATGGAGGTGTATGTTTTCCATTTCTCTGTGTACAAATGAAATTCATTCGATGAGCGAACGAAGGTACCTTAAATTTCTTATTGTGATCATTATCGCTGACGAAACATTTTATTCAAGTGAAGAATAAATATGTAGTCATCATTACTGGAAAATCCTGAGATTGGTTTGACGCAGCTCTCCACTCAATTGTTCTATCGGCTAATCTTTTCAAACCAATCTATTTCTTCTCTTTTACATCCTTTTTATACATATATCTGTTGCATAAATTTCATTCGAGGTCTTCCATTTCCTTTCTTGTCACCTACTTGTCACTTGTCGATTATTTCCATCAGGCCATCATGTATCAAGATTGAACTAAATTATCATCATATCTAATATCAGGCTAAATATTAGAAAATAAATGCCCGTCTTAGATCAATATCGAGTCTCGACATAAAGGTCTTCTTTTAATTTTTTTCATGAGGCTTCTCTCCAACTTTTTTGGACTTTCATATGACTTTAGTGTATATAATTCTCCAAAATGTTTTTAAATTCGTTTTCCCGGGATTCTCACCGGCTTAATTCTTTTTATGCCACCAACGCTTCAACGGGGCACTCGTGTATCATCATCAAAGTGAATGAATAACTCTGACTAAATAATAGTTGTCAATCTGATTTCACTCAAAATAATTCGTTCACTCTGTCGACGATGGACGAGTCGTTGAAATGTTGGTGGTATACAACGAATTAAACCGGTGAATATACCGAAGAGACTTTACGCAACAAATTTTGCGGGAAAGAAAAACTTGAGTTTTCATTATTTTACAGTGTTTTCGGAATTATTTACACTACCTGATGATGACGTCACTGCGTCAAAACTATTCCTACCTAAAAATGAAGTGGTGGAATAAAATAAGTTTTTTTTCATTTCATTATTCTATTTGTGTATCAATATAAATATACGCATTCAATATAAGCATTACGATTGTTTTCTGAGGGTGAATCACCCACAGGCAGGCCTCTGAAGCCACCTAGGCCTCTAATCTCGATAAAAATTTTATCCATGATGTTTTAAAATGTTTTTTATCCATGATATTTTAAAATTTTAAAGGAGCGATAAAAACATTTAATTATTATTACTATAAAAAATAGTAGGAGTGATATCGAAAACATTTGTGTGAAACGAGCTGTGGGGGTAAATATTGGAGGGGGTGAGGAGCAAGGGATAAATGGGGGTACGTGATATTGCTAGCGGTTGGGTGTTTCAAAGTCTCATCCACAATGAATGCGGCAGAGGAAATTGGATGCGCCGCTGCGCGTGTATGTAGGTGAACGGGATGTATGGAGGCGAAAGTGTGTGCTCCGTTGGGTGATTGATGAATAATGATTGGGCGGATTAAAGTGTTTGGAAGGGACGTTTATTGAGCTATAAATGCTTTATAGTCTGAACTCGGGGGAAAGGGCGTTTCTCATGTGGCTTTTGGATGGATGGTTTTGCGAGTTTGAGTGCTATGGAGGGTTTGGAGAGAAAAGAATGTTTTGCCGGGAGAAGGGAGGGATGGCCTTGATTCGTTATTTAGAAAGTGAACACATGCACTAAAATATCGATTTCCACTTAGAAAAAGATCGATGCGGTAATTCACAGTAAGAGGATGGCCTTGATTCAAAATTTGGAGAGTGATCAAACGCAATACTATCGATTTTCACTTTGAACAAAGATCGATGCAGAAATCATGCTAATAGTTTAACACTAGAATATTTAATCCAGTATATTTTATCATTTTTTCGTTCGGTTTAGGCGCTTCGTGGGATGCAGTTTGATTATTACTAGCCAAATTAGTATTTTAGAATAGTATATTACCTTCATGATTGATTATGTTATACATAATTTCAATAAATATCAGCTGTTTATCATTTTTTCGAAAATTTATTAGCTCGTGAGATAAGTATATTCCGCTCTATTTGCGAATGATTTTCCTTGAAACCAGCCAAATTTTACCTCGACGACACTTATTTTTTTATGCACGACACACTTTTGTTACACTACGCACGACGACACACAAAAAACATAATTATTTTAAAAATATTAAGGAACCAAAAGCAAAAAATGAAGATGACGCTTGCTGAACACTAGCGACTAAGAAAAAAGAATCTGCAACATAACACGGTATTAGAACATGGGTCTCATAATGACACCCTCCCGGCATTCTTGGGGTATGCCAATTTCCCGGCATTCTAGTGTTAACCTTTCATTAGGAGCAATATTTGAATTTCTGAGCTTAGGTATTTGAACTGCAAAACAGCATTATTACCTCTAAGCATGGCTTATTCGTACAGATTTAAAGCTTAAAGTGCCATTTTTCATGTTGTCTAACATTTCAATGATGTCTTGCCTAATCATAATAGCATTTTCATGCCGTCATTAGATCCCAAACATATCCAGCAAGGTTCGATACAAGGTGCTCTTTAGGCTATAAAATATTAATTGTAAAAATAGCGCCATGTCGAAACAAACAGCTACTTTGAGAGTTGAGGGTCAATGACACCGAGTAGCCCGGGTAAATTAAAAACTACTTGCTATATGTCTATCAGATCCATCGCGTCTGTACGAAGCTAAAAAAGTGAAAGATTTTTGCTTACTAGCGACCCGAATCATCAACAATGGACGAAGCATATAAATAATAGTCTCAATGACATCACAATTTTACATAAAGAAGTGTCTACTTAAAGCTACTACAAGATAAAAGACTAGGGAAACTCCATTAGATGCTACTTTTGGACCATATTTCTCAATGAGAGCGAACATTGGACGCTAACGGGTGCGGGGAAGTCAAGAGTGGAATCATTTGTAATGTGGTGCAACCGAATAGTGATGAAGATAAAATGGATCGACCATGTAAGTAAATATAAAGTGCTAAGAAGAGTGGGAGAAAAGAGAAGCCTTCTAAAAACATTAAGGAGAAGACGAGACAAATTATTTCGTCAAATTATGAGGCATGATGGCATGATGAAAAGAATCATAGAAGGACAGGTGGAAGGGAAGAAAAGCAAGGGACGGCTTTGAATGAGTTACATACGCCAGGTTATAAAGGATGTAAAAGAGAATATATACGTCACAATGAAAAGGCTCGTGGGTAGGATAGCGGAATGGAGAGATAATAATATATCAGGATTATTGAATTACGATGATGATATCTATCATTGGCCATCCAAGAAGTATTCAGGTAGAAAAAAATAGCCCCGACAACCCAAATCATCATATGCCATATTTTATTCATCGATATCTTTTATTTCCTTCGAGAAAGACTGCAATAAATATATTTATTTCAAATAAACTCCTCAAAAATATTCCCCTAAATAAGAGAAAAAGTCTTCTGCCTCCTATAAACATAATTAAGCAATGATATTGGTATTTTGATCACAGAATATTAAAAAAAAGCGGAGATCATTTAGTCTAAGCCGCAAAAATATTCTATCTGAAATATTGCTATTTTTATTGACTTCTACGGCAAAGAAAAGAAGTATGTGACGTCCCATGAGTCGATTTCACTGCTGTAGACACAATAATCCTGTTATATATACCATATTTTAACAAATGCTTACTGGTGCGCATTTATTGTGAGTACATAAATGTGTATCTGCAATCAATAAGCTGTTATAAGTTTATTCTTGTACATCACCGCTGGCCGCATTGCAAAAGCAAACATTATTGAGGGACTAACAGATGATGTGATTTCCATAAAAACATAACAGCCTGGCTCGCGGCCTTTGGTATATTATCCACTAATGGTGAGTCATGGTGAGTCACAAAGAGTGAATTGCGGGAAGTCTTTACTTCACCTCCAACCAAACTGTCTAAATACGATACAATTTCCTTTCCCTCGGCGATTCTCGTATAAATCTTCAACCCAAATGAGATCCCCCATCATTAACAAACGCGTTCGGCGTCGTCTGCAGTTCATAAAGTAACGTGCAGCATTGATGAGGGCATGTTTTCGTCTGTGGTGTATACATAAAGGAAATTCAATATATTTGCTATTTCTGGAAACCCAGGCCGTATTATACCAAATAAACGCCGTCGCGGCTTTGAGGCTTCTAAAACTATTAATGCAAGCCCTTTATAGGAAATCCCTTACTATAGTTTTGGGCAGTTTTTCCAAATTTTAGAATATAAGTTTTTTTTGATGCGTAGTTTTCCGCGGCGTTGTCTAGATGATGTCTCCGTTCTTATGGATTTCACCGCGTAGATTTTCTTGTGACGACAGTTTCTCCGGTATTCCAACCGGCGTCGGCGTCTTCAGGTCTTCATCGACCTGAAGACCCCGTTTGGAATACCGGAGAAACTGTCGTCACAAGAAGATCCACGTGGTAAAACCCAGAATCATGAAGATATCATGTTTTTTTTTGTAATTTTGCTGCAGTACAAATAATGATGAAATAAAACTGCCATATCTAAAACTATGCAACTAAGACTACATAGTTTATTTTCTATGCACAAATATGTTTAAAGTGGAGTTGTAGGTAGATTTCCGACCATAAAATTCGGCTGAAATATAAAAGACGACCAAATTCAAACAGACGTAACACTACGTTGCCCACAATTCCACCAAGTTTCGCGAGAGCGTAATAAATGGTCATCAGAACTCAAAGTCTAAACCGACTAGAAAAATATGTTGGACAGAAGAAAGAAGTTGGACAGAGTATGCCTCGAAATTGTAAAAAAGTTTGCGCCATCAGTTTTTAGTCATAGCACATTTAGCATGGCCATGGCCAGAAAAAAAGTGGATGGGGGTTGGAGAGGCAGCAAATTTCGTGGCGTTCATTTTCCGGCGATTTTTATTAGTTTTCTTGAATATTATACACAGTTACTTATACCACTTACTTATTACAGAGCGCGACTCGGGATTCAATGGATTATCATCATCTCCAGGCGCAAATTATGATTTAATCATAATAATAATAATTCGCCTGAAGATGATGATGATTCATAGAAACCAGGGTCGCGCACTTTAAAAAAGAAGTGGTGTAAGTAATTGTGTAATATCCAATAAAACTCATAATGGAATACCGCAAGGTTAATCATGAGTTAGTGAATTTTGATTCCTATTAGCTTCATGTCTATTTTCTAACTTACCTATTAGTTTTTGCATGTATCATTTATAGCATTATTAGCATTTATGCAGTTTTTCATGTACGGTGGGAAAAAATCTTCTATAGCTTTGAATCTAATTAGCATTACATTATTGTGGCTGAAAGTTCGTCGAGGTAATATTACTTTGCCAACCTTGGTTACGAGCTTTTCTAATTAGAAGGATTTACTATGCATAGCATGGAAGAAAAAAACTATTATAATTGTGCCGATATTCATTTACGAAAGCTTTATCGATAAAAAAGTTTTCATATAAATAAAGATTTCCATGACTTTTCCATCTTAAAGACAGGGTAAGAATTTTATCTGACCTATTGTGAGCCACAGGGTCACGAAAAATGAATTGTTGATAGAGGGCTTTACCCCACCTCCAGTCAAGTCTTTCAAAGGTGAGAGTTCCCCTTAGCTCTTATATCCTCGCATAAATCATAAACCCAAATGAGACCCACAATCATTAGCGAAGGAGTCTGCATTCACCTGAAGTTTGAAACTGACGCGCAGAATTGATGTAGTTGTACAGTTTTTTTCTCTTGCCAAAGGAAATTCGTGCTATTAGTGAGTGCAGTCACTATAAATTCCTTACTGTCCCTATTATTGCTGTCGAGACACACACATGTTATGACGAATAAATATTTATTAAATTTCATTCATTTCATGCAAAATGCTTTCGGCGGCTTGGAGCTTGGATACATGCACAAATTGATGCAGGATAACTTAAAATATTTTAATATCAATCCAGCCCTAGAGAAGAGAATTCATTATTTTTTTGCTTATAAAGGCAAAAGACCAGAAATAACGTTTTATATTATTTTGAACCAGCCCTTAAATTATATAGATTAGTATAGCAGGGTAAAATTTTACCTTCGTAATTAAAGTGAAAGAGGTTGTTAATCTTGTGGGTAGAACGCTTAGTTTCTGCTATCAATTATTCTCGGGTTCAAATCCTGGTTGAGATGAAAAAGCAGGAGCAATTTCCACAATTTTAAATTTATTGGTACCACCGATTTTGCTTTACAGCATCATCAGGTACAGCATCATGATGATGCTGTAAAGCGAAAACGGTAGTACAAATAAATTTAAAACTGTGGAAATTGCTCCTGCTTCTTCATTATGTTCCGTTTCCACTCCATCTTGCGTGAAACCTCAGATTATATTCCTGGTTGAGACCTTCGCCCATCCAGAATCCTAAAATCTTCTGAAGGCAATGTGGCCTAGGAAAAGGATCTGGTACCCCTTACCCGGACTATGAGATATAAACACGCCCGTGGCCTAAGAAATGGCCAAACTAACTTTCGAGGTGACTCAATGAGCGAGTGAGCCATATTTATAGGAATTAAATTAAATTATTAGCAATATGTTGTGATCTATGTGCATTGGCAGAGTTGTAGGAAAATTATATTTTGACTTGATGTATTTTTACAAATTGATTCATCATGAATGTTGGTTTTTACACATGAGATCACCCCACAATTAGCCTATGGCGTGTACATATCACACTTTCAGGGTAGATGGAACACTTTCTTACACTAGGCTATCATAAACTTTAATGTTTGCTTGATAATAATTGTTTGGGGATGCCAAAATGTTTCTTGCGACTTTAGACCCAATGATCAAACAATGAGCAGTCCAATACTCTACACAATATGATGCCAGGTACGCCTTCAAAATATCCATTAAAAGTAATGCTGCATTTACACCATGAAACAATATTTCATTTTCTTTTTCCTTTTATCTTGACCTCATTTAAATAATGATAAAATAATTCCTGGAGTATACGTCATATAAAGGTTTTAAATGGCCTATACTCCAATAATTATCTAATCATTAACAATATTTTACAAATATAGTTATTAATTTTTTGTTTGCCAAAGAGCATCCCAAAACTAGTGTAACATAACTTCTTTGTATAAGATTGTTATATAGCATCTTCATTTTGAAAAACTGCATTCGAAAGCAAAGAGTAACATAAATTATTATATAAGTCCTTGTGTGCATTCTAAAAACGGCTTAGTGTTTGTAACACTGACTGACGCATTAACACTGACAATATTGGGTGATAATTCTTTCGAAACTGAAAAACGCCATTTTTTTATTATAATAATTAGTAGAATAGGTATAATATTGAGGGTCGGAGGAGTTCATAATGTATCATTTGAAATTGCTTAGTTAACGTTTCTTTGTAGATCATTCATAGGCATAAACTTTTTTACGTACTCTATCCTTTTCTTGTGGTCTAGAGAAGTATTTTGGAGAAAAGGGCTTTACACCAATGGCAACAAAGCTGTCTGAAGAAGATACGATATCCTTTCCCACCCATATCTTTCCATAAATCACAAACGCAAATGAGACCTGCAATCATTAGCGAAGGCGTCCGCCTCTGCCCGCAGTTAGAACCTGACGCGCAGTATTGATTGAGCTGTATAATGTTTTCGCTTCTACTGAGTACGGAGTAAAATCGTTCGACTGGCTAGCAACGGCATACCGGATCTCCTATAATCGCCGAAGAGGCCTTTGATATGCGATCCGACACTGGCCTTGATGAAGAAATATGGCTTCCTGCGTCCAAAAACGGGCGATCGAGCCGGGGAAAACATCGAGTACTCCCTTTCGTGAGAGCCAAGGTGAGGTGCAATAGCTCGGGAATTAAGTTATCCCATGAATATAAAAGTTGATTGCACTTTGCATTTTGCGGCATTACGTATGTGTCGAATCGAAGACAGCTGAGATGGTGGTGTCAACTACAATCGAGTTCTCATACGCGGAATATTTCGGCTAAATTGTTTAAGTAAAAATCCCATTTTCACAACATTTTAAAGGACGGAAATCTCTTGCGAATGGATATTTACGAAGGTTTATTATTGTAATCAATCCATTTCTAGAAGCGATTAAAATTGTTCTACTCACACTATAACAAATTATTAAATACATTTTTTCTTTGCCTCATTTGTAATAAATTTTATATAGATGGTAAATTTTATGCCAACAATATTTCTCTTTCACAACTGTAAGAAAAAATTCAATAATTTCATTTCCGCAAGCACTCGGCAGTGCTTTTGAACATACATGTACTTATACAATTTTTATTTATTTTTTCATCTATTCTCTCCAGAAACGTAAAGACAACCAAATTAAAAGTGCCGCAGCCCATACTATGCGCATAATTAAAAATAATTTTAAAGTATTTAGTTTGGTTTCCATGGATGCAATCAAATTTGCTGTCACCTACATCTACAGCATTATGCTAAGGTCTTGAACTTTGAATGCAGTTGTCACTAAAAATTAATTCTAACTGTCATTTTCATCCATTACATGAATCCACCTCATAGAGCTAGTACCTTGCGTTAGTAACTTCAGTTTTGTAAGTTCGTCAAAGATATCCGAGAAAACTTCTCAATAGTGAATTGAACTAGCTTTTCCTTGCGGTAATTATACATGCTATATCCATAAATTTGTTTCAAGAGCATACAGTAAGAATTTGTATCTTTCACCGTGATTTTTTGGCTGTGCATCGTACCATAGACCTATAGCATCCAAGCTAAAAGTAACAGAAATTTTAAAGGCGGTGTATTTACTCAAAGTACAGAGGTACATCAAAAATAATATATTCTCAAGTTGTTGAACATTTACTATTCTGGAAATGATATCGCTTGACATTCATAACTCAGCACCAGTTCGAAATTAAAACCAACGGCTCATATTCTTGCCCCGCATGAGAAACTCTCAGGTGGGTATAACTCAGAAATTTTAAGTTTTTTAGTAACATAAATCACGAAATCCTTAAAGGGTATCGAAATTTTAAATCGCGAATAAGTTACAGTGAATCAATAAGTGATACTAGACCTAAAACAACGAATAGAGTAGATGACATGTTGTCAAACAATAAAAATTTTCGGTTGACCCGTATTTTGTGGCTTAAAAACCAACCTATTATTAACCAACCGATTATTCACCTCTGCCGGGGACCTCTTTAAGACAAATTTGACCAAATAAATATTATTCCCAAAGACATCATCAGTAGGGCGGAAGAAACGTTGACCTTTAAGACACAAGACGCGGGTTAACCTAAAGGTTTTTTTTAATTTACTACATTATGGACCACGAACGTTTTATCAACATCATCGATGATAAATATATTAATTAAGGTGATGGTTTTTCGGGATCATTCCGCATTATTTTTGCGGAAAAAGTTATTTTGCAGACAAAAAACAGGTACTCATATTTTGCGGACAAAATCAAAAATATGAGCCCGCTAAATATGAGTCAACGCGGAATGAACCCGAAAAAAATCACCAATCAACGCGCCGCGGAAGCCTCCGTAATAATTATATCAATTAAGCATCTCGAAAGAGTTTAAAACTTCTTCGTAATTAACGATCATGAAATAATATAAAAACTTGCAATTTTTAAAACCATTTTATATGTAGTAAGGTCACAATTGAAAAAGAAGGGCTCACATTCTAGCCCTGCACAGGAAACTATTAGGGGGGCATAGGTCACAAATTGTAATAATTTAGAAATTTAACTGAGACAATCCTTAAAGAAGATGAAGGTTATATAGTCAATGCATAACAGTGAGACAATGAGTGGTATTAGGCCTAAAAAATAGATGATAGTAATATATTTTATATAAGTCAAATGTTTTAAAATAGTTAAAGAGTCCTTCGTAATTAACAAGCTAGGAAATCAAAAAAATGCAATTTTTTAATCCAGGTTAAAGAAAGTAAGTTCGAATATGAAGAAAATGCACGGCTCACATCCTGGCCTCACAAAAGAATGTATTGGGTAGGTATAAATCATAAATCGTTTATGTTGCGAAATTTAAATTGGGGAATCTTTAAAGAGTATGAATGCTAAATCATCAATAAGTCACAGTAATCGATAAATGATATTTGACCTAGAAAACTGACTAAATTTTCTTATTTTTCTGTACTCATTTAAAACGTCTTAAAGTAGTTTAAAAGTGCTTCATTACTAACCGTCTTAATTATTTCCATTTGTTTTTTATGTATTTATTTTTATTTTTTTTGCAATATACAAATCGTATACGCTGGATATCCTGAGATGAACTCGAATGAAGCAAAGAATAGACTTGACCAGTCCGACATCCAATGACCATTGAATGTCAACGAAGCTGAACTAAATGTACTAAAAGAAGAAAATAATACATACCGATATCATATTTTTACCTATGTAAAAGAGCCCTGGCTCGGGGAAAGAGGGGGCCGGATTGTGGCCTCACCCGAGCAAGGTAAAATAAAACATAAGTCAAGTCAAGCCTTGGAAATAAAAACACGGAATTTTTTGAACCTGGTTAAATGCGTAACTAAGGTCGAAATTGAAAAAACGGCTCATGTTCTTGCCCCATGCAAAAACCTATTAGGGAGTATTAGTCAGAAATCGTAAACCTTGAGGAAGTTTGATTAGAGAATCCTTAAAGATTATGGCGGCAAAATCGTAAAAAGGCTAAGGTGAATCAATAAATGATATTAGACCTATGAAAACGACAAAAGCATATAATATTTGTTAACGACAAAAGCAGATAATATTTTTTATGTTATAAAAGTTAAGTGTCTCTAATTATCGTAAATGTACTTCATAATTATCAATGTTGTAAATAAAAAATAAAAATTTTTAATGCAAAGTTAAATGCACTGAGGTCGGAATTGAAAATGAACGGCTTATCATTTTGCCCCGCAAAGGTATTCATTAGATGGGTAGGTATATATCCGAAATCCTACATTTAAGAAAATTACAATCATGACATCCTTAAAGAGGATGAATGTAAAATAGTAAATACAATACAGTGAAAAATTAAGTCATATTTGACTTAGAAATATTACTAATTCAGCTGATATTTTTATAAGCTATCTTTAAGGGTCTCAAAATATATAAAGAATATTTCATAATCAACAAAATATTTTCAAAGTATTTAATAACTTGTAATCTTTGAAATTACAAAAATCTGCCATTTTTAAACCAGGTTAAATACACTAAGGTCTTCGAAATTGAAAAAAGAACGGCTCATATGCTCGTCCTGCGCAAGAATCCATTAGCCAGGGAGAAAAAAATTAAAAATAAAGAAAGCAGAGAAGGAAAAGGAGCGGAAATTACCCTCCTACAGTTGAGATAAGAGCTCGCGACAGGGACTACCCCGCGCTATCAGCTTTCAATCTCTCGGAATCTGGGTCGAGTCTCGGTAAGGGCGATCGTCCGATGCAATTCGACCCTCGTCTACGCGAAAGAGGGAGGATACGGCGGTGAAAGAGAAGAAGAAGGTCTGCGCTCACCCCCACCAAACTCCCGAAGCTCTATCCCAAACCCCTCCCTCCCGATGAGAGGACATTAATGCTGCTCTAGAGTGCATCCTATTGTTCGACGATAACAACTGGATTCCCTAGCGGGAGCAGAGAAAATTAAAATTCCCTCCTGAAGGACGTTCATCCCTGTCCATTCCGATCCATTACATCTCAAGCGTTTATAGCTCCTGAATAGGGTTAAAATTCATCCATTCCATAAGGCAAACGAACACTAGGAATGAGTAATACGTTCTGACGATTCGCCGTTTGTCATACCCGCCAAATTTTCTCAAACATCTCTGTGGGATAAGGGGACATTTATATATATTTACATCTATATATTACATATAAATACCCAAGGTTGGGCATAATCAGAGTACACAAAATAAGATAAAAAAAACACTCACAGTACTAAATTTTCCGTCGCGTGTTACCACCTTCCTCAGAGTTAGGTAGGAGAATATTTATACATCTACTTTATACATTTTATCGCTTTACATTATTTTGAATGCAGCTCATAATAACCATTAGAAATAAAAAATTACAATTTATAAACTTGGTTCAATGCAATAAGAACGAAATTTTAAAATATCATTTGGACCCATTAGCCAGACGAAAAATAAAGCATAATTATAAATTTTTGACCATAACATTATAAGGTAGACTTTATTGGTTTAGTAAATATTGATAAGTGGAAGAGGTCATTAATATATACAAAGAGTATAATACTCTCCTATAAATATTTCACATTAGCAGATTTCATCAACGTCTTTCCTTATCCTTTATATTCCAAGCGGACACAGCTACCGCATACGGTTTAATTCGCCCTTGCATAAATGACCTATGCATCCACGAAGTAAAAAAGCTATAAATTAGAAATTAGTTCGCTTATTTTCAGGGCGCAATGCGTAATTATAGGCTATTGGGATTTCTCACCGGGTATATTTTCTCAAAGTGGACTTGAGTAGTCTTCTTAAAAATCGGTCCAATAAGAGACGTGTAATAAATATGAGTGAAATCGAGTGAAATGGCCTAGAATAGAGGGTAGACTTTGAGGTAATTTAAAAGCTAATGTATCCACTTTATGTCGTAAGGAATTCTATTGCTAGAAAAGACGAGAAATTCGGCTGAAACTGCATAATTTTATCCAGAATATATATCTACAGTAAAAAAGGCGAATTTTACTGCAGGTGAGCAGCGTAAGCACATAATCCTAAAGCCGCAGAAATATTACCTCGTAATCTCAATAAAATACAAAGGAAAGCTGGGCAATTTATCAAAAATTGCCAATAGCTAATATAAGCATTTCACAGCTTGTTCACGAATTAGGCTAAGGGACAATAGATAGTAGGAAACTAAGTGCTAGGCTTCATATCTAGAGCAATAAAAAATAGGTATCCTTCGGCATGGAGAATATCATCTTAGTAACTCGTTATATTTCTAGGTCCGGCTAATGTGATAAATTGAGGAAGACATTATGCCAAATCAATATGTTTAGGAAAAGGATCAAAATAAGTGCAGGGTCCAACTGTGCATTGAATAATGTTTTATTGAATCTCAAGCCGCTAAAGCTCATAAATAGAGTCGGATTCATCCTCTGCTAGATCCAATAGGCAAACGAAAGCTATAAATGAGTAACGTGCCTTGATACTTTTGCACGGCATATTGCGTCATCAATTCTAGTATCTTATCGGGTAAGTATTCTGTTAGCTGCATTTAATGCGTGTCAATTTGTACATTTGAATGAGTATACTTCGTAGGTTGACTAAAGGAAGAGGAAAGAGACTCATTCGGGGTTGTAAATAAAAAAACGAATTATTATCCTTTTACCTGTTTTTTTTTCAATATTGCTTTCCTTTTATGCTTTTTTCAGATTATTTTCATTTTCACCTGTTTTTTTTCCTTTGATTTTCCTTTAGTCTGAATTCTTTAAAGAGGTTTTTTTGTTTGTTTCCACCTGATCTACTACAGCTCAAATAAAACGCTTTCATTCCACTCATTACATTGAATTATTTAATTTATTTTGAATTAAGTTAATCGTTGATATTTTAGGCACAATAAGAGAATATGTGATATGCCTTAGGGTTAAAAATCGGAAGTAAATGTCAAGGGAGGTTAATCTTAGGCAATGCCAAAAGAGGGGTTTGGACGATGTAAATGAGTGAGCAGTGTATTTTCTTTAGACGGGCAATGCGAGTATAATTCCGTAGTAATTGTGAGTTTCACGAGCATCAGATATCAGAGATATGAGTTGGAGGTTAAACTTTTATACGGAGCCTTTTAATAATGTCCTATGGTACATTTTTAACGAAAAATGAGTATTTAGTCATTCTCTTAGCATCTGGCTTAGCTCTTCCTTGAAGCATCATTCTGCCAACAAGTAGCGAGAAATCAAATGATAATTACCCAACCATTCGAGGAAAAAATAAGTATCAACTAATGGAAAACTTAAATCAACCAGAATTTCTCCTTAAAAATATTTTCCGTACCTCAATTTGTTTAGATTAAAAATAGAAATAGGATTTTCACTGCTCGCGTGAAGAATTAATTCGATCAAGGTAACACCTTGCCTGTCTAAAACGGAAACTCTCCATCTCACGACAATCCTCCAAAATAACAGTGATGGCATCTCATAAATTGGGGAGTCGATGCATGAGTTGACGTCATAGCAAATGTCCGCCCACACAAAGGGTTTTGCGGGCACCTTCCACTGCCAAAGCTTTAGCGTCAGTATCTCTAGCAGACACGCTTCTCGGGATACCTTTGACATATACAACCATTTTCGATGAATCCGGAATTGAAACAACTTAAGTTAGGATTTAGCGTTTTAGTAGCCCGATAAGTTGTTGCTAATTTTTCCGAGATATAATCAAAAGGCCAAATCTATCATGATTAGTCCATAGTTCTTAATTTTAAAAATGTGAACTGACTTATAATAGAATATTCATCAAAGGAAAATGCTTAAAATCGTTTAGTTTTTCCCAAGAAAAGACTTCCTAGCAATAATTAATTTTTCATCAATTGCGATATCGATTTTTCGCTTACGTTTGTTGAGTAAATCACCATATCAAGTTAACAAATTCAAATTAAAAACAGCAAATTAATGTTTTCGATGGAAAAAGTTGCTCGTAAACTGCAAATATTAATTAAACGGTACATTTTAGTGTACTAAAAGTCGGCAGCAAAATTAAGGGAAATACAATTTGCAATAGTATGGGAGCTATTATAATGTCCCCAGAGAAGTTAGTATGAGTAAATCTCACTCAGTATTGTCCCCTGCTGGATAATAGTTATTCTCCTCCTGTTCATGATTTCCTAAGTCAGTCGAAAATCAAATTTTAAAGATATTTCCCTTCTAATTTTACTTTGAAATTTTTCCTCCATCCTTATCGTTTAAGCAATGGCTATTTGACAACGAAGAAGTCAGTACAACTGATTTATGCCACCGGAATAGGTGTCCAAGATATGAACAGTTGGTATAGTTTGACCAATGGGGAAAAGTAAACTTAACGCTTTTTTTAAGCTCAAATGATTTTTGTACCTTGTACAACCATTAATTAACATGTGCCTTATGCCAACGTCGTACAAAAAATACAACTAATCTTAGAGAATGCCATCCAGTTTCACCCTGAAGGACCAAAATTACTTATTACTGTATAGGTTTGAATTATCTAAAAGTATTACGCTGCGATGGAAAACAATGGTGCAGTTATTAAATAATTAAATACCGTTAAGTATTGTTTACGAAGGGAAAATGTTATGCAAAAACTACATGGATTAAAGAAACATTGTTTTATCGAGGAGAACTTAAAATGACAGGAGTGTGGCAGAGAAGGATAAATTTACTCTAAAAGAAAGAAATGAATTTGCCCGAGGAGGAGAAATTCAAAGCGTAGCACTACTTATCCGAAATTAAGAAAATTTTATCGAACTTTAGAGGCATGTATACCAGCGCTATAAAAATGTCGATCGTTGCGTTCTCCAAATTCACGAGAAAATATTAAATAATAGTCCCCGTAATTTTATCAATTTACATCCTAATTTTTAATAAAATTAATTTAAAATTAATTTCCCCCAAGTAATCCATATGCATGTATACCAACGTAATAAAAAATTTACAATCTGACCATGAAATTTAAAAATTACCGTAATTTTCTGAATACACCTCGTATATTACCCAGTGACGGACAAGATGAAGAAAGGAGAAAAGTGTGCAGTGGAGTATGGAGGAAACAATAGCCATTGAGACGAAGTAGAAGAAGGATATGTTGTGGAGGACACTACTAGCTGTCCACGCGTCTCCCCCTAAACCATCCCCACCGCTCCCCCATTGGTCCCTCCAGCCATTAAGGGGCGGTCGGCTCTCAAATGAGGCCCGATTGGACACGGGCAGGGGCTATTTGCCCCGTCCATCACGTCCGCGTTTTTCAATCAGGGCCGGCAGGGGCGGCTTAAGGGGCGGACGTGAATCCCTGCCGATAGGCCCTGGGCATGGTTGCCTCCTCTACGAGGGGATTTGCTCTCTTGGGTGAGGCAGGATGAGGGCGTATGCGGTGGATGGAATCCTACGGACACGACTCGTAAACCCAACGCACAAATTCTCCCCTACGCATCTAGCAGAGCGCAACTCTATGATTATATCCCAATGCTCAATGGGATACATCTAGTTTTTTTAAATAGCAAAAGAGTTTCGGTTTCATACTAAGATAGAACATTAAAAACAGTTGCGTAGTCACGGAGGAGGGATTTTCGGTCTACAACTTTACCCTCAAGCCTGTAAAAGAGGCTCCAAAATCGAGTGAAATGACCTAAAATAGAATATAGACTTCGATGTAATTTAACAGCCAAAGCTTTCATATTGTGTCCTAAAAGCTAGAAAGACGAGAAATTTGGATGAAACTGCATATTTCTATCCATAATACATGTCTATTGTCGAAAAGGCGAAGTTCACTGAAGGTGAACAGGGTATGCACATAATCCTTAAAGCGTAGAAATATTACCCAGTGAACTCCATAAAATACTAAGGAAAGCTGGGTAATTATCAAAAATTGCTACAAGCTAACATTATGCATTTCACGGCTTTTTCACTAATCTGGATGGAAGCCGATAGATACTAGGAGACTAAGTGCTAGGCTTACATGTTTTGAGCAATTAAAAATAGGTACCTTTCAGATCGGCATGGAGAACATCATCTTAGAATCTCATTTCTAGGTCCGACAAAAACGATAAATTGAGGAAGATGTTTTGCAAAATCGAAACGTTTAGGAATTCGTTTTCCCCAAACAATATGGTAGTTTCATAGATTCTAGGATTTTTACAGGAACTTTGTTAAAGGATTTCCTTTTTACTTGCTAACTACTGGTATCTTTACACCTCATTCCACACGCCTATTGAGGCAGCTTGCGGGGTGATATGTTGATGTTTTAAGTACGGCCATGAGGAATCATTTTACTTAAATCAGTGTGGAGTTTACTTCTGCGTTCCTTTACGAAAATCCCATTCAATACCTTGATTATCCTCTTGTGTAGTCATGATTATCTTTGAGAGAAATAGTGACACGAATATTGACCAAAACCTATAGCAGGGTACATTAATTTTTAATTCGTGACGCACTAAATTTTACAGATATCCCTGATAAAAAAAACGATCTGAAGTCAATATCAGAGCAAGAGCAGATGGAGAACTTCATTTTAAAAAATAAAGTGCACAGGCTTCATTTGGTGGAACAATATACAGTGCAAAATAACTAACTTTGTATTGTTCCAAAATACTTTATTATTGCGATCCTGGGTTTCATCCTTTAGATAGCCGCTATCAAGGTGATCAAATTCCTGCATTCCCTACCTTAACACCCTCTCTGTGTATATAATGGAAGCGCGAGGTACCATTTGATCACCTTGATGATGGCTATCTAGTAGTTCCAACCCTATTATGGTAGGAATAAGCTTTGTGGAACATTACAGAGTGAGTTACTACGCACTATCATTTTAGAAACTCATTATAGTTCTAGGTCGACAAAGGAAAATAATTGAGACAGGTGCTTTATCAAACGGATAGGTAGAGGATTTTATTTTTCCCCGAGCAAGAAAGAACTTTACTGAATGCTAGATAGGACTAATTTGTCTCACATTTCCTCACCTACATTTTACCTCATTGTAAAACGGTTGATTCCCTAACACCCCTGCCATACGCTAATTGAGACCATTTAAGGGGTTTCACATAGATGTAGATTCGTTCCCCGCAAGCATCCATTTTTTCCCGGGAAAAGACACTCATTGCCCGGGAGACCAAATGATGATGATGATGGTTACGGAGTTCCAGCCAAGCGTGATATTTGGACAAGGGCGAAACGCTGAGGAAGAAATGGCACCGCAGACGATTGCGCAAAAGCAGCTGGAAAGGTCATAATTTAGCCTGGACTTTTTGGAGTGTATGCGCAAAACTGAAGATAAATCGATTCCACATTTTCGATTCCCATTCTTTCAAATCGATTTTTGAATCTGATTCCCTCGATTATTACTCATACTAACGGGTGGAATATTGATTTGTCAGAATCATCGATATTATTGAAATTTATGAATTTAATGGAATGAAACAACCAAGGCAATTAATGGTATAAAAAAGTATGCTTATAATAAATGGCGAAGCAGTATTATAGTAATACAGGTTGGATTGTTTGAGAGTAGGTATTGAAAAAGACGAATAAATTCCATGTGAACAGCACTAACTTATGGAAATAAATAGGTACCAAAAACACAGTATTATATAACAATATTGATCTTGAAGCGTACTTTAAAATTCCATGTAAGCTCCTGTGGCAACAGCCAATCGTCTCAAACGGCCAGGTATGGATTTCACGGTCTTCTGGAGGAAGTCGCGTGGGTTATTGGTGATATATTTATATACTCAGATTTAATAAACCAATAAACACTTGCGAACTGTTTCATAAATAAATTCTTAACTTAGTAATGAACACTTTACAGTGGATCAGGTGTGTGGCAGCCTTTATGCCGCAAGGTTATAGTCTATTTGCAAAATATTTACCTTCATGGGAACAATGGAATCGGCAATCTACATTTTCAATCGGCTATCACTATAATATTTCACCAGCTTTAGTTAAATTACAAACAATTTAAATTTTCCACACATAAATTGTTAACTTAATAATTAACAGTGGCGTTTGGCAATAATTGGGCGTGTGGCAGCCTTTATTCCCCGAACGTGTAGTCTATTTTTAAAATTCTTAACTTCCTGGAATCGATGGAATCGGAATCGACTTTAGGCGACAAATTCTCGATTCCAATTCCGTGCACGATAATCGGTGGAACCAAGACTCGACGTTCGGAATCGACTATTCCCTACGCAAAACCTTTAGGCCGTGTTTAGCGCTGTGTTGTCAAGTGCGACTCGGGAGATATTTGCGACGTTGCCAGATCGAGGCCGGAGTCCGCCCAACAATGCGACTTAATGGAGAGTGGCAGCTCATATATGGGCGCACGAAGCGATCGTAAAAACGGACGCAGAGCTACGGTGGAGAGGGGGAGAAGCTGAAAGTTATGACGGGCAGCATTTCATTGCTCCTCACGGCCCCCAAGGGTTACTCCCGTGGAACAAGCAGAAAGAGCCATCTTCGCCATCAAGGCCATTAGCTATATCACTTCCGCATGTACACATCTACATCTACACAATACCCTGCGAGCCACTTCCAGGATGTATGGCAGGGGGTGACCAATCACTAGCATGCTGCGTGAAGGACAATCCCACCGTGCAAATGGCAAACAAAATAAGTACACATTGTAACAAAAAGTACGTCCACATTCATTATGCAAAGACAAAACTTGTCAATGGCTATGAAATCCATGCAAGTTAAGAACAGCGGAAAATGGCTGTATGCAATGAGTTTTTTCATCAAGTGACGCCCTTCATTATATCAATTTAGATATACCGGGAATGGCCTCGGTGATAACTTTACCATGTCACCTGTAATGCAAAAATGGGTGAAAATTCCATATGGAAAGAAGCCATTCACCTTGACAGGGATTCAATATAACCTACAAGTTCTCACAGAGGGAAATGACGTCTCGGTAGCTTAATTGGTATTTTAGGCAAATGATTATTTTCTCTCCTGATTTTTTACACAGTTTTATGAATTTAACACCGTTGCTATCCGTTGTATGAAGAGGGAATCAAGCATTAAAGCTTTCAGTTTTGCAGTACATTACCTATAATTTCTTCTCGTGATCACGTCTATCATAGTGTAATGTTAAACGAATGATATTATCTACGTCGTCTGATAAAAAAAATCTTCTCCAAATTTACATAGTAAATTTAGCCTATAATTTGCTCTACTCTACTGTAAAGATTCTAATTCTTACTCGGCTAGCATTTTTTTAATATCACTTACAATATGGTAAAATTGACGGATTTTCACGTTACCTACGCAAAGTGCTTTTCATAGATCACATTCACGATTTAGTATTCGAAGGAGGCTATCGTCAGCCAAGGAAATACGTGCAATGCAGGATGAGTATGAAGGGAAAGTTGGGTATAAACCGGCGACGGAACTAGCCTGCACCTAACAAAAGGCGCCTAGGGGACAAAGGTTTAACTTCTCATACGACGGACAGCATTGTTCAGCGTCCTCAATATGACACTTAATCAAGATTCGGCTGATTTATAAAAATTCCCTGCCACTACCGACAGTGGGGAGGCCAGGAATTTCGTTCGATGGGGGAGGAAGTAGGGAACCAGGGGGCGGGGGAATTTTTGAAAAACAGGTGGTATACCAAGTAGAGGGGTTTTAAATAATTTTTACGATTTTCATAGCCGAAAACTCTTCATTTTTCAAAGAAATATTTTGTAAATTCATGATTTTTCAATATTCTGTTATATTTTACGATGCAGAGTAATTGTGGTTGCATATTTGTTGTTGTAAAGTCCGTTTCCCTTCCCCTCGCTACGCAACTGACTGCCGGGACTAGAAACCAGATCTTCACGTTGTGAAACTAACTATGTCATTATAGGTAACTAAACAACCATTATAAAACTTATCAATATATTGTACGTAATTCATTAGTCACATTAGATTTAGCGCTAAATATTAGATTAGATTTTACACTTGTAAACACATTAGATTTTCTTTCTATGATATAGTTATAAAGAATTCCAAGAGAGGCCACAATAAAACTTAAACACAAATAAAAGGACATTCACACGTAAGGTTTAAATTTTCAACCGTTTCGGTCTTCATCTGGAAAGAGACAAGCAGGGACTGAGGAGGAGGACGGAGGATGACCAGAGGCTGAGGAGATTAGGATGAGAAGGTGGTAGGGAGAGGGTGGGGAATGGGAAAGAGGAGATGGCGATAAAGATTAGTGGGCCCTGTTAAGATCAGGCGGGTTGAAAGCTTGGAGTAGCCATATGCATGATTGTTCAATAGTTTTCAATTCTAGCGGTGAGGCGGAGGTTGGGAGGGAGGCATGTATTCCTATGTGGAAACAATCATCAAAATCTAAACTGTGGGAAAAGGCGTGGTTAGTGGCAGGAAGTGATGCGGATTGGAAAATATGGGTGGTAATATGTGCCAAGCACATGATGTACAACTCTAAATATGTTTTTAATATACGACCAAGTCAAATATGGAGCACCAAAAACTTTACTATTCTCCATCGTAGATCTCGAATTCATTTCGTCAATCCAAATTTATAATACATGCAATTTCAGGTGAATCTCTCAGAGCAATATCGAAGCAATTAAAAATATAGGTTTTCCCCTGAGTAGTTCTCCCTTGCAAATAATGTAGAGGATAAATTAGATGAGTTTCCTGGAAGTAGGTCTCAAGTTTTTTTCTGTTTACTAGCTGCATATCAAACAATCTCTCTAGAGTCTAAGTAAGAGGAATGAGAGGCTAAAAGACAAACTTTGACTGACGTTTTCCTTAGAAAGATCTAAGTTTTTCTATGATATTTGGATATTAAAATGTAAAATCTAATTTGGGTTATAGCTAAAAACATTGAAATTCATTAATGGGTACAAATAAGAGTTGATATATAGTTCAGATTAATAAAAAAAATTCTCGCAAAGTGTTTCAAAAGATATCATCTAAATATATGTATATATGTAATGAACTCAGAGCAACTCACTCCTAACCACCAGGGCATTATATTTCTCGAAATTTTCAGAGGTTCTTTGATGGGGTCCTTAGTTGATATTTCCCTACTTAAAGCAATTCTAATTCATTAACACACACCTCCTACGCGCTTTTTTTTATTACTCGCACCCACAAACATTTTGTCAAGCAAAGAGGTAATCCTTTGATATCTTGATGAGACCACACCGTTATCAATGTGAAGGAAAAAAATGGGCGAAATGGCAATACTTCACCCTAAAAAGTTTGCGCAAATGTTGTTGAGTTTGAGCATTAGAGACATATACTAGCTAGATATATTTTCTTCGAGAATAAATTAAATATGAGCTGGTTTATTAAGGACCAAAGTTTCATACCTTAAAATACCAACTTGAATGCATGAATGAATAAAACTCATCAGTAGTCCGGAGCCTAAACCCCTTAAGAAAAAAATATTTACATTCTGTGAGCCAAACGAGTCGAAAAATAAAAAAATTGGTACAAAAATGGTAAAACATTAAGCACAAATTCATTAAGTATTCACAATTTTGAAGGCTAAATGTAAATTATTTACAGTATCATTAACAAAAATTCATCTTTATGCTTTTTGAAAGTAAACAGAAAAAGAACTTCACTAAAATTATTAAATATGCAAAAAACTACAACAAGCAAAAAATAACATTACTTAGTGGTTGGAAAATAATATATTTTTATATTTCATCTTAAAACTAGCAGCTGAAATCACTTTTTTATTTTGGACAGGGTGTTCCATAGACGACAAGCTATCGCCAAGAAATAATTTTGGAGCTTCGTGTGCGATGACTCGGAAAAAAAGGATCGCAGGATGACTTTGAGGAAATTTTTTGCCGTAGTTAGATGGTTTCTCATCTTGTATTGAATGCTTAACAAATGTGGATAGGATATATAGATGTGTAGGTTGCGTTGTTGTACAGAATAATTCTACTGCATTTGATCATTCTACTGTATTTGATAATTCTACTGCATAATTCTACTTATTGACAATATTTGAAAATAATATTATGTTATATTGAAAAAAATACTGCCTGTGCCTCAAGATGCCACTTCCTAAAAAAGTTTAGGCATTAAAATTGCCTAGATAAAGGGAAGCTTGTCATCTAATCTTGAATGCTTAGCAAAGTTTGGATTTTTATTCTTAGCATAAATTGGAAATGTTTTACTGTACTTTTTTGCAGAATAATTCTGCAGCATGAATTTTTAGACAGTAATGCGCCTATAAGTTTGTTTTATACTATTAAAAACAGGATTTTCAATGATGGACAGCGAGGAAGTCTGCTCACCTGATTTCAATCCTCAGGCACGCTGGTGGAAACGAGACAGCTTCACGTAATTATACTCTACGGCTAGGAAACCCCTCGCTGCCTCGCAAAGAGAGTGCGTTCGAGCTTATGCGAGTTGATGAGAGTGTGTATATGGGAGATCAAGGGCCGTTTCCACACGTGGAATGGCGAAAAGAGACGACTTCATGAAACGACTTAAACGGCCACACACTTACTGGAGACGGACACCCAAAAGCACAGTCAAACGTTTCAATTTCACCAGCCGGTGATCAAAATCGTGGCTGGAACTTGGCGGTTAATTATAGCAAAATTCATATGATGTTATTTTCCAAACACAGTTGTAAATATAAACAAGTATTGTTATTATTTTGCTTTTTGTAGTTTTTTTTGCATATTTAATAATAGTAGTTTAGTGAAGTTCTTTTTCTGTTTACTTTAAAAAAGCATAAAGATGAATTTTTGTCGATGATACGGTAAATAATTTACATTAAGACTTCAAAATCGTGAATACTTTATTAATTTGTGCTTAATTTTTTACCATTTTTGTTCCAGTTTTTAATAAATAGCCACCTCAAAGTATTAGGTGTAGGTGAGACTGCCTCTGAAAATTTTTCTTCGCATCCATAATTAAGCTCTGGCTATACACGCACGCAATTGTACCCTAAACTATATTTACTGAGTATAAATGAAATGTTTGATGCCGAACTTATCCGCGATAAGCAGCAATATGGAAACAATTAATGAAAAAGCGTTATCATCAGTGCCCGAGTTGTTTGTATCCTGAAGTGTATGCCTTTTTGCAGTACCTTTGCAAATTGTGATCACATAAGCTCCAGGAGAAGATGGCAGTCACGCGTTGCGCTGTATCTCAAGGAGTAACACCACAGGCGTCCGCAGATTCATTGGCTGGTCGGTCATGAAATTTACTGGAAACTGAAGCATACTTCAGAATAGACGACGGACCGTAACATATTCTGATACGCTAATTTCTACGAGTTCTATTACAGAGACGATTGCTTTTACGAGGCCTCACGGACGGTGGTTAAATAGGTCAGAGTGGTCAGAGGTTTAACGATTGATACGTCAACAATATTACGCCATTATCGGATGTTTTTATATTAAAAAGCACACTTTAACACGGAATTACTGCCATTATATCTGGAACCCCTGCTTACATTCAAGTTACATATATTTATTTATATGGTTTTGTGACCCGTTTTTATAATAAGTGGAAGCTACTATCACGCAACCATCCTTCCAACATCTTCACTTTACGTGAAATATTTCTTATCCATACCTTCTAAAATGTAAATTTATTACCGGAGTCATGCATGGCATTGACCGTCTGTGTATAAAACAATTTAAATTTGTATTGTCTAGTCTTGGTATTATAAAAAGAATACATAGGAGGATTTTGAGGATTAGATTGCGTATTATACCAATTAGCACACATGTTTACGGCATTTTGAATTCAGTAAGTTTCCATTAGCATTACCAAAATCTCGAGCCAGAAACTTATAAGAATCTTTGCTTAGATCTAAGAGTATATTACTGAAATTATGAATTGCCATTTAGAAAAATTGGGTCTTCAATCATTCTGATATTCCTTCAGGCTCTTTCTTGTTTCAGGTTTCTTCAGCCACAAGATTATATATGGACGCATAGTGATATTGAGGGCACTAAAAATATTCTACGGAATCTGAGCCCCAAGGAAAACTACTGCTATACTTCGCAGCACATGACTTATCACCACTTAAACTTGCACATTTCAGAATTTCAAAAAGTAGGCTAAATCCTAGTAATTAGTTCATCACACAGGAGCACGATATGTTTGCGAGATTTAAGCCACAGAATATTTCGCAATTAGTGAAATCACGGGGTTGTTCCCGGATTAAAATTATGGTCGGGTATGCAAAGAATACCGTAAACATCCAAATTGCATCCACGTTTTTACGTACATTAACGAACAGATGCTAATTAACTCATTGCAACGCTGAAAATAAAACGCCCCAGAGAAAACCACAACCTGTTACCACAAGGCAAAGCGCAATTATTGCGACCGCATTACTTTGCTGTTAATGGAATTTTACTTCAGCGAATTGCGGTGGAACATAGATTATAATTAACATTTCATAATTGCATGGCTTTCATTGCCATTTTTGAGAGAAATATTCTCCATTGCGGGTATTTATGCCAGCAATGAGATTCATTGTCAAGGTAAACAGGATTGCGAAAGTTAAATACGAAGGTTTTTTTCGTTTCCTAAATGATATTAGGAATAATATGAGCTTTAAGTGAAAGCGTGGAAATATCAAGATTGAATTTTACTTCCTAAAGTAAAATTTTTATGTTTTGGATAAATGCCTATATGTTGAAACACGCAAATTATTTCGTGAGTATAGCCCATTTTAAAAAGAGGTGAGTATTAGCAAAACATTGAGTTTTGTACTTACAATATCAAAGTGAATTAAATTCCACAGACTGTTAAAATTATTGCATTTTTTTATATTAGAAGTAAATTGGATATAGACGAGTACTTTGGACGCCTTACAAAAAAATTCAAAGAGATTTAAAATATTTTTTTAGAATCAAGTTTTTCTTTTTAAATCTACTAGAGTTATGTTGCATTCAATATTTATCCAATTAGAGATAATGAGTCATGTACCCATTTGAAAATTTTGATTGTTAAAGTTGAAAAACAAGAGGTTCGTTAAAAATGTCTTTTCCATATTTGACTCCTTAGCTGTCGATGAATGCCATTTTTTTGTTTTTGTCCATTGCTCATTCGAGAACATAACCCAAATTTCGCAAAAAAAATATATCATGCAAAATAAAAATTTCACCATCCATTAGAACATGTGAGAAAAGTAATATATATTTACGCTAGCGTGCTCTGTTTAAAGAAAGAAAAAAGCTTTGTTTATATATTCTATCTCCTATTATCGATGGACCACGATGACTAAATCTAGCTGGTGTGATAATGAAGGATCGGTTATAGACTTTCAGATTTATTGATTGGTTGTAATAACTGATTGGCCATAGAATACGAAAAAAATACTAACTTGATTGGGATAGAGTTTTAACTAAAGAAAAAATAATTTAAAACAGGGTCGGATTGAGGAAGAAACAGGAATCCAAAACCACAGGTTTAAACTTACACCAAGGATTCTGGGTTTTAAATACTGATTATTATTGTAATAATTATTATATATCTCAAAAAAATATTTTTCATCCTCTAATTACTGATATTAAGAAGTGAATTGTTGCCATTAGCTTTCATTATTTATTACGTTTACTTTAGGAACATAAGAATACCTGTATGTATATTTTTTCCTATACACCTAAAAATAAGATGAAACAGAGAAGTTTTACCCAGTCACCAGGAGTGGCAAGTAATTTAGATTTCATTGACGATTTCATGAACTGTCCTCCGTAACCACATAAAAGGGATAATTGTTTTACGAAACCATTTGCAGGAGAGAGAAAACTTTAGTAATACAGTGGAAAAAACAGTAGTTTACCCTGAAAAATGATGTTGATTTGTTTAAAAAATGACTTTTTCCAGTTAAACATTTATTATTATTTTTTCTCCTTTTTCTTGACCTTATTTTAATATATAAAATGATGTTTCCTGGGTAAACATTTATAAAAAGTGGCTTGTTATAAATAGGCTATACTCAAGCGACCGTTTCAAGAGACCCTATGCTGTCCACTTGTTTGTTCCTCTCTTCTCTTGCCCTCCACATGCCTTACCCCATGGTGGAAATCAACGCCACCGTTGCACGGGCGGTGACGTTTGTCACAAAATTGAAGACAAACAGAAAAAGGTTTTCCTTATTTCGAATTTCACCCGTCAGGGGACAGCACCAAACTAGGCCTAAAAGGTCGCCTTTTTTTCAGATGGAAGCGTCTAAATTTGGTCACTTCGACTTTCACTTCAATTTATTCATTCTATTTTGTACTTCAGGCTACTCACGAAACAAACGGGAAAAGGACAGCGAAAGTGTATCCAAAATATTTGCTATTTACATTTCAGGATCTCCAGGGGCACGCAACTCTCTTGGAAACCATCCTTTGACACTGCCCGAATCAAATCAATTTCCATTTCATTTATAAAACATAAGATAATCATTTCTTATGAATTTACATCGTTAATTATGGAAAGATGAGAGAAAAAAATCAAATTTACCAGTCTGAATCACTCTTTCACTTAATCCTGTGATATACTTGTTTCATTTAGCGGAATCAGCCATGAAACATTCTGATTATTCAGTCAAAGACAACCAAAGTTATATACAAAAACATTTCGAGTTTAGTTAAACATTGTGATTGCTAAATCCAAGTGTAAGACCAAAGTTTATTTTAAAATCCGAACATTCGTCTCTGATCAGGAATAATCTATGAATAATTTCTCCGTTGCCTCTTTTCCAATAAATCGGATCCTCTGATAGAAATTTCACATAAATACTAAATCTTCTGAAAATATTTTTCGAGCGTCTAAAAATAAAATCCTTGAGCCCCTTGTCTGTGAAGTGGACGATAACATTTGGAGAAACAGAAATTTGCTTTGGTAACTCGCATGCATTATCAGGTGTATCTGACTCTAAGGCTTCTGCCATTCGCTTTTTCGTGTCCACTAGTACATTTTCATCAAAATATCAAAGGGCTAGCTGGAGAAAGATACCATAAACGGTTACAAAATTTGCTTAATGCCATACCACTAACTCCACCGTCAGACTTTCTGTATTCATAAAGATTTTTGAAAAATAATAAATCTCACCTAGGAGCCTTTCCTGCATTTGGCGCAGTAATCCAGACCTCCACGTAAAGACGCACAACAAATAGGCACACCTCACGAGTTATTTTCTCCTCTAATGCCGATAAAGGGAACACCTTGTGGAAAAGAAATATATTGTCAGGCAATACAAAGATTTGGACATCCATCTAACATGGCGCAAAGCCCCGGGAGCGCCAACTGACATCCGTAGCAGAGGAACACTGCCCAAAAATATTACAGTTACTTCGATGAGCTCTCTGTAGCCCTTTCTCGGGTTGATACTACTTATTTCTCCAACGCAAATTTAATAATATCTGCGACTGCGTCCTGGAATCTTCTCGAGAACGCCTGTCCTGCATGCCTGATTTTTAGTTTTCCATATTTATCATAGGAATTGCATTGGTACAGTTGGCTCATGGATCATAGGGGAAATTTCTCTCAAGTGACACGGATTGGAGGATTTTTAAGGAATATTTCAATGCACACAGATGGATCACTGGGGAATATCACTCTTAAAGTTCCTTTACGGGGTTGGAAAAGAAGGGGGTTCATTTACAGGATTTCATTATGCTACGCCCGAATTGTAAACGCCCGGACCCATGTACCATTTGCCATTGTGCCCTATGGCGACGCCAATCCTTCCTTTCTCTTCCTGCACCCTCATCAGCCCCTCGGTTCCTCACCTACTTCTCCCTCCGCTGGTCAAATATTAATCCAAATTGGGAAATCCACCAAAACTAAGGGCGCTCCTCCCCCACGTATTTATCAACTCTCAACTAACCCCACCTTTTCCTGATGTAAAGAAATGAAGCTTAAATCACTGCTACTATGCCCGTTTTGGTAATAAAATTTGATCAATATTGCATTCAAGGTTATCTTGACGAAGTTTAAAGTTTATCTAAAGAATTTTATGCTTGTACGATGGGTGAGAATGATCAACAAATATTGTGAGTATGTAACCCGCGCGCCTCTCAAATTGCTTGACTGGGGTGGCCGCGCTCACTCTCGGTGCGATATCTCGGGAACCAAAGAGTAGAAATAAAAGAAATTTGAGGTGATACTCAGCAAATGTATAATGAGTCGTTGTAGGAGACAAAAAAGTGATAGAATAATCCGAGAGTGTCATTATACTCAGTTATGCCAGAGAAACACCCAAAAATTCCAAAATTTCAAAACCTTGAGGGCGAGGCGGCACGTTTTCCTGATATCCGATAGCAATAATAATTTTCATGATTTATTTTCTCACCAAAACTGAGGGGGATCCCAAAAGAAATTCGAAAAATTTATAAAAATAAGGACCACTCTAACCTGGCATATTCAAAAGCCCCCAGTCTCCGTTAGCTTTCTATTTGTTGTTACAATGAGCAAGAAAAGTCATCTTGAACCTGTTCGGATTAAATACACTCAAATGTGCACTATTATTACAAAAGCAAAGAAAAATTGTTTCCTAATTGTAGTACGAAAAGCGGAAATCAAAGATTTGATCTAATTTTAGGGCGCTATTCTATCTCGAAACCATAATGACGAAATAAACGCCAGATTAAGTTTTGGGTGATTTTACTTATTATTATTTTTACCCCACAACAGATCCCTTGAATAAGTGGACATTTTGAGACATTGTGGATTAAAAATTGTGTCTATGGAGAGGCAAAGATTAAAAGAGAATATCACGATGAAATCCTATTGCATACTTATAACACACCATTAAAATACACTGCATTCCATTCTTTCACAAGCAGCCAAAATTATTTGGTAGAACACCCAAATATTGTAAACGAAGGAGTTGACATCTCGCGTCAAAATTAGCTCCAACGAAACACAAAAAAAAAAACAAAATATATATCACCTTTTCGATTATAACGCTGCAAGCTCGAATCAACGTTTTAATCATATCATAACGTTTTAATCGATAGAGCATTCATCCATTATGATTGATCTATAGATTACGAGTGTGTAGAAATATTTTCCAGCTTCAGGAATTAGTAGAAATCAGAGTATAACTATATAAATATATAGAGCATCTGTAACGGAACTCAATTTGAAAAAATAATATTAATACCTTTACCCTCGTATTATTAACGTAGTATATTACATTCGACGTTTATTTCAAACAACAGTGCATGCATTCATGCTGAAAAATAATTTAAAGATTATGCAATTTAGTGAATATTTCGTATTTGCCTAAACCATTTCAAATATATTCCACTTTGAAAACATTAGTAGAAACTAAAATGCAACCAAATGAAATTAATATGTCAAACGATTCACATTAATTGGAGAACTTGTTGCTTACCAAAGGTTTCAATGGAGAGACAAAGAGTACAATAGAACATCATCATGAAAATCTTATGAATTATTATTTTAAATTCTGAAAACTTAAATTCAACACTTCAGAACCCACAAAAAACTTAAACTCTAAACTCTAATTCAAATTTTAAATGACTTCGATTCAAAAATGCAAAAAATCAGAAATTTTTATTTAACCTTTTGCTCTCAAGGCAATTTCTATTTTCACTCCTAGAAAGCTCGAGCCATTTTTGATATTTAATCGTTAATTTAAATATTTATTGAAAATATAGTTCTTGAAATATTATGCAGAAATTTTACCTTGTCTCCAGAACAGATTAATGTTATTAATAAAAGAAATTTCTATTATAAAACATTACTAGATTAATTTATTAAAAAATAAATGAGAAAATACTTCCACAAAAACGATGCCAATACATCGGGGCCTTGAGCGTATTAAAGCAAAAACAAAACCAAATTTATATCGGCATCTTGATAATGTAAGGATTAAATTAAAAACTTAAAAAAATAAAATGCTAATTAAATTCAAAACTTAAATTCGGAAGTAGGGCGCGGAAAAAAAATTACATCGTTATACAACTCGAAAACTTTAAGTCGAAACAAATACCAAAAGTTAACGTGAGGGTGATAAAGACGATTGTTATTTCCACCCCCGTACGACAGCCCTGAATTCGCGAAATAGTCTTTCGGAGTCAGTGTGGCGTGAAACGGTCTTAACGGAGAGGAGGGTGTAAGAGAGAGAGGGAGACCCCGGTTGGGCAATCATCCTTCTTTCCTTTCCTCGCCCTAACCTCGTCTCTTCCTCACGTCGCACGCTCTCCGCCCTTCTTCTGTTTATTTTTTCGGACTCGGCCGGCAGAGGGGGCGCCGAGGCGGGAAACGAGGGTGGCTTTTGTGCGACACCCACGCATCCATCCCAACACGGATTCCTTCCCAGCATTCCTTACTTCCCTCTTCCCTTCCAGCTATTCACTCCCACGGCTTTTTTTGCACGTACCGCCTCGTGCGAAGGAACACTATCAGAAACAGGAGAATGTATGGCACTAGTAAACGATCGGTAGGAATTAAAGAATAAATTAATACTTAACACTAGCATGCCCGACCAAACCCTACACCCTATTATGCCCATGTGGGTCAATTTCACCCAATATAATTAGGGTAACTCAAAAAACTGTAATTTCCTCCTAAATTTTTTATTCTTAGAGTTTAGAAAGTATTTGGGAAGAAAGAAGGAAATGTAGAATGACGGAAAAAAATTAATCTTTAAACATGGGAAGAAAGGAGGAATTTTAGAATGAAGAAAAAATTAATTTTTAAACAGTTCCTAAAGAATTATGGGAAACTAATTTCCACAAACTAGTGACAATCAATCTCTTTTTTGTTGAAGGATTTGGGAGTTAAAATGAATTTAAATGGCATCATGTTATAAACAAAAGTTTAAATTACATTTATAATACAAAGGTCCATGGTGGTTTTTTTGTTTTTATGCATCCGTTATTTTTCCCCTGGGTAAAAAATTGAATTACATAACATCGATCGCAAAATTCTCGAGATAGTGGATCAAAATGATGAAGTTACTTAAAATCGAAGAGGCATATTTAAGAAGATAGAAAACAAGATAACACCATTCCAATTAAACAAAAATACTGAACAAAATAAAAACTTTCCATTTGAAAAAGTTTTCATTTTCCAGGTTGAAAAAAATAATACTATCAGGGTAAAATTGTGCACATAGAGATAAACACATAAAAATAATAGAAAGTCAAGGAATGTTAGGCTAAAAATTTTCATTCTTATGTGTGAGGACAAAAATTGCCATTGTTTTAAAACATTATCACCATGAATATTTTCTGATGAGTCAATTAGACCCAGGCGGGCATTCTAGTGTTAAATATTATCATTATAGTATTCTACCGATTAAGGTAGGTTTCCATGGAGTACGCAAGAAGTGATCTGGGAGCCTCCCTTTCCTTCCAGCACTGCCTTCTTTAACTCACAGTAAGGCCTACTCTCTTTCAATCTATCTAAAAATCCTATTCTTCTCCTTCCCCTCCCTCGTATCCCTAACATTCTACCCTCTAGCACCATTTTCAACATCCCCTCACCACTAAGCACTAACTCCATCCATACCTTCTGTCTCCTCCGTATCTCATCTAAAAGCTGCCTCTTCTCGCCAACCATATCCAGCACTTCGTCGTTCCTTTTCCTCTCCGTCCATTTCACCCTCTCCATTCTTCTCCATACCCACATCTCGAATGCCTCCAATGGATCTTATTAAAATAAATACTTGAATTTTTCACGATAATCTAAGTTATTACCACCTAGTTTCCAATTTTTCTGACTAACCTACAAGTTTCATGGTTACTACATCATCTTCAAGGACCAACATTTATTACGACCTATTATTATCAATGTTACTCTTTTATCTTCAAGGTGCAAGATTACCACGTCATTCACCTAAGTTCCAAAATTTCAAATGAACTTTTATTAAAATTTAAATTAAATATTTACATAGTAACATCTAAACCACCTAGGCTTCAATTTTACTATATATTATTCACCTTGAACATTGAAATATAAAACTATTGAAAAATAGGTCTTTATAAATTGAGAATCGTGGAAAATCGTTAGTACTTCATTCAATACGGAAAAGTCCCATTCCATCACGTTTGAACCTTCGGATTTTATCAATACGGGTCGCTTCATCTAAAATCAGTATCCTAACGTTTTCACCCAAAATGTCTCAAACTATGATCGAATTTTTTCCTTCGCATGTTTATTCACCTCAAAATCAATACCCCGGGAACATTCCGTGAAATTAATAAGTGATATTAATGCATATTTCATTTTCTAAACTTTTTCAACAAATCGCGTCTTATATTCTAAAATCCATCATAATTCTCAGCCTTCTTTTTATCTCACGTAAAAACTAAAGCTTTGCTAAAATGCAAAGCCGTCTTCAAATTTATAATTGTATAAAATAGTTACATACATAATCTCCATAGTCTCCGGCTCAACTTTTTGGGAGTTCATTCTAACAAATGAAGGCCACCCCTTCCATCTACTTTCTTCCCCACTGAAATCACATCACTTTCATGATATATAAGGACGTATTTTATGGTTTTAACCTTAGTACCTGATGATGACGCCTCTGCGTCGAAACTACTTGTACCGCGAGAATAAATTGGTGGATAAAACCATAGTTCTCTTTTCATTTGTTAGTTACTTACATCTTCTCAAACATTTTAATGCATTAACCACCATAGCTTTCATTAAATAGTCTAGTCGTGTATAATTTAATTTAAAAAAACATTAATTGGAAACTTGTAAGCATTTAAATAAAATGAGCAAACACTTACTAAATTCAACTCAGTGGTTCATCCACTAGACATTGACACAATTGGCGAATGAATTACGTCTGTGGATGGACCAGCTACGCTAGAATGTAAAAATATGAACTAAAGCTTCAATGATAAGCTATCTATACCGACAATGTTGTAGTTTACACTATTCACAATATCCTCTTACCAAAATTAATTGAAAAATAACCTACAAAACCAGGATAAATTCTTTTTAATTAATTAATAAGAATAGGACACCAACAATTAGAAAATGCCGTCAAAAAGATGTTGCCTACTACTACATTTCCACCTGAAATTTCTTCCCAAAATTCCCTTCCCTCATTTGAACCAATTTTTACGCATTTCATGTGGTGTCAGCTTTAACCAATATTTAGCTATTTGATAAATGCAACTTAATGAAATTTGGCGATTTGTTTAATGGCTCCTTCACAAAATTTGTAGCTTTAACAGAGGATAAAAGCACATATGCAACATGGAAACACTTCTTAAAATTTAACGCCAAGTAATCAACGAACATTCTCCGCAAAAACTGAAATGTGATAATAAAGAATCACGTTGTTACAAAAATCATGCCAGAAGGGACCTCAGAAAACAAAAACTATAAAACTCGTGCAAAAATTACAAAGAGGGAACTTAACTCATTGCCGGCCGAGTGAAGAAATACTTGAAAACTTATTATTTTTAATTTCATTTTACCTAATAACATGCTTAGTAAAGTAAATTCAAAACATCTGCCGAAAAATTGCTCATGGTAAAAAATAAATGCTGTGTTTTCGCAACTTTGGCCGAATTATATAGATATCGTCATATTTTGTAATAAAAATTCTTTATTATTATGTGTCTATTGAGATGCAGTATTATTTAACCCTAAATCACATACAAAATAGAAATGCATTACGGTTTAAAAGAAATGAGTCAAAGCAAATATTTTCTCAGAATAGCATGTATTTCACAGTTTTTTAATTGACATTTTTATCAATACAGATTGAACTTAAAAAATAATGACTATTTATGAAATGCATAACAACATTTTGGGAGCAATGGAACACAAAATTTTGTGCGTTCATATTGTATAGTTTGGCTCCTACAATGTCGGCACGTTCTGGTTTCACATTCTTGAACTCTATGGCCGAATTTGTCCTTCCTTACTTCACAAATTGGCAATTAACTACATGGCATGCCTTTTCTTTGCTTGGGCGTGAATTGCATTGGGGAATGTGATCTACTGATCCATTCACTTTACTTTTTAAATAAGTCCATACTAAATATGATTTGAAGTCTATCAGTAACATTTTACTTCTGTTGCATGACCTGCACAATTTCCAGTTGTTAGTGCAAACGCTGTCCAGCAAGTTGATAAACAAGGGCCTTTGCTATTTTTCTCACCAAATTCTTGTGCGGTTATTTGTACCTGCAATATCGTGTAGGTCCGCACCTCCCATATATTTACTATACTCCCCAATAACTAGAGGCTGTGGAATAGTATTTCCTCTTTTCTACTGAAACGTTTCACTGAGCCCAATGGAAGCGCAGAACTTATATTGCTGTTTACACTGACAGCCGAGTTATCATATCATAGAACAATATCAACGTTAAGACCTACAGCTTAATCAAATGCTTGACCCCATGTTCCTCTCGGCTTTTTGCCGATGGTGTTACTATCTTCTATGGGACAATTCTTCGCTCTATACTCACGGATGGTTAGCGTGGCTAAGTGGCCATCCTTTTTCTTTGAAAACAATAAATAGTCTGGGCGATAAAAGAAGTTATCAAAAAACATACGATGGTGAGAAGGTTCAGGGATAACCTTGAGCAATTCTTGAGCAATAACTAGGGTAAACTTGCCCCCAAAGTTTCTATCGGAGTCATTTCTAGCCAAGCATACGGTTGAACCCTAAAGGCGTCTGACGAATAAACGAACCAAATGTATAAACTCTTCTCGGGATACCGCACGGGTTAGATTATGTAAGAGCGCCAACGTTTCGGGTGCTGACTCGCTACCCATTCTCACGGGTACTGAGAAGTCCTGATCCCCCCGCTGTATTCCCCAGATATTACGCCGTCCGATTTTTACCGGTCCTATATGGCACATAGTCTAGCTGATCTGCAGTTGCGCTTAGGTATACGAAGACACCAAAAAATGGCATGATTCGTGGGTAACCCCAAAAAATGAACTCTTTTATCGCTCCTATATTGGTTTCTGCCACATTGATGGGGAAAAGTTGTAGCTAGCGATGGACAATACTTTGAATGATTCGTTTAGAACAATTTTTCACGATAAAGTTGTACTTTCGTTCAAAAACAGCGGGGACTTAGTTGTGCACCTAATATTATATTTTATATGTTGTATAATTGCATGGATTTGTGACTAAATATTAATTAAGGAATTCTTTCGCACGGTTCCTAACGAGAGCACGGCTTGAACTAAACTTCTCGATTATGAAAAGCGTTCCTCGGTGTTGGGGGAGTTTAAAAAGGCCGAAGAAAGGGTGAAAAGCGCGAGCACAGAGAAAGCGAAAAGCGAAAGATCGTCTTTCTGCCTTCTTCCCTCTCTTCAAAGAGCCGCGCGGGGGAAATAATGCGGCCGTTTCCCAGGGAAAAAGGGGACGCAAAATGAAAAGTGAGGAAACAAGAGAAGGGGACCCTGGCGTACCCTTCAAAGTGGAGAGACATAAGGGGGACTCGCCCCCCTCCAATTTGAATGTGTTTACCTTTCGACGCGTCTTTTTCCGAATCGGTTAGGGGTCCCAATCCTTTGAATGTGCGGCATAATGTTCCTCTCTCTCTCTCTCTCTTGCCTCTTTTCCGCTCTGTGCCGTGGCAACGGTAACAATGTGAGGCAGCATCCGCCTTGTTACTATTCCCTTCGACTCTCGACCTTCCAATCACTCAAGAGAAGGCATTGAGAGTGGAATCCTGGTTGTCTTTATGCTTCGATGTCTCACAGACACTTTCGCCGCCGAATACCAAAAGGGAAGGATTCCTCGGAAAGAGAAAATGCTTCGGCGGCTACGTTTGTTTCAAAAGGATGAACTCTGGATATTATTTGATTAAGATGATTATCAGGTAATTTATGAAATAAAGCAACCTAAAGCTTAATCTAAACTGTACTGTACGGAATTATTTTACGCAAGGCACGAATCATATATTGGTATACCTTTATCCTGAAAATATCGTTTCGGTTGCTTCATCGTAAGTCACTGTGATAAGGGAATGATTTTTGCCTAACTCCAAATACGTTTGTTTATTCATTGATACCTGCCTAGTGCAAATAATAATATACCTACACTGAATACCACCTCATAAATTCATTACTAAGGACCTATCAGCAGAGATAGCAAATTACAAATGGCGTGTATATTATAAACAAATGTACAAATCGTTGTTTCGTCCAGAGAACTCAGATATTTGTGGAAAGTAGGTCATTACAGGATGACTAAAAGGTATGACCTAAATTATAGCATTAAACAGAGATTAAAATATCATGAATAAAATTTAAAAACAAAATAAACAGACCGAATTGCTTCACAGTTTTCCATTTTCGTAAATGTAAATTTTAGACCTTATTGTTCATGAAATATTTTTATTGATTAATTATAAAGCATGGAAAAAGGAATTGTATGAAGAAAAGAATTAATATTTTTCCATGATGGTAGAAGACATAAATACAATAATATCTAATCAATTCTATAGTAAATTTTATTGAATTCACACATGTTACAGGGTCTCCATCATAATAAATTAGGTACTAGTACGTAACGTAAATGGAGAGACTGTTGCTGCTACGTATATGTGTGATCTTATACTTATACAAGCAGTTCTTTTTATAAATTATGCATCAAAATATTTATGCCTGCCAAAACAGATAATTACACAAACTTGGCACAAAAAATTTGGATGTAGATAAATGCTCAACGGATCAAAAGAAAGTTCCAAACACATACACCTAAATCACAGTCTTGGCAAGAGAACTTGAAAATACAAAAGGGACAAAAATCCTCGAAATGTAATAAGAGACAAAAGCGAGATAAAGGGATAGTGTGAAGGAAGAAAACATGGTAAAATGATTTCACCGGAAAAGTCGAACCCTAAAGGATTACGAAAGCGAAAATTTTTTCACTTCCTCAGGAATTCCTGCAAAGCCCTCGGCAATGGATTTCCCGCGCGCGAAAACAAAAATAAAGCATAAAAACACTTGCTTCCCATCAAATGTTTGAAATGGTGCGTTCAGTAACTCTAAGTTAATCTTATAGGCTAGATTTGATGTGTAAGGGTAAAGCTCACCGCATACTCAGTACATGGATGTCTATTCTGACATTTAGGGAGGACCAGTTCTTTTATTAAGCTCACTTTGCGCTTTGAGGATTTAAGATGGGGATGTCCGATGGCTTCACCCAAGATTAGAACGAATGCCCTATTTATCAGCAGCCAAGTGCCTCTCTAGCTACCCTAGCACATTCCCCTTAGATGATCATGGTAGGCCAAATGCTAAAAATTTATGCGTGGATGATATCCTTGATTATGATGCTGGGTGAGAATGTCTTCGTCATCATCCTAGGGTCAACAATCCTAGGGTTGTTACGGAGACTTCCTCGGTGAGTTGATTGGTGATTGTTTTTCGGGTTAAAAATTATTTTTTTTTTGGGCCTGAAGACGGGAGCTGGAACGCGCCCGAAACTGTCGTCCGCAAAATATGATTCAACGCGGAATGAACCCGAAAAACAATCACCAATCCTAGGATTGGTTTGAATATCTTCGTAGCATACGTTATTGCGCTGAGAGGCAAAGACACAAGTGCCGTGGTATATTTTCAAAAGAATATATTGTCCTTTTAATCGAAAAACGGCTTACATTGTGGAAAATATACATACGTTTGCTTTATCCACTGAAAATAGCGGTAGCAGAGCATTGCCTGAACCTCGGCCATAGAATGAATTTCGATAATATAAAGGTTCCATGCCACACGAGTAATTATTGGGATCATATTGTAAAAGAAGCGGTTAAAATTAGTCTTGAAAACTAAATTTAAATGCAACAGAAGACACAAAGGCTTCCAAATGGGCAATAAAATAGCATAATCAGTTACCATGTACGAAAACAAAATTAGTCAAAGAACCAATCAGGGCACTCGAAGGCATAAAATAATTAAATAAAATACCGACAAGAATTCGACTCCACGTTCTACTCCTCAACATTATTACAGATTCAGTCTTTGAAACGTTGGGACTATTTACCCAAAACAAAACCGGCTGGGAAATTTGATGATTATTCCTTCAAAATATGCGCCGGGAAACATTCAAATTCTATAAAGCATTGATGTTTGAATTCGTTTTGTGTGCGAACATAAATAACACCAATATATGCTTATAGAAAGGCAGTCACGAGTCTTCTACGCCCGCGCCGTGTGTTTTAAGTTGACTATTCTCGTTCAATTACCATATAAAGTCTGTTTATATCGCTATTTGTGCTATCAGAAGTATACAAACTGGGTTAGAACCCAGGACCCATCATCAACAGCACTGTTTCCTCTATCTGATGATCCATAGAAAATTTAACGAGAGCATGATATTGTGTTTTCAGTGATGTCATGATTCAGGTTTTTCTGACATTTTGATTCTGATGAGCCTTGAATAGCTTTAAGTAACATCGGCAAAACTCAGTAAATTTAGAAGTAACATATTCATAATTATCATCACCGGTCAACAATCCTATGATTGGTTTGACGCAGCTCCCCACTCAGTTCTCCTATCAGCTAATCTTTTCACACCTAAGTATTCCATCTCTTACAAACCCTCCTTAAACTGTTCCATATATTTTTCTCTAAGTCTTCACTGAAAGCAAGGTAAATCTACCTAAATTTTTCATCAGCTTTCAAGACGTAATAAAGATATATCTATTACAAGAAGCGTTTTGGACTGTCATTTGTTTTGGATTCAAAATTTCTGAAAGTGGATGCCACAATGTTGGAAATATGATCTTTACAGAGCGGCGAGGGAGATTATATAATACACGCATACTAAGATGAAACTACATATGCAAAAGCGCATTGATCCAAACTACAATAGCGTATAAGAATAGAAGATATACCAAGCTTTCCAAAATAAACTTCTTAATAAATACCAATATAATTATTTTGTGATAATAATCGAGAAACCAACACATTAAAATACCATTAAAAATATCCGTACCAAAAGGTCCGTGGATCGATTTCCTTTCCAGGGTAATTTTTATCATGGCAATTCATGTGAATTTTTCTACCGTAAACGCGGCAGGGTTGAATAAGTGTGTACTCGATGAAATAGGTTAAATGAGTGTGACCTGCTAGTCCCTTGGTTCATTTGAAGTTGCTTGAAGCTAATTTTGCCCACATGGCAACTATAGAAGAGCCTCATCTAACTTCGTATAACCTATATTTTGGGTGCATTTTGTAGGGTTGAAAATAAAATTAAAGTTTCTCATATATCTTAATTTGTAGAAACTATGACCACCATTTTCACCGTGAATTTATTTCAATCTGGGCAGAAACATTTCCCTTTTATTCTTCTTTGCGATTTCTCTCAGTTAATGCAATATTTAGGAGGCGAGAGGAATTGTCCTGGGAGGAATCAGCCTTGAATAATTAGCATTAATTTGCAAAATCAACTTTTTTATCGTTTAATCTTACGAGCGAAAGCAAAATCTGAAAAATCTTCCCTATGTTGGCAAATATAAAGCTTAGTACATCCTTTAGCAGAAATTCTCTCGCGTAGCTATTTAAGAAAGCATCCTATAATTAATCTCCTGGAAATATTTTACAAAGGGAACCATATTTTATGGACAGCCTTCGTATATTTACCCTCTAGTTAGAATAAAGCCAGTGCGATAGACTAGATCTGCTTTGGGAAATTTACAATCAAACATTAGTGTTTAGATTTTTCCTCCCTGATCTCTTAATGCCAGGCCCATAATAAAACAGGGATTAACCGGGTAGAGGGTAAACGAAAGAGAACAAGGGAGAAAAGGGTTTTTCAAAACCGTTACTTATGTTGAGCACGCAGCCATGGAAACGGATCAGGGCTGATTTCCGCAAAATTACCTCCATAATTTACGCCCGCTCTGCGCCAAAAAAAAATGTATAAACATGTTGCCGTGGCTTTTCCGCGAAATCATACGTCAGGGATTGGGCGGGACATCCGCTGTGTATTCATAATGAGTGGACCCATGAAATAATAAGCGGTCGTAAATATAGGGGCGCTGGGGGTCGTGTGGGAATACGTGAAAGTAGTTTGGCAAACGGAGATAACGAAGATGAATGGACACAGGTGAGGTAGCGGAAGGAGGGGAGGGAATGCATGCGAGGGAAGTCTACCAGAACACTTTTACCCTTTTTAACAACGTTTTCCTCTCATCCTAATGATCCCCACCTTCTCACCCCTCAATTTCATGTTTACTGATCACTGGGTAATAAAGCATGCAAATTAAGATGTACAACAGCCATTATTTGCGTAAATTACAACGATAAAAATTACACAATTTGGGGATCTGATTAGTGCGGTGCCTAGAGTGTTGGCTTTCCACCCGGCGGGCTCGGGTTCAAATCCCGGCAGTGGCAGAGAATTTTCAGAGACTGACCGATTCCTGCTTGAGTGTTGTGTGGAAGACATTTCAAGCGCAATACTCCGTCCGTCAGATGGGACCTTAAGCCGTGGTCCTTAGGCGCCTTTCGTCAAGAGCAGGGTAATGCCGACGCCGGGTTTCTCTCCACCCTTCCTTACCTACCGCTTCCCTCATGGAGCAAACGACCTAAGTTGTAAGTCGTCTCCTCCAAATACCATACCAATTACACAATTTTTGGAAAAGCATGGCTCGATTTCGCTTTGTAGATCATTTTTCATAAAAGCACCCTAGCGATTAAGGTTGTTTTGCATCAGGGAATATTCGGGCAGCGCCCCTTCTTTTCGTGGACTACCTATTAAATTGACAATAAGGCCTTTTATTCTATCTATAAGTCCTATTCTCTTCAGTAATTCCGTTTGCCCAAAATTTTATTCTCTAATACTGTTTTCAACCTTCCCTCCATGCTTTTGCTCCATCTATACCTTCTGGCTCATCAGTAACTCACTATGTTCAGCACTTCGTCCCCCAAGCACCCTCTCCTTCATGTCTATTCCCCATTCTTCTCCAGCCACACATCTTAAGCGTGTCCGATATATTCTCGTCCTCCTTCCTAAGTATCCACGTTTCCGCGCCATAAAACACTATCCCTATACAGCAGGATACGTATAAGGCCACAAAATATTAATTGCGTAAATTTCCAAGCTTTAAAATACACAATTATTTTGAAAAGTAGGTATGCTAGGAATTCTCTTTATGATCCAGATATACCCATGGTTTTGGGAATATGACTGTATTATAATGATATTACAAAACGATTCTGCCAACTATTAAGCATTTCATAATACATCTAGTGATTGAAGAGAATTTGAAGTATTCTAATTTACACATGCGATCCATTGTGTCACTCGATCAGGATCCACTCACTCCAAATCAGCAAATATCACCTAGACAAAAGGAAAATAGGATATGACAGTTAATGGCCCCAGTTAGTTTTTTATTTCATTAGCTGCCAAAAAACTGAGTATAAAACAGCATTATACTTCCACATCCGCCATTAATCTAAAATAGGAATAGGTATAAGGAGAATAGCTCAACGTTTCCCCGTTTCTCAGGATCCCATCACTGCGTTTAAAGATAAACTACACTGAAAGTAGATAGAAAATAAATATGTTGCACTTACAAAATGCATAGCAAACTACATTTCCAAGAAAAAAACAGCGATATTCAGCTCAAGATGCATCAAATTATTAGCACAAAAAAATAGAAAAGGGTCCAATCATTTCGAGCCTAAGCCAGCATTGTTACCATTATTACAAGGTAGATATAGATTTATTTCACGATAGTGGAGGGTACAATCATGGCTAATAGTTAATTTGAATGCATAGGAATGTAAAAAAAAGTCAATTTTACCCTCCGGTGAACGCAAAAAATTCACTTCCGTGAATAGGCGCGCCGTGCCAATTTTACCGGAAATACAAACATTCAAGCCGTAACATTGGAGGGTAGTGTCTAATGAAAGAAGGTAATTATAAGTGTTACAGTTGCATACTTCATCAAAATACGTGTCCAAAGATTAATACTTAAAAATTTGCTAATATTCACAAAATGCTTGCCAAATTTATGTGGTAATAATATTCACTCAATAGATAATATTCCGTGTATACCTACCGCAGGCGAATCATAAAAAATGACGAAAAATGATTTTTCCACGTGTTTATCAATTTCACATGACGCGCAGCATACTTTATTTCAGGGTAATAAATATATATGTACAAGTAACTACAAAACGCACTTGTATGCGTTAAAAGGAAAGAATTTACTTCGAATAGTCTGAATCCTAAATTTTAGAGACTGAAGATTTGATTATTTTATCAAAGTGCTGATATTATGTTAGCACCTTGATATATAGTTAACGTTATTAATTCTTCAGACAGCGCATTCTCATTGCGTTTTCATTCAATGAAGATTCTCAATTGCACCTGAAATTCTGAATTGCGCTGATTTTTTTAAAATGCGCATTGATTTAAAACGCCTTCAATAATTTGAGCCCTCGATAGAATACCGGAAAGGAGTTGGCGATGGAAGAAGAGGAAAGGCTCTCGCTTGAATTGCTTGTTTTTCTTTACTGCGAAGACGTAGTTACCTCTTTATAACCCTGAACTGATTCTGGGATTTTTCCTTTGCTGTCATTAAATTTGCCTCACTTCCGTAGAGATGTGTACAAAAATGTAAGTTCTGTTAGATTTTTTCAATACATATATTTTAATTCTCCTGCTGAAAGTAGATATTTCTTTCGTTGGTATGCTCTCTTCGCCGGGGCTGTTGTTCTAATAATTTATTTTCTGTTTCCTCAATCGTTACATATAGTTTCTGCCTCCAAATTAGCATAGCTCGTCTATCTCTTTCAGCAGGTATATATTTCCCTGCTTTAATTCCCTGCTTTTTTCAGCTGGTATCTACTGAATACCCTCCTCAAAATTTATTTTAATGGTATATTTTAAAATGGTATAATTATTAATTATTTTAATTCAATAAAAACTATTTTAACACTAGAACTACCGATGGAGTCATTTTGACTCCTCGCCATTTTTATTTCTCTGCCCTGTCTAAAATTTTCCGAAATCCGGCCTGAAATTCCGTGGCTTTTATTCATTTTTGACACAAAATAAGGCTTTGCGATTAAAATCATTCTAGAAAATAAAATAGACCACGTTTTTCAAAATTTACCTTTGACTACCAAAGGGAGTCATTTTGACTCCCTAATGTATTTTGCTTGTCTTTTCACCAAATAGTAATATTTATTCAAGTGTTTATCTCTTCTTATGTTAATAATAATTAATTGAAATCAATCAATGGCTTGAATATATAATTATTTTCCTTTTGGCCCATATTTGCGAGACTTTGAAAGCATTTCTTATTTTACGGGTCTGTGTTTGGATCTACAAACTATGTGAATGTCCTGATATTATTTTACCTTGCGATAAAGTGGTGAATATGTAATTCGTAGCATTTTCAAATTCATGTGTTCAGAATCTGTCGTTTGTGCCCCTTCTCCCTTACCCTTTCCTTCTCGCCGCCCACCTTTGCCGCCGCCCGCTAATACTGTGTATTGCGCTGCAGCACTATTATTTCAGCCTTGACTGCGTGGAAGTTGATTTTCAAATATGAAAAAGTACCTTTGATATACTGATTCCCCAGAAAAATAGATACACTGATGAACCAGGAAAATTAACCAGTAGAATGAAATAAAGTTACTGTCCTAGCACGTTCTGACAGCGCTGGCTGCCGGGTGCCGCACAGGAAAACCGTGCGCTGTCCTTTGCATTGGTGAATCCAGTGAACTCTCTAGTGGACTGCAAAACTCCTATGAAGCAAGGATTTCATTCTTCCTGACTGGCAGTATGGCTAGAAGAAGTAGTCGAAGGCGTGAAGAAGTCCTATCTATGTTGCATTCTATACCCGAAGGTGAATCGGAACGCGAAACAAAAGATCATTTCGGCTGTGACGAAGTCGAGGATTTTATTCCTCAAAACGTTTCTAGCGAGTCTGAAGATTCAGACGAAACGCGTGCAAAATTAAGCAGTAATTTACATTTACTTCCCCTTTCATAGGTAGTTACAAAAAAAGGTATTATCTACGATTATTTATCGATTCGTTTATACTGACTCACATAAAGCGATGTACAATTGTGGAACCACGCAGGCAAAATTACGAAGATTTTACTCTTTACGATGTGGAGCTAGTTGCATGTATAGCCATATTTTATGCCTGTGGAATATCAGGTACAAATGATAACTCTATTGAGAGTATTTGGTCAAACGACTGGGGAATACCATTTTCTACAACGAACGACTAGGTTTGTTAACATTTTGCAATGTCTAAGATTTTATGAGAAATCTAATCGATTCCAGCGGCTCAAAACTGTCAAGTTTGCCCTCTTTTCAATAGTGTGCGATAGTTTCATAGAGAATTACATTGCTTGTTACAAACCTTGTCCGTACATTATAGTTGATGAACAACTTTTTCCCAGTATAATTAGGTATATTTCACTCTGTACATTCCTCATAATCTGGACAAATACGCCCATGAATATTGGCTACCTGTTGACAAGGATAGCAAATATCTTGCAAACGCCTTCCCTTATGTTGGAAAAGGTAATTCACTTCATGCAGATTGCCGTTTAGCAGTACTGAAGCTATTGCAACCCTTTCTGAAAAAGGGCGAAATGTTACTGTATATAATTACTTTACCTCAGTCAAACTCGCTGAACAGCAAAAAATCCAGAGTACTAGCATTGTGGGAAATGTGAATAAAAGAGAACAGAAGAACCAAAGGAGATGAAATCACAAATATACCACCAGAACGTCTACTCAGTGACAGCCTACCCACTTGTTGGAAAATACTCCCGACTTAGCAGATATTCATAGATAGTTTGCAATGAGACTACCTAAATCATTCCGCCCAAGCCGTTTTAGAAAAAGCTCGTTACAGAGTTGGCTCCTCATGTTAGATGTAGATAAAAGCGTTGCGTGTCCAATGCCGCAGATTCTTCTGACGGGTTTCTGCAAAATAAGTATTTCCAGGCAAAACCAAAGTGCAAAAATAATCGATCAGTTGGGAATTGTATGACCAGCCAAAAGTCTTTGTGTGGGCAATGAAAATGAACGACAATGCTTGAACTCTAAAGCACCTTAGACAAATGCGTGGCGTATCAACAGCATTTGTTTTTGCTTTATTTAATTATCTTCCCAACTTCCATGTAGCTAAGTAATATTTTTGATCATTCAAACAATATCATAAAATGTGTTGAAAAGTCTACGTTTGCTGTTTTATCCAATTCCTCTATAAACATTCTGTTAAAACAACATAATATGTAAGAAAACAGAATTTCAAAGCAACACTGTCGAATTTCGCATTTTTTTAAATTATATTTTTTTGTTAAAACGACGTCTGAAATATTGTAAAAATCAACAAAAATGATAAACTAATACAATGTATCAATAAAAACAGACAAAAACTGCAAAAATAAACAATTATAAGGTAGGAGTCAAAATGACTCCATTCGGTAGTTCTAGGGGGGGTGTCAAGTCCGGTATTTCTAGTGTTAAAATGATATATTACAGCACAGGCAATATATACCGCTCCGTCCATCGTCACTGAATTTATTTTTATTGCTTATTAACATGTAACAATGAGTACCATTACTGAGATGGTGATTTAAATATTATAGGTATTGATTGATAAAAATAAGCGATTCACTGCAACGGTGAGCAGGCAGAATAAACTCCAATGGATAGGTAATGGGGTCGCCACATTCTGCCGCTAATATATTTCTTTTTTTATTCCATTTTTTTATCTTATTCAGGTCGATCCAGGCGTCAGAGTTGCCTCCGCTTGCCAGAAATTGGCCCTCCCTTCCATTACCTCTCCCTCGTCACCTTGCAGGGGAGGACACAGACAGAGAAACGCGGCGACGACTACTCTTTCCACCGAACGGTTGAGATTTGGGTCACAGGTGAAATGATTTATTCTCGCCTTCGCGCCTTTTCATTGGCTACAAAAAAAAAACGAGATCGAGACTTCGTTACAGCAGACTGTAATAATCTGTTTTCTTTGTGTGGTCTGTCAACATTTAGATCTCAAATTTACATACTTTAGTTTTTTTATTTCCTCGAATGTAATTTTTTTATTATTGTCAAGCAGACAAATTCCGAGGATCAACTTTGCTCTCATTGAAAATTTCAAGACGTTAACATAACTTCTAAGGGACACAGCTAAGTTAAGGGATACCAGCTTAAAAAAGCACAATAAACTAAGGTATTATCATGCAGAAAAAGAGAAGTAGTTAAGATTAGCATTAAAGCAGGGAAATATATACCTACTGAAAGAGATAGACAAGAATTACCTTTTTACTACCTTGTATACCTATATCATGTATTTCTTTCACTTTTATAAGGGACCCGGGTACGAGTTTCCATATTCGTCATGGCCCCTTCCTGGAATCCATCTCCCAATAAGACTAGCAAAGCAGGATTTTAATGTCCTCTAAATTTGGCGTTTGTACCTAACTACCTAACTACCCATTCTTTTTAAGAGTAATTTACAAATCACAGCTTAGACTAAGTATAAATCACTCAAGCACTCTTTGATTAGTAGAAGAAGTATAATAATCTATTTTAATTTTTAAAATTTTGTTCACTTGATTTCAATTCCATTACTTTTTGGCTCGGATCTAACAAAGTAGCAAAATTTGCGACTGCAAATGTTTCCCCTACTCCGCCATTGTAGACGTTTGTTTCTTGGAATGGTAAGGATGTTTTTCAGAGACAACTTTTTTACCCTTTTTACATGAAATAACAATCCCACGAGAACGAATTCATTTCGTTCAAAATTTTATGCATCTTGCAATTCACGGATTAGACATATTTTCTTTTCCTCGTAGGCTAAGCCTTTAATTATGAGTTGAAAGGTAAATTCCTAACGCTCGAATGGCGAAATATTGGAGAAAAGTTGTGAAAAATAAACGGAGGGGAGAAATTGTTGAAATGTGATGACAATGCGAGTTAACTGGAAGCGATAAAATGGACTTCACAAATGACTAAAAAAATAATATCAGAATGATTTTGCCGGAACAGATTGAAACTAAAGGTGTAATGCACAAGTGGGCGGGACACATACAATATAATTTAAGATCAATAATCCGTTATTGCACATAAAATTTTATATCCACCGCAAATTGAGAGAACAAACGGAATGGCACGTCATAATATTTTTTAAGCTTGTCTTTCTCTCGCTCAAAAATATAGTAATTAAATTCACCGTGTGTCATAATTTATTCATGTGCTTTGGCGATTTATTCTCCAGCAGTAAACTTCATACGCAACAATAAAAGGCAAACAGGTATAGCTCTCAAACACATTTCAGTGGTTTATGAAAATCGTCAATCGAGCTCGCGCTCTTTGAAATAATTGGATTAAGCTTTATTCGAGCTGATAAACTCTTTTATTTCATATTCATTTCTACTTTTAAGTACGCCTTTCATGCGGTGATGGGCATCGTAAATGAAATGACAAAATTTTTAATGAGAAGGCCGAAAAATATTAGGACAATTAAAGACTTGGGAATAAAGCTTTTCATATGAAAAGAATACATAAAGAATGAGGGAGGAAATAAATAATTATATACAAATGAATACAAAAGTAATTATATAAAAAATTAAACGGCATCAATTACTATCATTTCACCTGTCGCTATGGTTTACCTATCCGATTTTTTGGTAATTTGGTGTTTGGTTTCTTCAATGTTCTCTAATAAAAGAGCTTAAAAATACCCTGAAATCTATGAAAACATGAAGTGCTGGGCTGCTCAGAAATGGAAAATGTCCCCCCCGTTATGAGTACCAAAAAATCACTCTATTGAATTTCAACCTCATTTTTCCTTTAAAAACAATGACATCTTTTGGCCATTAATTTATGGAACCGTTAAAGCTTGCTTTCGATTTTAAAATATCATTTTAATAACACTAAATACTCGTTTTATCCAATGCCATCAAGCAGTAAGAAACTCCTCTTTGATAGTTTTATCAATGCACCTGAGGACGCTTAAAATCTCTTAATAATTACGACACAGTGGGATGGAAACTGGTTTCGCAAATATCACCTTATCATTCGTTCAGTCACGCATCTGTAAATAGTATAATTTGCAGCATAATCCAGCGCAGCTTTATAATGCCTGAGGGCGTATTGAAAAGTAAGGCATCCTATTTAAAAAAAATAGAAAATCAATTTATTCTCAACTTTGCCTACATCATTGGAAAGGCTGATCATATAAATATTTGTCTACATAGTCGTCTTGATGATCAAATACTTTTGGCATCTTTGTAACCAACATTTTCATACCGACGTCACATCACTCTCCCACCGCGTCGCGAGGCCAACTGTCGTCTCCGTCTTACATTTACTCGTCTGACTTGAATTTATACCCAAGAATGAGCTTTTCGAAGACGGGATATACATAGTAGTCATTCGCGGCAACTTTCGGGCTATAATGAGTGTGGTCGATGATTTACTAACCGGAATTATCGAATAGGACTGTTGACGGTCCAACTGCCGGTGAATTATATATATACCACCTCTTCAGCGGTGATGAATTTACGCAAAGTGCGTAATCGGGAAAAAAATGACAATTCAAGTGTAAAGGGACCAATATAACCTTTCCAGTGTTAGTGAAGGAGAATAAGAAAGACAGGCTTCTAGTGAGCGCGTGCAAAATCACTTAAAAATTATGAAGACTAAACCTAAACGGCGTCGGAAGCCGGAAACGGCCCTGATTGGCCCAAAACATAACATTTCAAATTTAACATTTTTTCTTTGATTTTCACAATTATTTCATTTTCTTGGTGCATAATTTTGCATTTTGTTCATTTTTATTATTTTCTTTTGCACATATTATATCAAGTTATATCATTTTTTTGATTTTGAACAATTTCATACATATTTTTTTTGTTTTAAGTATTTACCTTGTTGTAACCGAGGAACTCCGACACAATATTCTGCACGAAAAAGTAGCCACAATCGCCATTAAGGCCTTTATCTCATGAAGGATTATTCCTCGATTATTGCGCACCATCTCGTCTATTCGAACCGCCTTTGATTCTGGAAAATTCGACGTCACCGACCGCCGCTCATCGTATTCATTTTCCCGTCCAATCAGAAAACTTTCAGCACCATATCCGCACGTATTTGATGCCATTACATTTCTAACCGTATATTTCCACTAAATGGAGACAAATTTATATCGGATAAACCTTTTATGCTTTCAAAAATCGAATGAAATAGCGTACTTTGCACCTGGCGGACGAGCTAAAACTTCACCCCATTCTGAACGATTGCTACGCAGCGACTGAATGGCCTAACGTCAGGAGAGTGGTCACATACTTTGACGAAGGAACCAAGGCCGTTATCCAATTCCCAATTATTCACCCGTCGTGCGATTTTCGATCGTCAACTTACGGATGTGACGACAGCAAGGGTGGATCCAATCGGCGAGGGCGTAAGGGAACGAAGAGTAAGTGAACAAGGGAACGCGGATGCTCCCTCGCTACCTTTCCCTCTTAGGAAGTGGACATGAAAATGGCGGCAATGGAAAACTCAGAAATCTTGAACTGGCGTGGTAAGTAATTTTGTATTTATTATGTGAAGAGAGAGCGTCCAATCGGTGCCATAGAAGTCAAAATACTAAGCAGTCTAAATTACAAACGTAAACAAACCGAGCAGCAGGGTGAAATTAATTCTTAAATCAGACACAAGATGTCCTAACCCGACTCTGCGCTTCACATTTCATTACTGTCAATAGTTCGCATTATTTCCGTTCACACTTTATGGCGGCAGTAGAACATAAGTAAGAGAGTAGGGTGCAAGGGAGAAAGGGAACGAGGGAATGAGTGCATACTACGTGGATTGGAAATCGGCCCAAGGAAAGCAGTGCTGCAGTCATATTTCCCCTAGTGACTCGGGTTCGGAAATGGCGACGTTGGAGACCTTTCTTTTCAATACACCCTCGTATATACCTTCCGTGACTGTTCGGGGGTAACTCAATTACACAAAATTATTTTACTGTTGTATAATATTTTAGAAATATTTTCCTTTTTTTGTCTCTTTGATATTTTTAATATTTTAGCCAAAACACTTTGTCGTTATCAAGGTGACGATTTATTTTTTTACATTTAAATTCTTTTTTGAAAACATCTATTTTCAATGGAGGGGTAATCGAATTACTCCGCAAAGCTGTTGGCGGGAAGAAAAACACGTTTTTTATATCAGTTAAGGGAGAAAAGTTGAATGTAAGAAATTTTATAACATTATAACTTAAGTAACGCCAATATTTTACATGATGGCACCCTTTGTACTTGTTTTGTCATAGCATGTTATACAATGTACAGTTACAATAGTAAAATGTGAAAGATTCCTGCCATTTCGCATTAAGTCAATGTAAAAATCAAACTGTGGCCTGCAATGTATTTATAAATTATACAAATATGATATTAAATCGTTAAGAAAGAACAATGGTGTTAAATTATAGGAAAAACTAAAATTCAACACATAATTCATGAATTATACATGGGGTGCCTGAGATACCCACAGTCCCGTGGCGCAACGAGAGGGGGATTTGGGGGATAAACACCCCCCCAGAATTCAGGGAAATTTTCAAATTTAATCCATTTTACTTAATATGATAAATATTACTTATGTGATAGGGTGAATATTAGTAAAACATCTTTCAGAAAGCCGTAAAACACGCAATTTTCAACCATTTAACATAAAAATTTTCTCAGGAAGGGCACCCGAACCTCCCGTATTCCGTACCCCCAAGAATTAGTTGCGCCTAAACTCCCCCCACAAATTTTAAACCCTAGCTGCGCGCTCCACACAGTTGTTTAATAGGCGCAGTCACTGAAGGCATATGAAGAAAAGGGAATAATAAGATCGAAAACAAAAGAATTAACGATCTCTTATCCACACAAATAGTGGTTTTTCTTATCCTCGTATTTTGATGTGGCTTTTCCTAGCCTATAGACCGTTTAACGTGCTTCAGTATTCCTATCCAGCCTCTGACAAGGATTTTTCCGAATGGATATCATTTATTCCCCATCCACGTAAGTGCTTTACTTGATGGCTTTCCTTTCGGTCCATTTCGGTTTTTCTCTTCTTGTTCAAACACTAGTTCCAAGCACCCACGAATTCTTTCCTTTGCCACCCTCCCAAAGAGCCTAGCTTCCTTTCAATTTCACATTCAAGATTTATGAAAGTCTTAACTCACATCACCAACCGCAAGACGAGGACTTTCTGCTTTCTTTCATTTTGATACTAAATCATCTTAGGTTCTTCCTTAAAGAACATTTTTATGCCACAGGAAAATTGCAGACTGCGATTGAAATTTTGAATGGAAGGTATATCTCAATAACAGCGTTGCATATGAATTCCATAGCAAACTTTTGCGAAGGCGAAAGCTAAAGCCAATTTATGATTGAAATATAGTGTTCCCAATATATCGTTTCTATTAAATTACATAAAACTCTTTCCTTGGTTTCGCAATAACACAATTCGATAACAAAACTAAGATTATAATTCATAGACGAAAGGTAATATTTCACGGACGGAACATAGATCCAATTTTGGAAGATTACGCTTATTTTTAAAACATTTAGAGAATTATTTTTAATAGATAGGAATTTGTTTCATTCGTGAAATCGATTAATAAATATGAACAGGCTTCAACATTAGCGTACCTTACGAAATTCTTTTTAGAAGATGATCTCTAGGACTCATCTAGGTCCTGCGTAAAGCAGTATTTTATGGGAAACTCCATGCAAAGCTATTACACGAAACAAAATGCAAAAAAATGAAGGCGTAATTTAGTCTTTGCTACTCTACGTATCATCAAGTAACTTGAATACCAATGGTGACAGACCCCCATCATATTGCATATGGTATTTTGAGGAGGCAATCGACAGCTGAGCTCATTTGCGCCGTGAGGGAAGGGTGTGGAAGGAAGGGTGGAGAGAAACCCGGCGTCGGCGTTAGCCTGCTCTTAACGAAAGGCGCCAAGGGGACCACGGCTTAACGTCCCATCCGACGGACGGAGTGTTGCGCTTGAAATGTCCTCCACACAACATTCCAGCAGGGATCGGGCAGTGTCTGAAAATTCTCTACCACTGCCGGGATTTGAACCCGAGCCCGCCGGGTGGGAATCCAACACTCTATCCACCACACCAACCCGATCCCCCATCATATCGCTTGGATCACAAGATCAAAACACTTCAATCTTCAAGAACCCCTTGATTTGAAGAAAGAGGTAAAAATGATGGCTTAGTGACTAACTGCAAATCAAAATGAGTATTTTCATCTGCATCTACATAATACCCCGCAAGCCACCTATTTGGCGTGTGTTTAGGGGTCTTAGGACAACAGCTGTTTACTCATAAAAAGCAAATTTACGAAAAACGACTAGCATTTTTTAAAGTCCTTCATGTCTCAAGGACTAAGTCAACTCTCATATCCATCCGTTCGGCAAAATATGTCTCTTAATTTTTTCGCTTCTGTTGGACCTGGAAATATAGTGGGGTTCCAAGATCATGTTCTCCGTGTCGCTCATAAAGACGCTTATTCTCAATTGTTCAATCAATATAAGCCTAGCGCGCAGCCTCCGAGTAACCAACGGCTACCAGCCTAATTCACTCATCATCTGGGTAATTCTATTTCTACGCCCGTGGCAATTTTTGTTGTCATTCACCATCGATCCCATAGATTTTGGGTGTTTTTTCGTCCAATTACAAAACCTTCCAAGGTCACAGATCTTACCCCTCCATAGGAAGTGGGAGGAGAAAATTTTTTCCGACACATCTCTTCCATAAAATATCGTACGAAGATAAACACTGTTTTACGGGCCCTTTTATCAAGAAGCAAAGTATTACGAGAGCCATGAATTTTATTATCTCTGACCCATGGCAATAAATGTCAAGTTTCAGACGCTAGCGTCCAATTACTGGCTCTTAAATAAATACGTGACGCATAAACATTTACTGCCAAAGCTATGAATATCATAGTGGTGGATGGTGTTATCCCAATTTTCGCTGGCCGGCATGAATATCGGAATTTGAAGTTCGTCCTCATTTACCTAAGATAAAGTAGTTTCATAGCCTCGACTACTTCTTTTGGTCATTTCACCACATTTCACCTCCAAGCTATTAATTTTCAATTGAATTCATGTTTATGGAAAAACCGAAGCAGCCATAGTATGCAACGCAGAATAACCGTTTTGGGCGTTTCATATCACTCCAGGCTACAGGAGAATTTATGTTTTACTTTCATTTAGCGTGGATTTATTTAATTTGCGATATAAATGCACGTGTTCACAAACAGAAAATACCTTCCGGAAACATTGAAAGGAATGAATAAGATGACGCCAAAACGAAGGACTCCGTATGGTCTTTGTAAGTGACCTACTTCTTTGTAAACAGAAAACAATAGATAAATGAAATATTATTTAATGCATGTTTGGCCAAGATAGCTTCCAAAAAGAAGGTGATGAATGAGGCCATTGGGGAAGATGAAGGACAAAATTAAATAAAAATCAGCGAATATGGAAAAAAAGAACTAGTTGACTCTGGAAGAGCATGCTTATTCTATCCAAGCAGAGAAATAAAAACGAGCCTACGGCATAATTTATTTGTAATTTATATACTTTTCAAACCTAGACTAAATACTAATTTTTTACTCCACCAAAGGTATCCATACGCAAGTAAACTCACAGAAAAATATTTTGGTAATAGCTTAAAGAGCTAGGAAAATTTGCAGTCAGCCAAAACAAAACATTTGGAGCAAATCTTAGAAACTCTCTAACGATTCCTCATTCAAAATATTTTTATTCATGTGTATGTGCGGTGATATCCCCTCGCTTCACCGCTATTTCGTGAGGAAAAGTATGAAAATGGTAATTAAAATTTTACAGCTTCTGATTGTCAACATTTCAATATTGGTGATATGATTGAGTTTTAGAAGCAAGTACTAAACTACATTTCGCATTTCCCTGCAATTATATTTTTAACAATATTCTTTTTGTAATTTGTTTAGCATTCTATCAATTAGCTGCACTTTTAGCTGCAAGTCCAATTATTATGAAATGTTCAATTCGAGAGCCTTTCTTGCTTTATTCCGCATAAACATATCACTAAGCTCTAGTGATTGACGATGGTAAGCACTACAGGTATGGTGATCTAAAAAGCTTCAGCATGTGACGGTCAGTATTCAAATTTGGAAGTTGCGAGTGCATTTTTAAAGCGAGAACTAAAATATTATTTGCTTTTTATCTTCAGCCATGCACTTACATCTATATATACGCACGTATCTTAAAGAAAAATGTCATACTTAACCCTTATCCGGTGACGTGCGGTCTTAGAGATAGCTGCGTTTTTTTGAAATTATGAATATTTTCAAAATGACTGTTTTCAAATATCTATAATCATCATTAGATTCACATTTTTGTATAAAAAAGATATCACACTCTTACAACGAAACGTTTTTATTACCTACCTATATAATTCTGTTCATTAATATTTTAAATAATTAATTCAAATAAATTAATTTGATTAGTGGTCTGAGAGACCTAACGTCATGCCTGCAGAATTCATCAAGAAAATTAATAAACGAGAAAAATTTCAATTGTTTCTAATTTATTAGGCATCCCACTTTAACATTTAAGGCCTTATTTTGAAATATGGCGATATGCTGACACCTAATAACGATAGTAATAACGAGAGTGTTTATACGCGTTTTTTATACTGTTTTAAATTACTTTTTTTTAACGAAAAATCGATGCGCCTAGGTTACGCATTAAATATAGAGTTTAGAATAGTTTAGGAGATGAAGAAACGTTCGCCTAAGCAATAAAAAACGACGTCGCAACATTTTTATGAATATTTGAATTATTGCGGTCTCTCAGACCGCAAGCCACTGGTAGTGCACAAAGATTTCACTTCACTGTTTAAGTGTTAATGGCCTTTCGCGTCTAGGACTTAAAATTTTACAAAAGTATTTATTTATTTATTTTCATCGCCCCGAAAACAGCTCGTTTAAGGCCTTTTACGTAGGAGGAAATAACATGAAACAACGACCTACACGCTTAACCATGCCCTGGGTAGGGGCAACCTACCCAGGCGGGACTCGAAGCCGTGACCTTCAGTTTGGCAGGCGAGGACGTAACCCCGCCGCAACCGAGGCCGTCAAGAAACACATAACCCTCCAGGATTAAAAAAGCCCTAATTCCAGTTCCCATCACCTTGAAAGGAATACATTCGCACAACACACCTTCACACAAATGTGTCTCGCACATATCACGTGATCCCCTCGCGGCGGAGTGTCAACGGAAGAAGGGAAATGTGGGGGAAATGACGTCATTTCCACTCCGTCGGATCAAATGGAGCAGGTATTGGGAGGGAGGCTGGAGGGGAGAGGAGCTCCCTTCGCCGATATGTCTGCCTGCGGCGAATATAAACACTATCTTCTCCTCTCTTCCACCCACATACATATATATACAGGCGAAACCTCGCTCCGATGAATACCCGGCAATCAGCGTCGCGTCCCTGCCACAGGCCATGTAGACAGGAACGTGTGCGATGCGCTCTCATCCTCGTTTTTCGAGGGTATTTGGCACCCTCGTTCACCACCTCCACCCTGTGGGCCCTAATTCTTGCCAATCCTAATCATCCCTTTATTTAATGCAAAATCATCGCATGAAATACCTACTCTCTCAGTCTCTGTACTCCCAGTCTCCCAGATTCTTTCTGATCAGGTTTATTATGATAATGCAGAAACGTTTCTCGGGTTTTCCACCGGTTTTTGTCGTCCATGTGTCCCGACGTTTCGATCCGCGACTTGCTGATCATCCTCAGGGGATCTTCCGAAGAAACGTCGGGACACATGGACGACATCAACCGGTGGAAAACCCGAGAAACGTTGTTGGAACTGATACGCCGGGAAAACCTAAGATCATATATTATGACAATGTTCTTCCAGATTCTTCTTGATCTGATTACATTTGGTTCTTTCTGATCAGGTTCTTTCCGATCAGGCTCTTTCAAGTTCTTTCTGAAGCTTTTTCGTTTTTTTCTGATTTGGCCTTATCAGGATCTTCCTGATTAGATTTTTTAAAGTTCTTTCCAGATCAGGTTCTTTCCGACCAGGTTCTTTCAATTTCTTTCTGATTAAATTTTTCTTCAGTTTCTTTCTGGTATGTTTTTTTTCAGTTTCTTTCTTTCCAGTTTTATAAATGTTCTTACTCATTTGATTCTTCCTGATAGGATCTTTTAGGTTTTTTGATCAGGCTATTTTCGATCAGGTTCTTTTTTATCAGTTTCTTTCAGATTCTTTGCCGGTCGAGGTGTCTCTGCCTGCCGCACATGAGATCGTGGATTCGAGTCCCGCCTCGGTTGGTTGCCATTATCCAGGGCTCGGATGCTCGTAAACGTTTGACTATGTACTCAATGAGGTATTTAACACAAACATAACCCACGTTGGGTGCACACAGTATAGAGCACAATGAAAGACCAATATTGTTCGATAGATCAATATTATTTTTCACATTTTCTACAAGTGGAATTTAGCAGGCCATTCTTTGAACGGCAACAATTCCATACCTCCACTGCACAAACGCTCAACAATCGCCCACCGAATCAAATCCGCTCGAATCTAGTAATAATAGGGATAATAGATGAGCTGATTTGATTCTGTGGGCGATTGTTGTGTGTTTTTGCTGTGGAGGTTTCGAATTAGTGGTTTAATTTCTACCCAAAGCTACGAAAATATTCTATACTAAGCTTTATCATCAGATATTGAAAGCTCGTGATTCTTAAATACTATTAAGCTATTTTTTCCGCAATGTTTTCATAGATTTAATATTTGCGCATTGAAATGCATAAACATTCATTTCAGGACTTATTTCCCACTAAATGTCACAATGCATTTACCTCCATCAAATGACAACTTGAATCTTTGATTTAAAAAAACATGATTCGTGCTGATAGGAGTTCTCCTACATGCATATATCAAACATCCATCCATTTCTCAAGCACTCACGTTGAAATTTCCACGAGGAAAACGCATGTCAATCGTTCTCATCTCCAAACCGCACGATTGGACTCATTTGAAAATTTCTTTCCTTTTTCCTCATCCTCCAATCGCTTCGGAACACAGTTATTCGTCCGCATCATTGTGAAGTAGCCGCCGGCGGCGAGAGGAGGAGGAAAGGTAGTATCTTTTGAAAAAGCCCGCATACAAATATCGTCCCTGAAACCAGTGCAGATGGCCTGGAAAAAATAAAAAAAGAAAAACGGGAGAGAGAGAGAGGGAGAAAGCCAATGGAATGCAAGTTCGCCGCAAATGGACTCACGAGCTTGTTTCGTTCATCCTACCAATCGTTCCGATCTTTTTTTTTTTTTTTTAGAATGGAAAACCTCCCGTGGCGAATATTCCCTTCTCAGGAGCAATTCATGCAATTCTCGATGCAATCCCGTCAAATCCAATGCACGTTTACTCAAAAGGCATCGCTATGTGCATATACCCTCCGATAGCATACGATGGCACGTGGTCTCTCCGCCATTGGGATAAAGTACGTGCTCGCTGCCCCGCGACGCGGATCATTGTTTGTTTATCGGCAGCAGGTGGTCGCCACGGCATTGTGAAACCGTTAATGATCGTTGCCCGTGACAGCCGCTGACGTCTATTGTCGTTTCCGGATGCATGATCGAAGGTCATTGAGTATTTCCCCCGAGTCTCCATAAGTAGGTACTCCATAGCATAGCAAATCGATGAGAAGAATATTCTCTACCAATGTCATATGAGTTAAATGGGGCAAAATCAAGTGCAGCATTTCATTTTTGTAACAATGCAACGCTTCGTGGTCAAATTAGTCTCGTGGAAATATTGCAATGCCTCATTTAACTAGCAGAAAGTACAACTCGCTAAATTTCTGAGGCCTTAACCTTGTGCAATTCCTTTTTAAGTTAGAAAAAATAATAAACTTTACTTTCTACAGCTTAACTTTTGATCGTCGACTATTTTCCATGCATTGCGTCAATTTCAAAACTAGTAGACGTGGTGGACTAGGTGATTTTTAGCGCACTAGCATAAATATGAACGGGCTTGAACATCAGTGTACCTTTCAAAGTTTTGCTTGGTAGACGATCTCTAGGACTCATCTAGGTCCTGCGTCAAGCAGTATTTTAACTCAATGGAAACCTCTCATACGAGTTAGATGTAAAAATAAAAAAATACGTGAAGTTATATTTTATCCCTAATATATTTCACGTATCATCTATTAACTGAAATTTCAATGGTGACGTCATCCACATAGAACTTTTAGTCGCGACGATTAAAAGTGCATATCATGCAAGAATGTCATATCAGACCAAGATAATTTAGGAGAACTTGGTACGCATTGATGCGCACGGGTACATTTACGTAATATTACGTAATAAGGATATAAATCTGCATAAATATATCATTTGGCTTAACCGGTATTCGAAACCAAGTCTCCCGAAATTGCTCCACGGACGTAGATGGACACAACGTTATTTTGAAACCATTAATTATTATTGTTTTCCTTGACTCTGTGGTAGTTTTAGGGAACATATACGATGTTAAAATATGTCATTCAGTTACTTTATCCGCCAACAAGTCACCGATACTCCGATTTGGCAACAGTATTGTTTAATTTAGGTAATTTAGCGAAATATATATTTCAACGAACTTGAGGAGTTTGCAACAGAGGACTCCCAACATATTATAACATACACTACTCAGTTTATCACGCTTAAATTACATATTTGATCGTTTAGTTGCCCTGATATTGGTCGGAAAAGCTAAAAGTACGCGTTCCAATTTCAAGAAAGATACATATTTTCTAAATGATTGCGAGTTTTACCAGTGCTCATTAAGCTAGAGCCGTGTCCCAACTCGTTAGCCATTAGGCATCATGTATTTAGCCAGCCAGATTCTGGGCAGCCAACCACAAGGGAGCATGAATTGGGACATCCTTACGCAGGTGCTGCCATCTACTGGGCACTAGGCCAATGCAAAACAAGAGATAATCGGAATGATTTGAACAAATGATGAACAAAACCCACCCTAGATTGTTAAAATGTGATGTGTCAAGTGATTTTGAGTAAAAGATGTCGGAGAAGAGTATTTAATCATAATTTTATAATCTTAGACAACCTTTTTGTAATAGTAAAGTAGGGGTATACTTTCAAATTCGTATTTTTAGTTCCGTATGGTTTTGTTAAAGAGGTTTTAGCTAAGTTTGTGGCAAAATGTTAGCCTATATTCCTTTTAATTGGTTTGTAATATTTCAATCGTCTCTCAACCAAGTACTTTTTCGAATTCATTATATTTTAGCAGTTTAATTTCTAGTTAGTATTATTAAGAAAAGGTCTATTTAGTCTATTCAAACGGTTACCGTCTGACTTGGGAATTATTTTCAAAATTTATTTAAAGTATGGTTTACGTACATAACTCAGGTTCCGGTATCATATCTTATAATCACTATAGATTTTAATTGTTGTTACTTATTCCGATTCCAATTTCGAGACTTTGTCCAAAAACATATAATAATAATTGTTTATTCTTACAGGTGTTAACCTAGTGTACAAAAAAGTGTTACATAAATAAGAATTTAGACAGTGTTACATAATTAAGTATATATTAGAAGCATATAAACATCAATAAGCATTATTTAACACGTTAAAAATGTAAACGGTAGCAAAAGATAACATGTGATCGGTATAAAAAGTAATAAAACAAAATATATAGGTACATAAGAAGCATACAAACATTAATTAGCATTAAAATTAACGCCGCCTTCTCTTTAACTAATTTCTCCGTAATTCTTACACTTCCATTAACGCACTTTCATTATTATAAACAAAATAAAAATTAATAATTATTCGAACAAGTCTCAAAACATCAACACTACTTGCAAACAAGTACTATCCCTTGTTGACAGCCATGATGCCCTTTCTCCTTAAGACGCTTTGCACGCTTTGAATCATGGGAAAAGTGGGGCGAAGGATGCACTCCTCGATGCCTAAATCTGGCGGCCGCGTTAGCTGCCTGAATTCCCTCCCTTATGCTGGCTAACGAGTTGGGACATCCTTCCAAGATGACGTCATGACTAAATTCTGGAATTGGCATAGCCAAATTGCCAATTGGGACAAGGCTTAGATGTTCCACAGAAATGCATGCGTTAGATATTTGGATCGTAATGAGTGAACTACAGGGTGCTATCAGGGTGTAATCAAACTTATGTTAAAACAACAAAGTTATTGATTTTTTTCAGGAAAAATTAATATTTTTCGAAGAAAGGCCCTCGAGTCTCAATACATCGGTGGTCTTCTCAGTGACCTGAGCATTTTGGAACTCATAAAGGATCTAAGGTTTTCCCGGCGAATAGACTGGAGGAAGAGTTCTCGGGTTTCCAGCCGGGTCCAAGGGTCATTCTGCACCGACGTTTCGAAGGTTAAGTCTGCCATCTTTCATCTGTCAGTGAACCACCCTGAAGACGATGGCAGACTTTGCCTTCGAAACGTCGGTGCAGAAAAACCCTTGGACCCTGCTGGAAACCGGAGAACTCTTCCTCCATTTTTGAAACTCGTTTCCTGGAATAGATTTTAGCACGTCCGCTTAATGTTTTTCTGTGGCGTTGATCGGCTCAAAAAATCTTTCCTTTAGCTTCTTTCTGATGGGTGGGGACGAGAAAAAGTCTGGAGTGGACACGTTCCGAATGTAGGAGTGTGGGGAAGTACGACCGCAACATGCTTTGTCAGGAAGCGGGTGCATGGCAAAGCAGTGTGGGCAGGCACGCTGTCATGGTGAAGCATCCACTCGTCCACAAGGTGTGCCGACACCGAGGGACGCGTTTCCGAAGCCGATATAAGACTTTTTTTTGTAAAAAGCCGCGCTCGTATTAACACCATGTGATTCAAATTCATATTGCATAATGCTCCTCAAGTAGAATATCACAATGGCCTTTGTATTGGTCTGTGGTCACATTCCAATTCATTGAGCACAGATTCTGCTTTTCTGAATATTACAATTTTGTTCACGTAAATAAAATATGAACGAGCAACTGGTTTCAATTTGCACTCTCCCATTATATAGTTTCGTTATAAATCCACTTATATCATGCACAATTTTTCCAACCTATTAGCATTTTATGGCATTTGTTATGACAATCCGTTCATCTGCATAATATCTGGATACCGCAAGCATATATGTACCAAAAAATGTAAGCAATAAATCACAGAAAAAAGGAAGTCATCGAGGCGATAGCATTGAAGATCAGAGCAAACATACCTTGAACTTGTGCCACGTGAAACTCTTCAAACATATATTTCAGAATCGCTATCGTGATATCAATGTCAGTTTTAAATTACTAGTATGTAGAGGACTGCACACTTGATAATTACCCAGGCAAGGGTAACTGAGGTTCCGAAAACATTTGAAAAATGACACTCCCGGAAATGCATTTTACATCATTAAGGCGCTTAAAGTTTTATATTAATCACTATCTTTTACTCTATGAAGTTATTATAAGTCAAAAATAAACAATAGTTTTAAATATTTATTTATATATTTCTTTGAGGCTTTGGGAAGGATCTATCCCCTCATCCTCCCCATAGTTGCACCTGTGACCTAGACAATAGGGTCCAGAAACGGGGGCTGCAGACATTTTTCCTAGTTATTTTGCAATTATTATTTGCCGTAAAATATTCCGTCTGTGGTAATTACCACGGTAAAATAAAACATGAGGAAGTTGGAGCGCGTCGGTAAAAGTAACAATAATTTAATGAAACTTATGTCAAATATTCTTTAAAAGACGCAATTTCAATGATCCGAAGACAATGGGTTTCTCGAGTGCCGTCTTTGAGATATTTGACGGTAAAATTAGAATAATTTCAATTGGGCTCTTATGAAGAAATACGATTTTTCGAGCTAGAGAATCTGTTTGAACCAATACGGTGTTGAGACGCCATTATTTTGAAGCTAATTTTGTGACCAATCTAAATATGCACGGGAAAGTATAAATTTATCATGAAATAGGAAACATATATGCGTAAAGCTGCGTAAAACTGACAAGATGGCGGCCGGGATCTCTGGTACTAACAAAGCAAAACTAAAACCATAACAACGACTTCGCCTAAATTACGCAAATGCATTTATACAAAAGTTCCTCGGCTTTGAAATTCATCTTTCTGGGTCTTAGACATCGCTTGTTCGCATCGCATGTTAAATCAATATCTTTATTAGAGATTTGACAGATTGTGAATATTTAGAAGGTGTGCAACAACATTTTTGCTACGACATTTGGAGTGCATAACCCCACTGGTTTCGACATCGACGGGCAATTTCCAAGGTTAATCTATAATAGGTGGGAGAGTTCCAAAAGCAATTGGAATTAGAAAAGGGAATAAATGCGAAAATTTCCCCGCTTGTGTTTAGTTTTGTCATTTCATTCTTTCACGTGCATTCTGTTTCAATTCAACCCATCGATATCTTCGTGGAAATTTTCACCTGCATCAGAAATGGAGCCACGGATATCATGTTACCAACTTCAGGTGTGAATTACTTATGCGTAGCAGACTGCACTATTTAAATAAAATTCTGAGGTCCATTGATATTTACCCAGGCAATGAGATCCGTACTTAAAGTTCTAAGGGGTATAAAACCATTACAAAATCGCAAAATATCACTTTTTGAAAAAGAAGTTGACATTGGCTCGCCTTCTTCTGTTTATACGCTACTATATAGGAATTTTAAAAATTTTGTCGATGTTGGCCTGGAAAAAAACTACTTAAAAGGAGATTTGAAGTAACATAAATACATCCTGCCATAGACGTTGCCAAAATTGACTTGAAATACACATCTTTGTATGCAATTTAATTTTTTTCACATACGTGACCAAAGTTCAACACATCTATTTGTTCAGATCAGCAATGCGATCACCATAATCATTTCTGTTTTTGTGTTTTTTTCCTGATCATTTTTTGGTACCTCGGTGCTTTCACTCTCAGAATGTAACATAGATGAAGGGGACATTAAAATAGATGCCATGAAAAACTGATGCCCTTGAAAATTTTTTTGACAGATGTTGAGGGGCTTGGAGTTTTATATTTAGTGGGTTAAAGCTGTTCTCCGTTCTATTCATCCAGAAAAGGCGTGTGGAAGGAATACGTTTTCAAACGTCTGTTAAATTATTTTGACTGACGCTTTTGAACGTGCAGTGTGGGAGGATGATGCCTTGTTCGTCATCCTTTTGCAATACTTGTTTGAAGTGGCATTAATCTTATTCGTATGCATCTTTTATGAAAATTTATAAACTTACGTTGATTTCATGGTCATAGGAAATTATTTTTAGGGAAAAAATGTCTCTAAAATTATATCGTAGGCTGTCCCGGCTAAAATGTTTTCCTAATCATTGAAATATCGATCCGGTTGAAAAATTGAGAAATATCACCTCGAAATTCTTTCCTTTTCTTGTGGTCAACCTAAAGGTTTACTTCAATTATTTGAAAGCGACTGTTCAAAAAATTATTTTTCCCCGAGTAGCGTTTGAATATAATAACCTGCTGATTTTTCCGGCCACTAAAAACTTGACCCGACTGAGATCTCGCGAAGAATTTTTTTGCTATTCACTAATATTGTTTTTATTTCTCACCCTTTCTTTTATTTTTTTAAATTAGCATTTATAAGCACTACAGGAACAAATGACTTTGTGCGCAGTCACGCGCACGAGTGCAAAGTTAAATACACCAACGGATGAAGTTCGCCATGAAAAAATATTTGATTTAGCCAGGATTCGAACCCGGATCTCCCGATAGCCGGTAAGGCGTGTTAACCAGTTCCACCACCAAGCCATTTTCTCAGAGAGAACTTCGGGATGGGTTTTACCGAACAAGATGTTGACATCACAAGTCCACACTGTGGCACATGTGGCGAAGGGTCGTGCTTACTAATTGTAAGCCACTGTCGGGGTGAAAAACCCTTATTTCATCGCTGGTCTGCGACGACCAATTTCAAAGCACTGCAGGAACAAGTGACTTTGCACGCATTACCCGGTAAAACCCATCCAGAAGGTCGCTCTGAGAAAATGGCTTGTTGGTGCAACTGGTTAACACGCCTGCAATATGGAGATCCGGGTTCGAATCCCGGCTAAATCAAATGTTTTTTCATGGCGAACTTCATCCGTTGGTGTATTTAGCATTTATAAAATTACATTCTCAAATATAGTTCGAAATAAAGCCAAAAGTTTTGAAAGCTGCTTATATTGACACCAGAGTATAGTTCAAATTAAATTCGGCCAGCGTTTTGGATTAAAATGTTTCTCATACCTGAGATTTGGTGTAAATATTCTATTAGGATTAAAAGAGCTTCTGCTGGCTAAATACGAGTGTAGATGCTATCAAATCATCGCCAGCACCACATTCTTTTCTAGTGAAAATGATGTGGCAACATTGAAACGCGTAGTGTTGTATGCTTATGAAAGTTTTTGATTTTTACTAGCAAAATTTTTCCATTCATGACATATATATGGTACACATGAAAAAACATTTGGGTTTCACGCAAATTTCAGCGTCAGCATTCTGCTTATTTTAGAAATAATATGATGAAAAAGGTTTTGGGTTCTAACTGTGGCATTTTTAAGTAGTCTCCTCCATGCCGGTGTGTAACTGATTTTTTCTGGAGTTCCAGTCAACCCAGACAATATCCAAAATAATAACCCAGAAATCTTATGACAGGAGTTAACCAATTATCTCCGGAAAAAAACTCCATGCCACCTCACCTCATTGACTTGAACCCTCAAAGAATCAACACGTCTCCTAATTTCCTCTCCATTCAGGACTCAAGGAGAACCAACTTACCCTCCTCCATGTGGCACCAACTCGTGCAAGTCTCACCCTTTCGTTGCAACCGTCGCACAGTGATCAAAGATTTAAAATAATAATTAACTTCCAAACAACATGAAATATTCATCGGTATCGCCGAGTCTCTAAGCCCCCGCGTCGCGGAGTCGGAACGTGAAGCGCGATCAAAAAATTGCGTTCATTCTTGCAGCTGCAAACTTTTTTCCAAGATTTTTGCTTTATACTCTTAAGCTATCTTCAAATAATATTCCCAGTAAAAATTGGAGAACTATGATTTCTTAAACTAAAGATAATGTCTACTTTATGTCAGGTTTTGCCATCATAATGGAGCCATCATTTTGTGACATTAAACCACATCGATATAAACAAAAATATTTAAATATAATGGAAAATGTAGATAAAGTACCATATTACTGCAATATAATGATTTTTACCTCATTAAATCCTTCCATAACTCTACGAGCTGCTTGACTTCTAAGTTTTCCGAAGAAAAATGAGATCGGGCGTGTTTTTGGAAATTTGGTCGTGTTTGGTCCTTTGTATCTTAGCAACGGATGAGATCTATGATAAATGAGTTATTTTTTCGTGATTATCAATTTATTTTTGAGCATATACGTGAAGTTTCATGTCTCTACCTCAAAAATCGCTATTTTGGACTTTTGTCTGGTTTTTTCCGATTTCGGACCACTGTGCGTCGTACTAACAATCTCACTAACAATCGCGGCACACCGGCCGAGTTTTGCTATTTTATTAAGGCCTGGCTTGCGCACACAACACCAAGATTACAATTGAAAAAACCTGAGATCACGTGATAGTTCATATAGGGCGCATTGGCAGACCTCGAGGAGAGCTTTCATTAAATAATAGCCATTTCCGAATATTTTTTTTTAATTTTCCAGTGTGATAATTTGGATGCGACAGGCATTAAATATATTGGATGTACATTCCATGTTAACATTGAATTGTTTGGTGCAACATATTTGAATGCTGATCTAATTTATAGTAGGAAGTATAAATCATGTCAAAACTCGTCCACTGATTGTGGACTTCGAAATAACACTTTTTCCTGACAAACATTATACCTCATTCCAATTGAAAGCATCAGAATAATTATAAACGAGACAGATGTCCAACCTTCATAAAGGTGACCAATATTGCAATGGTAAAATCCCATGCCACGCGATTAGCGCGATGGTTTGTATTGACAGACTATGGCGATAAAAGTTCGTTTTCATTTTGTTAATCTGGATTGGAATTTTTATGTCCATCACATATTGTGTTCACTGGGGATAGATGGAATTTTAACTAAATATGTTTGTGAGCATATCGTTATTCCATTATCCGTGCTAAAACTTAATTTGCGATTTCAAAAATGTTCCCGAGATTTGGTCACTGCGCAGCCCCCTTGACAGCCCTTGTTTGTATTTACTGACGACGCCATTTGAAATTCATTGCGGTAAAACGAGGGGGGTGTGGGTGGAACTGCGTGACCATGAACCAGTATCGTGGAGAACAGAAGAGCACGGAGAGCGCGTCAAATGGCGCCACCCCCCTCCGCCCACTCTTCGCTCTACCAACAGAGGAAGCTTTGTCCCTCGGCCGCTGCGAGGGCGCCAGAGTCGAAAAACGGCGACTGAAGAGCGAAGGAATGGGGGCGGTATGGAGGCAGATTTAATTTTAAATTACACGACAACGCGGATCAAAGGACCGCCGAGTTCCGCCACCGCTCCGCGCTGCGCTTTTGTTCTCCGACAACGCTCTAGGAAGGGAGCATGAAGGGGACTTCATGGCGGACCAATGGCGAGGAGAAAAGAGGGTAGGTTTTAGTGGATAGAGAGAGAGAGACACATATAATCATGTATGAGGGGGGCGGGTCAACCAAAAAAGGAGGTTAGAGTAAAGAGATGTATAAGGAGGATTAGGGAGGTATAGGGGTTTTGGTCGCGTTGGCAACCCGCTGAAATGAAAAGCCTGGCGAGGAGAGAACTCGGTTCAATGGAAGTCTCACAGTAAAAGCACTCCGCAAGAGGAGAAAGGGAGGGAGCATAAAAAGACAGGAGTAAACAAAACCTCAACCGAATAATTCAGTTCCTCTTGGGTCATAGATAAACGCCGTAAAAAAAGGGAAGGAGAGGTAGGCCAGCAGGTTCAAAAAATGGGAGGTCCACTACAAAAAAAAGCTGATAAAAATGTTTCGTGTCCCCTCATACTTAAAAAAAAACAGGAGGAAAGATTAAAAACGGTGTATTCGTCACGAGAACTTTGTTTTTTTTTTTGTTTTTTTTTTTAGCGGCGTTTCCGTTGCACGGAAAGATATAATTTTGGAAAAGTTGAAGATACCTCTCTTCTTGTTTGGTAGTAGGAGGGATGGAAGGCAATATATATAACCTGCAAAGGGAGGAACGAAATATGCGAGATCGCTCCGAATGAAAAAAAAAGAACAGCGGGCCCCGCTTTCATGTTTTTTTCCCTGAACATAATTTATTACGACAAGGAAACAAATGGGGAGTATTTTTACAGTCACCTGTATTGTTTAGGAGGGAAAGTCTCCGGGACATTTTTTTTATTTCTTCCAGCAGGACTGGGGCCAACGGCTGCCGTTTCACAGGGCGCCTATCCAAATGAAAAGCATTGCGTGCAATTATCTGCTACGCTCAAAAAGAGGTCTGAAAACGTAAGATTAAGTTATTAGCCTCAAAGCGGCTTCAAACGCAACATAATTAAAAAAAAGCTCCTGCTATTTCTTCAAATTATCTAGTTATTGTTTAAAATTTTTCACTGATATCAAAATGAAAGAATATCCAAGAATTAAAAACACTTAAAGTACAAAGGACAACATGAGTTAAATCTGATCCCGAGAGAGGATGGGATTAAAAATTGAAATATGCAAAGGATGTATTATCCGTTTGCTTTAAAGTCGAATCTTACAACTACCTTCCACGTATTCATGCGTCATCTTAGGTAACCCACTTAGGGTGTGAAAGATAACTTTAAGCGTGAGTGGTTCTGGTATTCGGCACGGATTCGGTGGATCCTACTTCGATTTTAGGAGGACGCCAATGACTGTCGGAAATTTGCAAGTATTCTCCTCAAAGTAGGACTAGTAAGTGCAAAACTGTGAAATTAACAGTAAACTACAAAGTAAACAGCATTTTAAGAACGAGATATTTAAAGGATGAGGTAATACTACCAAGGTACTAAAGTGGCCATATACGACCATGTGGTAAGGGCCCACTTTGATGCTGAGTAGCACCATTAGTTTTGTCACATGCGTCGTGTTCGAGTACTCTTCATTGTTGTGGGTTCGGGGAGTCGTTATATCTAATGCAAGAATAAATAGGGAGATAGCGGGGAGGAATGATTTTAGGCAGGAGGGGTTCGTAAGTCAATATCACTCATCAGTCTTTTTCTTCTCTTTCTCCGTCTGATGATTTCCCTGACTTTCATTGAATTTTCAGGTTTTTTTGGGAATCCAATCTTCGCCCATTTCGTTCGAAGTCAAAAATCTTGGGGTTAAAACAGCAACTGCGGTCTTTCATTAGCAGAAGCTTGGTTAAATGGGATCATTTGCCGTTTTTACGCATATTTATATCCTTTGCATATTCCATCCTTAACCTCTCTTTTTATATCGTTTATTCCAATGACTTGATTAATTGTTTCTCAAAACTTGCGACTGGGCTCAACACATCGTTAAATAGTTAATTTGATAGTTTCCGCCACAATATTAATGCCGATATAAACGAGCATATGTTTCAAGGAATCTCGTAAAGTAATAGTTTTAGCAGGACTGCACGTGAATTCCTCGGTGCATGACTCGGTTTCAAACCCGATATGAGTGATTGGATGTTATATTTATACGAAGGTAAGCTTAAAAGTAAGGTCTTCAAATTTATTGGCACTAGACCTGAATTTTATTTGTATTGATGTATAAATCGTTGAAAAGACCAAGGATTCAGCTATTTTTCCATGTAGTCACATTGGCGCGAACCCGATACGAACAAAAATTGTTATTGAGGATCAAGTCTTGGAGCAAGTGTCTCACTTCCAGTACGTAGGATGCGATATAGCATATGACGAGGAAAAAGATATTATAAATATGGTGAACACTTTCCAGAGAATATGTGGCACAATCAGAAGAACTCTAAAAAACAAAACTAGAAAAGAAACACAAATAAAATTTTACAAATAGATGGCAGTCCCTACTCTACTCTACGGATCAGAATGTTGGGTACCAAAAAAGAATGAATTAAGGCAGATAGAATCATCAGAAATGAAGTTTTTAAGATCAGTAAAAGGCTGCACAAGATTGGATAAAATAAGAAACACCCAAATAATATATGAACTGGGTGTCGAGGCAGTCACTGACAAGCTACAAGACTACAAACATAGATGGAAAGAACATTTACTACGAAAGCCGAATGAATGAACTCCAAAACAAGTAATAAAATATCAACCATTTGGCAAGAGAAGCACCGGAAGACCAAGGAATAGATGGTAATGTGGAGCCGGAACAGGCTTAGTAGCCCAATCCTGGAAGGAAGAAGATGAAGAAGTCACATTGGCGCTCGACGACTTTCCACATCCGTACGATGAACTTTTGAATCCCGTCTTCATACCAGCTTCCGTCCGCGTTTCTATGTTGGGCGCTGGTCTCCTCTTGCACCTCCCGTCCGTTCCGAACTCCATTCCCCCTAAGGGTTTCTTCAGGTCGCCCAATATGTGGAAATCACTGAATGATGGAGTCCAAAAAATTCTACTCTAAAGGAGTCTACTCCTTCCTCTTCAAAATGCCGCACAACATCTTCCGCACATTCCACGAGCTGCCCCTGGTGCTCGTCGGCAAGCCGTTTGGGCAAACACCTGGCAGCAGTGGCGCCGACTCCATGGGGCCTGAGGGGGCCCGAGCCCCCTCAAAAATTCATCATGGGTGAGAGGAAAAAATGTCTCAGGCTTGTCGATTTTCCCCGGAGTGTCCAGATATCGAAATTCGAGTTATCAGGGTTATAATGTTGATCATACGACTCTTCTAAAATTCTTAAAGAACCTTAAACACACTGCTTGTAAAATTTCCCGGTGCAAGATCCCCGGTTTGTGCCCCCCCAATATTTTTTGTAAGTTGGCATCCCTGCCTGGCAGTGGACGTTTGCGCGGCCGGAAAGGAACTTTTGGCACCACTTGCGAACGTTTTTAACATCTAGGTATTTTTCACCATCAACTTCAACCAATTGGTGATTTATAGTTAGTGGCCACCTTTCCCCGGGCAAGAATCGCATGAAACACCGGTTTTCACACTTGGTCGGAAACGTGAGGGCAATCTCCATGGAAACGGCTGATGTGCCAACAATGAGCAGTCAACGATGCTTCGCGGTGGTAGAGATTGGTAGTGGGGGAACTAAGTAACACAGTGTTGTTGATGGATTGCTCCAAGAGCTTCATGCGGCGACGCAACTACTTAGGAGACTTTACTTTCAAGTTTACCCTGGTAGTAATCTCTTTCCAGCAATTACTCTTCTCTTCAAATAAACTCTCCATGACACAATTTTCATTGTTTTATATGCTGCAAAAGTAAATTACTTAGACCTCAATGGGCGTCAAAACTGATGAACATCTATCTGCATGAAATGGGAGTTTCCATAAAATTCATGGTATTCCTAGAATTTAAGTATCATCACCCTTTATGTTCGTATCTATCACATTTTAGTTATTTTTGAATATTCATGCATTGTTTTGTCTTATGTTTTCTTTACAGCTGGTATTTTTCACTGATTTTGATACTTTTGTAATATTAAACAGTTTACTGCGCATATTGACTTGATGCTAACATATTTTTGCATGTGTGTCCTGCCATATGTGTCGCTTGGCAACTCCACCGATTGGGTATTCTTATGGGATGTCTATTTCGAGACGGTGGAGTTCTCTCCTTAGCATTACTGATGGACTGAGCTCCAAGAGACTCTTCTGAGTCCTGGTATGGAGCATTTTTGCAGGACATCGTCAAGAAGGGTCTCGCAGATAACACAGGCCAACAAAAAAATTTTGATTGGAAAGTTTTTATATTTTAACAGCTGGTCTTTATAGCTTTTGACGTGCCGAATCCAAACCTGGCCTAAGTTTTTTTGTATCACCCATAGTTTCCAAACAATGTGAATTTAATATTTAGTCTTATACCCCTATACGGTATACAGGGAAGTCAATGAGACAATGTGTTACGTCATAAAATTGTTTGTATTTACAACAGCGTGATAATACAGAGTTCACTTATCATCTGGAATTGGTCTATATTTCTTTCCCTTCTTTCCTTGAAGATTCTTGTGTAGCTTTTTCTGCGATGAATCGCTTGCTGAACTTCTCGGTGAAGTACCAACAGTAATCCGCATTATCTTCGTTCATTAGACCTACTTTTTCAATTTTATTATAACTATAAAAAAGCTGTTAAATTCTAAAAATATTGCTTGATTTCATAAATGAACTGTAAAATGTGAATAAATGGTTGGTGATTTAACCTTAAAACCATCATATTTGGTTTCAGCAACTTTAAAAACATAAGAATAAGGTATTTTCAGTAAAAAAAGCTTTTTCATTTTTGGCCTGTGTACGCTCTCAGCTCCAACCTTTTTCGGCCCTTCTTAGCGGTGACTCCGCATTATCTCGGACTCCGAGGGTAGATGGGCTCCTTCCTTTCGGGATTTATAACCCTAACAGCGGCATTGGTTAGCGGTCAACCATGCTTTGTTTCTATGAATTAGCTGCATAGATAATTGTTGCTTAAATTGCAGACTTTGGATTGAAATTCTCGTTTTATTCTGAGCATTTTCCAATTTTGAACGAAGCTCTACTGTAAAAATTAACGGATTAAATGAATAAGTTATTTCCATGTTGATGTTTATACTGAAATCGAGATGTAAGTTGATATTATTTGCAGAATTTCGCTAAAACAATTCAAACGCTGCCTAAAAGACAAAGAATGCAATTGTTAGTTTATAATTTCTGATAAAGAAACAAATATTTATTTTGAACACTGACTGAATGAACTATTGTGTGACCGCAGTGCCTTACCACAATGAGGGTTTATATAAGACAAGGAGTCTACGTATACATGATTCCAGATTTCGAGGGTAAGGTCTGAGTCCCGCTCTGTTTGGTCCAGAAACTAAGACTTCGCTAACCTGCGACCACCGTAAAAGGGGGGAAAGCAAGGAGACGTATATTTTCGGCATTCATTTGCCTGCGTTGGAAAATCTAAGACAAAAATTTGCGGCTTTCGTGTCCCGGCTCAAGAAATGTCGTGCCGCATATTTTCGTCGTTAGTGACGAAACGGATAATTTAAGTCTTTCATATGTGGCCCATATTTTAAGCTATGAGTTAAGCAAAATGAATGAAATAACCTATTCATATTATTTTAATTATCATTCCACGAACATTACACCCTAAGTTGCAATAAACCCCCTGAAATTAATGGGTCCCAAGTCCGGCCTTAATTCTTGGGCATCTAAGATCACTTTCGATTAAATTGACCCGAGGATTTCTTGCAGTTGAAGAGGGCATTGATTTTTCGGTAATCTTCAAAAGAGGGAGGGTGAATTCTTGCTAAATAAGTCCTTGAATTCCATTCTGAAGGAACATCCTTTGGCCTTTTCCGCACGATGAATATAACTGGGGCGTAAAATTAAGAGGGAAAATCAAGTGGGGTTGTGATAATAAACCGATTATAGACGGTAGCGTAGCTAATTTGATTAATTTTGAAGGGTTAATTAGCGCTTGCCAGCAATCCGTTCTTAAGTGAAGTAAAGGCGTGTACCATCAGTGGATCAGAAAAAAGTCTGCACTAATTGAGTAGCGCCACTTTCTCTCTTTGATGAAATTAGATTTTATGTATTATTTTATGTCATTCCGAGGTCACGCTAATGAAGAAAAGTGATGTATTTTTGTACGCATGTATTTTTACCGTAAAACCAGAAAGTAGTGATACATAGAATATGCCATTTCAAGTAATGTAAATAATGACGCTGTGGTAAATAAATTATTGCTACATGTGTAAATTTTATCGTACCCTATACTATAGATATACGCATTCTTATAAATCCTTTTATACGTGAATTTTAAGTACTTAAATATCAATTGAGTTAATATCATATTTATGCTATTGGAATGTATAGGTTATTCACCATTATTATTAGTATCCCTCCAGTATCCGAGCCATATAGTAAATATGCAAAAAAATACAGAGATAAGTTGTAATATTGTAATGATAAATTCTACATTCAAACAATAACAATGAAGAAAGGTGAGGGGTTCCAATTAATCTATAAACACACTTCATTGATGGTAACAGCATCCCACGAGAAAGTATTCCCAAAATCATTCGATATGATAGAGTTCGGCGTAGGCATACCTCAAGGTCTTAAGGCATAATATAATTTGTAAGTAATATAGCAAGTGGCACCACCATATATATTGTGAAACGTATTTGAAATACACGCATGCGTAGTAAAATTCAAGGAGAGCACATTTCTTCCTTTCGGATATATTTTAGAAAAACTCACTCATATTTTGTGAAGTAGGTTAAGAACTGGACTGAGTCTCTTCGTGTTACAGCAATGGCTTCCCTCCCTTACCTATGCAGCTTAATTAACCTTTTAGCCGCGGGAAATATTTATGAACACGTCTGGCGGGCACTGCGGAAAAACGCAGAAGAACGTTCGACCATCTCTCCTTACCTTCACCCAGGTCCATATTATCTTTATTGTCCACTCTCTTTCACTCATGAATGGAAAAATTGGCTAACCTCCGTTCTTACCCAGACTTGAGAGTCCCATCACTGGTTATTTGTCACATTTCATTGCCTTGAGGTAGGAGCCTATCTCTTAGTAATTTTTTAAATAAGCTCCTGTAACTGGATTCGAGAAGTTTAGATACATGAAAGATTTTTAAATAGTATGGGTAGATATATATATCAGCCATTTTCCTAGGAGTTCAGTAATAAATTGAACAAAAAATTTTGGAAAAACTTCATATCACATTTTTTCAAACTTTTTCTCAATTATAGTCCGAAAACTTACAACAAATTTAGAGTAGATGCTTTCGGAAAAAATAATACTTTTTTTTGGCATTTTATCCAGGCGAGATATTTCTAAATACTCTCGCTTCCAGGTTCCAAATATTCCTTACTACTTGGATGTAATTCATCTTTCAGCTCAATATGCTGATATATGAATCCCGGTGGGTCGACGATAACATTGTCTTTGTATTTTTTGAAATGTGTTTGGTTCCCATCTTCAAGGCTGATTTCAGGCCCATGCTATCGTTCAATATTTTTATTTTTTATTGGCTGCACATCATCTTCTGATTGGCCGGTTAAATCAATTATGCATTAGAATACAAAGCAACAAAGAGTGAACATACGTGCTGAGCCCGAAAAGTTTCAGACCTGCGTTTATATCTCAGCGGTGTGCTACTCTTCATCATCTGGGCCATGAAATCCTTCGAAGTAGTCCTAAATTTATTGAACCACAAGCTCTCTGCGATACTTCAGCATATTAAAGTAGTCCTCGAACGCTGGCTTTGGAATGGGCTTAGCTTGCGTGTCGCATTACTCTGAAGCGCCTCATTATCGTCAAACCACTTTCTATTTAGCGCTAATCTCAATTTTATCAACATCCAAAAGTCGCAGTCGGGGCTATAAGGAGGCGGAAAAAGCTGTACAACCTTGTATCGTATATTGCTGCATCAGGTGCGATGAATCCGCTGGCTCGTTACAGCGGTAAAAAAGCTTGTCACCGTTTGACCAGAAACGCGGTAGTTCTCTGCTAATAACTTCTCGCGATCTTTACAGAACATCATCATAATATTTGCTGTTGGTCGTCTGATCTCTTGGAGCAAATTCTTAGGTCATAAAACCCTCACAATTGAAAAAAAAAATCAGCAATGACTTGACGTGGCTACCTCGGCCAGAACTGTCAACAGATGTGCGGTCATTATTAAACCATATTTATCACACTTTTACCAGTGTTATGTCTATAAGTTCGTCCCTAAAGGCCTTCTGTATCTGTTTAATTGTATTAGGCTCAACTATGTGGAAGTTAATGCTCGAAAATGAAAAGGAGATTTCGTTGATTTCCACTGTTTTATTTCGTCCGTACGACATGTTTTTCCTCTATGGTTCGAAATGACCTCAATGGTTCGAAACATGTACGGACGAAATAAATCAGGGGAAATCAACGAAGTCTCCTTTTTATTTTCGCCTTCTATATCAATTCGATCGTCTATGTGCAACTCTTACCGAGATTGAACCAAAACTTAATGATAATTCGTTGACATGTTCTCTCTGCCATTTCAGCAAAGAAAAAATGCGACGAACAGAAAAAGCACGTTGGACATAAACACACGCCGGTCGCGGTCCATGGTGCTCGAAAGATTACCACGGCAATCAGGGAGGTTGTGAAAGACTATTGGTTACGCCCATAGCTCGAAAGATACGTTTTCATGGACGCGTTTCAGACGAAAAGACGCGCAAACGGGATCTTCAGCCAATCAGAAGTCTGGAATCCTTCGCGTGAGTTTGCACGTCGCCCGAAGTTGAAATCTTCCCAGCTATCGACTCGTGAAACGTGTGTAACTCGCCAACATGACTGTTTGCGTGAGTCTTGTATCCGTTGATGAATTCAGGAGACAACAGATACCGAAACAGAAATTTCAAATACAAAGCCTAGAAGCAGATATGAGTATCTTTTGGAATGGAAAGAAAAGAGTTAGAAGAGAAACTTGAATTTCCGATGATTACCAAAGGTTACGAATGTTGATGCTTAAGTAGTAGCATTATCGTGTTTCGTAGCGAAAGATGTGTCGGCCAGATGGGAGTGTGTACGTAACAAATATCACACCCTGTACCTACTACAAATTGACGCTTGGATGAGAGTAATGGACTCCCAGAAAAAATCGAAGAATTAAACTTATATCGGTTAGATGATCCACAGAAGATGATTTGAACACCGCCACCGCGGAAATATTCAAGGTCGTCACGTTTCATTTGTTTTATTTGTCTGCTGCATATATCGGGCGGGAGCCTTCTTTGCGTATGTTCACCTACGAATAGGTTCGCTTCCATGGGAACAGTTCTCGCGTAGAATGACGCGCGTCATCACACGCGTGCGCGCCAGACGCATTCAGGTAAACATATCTCAAAAAGGTAGCTCTAGCGCCCTTGGGTAAAGACATGAACGTAGATAGGATGCTTCTCGGACACCCCTCGTATATATCGGACGAATACATCGACTTGATATTATCTTCTTCTTCTTCTTCCTTCAAGGATTAGGCTAATAAGCCTGTTCCGGCTCCACACTACCATCTTTTCCTTGGTCTTCCTATACTTCTCTTGCAAATGGTTGATATTCCATTGCTTGTTTTGGAATTCTATCATTTGGTATTCAAAGTAAATGTTCTTTCCATCTATGTTTGTTGTCTTGTAGTTTGACAATGACTGTCTCGATAACCAGTTCATCCCTTATTTGGGTGTTTCTTATATTATCCAGTCTTGTGCAGCCTTTTACTGATCTTAAAAAATGCATTTCCGATGATATCCTGATATTATCCCAGAATAAATGAACTTTGGCCCTGTGGCAATGCCGATTAACAATCTACGACGCAAAATCACCAGATAACACTTCAATATGATAACTATTATTTTTTTTCTAATGACCCTCGAATCGACGATGGCGCAGACAGATGATTTTCCCCGGAGGAATAAGGAACAATTCGGACGTCGAAATGGAAGTCTTTCATTAGCTAGTTTGCCGGGATGAAATACAAAAAAAAGATATCCGTTACTGCACGAATAAAGTAAATTAATATGTTCCCTGTGGACAAGGTTTTCGGATATCAATTTCAATGGAGGAAAAGTTTTGTCACTTTCAATTAACTAGAGGTGAAATTCCTCAACACATCGGTTCAACATGAATTTTTTTCTTTGAGGGATATACAATGCAATATTTGACGATAAATACTGCTCGGCGTAGGATAGGAGAAGGAAGTAGAATCGACAGAACACTGAAATTAACTTCAACTGTCTTTTCTAGCCAACTGACTTTTAGGTAATGGAGTTGAAAAGATAAGTAAATTCAGAACTAACCCGACGATACAAGTTGAGGCTTAAGTGGACATCATCTGGGGAACATAAAAATAGACTCAAATATAATTACCACAGATTTTTATATGCCATTGCATCAGAAAATATCATCAAAGAGGGTTGATAAACGAAGCGTTTATCTCAATGCACTACTTTGAATATAAGCAGAACAAGCAATCGTCATATAAATTAGAATTAGGAAGAAGTATAAAAATTATTCATAGTACTGGTAGCAATGTTTATTCTCCTGAAAAATTTGAATACAGCACACTAAAGTTACGCAAAAATATTTTATATTCCCCGAACATTCACCGAATGTACCCCATCACAACTAAAATTTAGTAACATTACAATTAGAAAAGAGTATAAGAATAAAAATAACTAAGAACAAATAAGTATTATAATCCCAAAAAAGTGTAACTGGTAATGTATCTGGAAGGCATTTACATGACTTATGATGAATTTTCCCTTAAATAACACGATAGCACGTAGCCATGCGCACGTCAAAATAAATTATCATTTTTTCGTTCAGAGAATCGATGCCTGTAATTTCATTTGAATCGCATTCACATGTTAAATGCAAATTTTGCTACACCACCTTCATCAAAAACTTTTAAATACATATATGTTCATGTTGAACGTTTTTTTTTACGTATTTGTGCAGTCAAAAGAACACTTTTAACAATCTTTTTCCCCCCTTGAGCTGTGCAAAATACTTTTTTTCCTCCCTCAAGACTGGGAATAATTTAATATTAATTCGTCCGCCCACGCGAAGACTCTTTATTTACAAATTCAATGGAACTCGCGGCATAACGAACTTTCACGGTATCCCTTCGCTCCAAAACTCCTTCCCGTATTCATTTCAGGGAGAACGGTGCGCGAGATGATGATATTAAAAGAAGAAAGAGAAAAAAAATAGTTGAAGGAGGATTCATCTCTGGCACGAACGCTGTAGAAAGAGAGAGAGAGCGCGCATCTGCCTTCATTTATTTTTTTCGGGAAAAATTAGCGGTGTGCAATGTGATGAAATGGGTAGCCCTGGATATATAGCGAGAGAAGGAAAGACCTCACCACGGTAACCTTGAACGTGGTAGCAACGAATGCGGATCTTTAAACAAAAATATAGTTTCATGCGCAAAAGAGGTGTTTTTTTCCGGTTATGATTCGAGCGTGCCCCTCGCGTGGAGGCGAAAAATGGGAGAAGAGAGGCCATCTTAATTATTCATGAGTTCGCTTGCTTCCCAAACTAGGGGGCGAGGAAGGAGGAATAATGAGATTAAGGAGGAGAGGAGGGTTGCAGAATAAGAATGGTGAGTTTAAAGGCGTCTTCGGAGGGTATTTTGATCATTCCATGGCCCTCATCCTAGATGAATATCATTTAGGCGTTTATTCCATAGAATGCTGATATTTAAAACCTAGTATACAAAATCACAGGCATAGAAAGAGAAATTGATTCATAAATATTCACTCTTTGGTGGCAAAAGTGAATAATAGACTATGCCTAAATATTTCGTTCAACTAGAGCAATACCACTTAAGAGAGCGAATAAACGAAATATTTATAAATGACTGTATTACACTCGACATACGCCGGGGTTTAAAATTCATCAAAATTAGTGACTACACAGGTCGTATTTCCCTTTTTGTATTAAACTGCTAATAATACTTGAAACAATAGAAGAAAGCACAGAGAAATTATGCTAAAAAAATTATATTGATCTATTTTCCCTGCCTGCGCCCAGCGAAGAACAAATATAGGGTACGCCTCAGTTTTTTCGGTTTAAAATCCTCGATCCTCGAATGCCAAACCAAAGGTCGCAATTTTACTCCCGCCTTGGGAGATTTTCCATATTTAAGGCAGAGGCAATTACGATAGTCATACGCTATTTGTCGTTAGATTCCCCTGTTGTAAAGACCGTAAATGTCGGTGTAGATAAGTACGTCAATAAATATACTAACAACCTATATTTTTGCAACTGACAAATTTGAAATTTTAAGCATTTTTAAAACAATTACACATTAAATATTGTCATCAAAAGCTATAAATACCTCTTTTACCCGTATTTTTAAAACCAAGACAGAATTTCACCATCAGTTTTGTTATAATTAAATAAAAAAGTACACCGTAACAATTATAAGATTCAATTTGTAATAATTTGCTATTTACAAATTGTGAATTCTAGAAACGAAGAAGAAAAAAATGAACATAAGTGATATGCTGTAAGTGGAAAGTTAGTGGGTGGCATTGACACAAAATATGGTAAAGGAGATAGGTGAAAGAGTTGAACTTCAGAGAAAGTGTGGTATTAATGCGGATTTTTTTAAACTTACCTTTTCTACTTTGAATGCATGTTGGAATAGTTGATTGACATTTTTCCTTTCGTATTTACCGAAGAAAGTGGTGCTTCCAATTCATAGTGCATCAGAAGACCTGGCAAGGAAAAATATGCATTAATTTAATTGAAGAGTTGGTGGTGAAATATCAGAGTATCGCAGACGAAATAATTATCAGTTTCATATCCCATGAATTCAAATCATGGGCGTTCTTTTGTGCAAAAACGACAAATACCTTCATCTGAGACTTTATACCTCGAGAATTACTATTTAATGCATTCTCTGTAGGAAGCTTTCTAGCTTGCAGTGTGAGCAGTAACTAAGTATACTGAGCGGTAACTATGTCAGAATCTAATGTTGTTAAATTACTACGAGTAACCTTAGATAGAATGAACATTCAGGGGAAGCATATTTTTGGATGAACGAAAGTTAAATAGTTTATACAATGCCATTTTCTATTTACTTTAATTACACTTGCATATAATTTACTGACAATAGGCGTAAGGGGCGAAGTCAGGATATTTTTCTGGTGGGGGCACAAGGGGTCTGACAGGTCTTCTCAGATTTGAGATTAAATACAAAATACAGCAATTACTCTAGAAAATATTATCTTTATTTCGATATGAAAGATATTAATATTAAATTAAATTATTGAGGCTCCCTGATACACAAAATAAAACGAAATTAATGATAACCGTATTAAAAATCTTGTCTATTTTTTTAAGGTAAATGCCAGGGCAGCTAGGGATATTTATCGCTTCTATCTCATTTTGCTGAATTTGGGATATTATGAGCGGCATTTCAGTGTTAATTGACATGCAAATAATAAAATATTTCAAGAGCTAGAAATTATTCAATCGCACTCTAGCTTATAAAAAAATTAAGAACGTTCTGATCACAAGGATCACCGAGTTATGAAATCCAGCCGATAATTCCAGTTAACCTCATGGGAAATGATTGGCTAGCATATTTAATTTACGCGATATCGGATTTCAAGTGCATAAAAAGGATTAACACACTGCAAGCTAGACAGTACCAATTTCAAATGAATCTAAATGGAATTTTTCAAAATTTCTTTACATGATTTTGTTTTAGTATCTGCATAAAAATTTTATTCCTGAAATGATATTTAATTTCTTAGCATTTATAGGTTGTTGAAGCCAAACTTTTCCAAATTTGTCTTCAAATTTTTTTCTCACCAAAACAGTTACAATTGTAATGATCTGAAAAATAAATGTTAGTTTTCTGGATGCGGAAAGACTAGTTGGAATTTTGGAGCATAGTGAAAATTAATTGGCTAAATTTACTAAGCAAATTTGCAGAAAAATTTCTCACACAACATGAAAAATATTCTTCTTTTACTGCCGTACTTAGTTAGTCGTGATCACGAGAAGAAATTAAAGGTTACAGACTGCAAAACCCGGAGATTTAAAATGTTTTTCTTTCCTCGCCTGTTAAAGATAATTAATGTTACAATAATTACTGTCTTGATTAACAAAATTAATAGCGCCTCTAACTAGAACAACTCGTTGCATGCTTTGATTTTTTCACCTATTTTTCCTGGCATGGCTATGCTGTAAGAATTATTTTGGAAATTTTTGTTTTTGTGAATGTGCCAAAATATTTCATTAATATTTGCAATATTTTTATGACCGTGTGATGTGCATGCTAGGAGCCTCCTGCAGGATGCATGCTTGTGATTGTTAACCCCCTGCCAAGCATTCTTGATGCGGCTTGTAGGATATTATGTAGATGTAGATTTGTACAATGGGTTGCATGGATCTAAGTGTTTACTAATATTTATTTTAGATGGCATGTCGAAAGCTAATGCTGATTAAACGCTTGAGGTAAAACACTAAACTATTAAAAATTCCATTCTCAATTTACCCAGCTAATTTTGAATGCCATCTTGTGGCGACACCTGGGTACCTTCCCTCGTGAGCACTATGGCCACGAATTTGATCCAACTTCAGGTTTAAAAGAGTTGGTGAGAAGGGAAGATATTCACTAACCACAGAACCCTGAGTAAAAGAGGCAGATATATATATATAAGCGAAAGAGGGACGCACCCAGATTCATTGCTTTTGAGAGATTCGTAAGTGAAAACGTTTTCCAAATTCACACCACATTCACGCGTACCCTCCAATAACCCTTTCTTCAACAGTCGTCACCTCTGAATGAATCATGGCTAAAAACCACTTCAGAGACCCCGGATTTAAGCGAAGCGTTTTCCTTTCAGCGACTCCCTCCTAAACGTTTTTCGTAACCTTTCTTAAGCATTAAATTCTGCTCGAAATCCGTAAATTAGTAAGATCATTCTTTCAGCATGATTGCAGACATTCAACCACTAAGCTCTCAAACAAATCCATTCAATCTCTATACATCCACCATGGTGAACGACTGTCCAAAATAAAATAATCTCGTTTCAACCAAATATTCGTGATTTTAATATGCAAAACGGATCCCAGAAGATTATTAATGGGATACTAGCGTAGGATAATCTACACGGATTAAGGATTGTATTTTTGTAACTTTATTGAGATATTTATTAAGAACAAAAAATATACAGTTAGAAATAAATTTCTTGCCTGTTATCTGGATATTTTATATTTTTTCCACAACATCAGTAACTCCGAAATATACGTGTTAGTCAAAACCGTAAACTTGCCCCGTGTAAAGGGCATTTTAGCACATGCACCTGAGGTATTTTCATTCATTTTTTAATCATGGTTTGGGATATGAAAATTAAGCACTAGGTATTCTAAATATGACCTGAAACAATATTTATTTCCAATTATAAATAAGGCTTTAAGTCATCAAATACTTATGAAGGCGAAAAATAGTGTAATATATGATTTTGTCAGCGAAATATTTTATTTCACCGATTTGACAGATTTTTAAATTATTTACATTCTTAAAATTGAAATAAATAAAATCATATAGCAAATAATAGTTAAGATACTCCCATAACCATTTAAATTCTGAAGTTGGAAGAAGAAATCATAATTCAACCAAGGATCCAGCTCAATTTTACAACAATGAAAAATATATGTGTACCTATACTTCATATAGACTCACTCAGACATTCAGTCTAAGGACCAGGAAGACTAAGAAAAAACATGCATCCTCCAAGGCTAAGCTAAATCTAAGAAGTGAGCCCAAGAATTCCAAGACTTTTTCTAGGGTGGAAGGGAATAAGAATTTTCGTGGAAGCTTTCAGAAAATAAACGGAGAATTATCATCGGTAATATCCTGATATAATGATAATTCTTTTTTCCCCTAATGAAAGCAATATGAACAACTCTTTTGCACAGATCTTTTCCCTTTAAACTGGCTTTAATTCATCACCGTACACATATCCGTTTAAACTAACATCTACGGGTCTATCTCCCTCCGGAATGCTGTGTCCGAATCCAATGCTGCTTTCAAATCTAATTTCCCGAGCCATTATATAATCTACCCTTGGCCTATTCGCCACTCATCCGGACTGCTTCTGGCATATTTCAGCTCTGCCAACGCCTTTTATTGCGCTTAAACCGGCATTATTAAACACTTTCCCCGACGGAATCCAATTGTCTTCTTCCGCCCCAGGATCATAACTCAGTCCTCTAGCAACCCTTATTGCAACTTCTTCATTTCTCAACCCCCCCGGTTCTACGCACGTCGTCAACTAATTGCAACACTTCGATAACAATATTCTCATTTTATACTCTTCAATACTTATAAAATTGCTCAACTAGTTTTTTTTTCATTTATAACGAATCAAAACTATACTAGGAATGCAGAATCATATTCTAAAGTTATCTGTCAAAGGAATAAAACGAGGGATAATTCTCTCTAGCTTGGCATAAATTTGAACTGAGGAGAAGAAAATGAATCTAGCGAGTCTTGAATTTCTATGCAACTAATGATTCAATATCTAGTTATCGATCGACTTTTGGCTCAGAATCTTGGTCCTACTATAGCTTAGTACTTAAAATAGACACGTTTTATCCATAAATACGTAATAGTAATCCGTAATTCCCCTCAAGTTCCTCCACCGAACCGTCGGGAGCATTATAACTTCCTCGTAAGTTAATTATGCTTGTACAAGAGTAATATCATCCTTCCCATCCTATAAAGGATAGCAATATTTTCAACGTAAGCCCGATATAACATAAGTATGTATCCAAAATATACGCGGATATTGAGAGTTGCCCCTCGGCTATATTTCCTAGAATACAAAAAATTTATAAATTAAAATTCAGGGGAGTGTTAAATTATATGGGTCCGAAACTTGGATCCACGGAAGAGGAGATAGGGATATGATCAACTCTCATGGGTGTAGAGGATGATGGAGATTTTGAAGTTGATGAATAAAGTTAGGGATGAGGAGATGCTCAAAAGAGTTGGGGAGGAAAGAACATTACTGAAAACTATACGAAAGAAAAATTGTATCGGGAGCATTTTCAGAGGGAAGGGAATTTTAAATGCAGTAGCAGAGGGAATAGTCGAAAAAAATTTGAGGAATGCGACATTTTTCCATGGAATAAAACTAACGATTTTTTTAAAAGGTTGGCATTGATTTTTACTGAGAATAAAAGAATGAATCTAGCGGATTTTTAATTAAATTCTTTGATTCTTTGTGATATCATCTCAATCAATATTTATCTCAGAGTTCCCTTCCTTTTATAAAGAATAGGCGTGTGTAGTCACGTTTTGCCTATGACTATGTAATGTTTACTTAGGTCTGACTGTTGTGTAATCCATTTATTCCATTAAATGCCTCTGTCCAACGGTTGATGGCATATTAATCTCCTTGTTAGTTAACACTAAGAATACCGGACTTGACACCCCCCCTAGAACTACCGAATGGAGTCATTTTGACTCCTACCTTATAATTGTTTATTTTTGCTGTTTATGACTGTTTTTATTGATATATTGCATTAGTTTATCATTTTTGTTAATAATAGCAATATTTCAGACGTCGTTTTAACAAAAAAATATATTTTTTTAAAAGCGAAATTCGACAGTGTTGCTTTGAAATTCTTTTTTCTTACATGTTATGTTGTTTTAATAGAATTATAATGGAGGAATTGGATAAAACAGCAAACGTAGACTTTTCAACACATTTTATCATATTGTTTGAATGATCAAAAATATTACTTAGGCTACATGGTAGTTGGGAAGATAATTAACTAAAGCAAAAAAATGCAGTTGATACGCCACGCATTTGTCTAAGGTGCTTAAGAGTTCAAGCATTGTCGTTCATTTTCATTGCCCACACAAAGACTTTTGGCAGGTCTTACAATTCCCAACTGATAGATTATTTTTGCACTTTGGTTTTGCCTGGAAATAATTTTTTTGCAGAAACCCGTCAGAAGAATCTGCGGCATTGGACACGCAACGCTTTTATCTACATCTAACATGAGGATCAGCCAACTCTGTAACGAGCTTTTTCTAAAAAGTCTTGCGCGAAATGTTTTAGGTAGTCTCATTGTACACTATCCATGAATACCTGCTAAGTCGGGAGTATTTTCCAACGAGTAGATAGGCTATCACTGAGTAGACGTTCTTGTGGTATATTTGTGATTTCATCTCTTTTGGTTCTTCTATTCTCTTTTATTTACCTTTCCCACAATGCTAGTACCCTGGATTTTTTGCTGTTCAGCGAGTTTGACTGAGGTAAAGTAATTATATACAGTAACATTTCGCCCTTTTTCAGAAATGGTTGCATTAGTTTCAGTACTGCTAAACGGCAATCTGCATGAAGTGAATTACCTTTTCCAACATAAGGGAAGGCATTTGCAAGATATTTGCTCTCCTTGTCAACAGGTAGCCAATATTCATGGCCGTATTTGTCCGGATTAGAAGGAATGTACAGAGTGAAATATACCTAATTACACTGGGAAAAAGTTGTTCATCAACTATAATGTACGGACCAGGTTTGTAACAAGCAATGTAATTCTCTATGAATCTATCGTACACTATTGAAAAGAGGGCAAACTTGACAGTTTTGAGCCGCTGGAATCAATTAGATTTCTCATCAACTCTTAGACATTGCAAAATGTTAACAAACCTAGTCGTTCGTTGTAGAAAATGGTATTCCCCAGTCGTTTGACCAAATACTCTTAATAGAGTAATCATTTGTACCTGATATTCCTCGGGCATAAAATATGGCTATACATGCAACTAGCTCCACATCGGAAAGTGTAAAATCTTCGTAATTTTGCCTGCGTGGTTCCACAATTGTACATCGCTTTATGTGAGTCAGTATAAACGAATCGATAAATAATCGTATATAATACCTTTTTTGTAACAACCCATGAAAGGGAAAGTAAATGTAAATTACTGCTTATATTTCGCCCGCGTTTTGTCTGAATCTTCAGACTCACTAGAAACGTTTTGAGGAATAAAATCCTCGACTTCGTCACAGCCGAAATGATCTTTTGTCTCGCGTTCCGATTCACCTTCCGGTATAGTATGCAACATAGATAGGGCTTCTTCACGCTTTCGCCTACTTCTTCTAGCCGTACTCCCAGTCAGGAAAAATGAAATCCTTGCTTCATAGGAGTTTTGCAGTCCACTCGAGAGTTCACTGGATTCACTAATGCAAAGGACAGCGCACGGTTTTCCTGTGCGGCACCCGGCAGCCAGCGCTGTCAGAGCCGAACGTGCTAGGACAGTAACTTTATTTCATTCTACTGATTTATTTTCCTGGTTCATCAGTATATCAATTTTTCTGGGGAATCGGTATATCAGAGGTACTTTTTCATATTTGAAAATCAACTTCCACGCAGTCAAGGCTGAAATAAAAGTGCTGCAGCGCAATGCACAGTATTAGCGGGCGGCGGCAAAGGTGGGCGGCGAGAAGGAAGAGGTAACGGAGGAGGGACAGACACAACGGATTCTAAACACATGGATTTGAAAATGCTATGAATTGCATATTCACCACTTTATCGCAAGGTAAAATAATATCAGGACATTCAAATAGTTTGTAGATCCAAACACAGACCCGTAAAATAAGAAATGCTTTCAAAGTCTCGCAAATATGGGCCAAAAGGAAAATAATTGTATATTTAAGCCTTTGATTGATTTATATTAATTATTATTGACATAAGAAGAGATAAAAACTTGTATAAATATTACTATTTGGTGAAAAGACAAGCAAAATACAGTAGGGAGTCAAAATGACTCCCTTTGGTAGTTAAAGGTAAATTTTGAAAAACGTGCACTATTTTATTTTCTAGAATTATTTTAATCGCACAGCCTTATTTTGTGTCAAAAATGAATAAAAGTCACGGAATTTCAGGCCGGAATTCGGAATATTTTAGTCTGGGCAGAGAAATAAAAATGGCGAGGAGTCAAAATGACTCCATCGGTAGTTCTAGTGTTAAACGGTAATGTTAATCCCTTTCATCCTTCATATGAGAAAAGATTTTTTTTTCAACTGAATCCTGACGTAAAACACGTATCTTAAAGAAGCATTCATACACAATTTCACTATTTTTATTACAATAATTTGTTGTTAAATGTTTTTAATTCATTTTGCAATTTGCATCATGGTATGCACAATGTGCACATGGGTGGAATCGTGTAGTAAGTAGGCTTGGAAGGACCTCGCATTAAATACGCAATAAATACAGTAAAAACATATATATATGAAGTGTTGGCTCCGGCATAATTTCGCGGAATTCTAACACATTAAAAACTTACCGGCAATTTTCGACAAAAACTTAAATTGTGCATCCGGTTTTAACCCATTAGTAAATAGCGTCTGATATATCAAACGCGCGGGCTTAATTTTTTTTCTGGGCTCCATTTGACTGGCGCTACATTGTGATACTATATTAATTTCAAATGGATGTCTGTCTTCACCGCCCTGCTAATATTTTAGCTGACTCCTTGAATTTATTGACTTGAGAAGCATTTATGTGAGACATGGCATTGAAAGAATTTTCAGTCACCCGCACGGGGTAAGTAAATTATTTTTTACTGCAGTATTTTTCTCTATGTGATGATAACTTTTATCTTATTTATCCTCTAAAGGATGATCTTTTTATTTTCTATATTATCAAGTTTTTCTGCACTATTTTGAATCTGTAATCATCACTGAAAACTGACCGTCCCACATATCAGACGGGACGAGTATTATTTAAACTATTGATAGTAAAAATTTAAAAATTGCAGCAATAAGTTAAAATTAACCTCATTAGCCAGAATAATTACTTTCTAATTGAAATTCAACAAAAATAACTTTATGCACTAATGGGTTAAAACAGCATTATCTTCAAACCTGAGGATGGTTTTGGTAATTTCATTGAATTTTCGACCGGTTTCGATGCATCTTCAACATTTTCAGGTCTGGAGATGACACAGGAAGTGCACGAATCGGTCGTGCAATTCAAGTATTAGAGGGCCTTTTCCTGTAATTTTCAATCTATTCACAAATCATTCAGATCAGCACAAATCCAGAGCAAACGTTCATTCGGAGATGTCCCTGTGTTTCTCTGCTGGCAGTGCGGAACTTGAGTTAATGAGATGACGACGGAGTGATAGGACTTACGCGTGCGATAGCGACACGCGCGTGGAGTTAATTCTATTGGCGGTCGTGCGTCTGGATTTGGCGTGTCGCCGTGATAACTTTCCGACTGGCGGGCGGCGTGACAGCCAGAGGTCGCCCATCGCTCTAATTGGATGCCGGTCATGCTCGCATATTCACGCGGATTCAAACGTGTGATAAGCCAACGTGTCAGAATGCTTGCTTTTCAAAGCATGTCCTTCCAATAACTCTCTCTCCCTCTGAACTGTCTTCCCACGATGGGATTTCGATTGATTCTAGACTAGATTGGTAGACCGAGAGTTTTTCTACGATATTTTCAAGAATTTTTATTTTTTATTTTTAATGATTTTTCTATGATTATCATTGATTAACGTGATTACACTGGTTGCATACCTCATGATGTACTTATTTCGAAACATAAATGGTCAGCTCCTCCAAAAAAAATAATTTGTAAGCCCAGATCTGGCGGAGAAAAGAACTCGGGACACATCTTCAGATCTTAATAATTTGCGTGTAGGATTAAACGGCGTATATGTTTTTGTTAACCTGTCGCAAATGATGAAATTAGGGCGATAAAAAGATAATAACTAGTTACTGAAACTCTTTCAATAAACCTGCAAATGATGTGTGTGTAATGGTGACACATTTTAGCACACACATTTCAAAATACAACTGAGGAAGACGATCATTTGTTCAATTTTATTCAAAACATGATTTGATGAAAGAAATAATGAAATGAAACAAAATATGAGTATCTATATCGTTTTGAAAAACATCATGGAGGTAGTTAGGTGATTAGGGTCTATTAACAGTGCCTCCTCAATCCAGACTTGATAGTTACCTAAATGGGAATATATTTTGCACATTTGTAGGTGATTCGGAAGGCATCAAAGTATGAATCATGAGACAGTTTGTTGTCGTAAGCAAATGTTCCTTACCTTTAAAAACAGTTTATTAGCGCAGAGTTATTTCCACATAAATATATGGGCTTCAGGGCAAAGAGGACAACAATACATTAAGGTCAGGAAGTTAATCAGGAAGTTATTAAGGAAGTTAAAACTTAAAGCGATTATTTTTGAGATTTTAACACGGAAAATTAAAATCTGATTTGTTAATCGCCCTATCATTAAGTGTTTTGAACAATGACCAGCGTGCAAACGTTTCCTACATGTAAAAATACCCTTCCTTCCCTACGTCACGCATTTCTACAGCAGGAGAGTGTTTGCAGCGAGCGAAGGGCGGAAAAGAAGCGACTTTATGCACGTGGGCGCACGCTATCCATAAATCCGGATCTGTTTCACTCATCCAGGGGCGAACACCTTCACCTTCGGTTTATCAGGACATGGTTCCTCCATCTCCCACACGAGGGGGTGAGTGTGGTGGTGGTGGAGTCCTCCCCCCACCACGCGGATGGGACAGGGCAGCACCTTTTTCGCCCCCCCCCCCCACCCTCACTCCTCTTCACTTTTATACACTGCCGTACGTGTGTCGACCGATATCCACCCTCCCATATACTCCCCACCCCTTCCCTTCACATCCATCCTTTCGCACGTAATCCACCTCGCCGCCGCCGCCGGCCTCTCCAACGCCCACCGACTCTCTCTTGTTTTACGACCTCACCCGGATATCGACGACCTAGCAGGCGCACACGTTGCTATAATGCCCCACTCCTCGCTGATGCATGGGTGTACATATATAAAAAATACATATGTTTGTTTATACATATACATTGAGGGCTGCAATCCCTCAGAAGGAGGTAGGGTACACATTTTTAAACATTTTTGTCCTATAAACAAAGGGTAGCAACTCCTTAGTTACTGAGCTATGGCAACGCAAACATTTTCTGAAATCACATTCTTACGTTTACGTCCCGAAAACGCCCGACGTCAATTGTAGGCGAAACAGATTTTTTTAGCACATTACATACTAAAATTTAAACTTATACACTTTAAACTTTAAACATATATAGTATAATTTTGTTACATTTCTCAGTCTATTTCTGAGTCGCATTATCGAATATTGTGTTGCTTTGGCGACGTGGGCGTCTTCAGAATAGAAGACAGTGAGGTATAGGGCATGGCATGGGCCTGAGTATGGGAACTGACGAGACGCTGTTAAATGATTAAATATTTTATTCAAATAAAAAAGAAGTAAAAATATATATTACACGATCCTATGGAGCATCGGCATAATTTCACACAGATACTATAATTCTGCGTTCTACCGTATCTGCACCGAAGGTATTATAAAACTGTCATCTAATTTTTTTTTTTATACCTACCGGGTCAAAATTACACATGGAATGGCATTTCAGCGTAATCATGAAAATAGCTATTCTTAGGACTTTTTGACATTTTATTTAATGCTATGGATTTTAAGGGCATTTAATAATTATAATTGGACGAAAATGTGCAATGGCAATTGTCGGAAATAGTTAACCTTTGAGCATAGCCACACGAGAGTTTTAAGAAAGCATTAACAACACGAGTGCGCAGTTTCTGTCCTCAGATAATCCTTTGCACGTTAATGCAACGCAACAAGCGCAAATATATAAGAAAATAAATTCATAGGAAGGAAAAAAAGTAATAGGAACACAAAAAAGAGGAGGGTAAAAATGGGGCCTGACTGGGACAAGAACCCAGAGCCTCGCCATAGCTCGTTGGTCGTCTACTCTACCAGTGGTTGTAGCAGGACGCATTTTGAATATGCAGTGAGTTTATGGGATCCGGTGCAGAAAGGCTTAATCCGCGAACTGAATAAAGTACAAAGGAAGGCTGCGCGTTTCGTCAAAAACTGCTACGGGCATATAGATAGCGTTACCCAGATGTTAGGCGAATTGGGCTGGGAGCCGCTGGTGACTTGGAGGCTGCGCGCTAGGCTTAGATTGCTTGAACAATTGAGAATGGATATCTTTAAGAGCCACACAGAGAACATAATATTAGAGCCACACTATATTTCCAGGTCCGATAGAAGCGATAACTTAAGATAGATGTTTTTCCGAACGGATAGATATGGGTGTTCGTTTTCCCCCCGAACCATAAAGGACTTTAATAAACGCTATTCCCAGCTTCGTTAGAGCACTTCATTTTTTTAGCTTTTAATGGCTGGTGTCCTAACACCCCCCGCCACACGCCTTTTAGGCGGCTTGTGGGGTATTATGTAGATGTAGATTTTTACCCTCTGATTTATGGCTTTTTCTATCTACTACAATCTCGCCTGGGTAGGTTACTCCTATCCTAGGTATGAGTATTTGCGATTGTCCCTCGTTCTTATCAATCCCGCTGTAAAGGCTTTAAATTCGGTGTTTTCGGGTAGGTGAAGGTAAAATAAATATGATTGTGTTTATACAAATAGCAGCTCAATAGGAATGGCTGCACCCAAAAAAAATATCAATGCCCGACCAAAAGGAAATTAAAATAAAATATGCCAGCCTGGGGTTACCTTCATATTTATCTCGGAGAATTGTTTTATAGAATATTTTCCATATTAAATCAAAATTAAGTGCTGCATAAACATGAGTATTTGGTCGTATGTTTTCAGTTTTCGAATGGTGGACTCTAAGTAGCGTATGGGGGATGTCGGTACCATTCCATCGGGCTCCTTCCAGTCGTCCGAACTCAGTTCAATCTGTCAATTCTGACGAAAGTGCCCCGCAGTTAATAAAGGTGGGTGATCAGATTTCTCGGCATCACGCGGAAAGATTAGTGTAAAGAGGGTTAGTAAGGGTCCACAGGGTGTTGCGAAAAATGCCTTATGTCAGCATTAGATCCCAAATATAAACTTTATACGGCTTTAAAGTATACGAGCGGGCTTCTCCCACTCTTTTCAATGCAGGTTTACTGAGGGATAGGCGCGTTTCTAATTTGTAAAATGTAGAAAAAAAGGCAGAGTCTTATGTACAAATTTGATTGGAATGTTCATGCACAAATTAAGGTCAGAGGACCTCTTTAAACACAACATTGGAAGTAATTACACTATCCTCTGTTAAACGCGTATGATGATTCATACTTTCGTATCAACAGGAGACTTGAATGTGGAATCAGCCGCATTTTGATAAGAGTTATTTCAAGAATGCGAGATATTGTTACAAATGAACAAATGCATCAGTTTGTGCGCCGTAAAAGTCAGGAATATTTACAGGTTTTTGTTTTTTTTTGTTTTCTGTTTTTTTTTGAAACTATTTAAAAACCTTTTTTTAGGAAAAAATAGCAATATATAGGAAGTAAGGTAATCCGTTGCACCTTTTCTGATAAAATCTGTGCATTTTGGTACCTCATTTGTAGAGTTTGGTTGCGTATAAGTTGAGAAAAAGGTATCTATCTATACAGTACTAGAGTCATCATATGCGTTCAACAGAGGATAGTGTAATTACTTCCAATGTTGTGTTTAAAGAGGTCCTCTGATCTATACAGAAGAAATAATATAGAGGATGTCATGCCCCCTTAAATTTCTTTCAACCCCGATCATGCATGGTGTGCCACGAAAATCCACCTAAATCATAAATTTTTAAACATACCTGCATGCGAGATCAAACTTGAGATGTTTGGATAAAAATGCAATCCTCAAAACAAGTGTATCTTTGCATGAAAAAATATTTACATGACAAAGTTAAATATGCGAGTCTAGAATTCCAAAGGAGTCAATTACTATTTTTTCCACCATACAATAGTTGCATCCAATGAAAGACGACTTGTAAGGGTATGGTTTTCCGCGAGGATGTTTGGGGGTGTTTGGTGTATCCTCAAAATTTAAGGATGAAGAAGGCGCTGGGAACGGCTTGCATAAGAATGAGAGTGATTTCCCCTGTTTTACACTATTTTCTAATGTACTGCCGAGCACTGTCATGGTTTCGTTGAACGGTAACCCCTGCAAAAGATTGAATATTCTGGGGTGTCTAATTTCACTGTTTATCCATGTACTTATGTTAATTTTGGGCAGTGAAATAAATATCTTTATCATTCTTATACAAATAAATTCGTAGACTAGGAAAGAAAGGGAAAGGATAACATGGTAGAAAAATGACAAGGTGAACGAAGCTGTGGTAAATACAAAAAGCCAGAAATTCTATTATTATCATTATGTACCATCCTGTCACATCTTGTGCTACCACAAACCAATCCGAGTTTTTTAGCACTAAATGCAAATAACTTTGGGTTTTTTACTCACTTGCATACGAGCAGCATGATTAATTTATTCATAGTTTCGCTACATCGAATAATTACGACTGATGACGAATATTTCTCGGGTTTTAAGGCAGGTTAATGCTTTTATACAAGCCGACGTTTCGGGAGACGACTTGTCTCCCGTCCTCAAGGCTGTGTTACTTTATGGAAGTCCAATTTCACACAACTGGTCCAGTTTCAATTGGTTTCTTGTAGCACATGATGTGACTGTACGGTATATAATGATAATAATAGGGCTTCTGGCTTTTTCAATCTACCACAGCACCGTTATCCTCATCATTTTTCAAACATGTTTTCCTATCTCTTTACTTCTTTCATTTAGTGTGAAATTGGACTTCCATAGCGTAACACAGCCTTGAGGATGCGAAACAAGTCGTCTCCCGAAATGTCGGCTTATGTAAAATTTAACCTGTTCACCAGAAGTGTTCACCAGGAACAATTTAAATCATTTATTAAATACGACTAATAATTGACATTCTTAGCCATTCAGGAGGTGAATATGAGAAAAAAATTACTGTCCCACTAATATTTATATACAAACCCTCGACGAGGGCCTTTTGTTCCGGACCACTTCCATTTTCCGGATTTTTTCTGAGCCACCCTACCTCACCTCTAAGGTCCAATTATTTTGAAAGTGGCCGGCAGTTAATTACGGCCAGAGATCAGGGTTTTAGGGATCAGCCAGCGAGGCGATGATGTTCCGAGGCTTAGGGCTTAGTAAGGATAACAGGGGGTTGGTAGGGTGTTGAGACTTATGCCTTTTCTAATTACCAGCGCCTTACGTATTTATTTTATTTATTTGCCTTCAAGCAATTGAGCTTGTTCGGATAAATATATTTTAATTCTTCTCTTCCTTCAGAAATATAAATGGTTTTTAAAAAATTTAGCGGCAATGTATTTATGCATCCAAAGTTTTTGCGTAGATCTAGAGGAAATGAACTTTTATTTTCCGTTGAATATTTTGTAAAAGATATTGATGTGCTGGTAATACAAATATTCATACCTTTTGAAAATAAAGGAACTTAACACATCCACTATTTTACTTTCAATAAATATCCTAATATCTTAAAATACTGAACGTTTTCCAGGATAACAGGTGGTGCCCTAACAACCCTGAGACTTTTTCGTTCAATTGGCGTTAAAGAAAATTTAAGACTTTATCGTAAATGTTTTAATTCCCTGTTACGTTAACAAAATAAATATTTTAGATTAAAAAAAGTTAAGAGTATGAATGAAACTTGATCTAGAGAGTAATTGTAATGAAATATTAGTTATGGGCTAATTGTTTTCGTGAGGATTTGGGGGGTTATTTGGAGTATCCTCTAAATTGAAGGATAATGCAGAAGTTTGGAAGGGCTTGCACAAACAGACCAAGATGAGTTCTTTTCCACCACGCGTAGTCATTCCATCGCTAGGCTTTAACCAAATAAACCACAATAATGCTATATTTGTAATAGTATACCTTCCTTACCATTTCAACAGCTTGTGTCCTTAAGTGTCACATGCGCATTAAGTTTCTAGCGTTGACAAACCGTATATTCTTTTGTTTTTGGCCGCACCAGCCAGCTGTGTGTTTAATTTAAGAGATGGTAACCCTAACACTGGTTCTTACCACAGGGGTGCCTATATTTCACCTTGTAAAAACTCATGCTTGAGCTATTATAATTTCATGTACTATAATGTGGAATAAATGTATATTATTATTATTATAAATAAAAGTCGGAAGAAATTAAGACGACAGGGAAAATAATTTCGGGCAGCATGATTAATTATCCAGAGGTTAATGGTCTGGTCCTTCTACTTTTAAACTGTATGTGTTCGGCGTGTCCTCTAAGGTATAGGAGGAGAAAAACGTTGGGACGTCTAAGCTCTACGAGGTTTACTGCCTCTGCTGCACAAACACACATATATACTCGCATTTCCTCACCATACCAGTTCCCTATCCCTCCGCTATATGCCGCCACTACTCCTTTACGACGTCGTAAATACGCCGAGCCGCGCCCGCCAAAGATAGAAAGCAAGCAGGAAGAAGAGGAAAAACCAAGGAAGAGAGAAAAAGGCTGAACACATCACCTTATTCCCTTCTACACCCTTACAACCTATCCAGCCCAGACATATCCCACCCTTTCCAACCGTACTATCCATCCCTTTTACTTTTGATGGGAAAAATTGCTCTGCGCCTATCTCCCTCTTTCAAGAATACCTTCCGACCCGACAATAACTACGGCTGCTTCACGAAAAGAAAAATATGTTTACGATCGACTGCTCGAAGCAAAAGGGAAGGAAAGTTTTTTCATGATCCCCCGAAAGTAAGGCGTAGAAGGTTTTGAGTTCTTTCTTGTAACTATGGTTACAGACACAGACTCCCTCTGTCTAGTACGTCTGGAAGGGATCGCGCCTCGTGGGGAGATTGTAATCTGCCGCTCCTTACTCCGCGTAATAGTTCAACTCCACGCGACTCCCCCTGAATATGCATTTATGGAGGTGGTGCCCCTATTGTTTCTTTTTTTCTCTCCGGGCAACTTGAGGCGCGAGTTTTTTACTGCAAGGTGCCGGGTTGTTCCACCCTGGAGACTTTTTAAAGGGTTTTTCCTTCTTTTTTTTTAACTGAGAAAAAGGTCATATAAGCGCAAGAGAGAGCAATGAATTCAAAAATTTACTTACGCTCTAAAACGTGTACCTAGAGTGGTCCCTAAAGGACCTCGCCTTCTGCGGAAACCAAGTCGTTAAGAATACATCCTCTGAATTTTAACGGAACGGATCTACGTACTATCAGTCGTTCGTCACTCATGGGTACACGTTGATGTCAAATGGCGTCTAAGAGAGTTTCGGAATGAAACATGGCGCCATGAAGACGGGAAGTACCTGGAGTTGTATCACTGAAAATCGAGAGTATAACACTAAATTTTCTTGGTTTAGTCAATGATGGAAATACAAAACCTTTATTTCCCAATGAATTAATAAGTTAATAATATTATTCAGGATTTAAACAATGAAGATAAATTAGTAATGTAATCCATTATTAGAAATAGCAAAGAATATATCTTGTTGCAAAAAAGGCTATACTTGGCTCCAGTATCATTGCTCATTGTCGTTCATTCAAACCCACGGCATATGCTGCATCTTATAATTGAATGTTACATAAAGAATTAGCAAACGTGCATATTAGTGAAAAGAAGAAAAACACTCAATTATAAATGAATAATGATGAGAAAATATCGTTTAAATTTTACACCAAGCTTTTTTATGCAAAGCTCGAAAATTCATTCAATGAATAGGCAAATACAAATAGTAAAATGATGAGGAACCTCAAGCACTGATCGCACTTTTATTTATTAATCACATATATTACATTCAATGCCTGGTGAAGCTATTTGTCACATAATGAATTTTTTAACATTGCTAAGTAATAATAGACTTCACGGGACTGATACAAACAACGCTACCGATTTTACGGTCATGACTCCGACACGGAACATGGTATAATAGACCATATTTATGGCATTCTATGCATCATAAAATTGATAAAGTAAGTATGAAACGATATGAGAAATCGCCTAAAATTCAGTGTGATGAAGAATTATACAGTAGAATGCAGAAGGAAACTAATGTTTTATTTGGCATTCAGCATTTTTATAATTTCTATCGAACACGGAAACCGCATTCGACAAACGGCTATCAAGCAGAACTGAATAGGGCTTTTTAATCAAGGACCGCAACATTTATTAATATTTTTATCAGTGACATTTACTTAATGACCACTCTGTTGGCAGGATGATGGGGATATTTGCCCAAAATAATCCTTCTTGGGGGATATTGTTTACATTCTGCATGATGCAAAATAATAAATCAGAATGCATAAAAAATGTTTTATAATGCTGTCAGCTTATTTCTTATTTATATTGCACACGACTAACGTATTCGGAAAAGCTGTTATCATGCGAGACTGATTGAGGCTTTTCAATCAAGGACCTCAACATTTAATAATATTTTTATTAATGACATGAACTTTACGGCCACTCTTGCCGACTGGATGAGGGGGCTATTCTCACGAGATCAACCTTATCGGGGGATATTGCATAGGATTTAGTATGATGCAGAAAAAAAACTAATGTTTTATCTTGCAGTGACCTTTTTTCTAACTCCTATCGAACACGGCTGCCGTATTCTGCAAAATGGTAATCGTGCAGGATTGATTGAGGCTTTTTAATCAAGGACCGCAGCATTTATTAATATTTTTATTAATGACATTAAGTTTACGACCACTCTTGCCGACTGGATGAGGGGTATTCGCGCAAGATGACCCCTTTGGGAGGTCAGGCCATATCCCACATATTTCCGTTTCCCCCTATAACACGCGGGGTGGTTCAGCTAAGGCCGGAATTACGTTCGAGGAGTCGAGTAGGAGGGGGTGGTATATATATCCGGCTACGCCCAGCTCGTAGAGTCACTTAGCGCTTCGAGCTTCCTTTTTTATAAATTCAATGAGGGTGCCTGCCTGTTTTTCTCTCAAACCCTTTCCCTTTTACTACGGAACCTGGGGTGTTTTTTTGGAGGTTCTGCCGTTGAACCCCGGCACGGGTGTGGTTTAATTAAACTCCGAAAGAGGGGGTTAGTGGGTGGCGGGATATTTTGTGGCGGGAGACTGGGGGGAAAGTGTTTCACTGGGTTTGTGGTTGTAGCCATAGGCTATCCAATGTTAACGACCCTTAACCATCCCATTCTCCTCTAACCTTTCTCCACCCTGACCTGCTCCTGAACGCCTGATTTAGTCAATGGAATTAACCGAATGGAATATTCGGGCGACAATTTTTCACTGATTATTTTTCTCAATTCTTCCCACTATCCTTTGCAGCTTTACCATAGCAATAAGAAAAATCTCGATAAATACTCATTAATATAATATCACCGCAGCCAGTGGAACTAACTAAATCAAATATTGCGAGGGAAATTTTTCGCAGATTATTTTTTATCTCTACTCCTCATCATCTTTACCTTGGCAGTTTTACCTTACCTACGTAAAAATTCTCAGTATGAATAATACTTATTAATATAGCAATACTGTTCTTACTCCATGTAAAAACAGCCGTATTTATTATTTATAATTAAGAAATATTTATTTATATTTATTTATTTTCGCATACTACCGAACGCTTTAAATAATACCTATTTCACTTAGAGGAGTTCAGCAAATTATTAACAATTATAGGTACACAATCAACCATGCCTTGTATAGGGAAAGCCATCCCAGTGGGATTCGAACCCGCGACCTCTTTATTGTCGAGCGAGGACACTACCTCGTGTGTCCTTAGTATAAGATTGAATTCGGATTAGGATCGAAATTCGTGGAGCACCACCATGTGAAAAAACAGGTAAAATTAAGATATAAATTCAAGAAATGTGGTATGATTGATAAAAATCATTTAATAAAATTCTCTTTCTCACTATATTTTTTAATTTCGGTTATTTATTGAGATCAGTAGATCAGTAGATAAATTTTACGTCGAAAGGTGTTGGAAAATGAATAGCCTGTTTACAATATTAATTATTAATTAAAGCATTCTAACGATTAAGATACATTCTCATGGAATGTTTAAGTAATATTCTGGCAGCCTTCCTACCTATAATAGACCTTTTTCAACTCACATTAAGGCTTGCTCCCTTTCGTTTCATCGGAAACTACTAGTTTTCTCCTTCCTTACATTCGTATACCCATTATTTACCCTCCAACGCTGCTTTCAACATCCCCTCTCCGCTAATTACTCCCTCCATCCATACTTTCAGTCTCTTCAGCACCTCATCTCAGAGCTGCCACCATGTCCAGCACTTGGTCGATCCTCCACCTCCCCGTCCACTTCACCTTCTACATTCCTCTACAGCTGTTTATAGAACCGTAAAACTACATATAGGAAAGAAATATTTGCAGGGAAAGGGAAGTGAAGATACAAATATTCTTGGCTTGACTCTGTGTTGCTCCATCTCTTCGGTCCAACGCAGAGTTAATCCCAGAAGACCTGTATCTGTTATGAGAAAATCGTGGTTTTATGTAGGTGACGCAGGGAGACTGCTTTCGTAGATGTACTGTAGCAACTTTCTCCTATCCAATTCTGAAAACCCTGACCCATCCTTACCCCATGATACGTCTTTACGTACGTCACTCCAGGGTGACCGGAAGAGTGTTTTGCTTGGTCAAAAATGAGAGTCAACCAATTCGGAAATTTTATATGGCTTTACCCAATTTAGTTTCGATATTACCGAAATATTATACCTGCTCCTAGACCGTTATAAAGAATAACCGAAATAAAATACCGATTTTAATTCGAATGCACATTTTCACTATTCATGCACTTCCAGAACTAAGAAAGATCAGGTAAGATATTGGTGAGCTATATTTTAACTGTCCTCTCCATCTAATGTGGCGTAATGAAATTGTAGTCAATGGAGACGACAACTAAGAGTACGTATCCTTCATGAATACGCCTGGATAAAATTAGAAGATAACGTAAATTATTTTGAGATAGATATCAAGCTGTAGGCGAAATTTTAGAATTTATTTCGATTAAAAGGTAAAAACGACAATCAATTGAATAAAAAACTGCCAAAACTCGAAGATGAACAATTTTTATGTAGAATATGTAATAAATTAACAAATATTTTCCAATTAATTTATGACCAAAGGATGGAAAGCAGGATGATAATGCTGGGAGGCAAGAGGTACCTGAGGGCGTCCAAATTCAATGACCCTCAACTAATCTTCCCTTTCTATCCATTTTGAACTTTCCCAATTACAACCTGTTCTAGGAAAATCGTCTGGTTCGATAAATGATGCAATTTAACGCAATAAATGCTGTTTTATTCTTTTCCTCTACTTTTTCGATTTTTAAAAATTTCCTGTGACAAAATTATGCCATTAGCAAACGAAAGCGTCATTGTGATTAACAGTTATTCCCTTGTGCGTTGCCTTTTCACTTGGGTATGGAAATCTCTAGTTGATATCGTTAAAGTATGAAATCATCATTGTATTATGACCATATGAGGCAGAATGTAACACGGAAGGTGACAATTATGTTTGAATAATCACAAATGATAACTCAAGACTAATAAAGTACAATTTATTAGTCCCGCCATTGATTCAGTGAGCTCATTGCATCTAATACTTAAATTACTGACACAAGATATGAGAATATGGTACAAATTAATCGCATGTAGACACACATGTAACAAATATTCAAATTGAGGAAGATAAGGGAGTCATTTAAAACCATTGCTTTGATTTATGATTAGGTGAATTATTACAGCATTGGTGCAAAACGTTTATGAGTTTCTAAACATATACAGTGTACATATACCACTGTCTCAGGTAACAGCCTTGCGAAAATAAATACAAGTTGTATCATCACTTTCTTGTTCCCTTCTTATATATCGGATTAATGCTTTTCCTATCTATTTTCTTATCTCTGGTTGTAATCTTTAGAATTATCCTTCTTAATCTATACTAACATACTAATTTTGTGTCTCCGTTCAAAGGAAAAACTATCAAGTTATTACTTATGTTAGCAATGGTTCTTAGCTTAGGCAACCACTACTGATACTTCTCTTCTTCCTGAATGTTTCAGTATGCTCTTATCATTCACTGAGTGTAACTTTTCTTCGGTGCAGTAACTTTGCTTCTTAGTACCAAGAGTATTGCACCATATGTGTATTTTAATTGTTATAAATTTATCAGAATTTGCTTTTTGCATTTATACTTGCTACTGTGGGAAAACGCTGAGCATAATTAAAATTCATTCATCCATTCAAATACTTCAAAATCCTTCATAAATATTTTTCTTCTATCAAAGCATGCAATTTTGAAATACAGTTCATGAAAATGGGTACAAAGATGAACATTAATTGATGCGTGGAAAAAATATTAACCGGCGCATTTTTACGGCATTATGAAATGATGGTAAAAAATTTAACAATTCCAGATTAACATAGGGTTTATTGGTTCCCAGAAATTCGAAAACCAATACCTATGAAGGCTAAGGAATTTAATCAACGCGTATTTAATCAGTTTCGGTGTAAAAAATTCATGGAATTCAAATTTAAGTCCACAGCTCTCCAACCTTATTGAGAATCGTGGAATATGTAAATCGTAATTTATACGCCAGGGTAAACAAAGCTGTGTTAATATCAACATTAATGCATTTACAGAACGAAATGTTCAATACACACGACTTTCAATACCAGGAATATTGATTGTTTACCGGGGATCACGGGGATGAATACGGAATTCAACCGTATAAACCTTCGTTAAAATTATTAGTTGAATCAATAAGGCAATGAGACAGTTCCCCTAACAGAATAGCCTTTTCTCTTCAATTCATTGTTTCGTCTACTTTAAATTAACTGAAAGTTGAATACCTGATGTCCAACAACGCACTACTCAGGTTAGATTTTACAACAAAATTAGAAAACGAGCTCGGAATTATCACAGAAAACTCAGGTTACTATCAAGTAATTTAGATTGTAATATCTTGTGGAAATTATGGCCCAAAATGAAATAAATATTGTTTGGTCTCTTGACATACACTTTTTTTTAAGTTTGAATGGGATTTTTACCAAAAATTCTCGTCGATTTTCTAAAAATAGAGTTATGATTCCTACTCCGTAAGTGATTAAGTCCGAAGGTTAATTAGATAATTATTATTTTTTTCTCTTCCTATCTTGACCTTGTTTAATACATGTAATAATATTTCCTGGAGTTTAGATCAACGTATTTTATGAAAACAAGTTATAGCCAACGTTTCTATTTATTTAAAACCATCATCAGGGCTTAACTTTGTACATATTTGTATATATATACACTACTTCATTCGTTCACACGACGACGTAAGGGCAAACATACAAATAAATTCACAGGTAAGGAAAGAAAGGGATAGGAACATGTAATAGAAAAAAGGACGAGGACAACGGTGCTGTGGTAGATGGAAAAAGCCAGAAATCAGAGGGTAAAAATGCGTCCTGACTGGTACTCGAACCCAGAACCTCCTGGTTGCCGACCAGGTGCTCGACCAGTTGCGCTTCCAAGACGCTTAGATTTACCATGATTTCGGCGGGGGTTTATGCATAGTAAACTCCCTTTGCTTTGGCCCACAAGAGTAACCAATAGATGGCACTGGGGCAGCTCACCACTCACCAACAGAAGGAATGGACGAGGACACAAGGATGAAAGGAAAGATACACACTCACACGATAGCAGGAAAGAGACAAGAACATGCGTTTCGGGGCACGCTGAGCCCAAGTGAAATAAGCCAATATGGCCGATACACTACTTCATTCATTCACACGACGCCTTAAGCGCAAACATACAAATAAATTCACAGGTAAGGAAAGAAAGGTATAGGAACATGTAATAGAAAATTGACGAATACAACGGTGCTGTGGTAGATGGAAAAAGCCAGAAATCAGAGGGTAAAAATGCGGCCTGACTGTGTATTGCACCGTATATGAATTTTAATTGTTATAAATTTATCAGAAATTGCTTTTTGCATTTGTACTTGCTACTGTGGGAAAACGCAGAGCACAAATAAAATTCATACCCTCATTCATATACTTCGTAATCCGTCATTGATTTTTTCTTCTATCGAAGCATGCAATTTTTAAATAGAACATATTTTTACTTGAATTTTTATCAATAAATAAGTACAAAGTTAATCCCTGATTATGGTTTAAAATAAATCGAAACGTTGGCTATAACTTGTTTTCATAAAATACGTTGGCCTAAACTCCAGGAAATATTATAATATGTCCGAAGGTTAGTTTGTATAGGTGAGGTTGCAGCTCACCGCGGACCAAGCAACGGGCGAGTCAAAATCTCACTTCCAGGTTAGAGGGACTGAGTCATTTCGCGCAAAATTCAAGGAATTTCTTGTTCGAGGGATCGCCTCGTGACTTGAAGCAGAGACCCTTCGTATCACATCGCAAAAAAACATTAAAAATCCATCGTGGAGTGACAATCAATTCCTTTAGCTCACAAAACTTTAGTTGGGTAAATTAAATAGATTACACAGGCCAGCAAAAAATGTTTTTGAAAACGTTTCTTATTTTAATAACTGATCTTTATAGATTTTGATATCCCAAATCCAAACATGGCCTTAGTTTTTTTGTATTGCTCATGGTTTCCAGCAATATGTATTTAATATTTAGTCTAATACTCCTATACGGTATACAGGGAAAGCAATGAAACAATGTATTACATCATAAAATTGTTTGCATTTACTGTTCACTACATCGAGACAAAATTGTTTGTTTTTACTACAGCGTGATAATACAGGGTTCACATGTCAACTGGAATTGGTCTACATTTTCTTTCCCTTTTTTCCTTGAAGCTTCTTGTGTAGTTTTTTCTGCGATGAATCGCTCTGCTGAACTTCTCGGTGAAGTACCAACAGTTATCCCCATTATTTTCGTTCATTAGACCTACTTTTTCAATTTTATTATAACTATAAAAAAGCTGTTTAATTCTAAAAACATTGCTTGATTTCATAAATTTAACTGTAAAATGTGAATAAATGGTGGGTGATACAACTTTAAACCATCATATTTGGTTTCAGCAACTTTAAAAGCATAAGAATAATGTATTTTCAGCAAAAACTTTTTTTCATTGTTGGCCTGTGTTATGTAAGCTCTGCGTAAAATATATACGCGCATTACTGTGAAATATTTCTACCGGTGCGTCGCAACGGTACTTCAGAGTGGCGTGGAACGAAAGAAAAAGATGCAACTCTATATGTTAGAGAACTTTATTTCACCCACAGTACGTGTCTGCAAGGAGTCGCGAGATCCCCGTGATGTGTATGATTCCCTTGAAGATAAAACGCATAGAAAGGAAGGACACAAGTCACGTTTTAGCCTTGCACAAAACTTTATTCTACTCTCTTTCTTTTTAAACCTGAATAACACGATAATTTTTTTCAGTTCTTTTCAAGCGATAGCTTTGATGGTGGTGGAATAATGACTGTTTCACGAAATGATTTTCCGTGATGGCTCAAGGGATGGGAATCCCATCCATTTGTCTATCACTTGGACGTCCTCTTTGAAACTGAACGAAACTAGGAAGGACCTTAGAAGTATAAATTCCTAATTTTTAGATTTTAAAGATGATTATCCTTCCGATTACTACGGCAGTTTCTTGGGAAATATGCAAGGAAGTATGGTTCTATAAACACTGAGAAGACGAATCGTATATACGCTGAAACTTATTTTATCCATTTTGGAGACGCAAGTATTCGCCGCATTAAACTTGAGCTGCCGCCTTGAAATTATCAGGTCACAGAGAGTAAATATTTAAAGGCGTTTTCATTTATTTTAAATGCATTAAGTATAGTTATGTTGAGTTTCTACTTTATTGGAATTAGAAATTTAAGTGGTGATTAAAAATTTAGGTGATGGATGAAAATAATCGACTTTCGATGACAATCGAATATTGTGTTCCGATTTTTTCGATTATGTGATATATTATGGGGTGCCAATTTAATCGTTGAATCGATTGTTTAACCCTCATATGGATTCTCTGCGCCTTAGCGGCGCTCGTGGTTTTAAAAGTGGTGTAAAAATTTTTCATTCCAATGGATAATTCTGAAATTTTCAGTAGTCTATTTTTTCTGCCTTCTTCGTCTACGTACAAAATTTTGTTTGCATAGTGTTGATAGTTTACATTTTATTGGCCTCTAATGAAAAAAGTTACGTCGTTGGATTTACTGCGCCGCTGCGGCGCTCAGTATTTTCTCGTCGCTACGTCGTGGACAGCACTCTCAATGTTAATGTAAGAGCAATTATGTTTCGTATGAAATGCTATAATCTATTTATAATCATATTATTTAATTTTCTCAACTTTATAAACAAAATTTAATTGTTAAACAAAAGGAAAATATAACTATACTAATTTTGCTTTCTATTTTCACTAAGAATTGTAATGTTTGCCTCGGTATGATGTTCATTCATAAAACTTCATATTTTTACAAGAACTATTCGTACAAACTCATGGCTCAAGTTGTTTTTTCCTGGGCCTCCGACTTAGTTTTCCTAGGGCCGATTATTTCCTCGTCGCTACGTCAGGGACTGCACTCTGAACGCTAATGTCAAAGCAATAATGTTTCATATGAAATGCTATAATCTATTTTAATCCTATTATTTAATTTTTAACTTATAAACCAAGTGAAATTGTTTAACAAAAGGAAAATATTACAATACCAATTGTGCTTTCTCTTTTAGCTAAGAATCATTACGTTTGCTTCGTTATAATGTTCATTGACAAAACTTCATCTTTTTGCGAGAATTATTCATAGAAACTCATGGCTATTCAAAGTTGTTTTTCCATGGCTTCCGACTTAGTTTTGCTTGGGCACCTTCTCCGCTCCGCGTCCACGTTACTGCCGTGGTGATAGTCAGCTTTGGGTAAATACTAGAGTGACTCTGTTTAGAATTACTCCAAGCAGCAATTCTAAGAAAAATTTAACACAATGCATTATCCGAATTCGTAGAATAATGCTTCCTCACCGTTGGGTGAATATTTCTCGCTGAATGAGTAACTGTAACTTACCAAGAGATTCAGAAGTTTCACCGACTACCGTGAAGAACACATCGCACAGTTATTGTTATATGTCTTGTACTTTTCATTCGAAAAAAATCCCTTTGCGGCTACGATAGTCTATACAAAATTGCTGGCGTTTATATAGCTACTGATGACGTGACAGTTTACCATTGAGGTGAAATCAAGATAACTACCCAACTAATTTCGTGATAGAAAATAATTTCTCTTTCCTGACGATGAGTTTAGACTTTACATGGTAAAAATCGTTTCATTATGAATAGATGAAAAGACAATTTACCATGAGGTGAAAATTTGTAAACATATATCTCGTTTCTATGTGTACTGAAATGTACAGATGTTTTATGCATTGGGGGTGTTACTAACGTAAAGGGATGAGTGAGAAGGAGAAAGGAGAAGGAATGCCAGGAGGTTGTTTTGAGGTGAAGGGGCGGTAGTGTGTAGACTGCCAAGGATCGGGGAATACCCAGATCGTTAGGACAGGTAGGAGTAGAAAATCCTTATCGCAAAAAAGGTTGGGAGTGCAAGGAGGCAATTAGATACAAAAGCCTGCTTTTTCTTCATCCTTCTAACGCTGCATGAAGGACAGGGAACAAAAGCCTTGTCAAAACGCCCCGCGGTGGCCCTCCCTTCATTCCAAGAAGGTCCAGCTCGGTGGGTCATTAGGGTGGTGAGAAGTTCAATCAAGTTTTGTGGGAGGGGGTAAGAAGGTGGTGAATGACGAATAAGGGAGCTTAGTGGGAAAGTATGGAGAGTCTCAATGTTTGGGTCAGTGAAACGCTAAGAAAGGAAACGGAAAGAAAATTTAAGGGAAGTCCTTCCAAAGTGAGGGTATTTTTGTCACCCCAGAGCATATTATCATCAGTTTCTCACGCAGATTTGGACGAAAAAAAGGCAGCTGCTCATTCTCCTCTACCACCAATAACACATACTTCTAAGAATTTATTTTTTTTGGACTTCCCACCAATCCAGGAGTAAAACCTAATCTTATGCACTCCCACGCAAAACATTTACCCGTCCATATCTAAGGAAACCTTTCGCTTGGGCTACACGTCCCCAGTGGGGGAATGGGGCTCCGTGGTAGGAAAAGAGTACCGACTCTTCTAGCTCCATCTCCAAAGAAGCGTTGAGTTCTTTGACACGCCGCTTATCATCCCATATTATTTATATTTCAAAAGCCATAAGACTTGATTTTTTTAATTTCAGGACATAAGCTCCCAGAATATTCGTAAGATTTGTCTTGATCGCCAGAATCTTGTAAAAATCACGAAAAATACACTCGTCTCTTCACACTTAGCCTACATCTGTTCCGTTTAATAACTTATCTATTAACGTTTAATAACTTATCCTTCTATATACACTGCAAAGATATAACATATGGGTGGACGCATTGAAGCAAAATTATGTCATATGGGCATAAACGAATTTTATTTGGTCATCATTTTTAGCATTTAGATACATAAAATTATAAACAATATAAACATTAAAAAGCGGAGTTTGCCGAGCTCTGCATATCAGAAAAATATTTCAAACAACAATTACTCACGAAATTAAAACTTTCACTCAAAAATAACATACAAAGGGAACTGAAATAAAGAGCATTACGGCAAGAAATGGAAAAGAATGCAGCGTTCAATTTTTTTTGTTATTACTTCAACAATAAGGGTTTAAATCTAGCAAAACACGGTAAGAAATAAAGATAATAGATGTATTTACCATTATCAATCAAAAAATTTGTAAATTCAGGCTAACTTTGAAAGATAATAGCAAAAAATGACGCGGCGCCGCTGCGGCGCCGAGAATCCAACGACGTAACTAATTTTGTAAATCCATATGAGGGTTAAGCTTGATCTTCACTTGAAAAAAATCTGCGGCACTAGTTGTTGTTTTTATATATCCCTAATCGCGTGATAATCAAGTACCGGTGGCTACATTTTGATATAGCAATTATATCGCAGTATATTTGAATTGCTAGTGATAGGGAAAATTCGTATGGAAAAATTGTATGATATCCTTGCGATTATCCAACACAGAATCGGTATAATCGTATGATTTGCTACCTGCACATAATCGGTAGAATCAAATGATACGTTGCCAATACATATTCGGTAGAATCATATGATTCGATGCCTTCTATAAAATCATATGATTCGTTGCCTTCACATAATCAGTTGAATCAAATGATTCGATACCTACTAAAATATTATATGATTCTTTGCCTACTAAAAAATCATATGATTCGTTTCCAGCACATAATCGGTAGAATCACATGATCCGATGCCTACCAAAAATCATATGATTCGATGCCTACTAAAAATCATATGATAATATGCCTGCTAAAAACTCATATCATTCTACATATTTTCAAAGTAATCGATTATGCCTTTCCAATTGTTACACTGAATCACTGCTCGGGAACCGATGAGCATTTGATGGCGGATTTTCGCCAATCTCTAATGTTAAATATTCTCAAAGGCTTACTTGTTAATTCAAGGATATAGCGTGTAATTGAAGCAAGTACTATTACGATATTATCATAATTCTTCTAGCCAAGCTGGAAATATATACCTTGTAAGTACATATTTTTAAGGTGTTCAGAACGTTGCAGTAAAAAGGTTATATGATAGAAAAATTTTCAAGAGCATTTCTACAATTAATAAACTAATAGGTTATTTATATGTATTTATCCTATTGTCTGTGGGAACGTGTCAATCAATTATTTAGGTTTTTTTGCTGTTTGTTTTTTCCCTGCTATCGGAAACCATGCCTAGCGCCATCTTTTGGCCAAAATATTAAGCAGTATCGTGAATCCCTGCCGAAAGCACTTGTGTTAGCAAATTTTTTTTATCATGATGGTGTGAGCATCTGCTCTGAAACCAAAAGGTCCGCTGTTCGGTTACTGGTTATGGTGTAATTTTTCCCTCTTTTCGGCCACGATACCACCATCACGCTGATACTGCCAGCGTAACGTGTTCTCCTAAAGCTCCTATACATTAATCTCCTATATTTCTGTTTCACCTCCTATTTGCATTAATGTTTGCATATCCGCTTATGTCAATGTCATGTGCTTGTGTTAAAACATATTGGTTTCACCTTCTTGCTGTATTTTTTACTGTTGTTTATGATTGCATACTCTCTTATGGCGACCTTTGTGAATGTGAATTAGGTGTGAGTCATAGATGCTCACAGACGTAGGCATAATTCTCAGGAACTAGGCCGCATTCGTGCACGTTCTCGGATCAACGGAGAGGAACGTGTCTGCAAAAACCTCAAGAGCACGCACGCATCACGGGTAAAAAAAAGGCATCACCAGAAGATATACGCGGAGAAAGGATAGACGTGAGCAACACAGAGTTTTGCGACGAAGCCCACCTTCGTTCCATATCTATCACCACCCACGCGGCTCTCCCCATTCATTATTTCGCTTTCCGGCAGCTGGGAATTGTAGATCTGGGCCTCGCAGCACGATCGGTTCAGGCTGCAAGGCTGGAAAGACAGTCCCTTGGGTGTCAGCTGCTCGAAGCCAGCTCCCTCTGCGCTAATGGTCGGGACAACAGGGACAGGGTAAGCGGGTGAAGCTCCCTTGCCTACTGCCTTCATTTCAGATCCGACACGACCGTTCCTGGAAATACAACGCATGTGAAGCCACACATCGTCTTCTTAGACGACCGACTTTTCCTTCGCAACTGTGCCTTGCCCTTAACCCTGAGCTATTTGCGCGGTTTTTTTAGACGTTAGTACTCGCGTAGGGGATAACCTGACCCCAAAATTATTCATTTAATTTCTTATTAACGACTCATAATTTGTCAACACCACCATCCCTTTTAAAAAGTTTAAATTGTTTCCAACGGTTGTAGGCTATTATATTTTGTGGCATTTTACACTTTCCCGGCGAAAAACATGTAAAAAATCTTCTCGGGATACCGCGCGGGTAAGATAATATAAGAACGCCGACGTTTAGCGTACCGACTCGCTACTAGAAAAAAAATAATAAAGCAATAAAATAATAAGTAGCCTTGGGAATGGGTAGCGAGTCGGTACCCGGAACGTCTTACATAATCTTACCCGTCTATCTTCACTTCTTTACCGTATCAAAGTCCATTCAATCTTCCACCTCTGTGAATACTTAGCCTTTCAGACGTGAAGATATGTAAAAACAAGGTAAAGGGTTGCAGTACTTGGCGGCGGACTGTGGGCGGAAAACGGGACATTAACTTTACCGGAAAAACTGGCTATGGCGGAAGATTTTTTGGATAATTGTGCTCAGATCCACCAGTTGCTGACTGAATAATGTGTTATTCATGTAAAACATGGAGTATAGAATCTATCACCACATACACTGGAAGCGGAAAGTTCACTTTTGAAAACTGAGAATAGGACTCTGGCCCCGTAAGGAGAGGACACTTGCCCCACGTGAGGGGCAAGATTCCTATTTGTTTTTCTATTACATATTGAAGAATAACGGCACTTCTTTATTTTTCTGCAGCAGGTATTGTAGTAATTTTTACCGTGAACAAATTGTGTGACAATAATTTTTATTCTTTGAACCTGAATGCATAATTTTTTTAAAGTTTGTAAGGTGCGTACTCTTGTCCCTAATTCCCCCATAGGTCTTCAGTAATATTGCTTTAATTTTGGTTCAATATCACTGTCCTTAGAAATACGATTTCGATGGTCCCGTACCCTGGTTATTTCGAATACTTACAGCGTGAAGGGAGCGCGGTCAAAAGAGCAGCACACTACAGAATTTGCTCCTGTAAGCAAGTTTTCGGCGGTCATGCTAATACAACTGAGAACGAGGATCAGGGCTTGCTTAATGGGCTAATTAACACAACTGCTGGTGAATTGATACATTTTTACTTGTATATAGGAGAGGAGCTTCTCGAGCTGCACTCGAATTGATCCTTTTATTTGTTAAACGGAGTAGTTACAAAGAGACCTTAAGAATACAGTCGCAAAACATGTCTGCTTCACAAACTTGCTGGAATATTAGCTTCAACGTTGTAAAGAGCAAAGAGAATAATATTTATCTCAAAAAAGTGAACGTATATCGTCAATGACACGCAAGCACGAAATTATATTTCCTGATGTGTAAATTCTATACTGCTACGAGACAAATAAAGTCTGGTAAAATTTTCACAGAATTTTAAATGCATGCCACTGGTTACAAGGAAGGAGTCCCCCATATGCAGCATGAAAGAGATCAATACTTATTTAGTCAAAACGAAAACGAAACGAAAAGTTTTCAAAAAAGTTTCCAATAATTCGGTATGCACGATAAAATCCTCCCTGGAATAAAACAACGTCAAAGTATCCTAAAGCAGAAAGAATCCTTCCGGCGGGAGCACCAACATGGCTACTGAGCGAATCATCCACTAGCTAGTAATGCATCCACGAGTTTCCGAGAGGCGAAAAAGGCCGGACGCAGTGCCCGTACGTGTTTTTATTTCCACGGGATCAACTCGATACACACGAGAGCTTGGTTAGGTTCTGGAGAGGGTAAATCGCCGCATCATCAGGAAAAACGACAGCCCTGAGTCATTCAGCCAATCCTTCCGCAGGGAGGCAACAACTCCATTCGAAGCGAAACTGCCGAACGAATTAATCGCTGAGCTGATCGGGCTTATTGGACCCTTTTACCCAATCCATCCTCCCTCCTCCCTCGCCCCAACGGCTGGCTGCCCCTGCTGCGTCGAAAAGCCCGCGCACTTATATCTTACAAACGCTCTCCATCAATCAAATTCCCCTGTAGGGGAGGAAGGGCTTGATTTTGTCCAACTCACTACCTATTCTCCCGCGTCACATAATCTACAGCTACCGGTTTTCAAATACGGTCGTTACGTTTCTATGAAAGTAGAGCTATAACCTTTATCCGGCACTAAGTTTAGATACAGCTCTATTAGAACTTACAGTAATCGCGTCCGATCTACATGACCGAAGAGGTTTTCATAATGAATATAACTTTACACTAAGTGAAATAATTTTGTGATTTGCGTCCGATTTAATCTCTAATCGCTTAATAATGACACATATTGCATGTACATGCGAAGAAAAATGGCATGGAAAGGTCGGAATTGTCCAAATCGTGGAAATCGTCCGATTTAATGTAATTTCAAAACATACCATTCTCTTCCTTTCCATGCCATTTTTCTTCCCATGTTTTTGCAATATGTGTCACTATTTAGCGTTTTTACCCAAAGCAAAGGTTAGCATATTGATAAATACCGCTCTTCGACTCGTTGCGAGAGTATGTGATACAATTTTGGTATGCGAAGACAGTGGTTGCAAATTATCTCAAAAACTATGTACAGTAGATTCCGTTTAATGGGTCCACCGGTTACTTGGGGCAGCCGCTTAATTGGGGCATATCTTGAAGAACAGAACCCAATAAAGGAATATTCCAGAGTATTCTCTGCTTAATTGGGACAGCATGCCGCTTTATTGGGCCATGAGTCGGCGACATAGACTCTATACTAGCAACGAAATTAATTTTTTTTGTTTCAGAATACTAATTTTATATTTTCCTCCTTTGATTCACTCTTATTTTTCACAATTAATCCTATTCTTGCCCTATTTTGAAAGCTCTTGTTGTTATACTATCCGCAAGAGGATAGGACTTTTCTTTAATAGGAGTTAGTGAAAGACATTCATTCAGCGTCGCCCGAGGCTGTGAAAAATATTTTTAACAAAAATGTTATAATTCTTAAAAATTATAATTAATTAACCAATCTCAATGATTTATTTATCAAATTGATTGTTTAATAAACTTACGTTGCATTGTAAACATTCTTTAGTCTTCTTTCCATCATTTCAACATTTGTTTATGCCCATATACAGGATAGTTCGCCTAATTGGGGCAGCCGCTTAATTGGGGCAAAGTGCACAAGACCTCATATGTCCCAATTAACCGAAATCTACTGTATTATAATACCTACTGAATCCTATGGAAAAACGGTGAAAATGCTTAAAACAGTTTCAATTTCATATAAATAAAAACCAGAATTATTTCTAATCATGCAATTTAAATTCTGTGTCAATATGACCCGAAGTGAGTAGTTACACCATCTCATTATCTAACATTATCATAACATATATAACATTATCATAAATTATATTATAACATTATCTCACGCGATTACTAAAGGATTAAAAGGGAAATTGTAAGCAATGTTGTAAACATTGCCACAGTTGACTTCATGTACTTAGCTCAAACTTACAAGCTAGTAGGCAGAATGCATATAATTGAAAACTTAAAATAACAGTGATTTCATGTATCTATTGCCGCATTACACAGATGCTAAAGTAATTAGGCTGGGAGCCGCTAGAGACGTGGGGACTGCACTCAAGGCTTAGATTTTTTGAGTAATTGAGGGAAATTTTTTTCAGAGCGACAATGAGAATACTACAATAAAACTCCACCATATCCCCAGACCCTACATAAACGAATAATTAAGGGATATTTTTTGCCGAACGGATAGGCATGGTATTTCGTTTTCACCCCGGACAATAAAGGACTTTAATTGATACTAGGCGGAACTTCTTTAGAGCCATTCGCTTTAATTTGCCAACTGCTGGATGCATACGCCAATTGTGGCGGCTTACAGGTTAGTATGTAGATTAGGGTGGTCCTTATTTTTAAAGTTTTAGAATTTCTTTTGGGACGCCACAAAGTTTTGTTCCATTTGGTGAGAAAATGAATCATGAAAATTATTTTTAAGCCAAAGATTTTGCGAACATTCAGGCTGAATTTAGATAGAAGCACTTAGATATAAGATTTAGATATATAGAGAATAAACCACTGTTACCAAGCCCATTTTGGCAACAAACGAAGATAAATATAGCATTCAAGGTTATATTGACGAAGTTTAAAGCTCATCTAAAAAAAGTTATGCTTTTATGATGAGTGAGAATGATCAACAAACATTAAGAGTATGCAACCCGCGTGTCACCCAAATTCTCTGACTGGGGTGGCGCGCGCTCACTCTCAATGCGATATCCCGGGAACCAAAGTGCAGAAATGAAAGAAATTTGAGAAGATAATCTTCCAATGTCTAGCGAGTCGTTGTAGAAGATAAAAAAGTGATTGAATAATCCCAGAGTGACATCATCTTCAGTTATGCCCGAAAAACACCCAAAAATACCAAAATTTCAAAATGTTAAGTGCGATGCGGCACGTTTTCCCGGTATCCGATTGCAAAAATAACTCTCATGATTTATCGTCTCACCAAATGGAGCAAAACTGCGGGGTGCCCCAAAATAAATTCGAAAACATTATAAATAAGGACCACTCTAACGTACTTAGATAGTATTGGCAGCAAAAGTAAAATACACATAGAATCATGTGTTACAGATGGCCCTCCCGAAACTTACAAGCCCTAAAACTCTACCAACTTCATACATCGATCACATTTTGAAATCGGGGCTGAGTGTCCAAGTTTTGTCAAATCGCAAACCGTATCTCCCACGTCATATCACCAATATCTACCGGTTCTGAAATAGGATTATGCAGTGTGCAAATACGTGGCAGTTTATTTGCCTTTCCAAATTAAACACTGGTACATATTCCCCTATAAGATTAAAAAAGTTATACATCTAACATGTTTACCTTCTCCCTTAAACGTGTCGTCCAAAAACTAGAATGGATATTATTAAAAGGTTCAACAAATAATTCTGAATATTTATTTCTCTGGTGAGTGAAGGTTAAATACAGACAAAACAATACTTTTCTTGCAAACTTATACATTACCTGCCATACAATATTTAAGTGCGCAGTGTATGGAAACTAAAGGTCCACCCGATTATTTTTCTTGCGATTACTATCCTTCTATGTCTACATTTCGTTCAAGTGAATTCTGGAAAAATAGCAGCAAACGTCTGAAAAACATCCATTGAAGCATCCTACAGCTTTACAAACGCAATTTTTTAAGAAAAAATTATGCTCTCAAACAACATTTCATTTTTCCTGAAAAAAATAAGTAATGAATATGGATGAATGATGGTGTGTCAATGCTCCTCCCGGAAAATTTGGACGCACTGATTTTGGCCGCAACTGCTTGAGCGCAATCGTCGTAAAGTTTATAATCATGCAACGTTCTCCATCAGTTAAACTCTAATGCTGAGGTGGAAGGTAATTTTGTTGTTGATCGTAATTTCGTCCAACTCTTGTTGTTTCTCTCTCTCAAATAACACTTCCGTTGTAGAAAAGTTTCTCGGGTTATCCACCGGTTGATGTCGTCCATGTCTCCCGACGTTTCGATCCGCGACTTTCTTAATATCCTCAGGGGATCTTCCAAATGAGGATGATCAGCAAGTCGCGGATCGAAACATCGGGAGACATGGACGACATCAACCGGTTGAAAACCCGAGAAACTTTTCTGCAACTGATACGCCGGGAAAACCTAAGATCATACCCACTTCTGGTTCATAAATTTTGGATGTGCCAATAGCAATATGGCACCTCATTTTTCCATTTGGTTCCCAGACAAAAAATTGTTACCTGAAAAAACTTTGAACTAGTTTCAAAATTACAAAATTCTTCGTAAGGACAATATTCTGGCTCGAGATAATTGTATTGAAGTATTAAAATATCTAATTGATAAATTGCGACTATGCACCTCTACAAATAACCATTGAAGAAAGAGGTCCAGAAAATACATGAAGCGTGCAAAATGTGAATAAGAATGATAATGGAGAAGCTGAGACGATCGAAGAGGAAAAGGAAGGATAAAATGCCCGATAAAGTACACTAGACATGGTGTGATGGTGTGCTTAGAGTAAACCTATAGAGGAGATAAGGAGGAGATAAATGGTTTGGGTGAAGCGAATGACAAAGGAGAGGTTGCTAAAAACCGTGTGTAGGGGTAGAATGTAAAATAAAAGCAGAAAGGGGATACAGGGAATATAACAATGGGGTATATTATATTTAATTATGGTCTGGGCTTCCTATAAAGGGGAAATATTAACTCATATCTAACACAATTTCTGCTCGATCAATGAAAATAAAAATATACCAGGCATAATTCCCTTCGTAAAAAGAAGAAAAAATATGAAACCATATATAAATTACCCCAAGTACATAACGAGTAGAAGAGCAAAATCAGACAATAATTACCCTGATAATTAGTATTAACATACCATGAAAATAAATTTAATTCATTGACGAGGTACTCACTGAGGTAATAATAAAATAGTTTTATTTGAAAATAGACAAAAAATAGGCACTTTTATTAAGAATGACAGTAAATTATAGATAATACAGCCAGACGTAAGAAAGTATTTAAAGTCATGTATTTGATAATAGCCGTAAGAGACAGAAAGAGTAATGTCTACTGGTCCATGAGGCTGATTTTAGTGTGATCGTGTGAAATAGATATGCTGAATATTCTGTCTAATAGAAAGCGAAAATAGATAAGGAATTTGGAAATAACCTGGATAGATAGTATAAAATAAAAAGGCAACATTGAAAAAAGAAGAAGGAATATCTTTCCGGATGGTGAACAAGCCAGTGTGATTCGCCATTCTGTGAATTTCCCATGCTAACCAACCTTAATTGATAGAATACTTTCAATTATAACAGTAGGTACATTGATGAACTAAATCTCAAAGTCGAAAAAATCCATTTTTATTAATTGGACACCGGATTGGTGCTGTAATAAAATATGGACACAATTTAAATAGACCAAACACCAAATAAAACCACTTCGACCAATTAATTTTCAGCTTCGACAGCTATCATAGGTCTTAATCTAACTATAAAAGAAAATACCACATATAGATACATATCGGTGGGGCACTGCAATTTACCTTAGCTTTTGATATCAATATATCTGACACCAATGTAAGTTGATATGTCTATAGGGTGGGAACATGAATATTCATCTTTATATACCATGTAAACACATGGATTCCAAATCCAGCATTAAAAATCGATGTAACTAGGTGATAATTCGAAAACTTGAGGCAATTAGGCAATGTGAGACACAGTTAAAACTCAACACATTCTGAACCTTCGTTTCCAAAAGATTAGCATGCATTGCAGAAATAGTGCGTGAAAACTAAACTGCATATCGACATATAACGTTCGATTGCTTCTGAGAAAAATCAAATCCGGAGATATATCGTTTTAAAACATGTGTACTTTTTCAAGTCAATCATTAATACTATGTAAGGTAGATATATATAGCCAATTCACTTTAGAATAAAATATCTAATAGTTAAAATGGTTATCTTTAGAGATCGGTGAATTCTCTGTTTTTCATGAAAATAGTTTCATTCCGTAGTTGCTTGGGGTTATTGATTAGGAAAAATAACTATATATCAATTCATAAATTAAAGTATTAACCTTCCCGGGTTAAAACACAAAATAAGTGCCATAATCACCAAGAAAAACATTTCAAAAAAGTAGTGCAATGAAAGGTTGTGGACCGATTTGTGAATTAAAGATGGAATTACACGTTTAGATGGCATATTGGGTTGGAATGATAGGCAAAATTCTACATGCATAACTACCATGACCGGTAAAATACTACAATGATGTTATATTTACAACAAATGAAATAGTAGCGGGCGTGACTCAGTGGGAATCCTTTATCGCAGGAGTTGGAAGAATAAAAACTTTGTTTTTTCCACACAGTGATTTACTTTGCTCGACCATGGTTTTGTCACAGCGTAGCGTTTCAATGAAAATTCCTTGAACTCCTACATTTTCAAAGTAAAAACATTACGCTGAATTAAAACTATTGCCGGACCAATTTTTATTCCCTCAATTTCTACTCTACAATAAAATTTTAATATAAGACAGGGTCTCCGGCGTTACTTTGTGGAACTGCTTCATAATAAAATGAAAATACTTCGTTCTCTTCCACACTTTATTTTAAATAGTACGACCCGGGTTTCTGCAAATCACGCTATCTAACGATTTGATCGTTGGATTATTCATCCTCATAGGATAATCCTCCAAAGTTGCTAAAATAGCAATGGCTGATGCCTGGTTTCGCTGATGGTAGGACCCGCCCGCCTTTGTGACGGTGCGGGATTCCTCGTCCCATCCCTTCCTTCCCTATCCACTCCCAGGAGGCTTCGTCGGGCTCCTATCGCGGCGGCGCCTCCTTCCTTTTTCCTTCCTGTCCTCCCCCTTCTGCGCTGCTGAGGTAAAAGGCCTCGTGCTATAGGCCCTGCCCCAGGAGTGTATCCTTGCAAGCCCGCCCTATGAGTCTCGTTCCAGCTGCATATCATGCTATCATCAGGTCGATATGTCATCTGTTTATCAGGCTATCATCATGTCTATTGATAGCATGATATGCAGAAACCCGGGTCGTACTACATAAAGTAAAGTGTGGAATAGAACAAAGTATTTTTATGATCTCTGTATTCTCTTCTGGTTTTCACCGCTTGGATTTTGACGACACCGTTGGGTTTTGACGACAACAGTTTCGCTGGCATTGCAGTCACCGTCTTCAGGTCGAAGGTTGTTGTCAAAACCCAACGGACGCGTTGAAATCCCGAAGAGAATGCAGAGATCATCTGATCAACGCCGCGAAAATCTTCGAGTATACAAAGTATTTTTATATTATAATAAAATTTTTATTTACTTATGATATTTAAATAGGTTAATAAATTAAGTGCGCATTGAAACAAAGTCATTTTTCATCATAAATTTCACCAGTTTCCCTTAATTCAAGCTGGAAACTATAAACTTTAACGCTGGTTTAGAGGGAGAATCATGCAATGAATTGCCTCCCGGAGAGCCCACATCAGTGCTGCAAAAACACGCGCCTAGTTACACACTCGAGCAGCCGACTCAAAAACCAGAGCCACTCCCCATTTCCATGGAGATGAATCTCCCGATCCCATTCAGTCCATAAAACCCGAATCTCTTTCGCTTGCACGCCATTACCTCCAACCGACCGACCGCACAGCCCACCCCACCCTCCTCTCCCGCACCGCACCGAAGCCCAGAAAAAAAGCATCGGCGGGGCAGCACCCCTGTAAAGGTTCTGCAGAAGGTGTTACTGCACGAGGGTAAATCCAGCAGGAGCCTATATGACATTTAGTTCTCTCCCAGCCTATGGCACCAAAAAAAATAATAATAATTTCATTTATATTCGTGAGCACAGGTGAGAATCCTTTGAATACTGGTGAAATCTTTTATGGTTTTCCACCGGGTCAGTTGCTTGTTTGCCTACGTTTCTATGGCAGCCTCTGCCATCTTCCTCATGGGAGAACGGTCCGAAAAAGAGTTCCTCCATATACTATTTTTATTTATTTTCCTTTAAATTTTCTTCGATTTTCACTGAGTTGTTTTAGTGTAAAGAGCACGGGTTCTCTTCACAATTGAATTGCGTTGAGAAATTTTCTCGTGATATGACAGGTTAAAACTATTATGGCCTTTTGCAATTTGATGTATGCATTTGGATGAAGGTTGAGGATTTTGAAACTGTATTGTATATGTTTTGGGATGATAACGATAGTTGAGATGACAATGGGAGCTATATTAACCTGTTCCATATTCCTTATTCTTTTTATTTCTATTGCCAATAGGGTGGTCTCCTATTATTTTTTTATTGCCTTAATAGAAAGATTATTACTCTTGGAGTACGTATTTAACGCATTTAGATTTTTAAATGACGATATCTATTTTTCGCGATTAAATGAAAAGTGAAAATTTTCAAGCGCACGAAAACGCGACGCGTAAGTATGAATGCCGGGAAATATCTCCGTGTGACGTATTTCTCGTTCCTGCTGCCACCCTGTGAGGTGACTTTGAGGGAGGCTTCATCGCTGATACGACGCAGGCTGCTAGCGGGTAGCTGAGTACCCAGCTAACTGGTAGCACTTGGCTTAAATAAGGATTATTAATACCTTATCAAACGAAGATAACTTTCCGACCTTAGCCAGTTTTAATAAGTGATTATTAAGACATGTTTCACTGAGCTCTGCGCCTCATGCATGCATTGGTAATCTCAGACGATGCATAACTCCTATCTACTCGTATAGAAACTAGGTCCCTGTGACGTCACGTGGAGTGGCAACGCGTGGGCGCCAATCTGGCCTTTTTCAAATGAGGATAAAAATGGACCATTGCCATTCGTCTAATTTGGGATTTCTAAAACGAAATAATTTGTATATTATGAATACACTAATGATGGGTAACGAATCGCAATCAATGCCTTTCGTTTTCTTTCGTGCGTTTCGTTTTCGAAGGAAACTACCCTATTCTTGGTACTTATATATTTTTCCAGCAATTGTCTTTTCGATGCTATGTGACAGTGGCAGGGCAATATCAACTATGTAACAATTGCTGTGTTTCTCGTCGATCAAAATTTTATCTGGTCCATTATTAACCCTGCGGGACTCGCGCCCCTTTTTGGAACGCAAGTACTCGCACTGAGCCTGTCAGGATCAATTTTCTTTTTCAAGTCCTCACCTATGAAAGTCGATTATTTTTCCTCTTCTTTTGTTTAAATCTGACTAATAATGCTGAAATGGTCCATTTCATGAAAATCATTTCCAATGGTCCATTTCATGTCGCCTGATAAAATATGTAATTATTTCTTCATATCGAGTGCGATATAAAATAGATTACCATTAATTGTTATTGATTTATTGACTCGTAAAACACACAGTGTTAATATTAGGACAGAAAGAATATTATAAGGCAAAATTAGCTATGATCATTATTCTGCATGCATGCACCATACAATAAATGTGTATGCTCGAGACAAATACACTTTCCACTATTTTCGCAGACATACCCTTTAAGTATATTTTTCGTGTATCCACAGTCTGCACACATTTTTAAAATTTCAGTGAACTTTGGGTTCTCTGTTTTTTTAGTTGTCTTTGGTTAATCTATTCTATTAGTCTTGATAGGCTCGTCTTATAATTAGCCCTAACTATTTTGGGGAGCGATATTATGGTTCCCCTTCTTTACGCGTGTTCATCTACGAGCCCAGCTGACAACTGCCTAAATAACGCTCTCCGAGATTTCACTTCTAAGTTTTTGTTTCTGAGATAAAAAAAATGTAGGAATTTACCACAGCAATATTTAGCATAACGCAAATACTTGACGTAGGACAACGCCGTGCATTTCTTGATACATTGTATGCCATGCATAACTGATCTAGTGTATCTACTCCCGATTTTGTCATGTCATAAAAAGGTATAATTTCTGGCTTTCTTTCATCTCCACTACATTCATTATTTTTTTGTTATAGATCATGGTTGATATCATAAACACAACTTTATTCTTTCTTGGAGTGTATGACGCAAAAAAAGCAGTTCTTGCAGAAATCAAAGGAACTGGATTTCTTACTTTTTGTTTCAACGAAAAAAAGTAGGCAATTCCCGCTTATTTTTCCGAATTGTTCCAGTCACGGCAAGTCGGAATTTCAAGAGTCCATTTACTAAACAAAACCTGGCAAATAAATTGTCAATCGAAATATTTCTTCCAGTACTGCTGATGGGGAGCATAAACTCAGTCAGCAGGAGATGAAAATAAAGAAAAGAGGCTGCAAAGTAGAGAGATTTAAAATGTCATTTCTTTCCTTATACAATTAACGATATTAACGGGGTCTTTAGTAGAATTAGTGTCGTCACTCGCCAGGACGACACCATTCCATGTTTTTATTTTTCCATTGATATATTTCCACCTTGCATGGAAATGCTATAGGAATTACTAGCCATGAGTATGATTTGTCTTGGTATGAATGTGCACGTATTTCTCTCATTTAGAGTAATATATTTATGACGAAGTGATGTACACGGTGAGATTTTAATGCGTATTGGCGATTGATCACCTGCTGCCCAACACCCTAGAAGTGGCTCGTAGGGTATTGTGTAGATGTGGATGATTATAATGCGGCCGCCATAGGATTAATATTGGAAGCAGCTCACATAATTATCTGGTGATAGGTAAACGAGGAAATACCGGTTAACATGCAATTATAGTAAACATATTAAAACAAAGAACCGATGTAAACATTATAGAATCGGGGCGAAATAATAGTCAAATAACAGGAATGGATAATTCTAGGAATTTCGTTGCAGGAAACCTGTTCAGGCTTCTTTATGGAGTGTATTTCTCGCAAGTAATGGTGGTAATAAAGTAGGTACAAATTAACGTATATATATATATAACGTTTAATGAAAACTGAACAGTAGAAGATAAAAAAACTTGAGCAAGACTCCTGGGTTAATTAGCAATGATGGAAATAATTGTTAGGAGGATGCATTATACATGATAAGGGGAAGATATAATAAAATCTCAGGAATGACTACTGAGGGAGATCATAACTTTATAATTTCTCTTAAGAATGGATTAAGACTGGAAAATAATTAGCAAACGCATTTAGGTAGAGTGCACATAAACCCATTAGGGCATGAAGCTAATTTTGTAAAAAAAATTCCCTTTTCTCTGCTCACATATGTTGTTACATTTGAGGGTTGTTACATTTGTGGGTAAGCTTGCGTCATTAGTTACCTCATGAGGTGTCATTTATATTTATCTTTTGTCAAGGACGATCATTGCTTTCATGGATAATTGCTTAAAATTGCTTGTATTCTATTGCAAAATTAAATAAATCCATAATTAAATATATAATAGTAGGATAAATTTTTTTGTTAAAATATAAGAGCAGCCATCATTAAATTCGCTGTGGGAACTGACTCGTGCCGGTATATCGGAAAGTCAACTTTTAGCGTTCATTCCAGATATAACAAAATAAGACAGAAAAAATTGAAAAAGTAGGAAATAAAAATATCAATAAAGTATGAGATGGAAGTTATCTACATATTGAGAAAAATTATTCGGTAAAAAATTATTCACTCAGCCCACGTGCGTGACTGAAAATACTTTAAATTCCATATCTCACAGAAATGCTTCTTAATCCGACAAATTCAAGGATGCTACTAAGATGGCGGTGAAGGCAGACTTCCATTGGAACGTAATGTAGTATCACAATGTAACGCACGTCAGCTGGAGGCCAGAAACAAATAAAAAACGCGCGTCCGATATATCGGACGCTATACACTTACGGGATAAGAGCGGTCGTAAAATAACTTTTACAGAAATACTAAGTCCGATATATAACAAAACTACTATACTACTATACCCTTACTACTTGATGACGCCATGAGCCTATTGCGAGCAGGTAAACTCCCTGAGAATCGCTCCATGGCCATATCCTCTGGTGGTCAGGATCCTATCCTCTTTGTGAAAGGGTATCCTCGAACATGCATATGGGCCACATCTATAATAACGTCATTAACTCATAAAAAAGTAGGTGGCAACTCTCGAGTATTTTTTTATTTTAAACTTACAAAAGAACGGTAAAACAGAAGAAGGTAGTTCTTTCAGAGAAGCTTATCTTTGATGGAATGAGTTTTTTTCAACTGAAAATCCACATTTTAATAATCTTTTCTTCGATCAACCCTCCATCTTTCTCCAAATTCTGTCGACATTCATTTTTTTTCGGTTTTGTGCACACGTGCTAACGGCTCTATCAAAACGCTCTTTACCTTAAATTGGGGCTAGCTTTGACCCAATCTTATTAAAGCAAATAAATCTAGCTCTAAGCCATGAGATGAAGCAAAGATACCCCACAAAAAATGTATCCTGGTATACTGTGTTCAAATGTTCCTCGATTTTAGCCTGTAAATTTATTCATCGGGGTGAAAACGAAAGAAAAAAACATTTACGCTAGCAAAATTCACATCACGTAGCAATATATCAAATTATATGCATATATATATATATATATCAATTTATGTTGTACTTATATGTGTGGGAGTAAATATACCTCACACAAAATACTTCTTAGTATGCTGTTTTCGAGTGTTCCTTGATATTAACCAGTAAATATGTATGGTACGGTATTTGGAGGAGGCGACCGACAGCTGAGGTCATTTGCGCCATGAGGGAAGGAAGGAAGGGTATGGAAGGAGGGGTGGAGAGAAACCCGGCGTCGGCATTAGCCCGCTCTTAACGAAAGGCGCCAAGGGGACCACTGCTTAACGTCCCATCCGACGGACGGAGGGGTGCGCTTGAAATGTCCTCCACACAACACTCAAGCAAGTCTCTGAAAATTCTCTGCCATTGCCGAGATTTGAACCCGAGCCCGCCGGGTGGGAAGCCAACACTATATCCACCACACCAACCCGATTCCCGTAAATACATATGTTTAATTCGGTTAGAAATTAAAAATAAAAACATAACATTTCTGATATTAAAAATCATACTATGAAGCAATCTATCCGTGTACATATAACAAATTCATGTTGCAAATTCCTTCTATTCTGTGATACTAAATCCCATACTAACTCAGGGGTGAAGGTAGTTCTGCTACCCGTCAACTGATGCAAAGACTACATCTACATCTATACATCTATACAATACCCCGCAAGCCGCCTAAAAGGCGTGTGGCAGGGGGTGTTAGGACACCAGCCGTTTACAGCTTTAAAAGAAAAAAAAATGAAGTACTCTAACGAGGTTGGTACTAGCGTTTATTAAAGTCCTTTATGGTACGGGTGAAAAAAGATTTCCCATATCTATCCGTTCGGCAAAATATCTCTCTTAATTTATCGCTTCTATTGGACCTGGAAATATAGTGTGGCTCTAATATTATGTTCTCTGTGTCGCTCTTAAAGATATCCATTCTCAACTGTTCAAGCAATCTAAGCCTAGCGCGCAGCTTCCGAGTCTCCAATGGCTCCCAGCCTAATTCGCTTAACATCTAAAACTAAGGCAGTAACTAAACGCAAACGGCAAAGTACACAACTGTAAATTTATTTTACGTATCTAAGTCAAACGTGCCTGGAAAGCTCGACGTTACCCATTTGACCATATCCTTTTAGTTAGTGAAATTGGTAATATTATTTAAGCTCATGCTGCATCTCTCCCACGATCAATCGAACAGAACTGAACCCAGTCTACGTTCCGATTTCACCAGCCGAAGCGCAAGACCAGTGGAAAAACCTCGCGCTACGAACATAGGCTTGTTGCTCCGGCGTACGGCCAGGGGGTCGGAAAAAGCAGCTAGAGCTAACTTCCTTCATTTTTTTTGTGTTCGCAAAAGTGGAAGAGCAGCGCTCAAGGCTAAACCTTTAGCAGCTCCAAAAAACCCTTGCTTCCTCCCTATATCCCTCTCTCGACACAGAATGAGCTTCGTAAACTTTTTCACTTCTGGCTTTTATATGTGTATGTACATATTATTATATATATGCATGTATGTATTTACATTTGCTCCCATTCATCCTCGTGGAGTGCCTCCGGCCGCAAAAGAAGGAGTTAGGCAGGCATGCATATAAAAAAAGCGAAAAAATAAGGACTGAATGATAAAAAGACAAAAGCTGTGCACTGGGGAATCATCGTAATGACTGCCTGCCGAATAAATACAGTTTGCTCCTCTACTCTTTATATCTACATTTATATGTCTCTTTTTCGTTGCCTCTCTATCATACGATCGCGGAAGAGAAATTGAGGAAAAAAGACCTTTGGTTCCGCATCATTTGGTGAGCGATATTTAAAAAAAAAGAAAATTTTTTCCAGTACTTCCATCACCGTCCCTTTTCAAAAATCCAGTTTACCTAATTCAGTCAAATTTTCGTTTTGCTTCGAATGTGAACTCAGAACGTCCAATACCGAATACGTACCATGGATCAAGGAATTAAAAAAGTGATGTGTTGGTGGAAAGTATTGGATGGAATTTGATTCTGAATGGAATCGTGAATTCCATCCACCTGGATATATAAATATATATTGCCGCACTCGCTCCAATCCAGACGTGACTTACGATCGTATGTGAAGGAAGTTTCGATTTCAAAGATAATGAAAGGAGCAAATTCGTCAGTGCAAAAGGATATAAAAGTCGCTATATGCGAGCTTGATACTTAATTATTTTAACTTGAAGCACCTGAATGAATTTAAAATGTCAATTTTCATTTCATTCACATGCAGAGGAATTCATTTTGATAGAAAATTAGTAAAGTGATGATTAAATTTTAAATATTATGTATCATTTCGAGGCCATTTAGAATATAATATACCAACCTCTCACATTCCTCCAATAATTGAGACAGTTCCTTCGCGAACCAAGCCGATTATTTTTTTGTATAAGTTAAAAGCGAATGAAAATATTGTGTAGATACAACGATAAACTTTTTCCAGAAACAGCACAGCCAAATATTTTAATGCTTATATAATTTGGATAGAGAGACCTGCTACAGCGGGAAACTTAAGCATGGAAGTAAAGAAACAATTTATAAGAACCTACATTTGGAGTATGCTCCTATACGGAAGTGAGGCATGGACAATGACCGCAGCGGAGAAAGCAAGGATAGAGGCCTTCGAAATGTGGTGCTCCAGAAGAATGATGAGGACCAAATGGATCGACCGAGTTAGTAACGAGGAAGTCCTAAGAAGTGAAGGAGAGAGGAGAAGCCTTATGAAAACCAACCTTATAGGCCACATCTGGAGACATGATGGCCTGATGAAGACAATCGTCGAGGGACAAGTGGAAGGCAAGAACGGAAAAGGAAGACCTCGAGCAGAATATATGGAACAATTAAAGAAGGATGTGAAAGAGGAGAAAGACGTAGGTGTGAAAAGATAAGCTGATAGAAGAACTGATTGAAGAGCTCCGTCAAACCAATCGTAGCATTGTTAACCAGTGATGATGATAATTTGGATACGAAAAATATGCATTCATTGGCATTGCCAGCGGACAAGGTCTAACACTCTCATGTGATGTAACGGGAGAGAATATTTGTGTGCCAAGAAGTAAAGTGGCGTTCAAGACAAATGATAAGGTTAAAAAAATCCTCACCATCAGTATCAATCAACAAATCTAAGGTTGGATTGTCTCTTAAATACGCTCTCCTATTCGCTAGTCGTTTCATAGCAACGAATTTCTTCTCTTTTAAATTTTTTATGACCTGTACCATGGAACTCATTCGATCTCGTCCTTTGCCCTCCTTCTAATCCATCTGTCCTTTTACGATTGTTATCATCAGACTGTCTCATAATGTGGTCAACGAAGTTGTCCCGTCTTCTCCTATAGGTATTTAGAATACCTTCACTTCCACTCTTCTGAGCACTTCTGCGTATCTTACTTCTCTGCAGCTGCAGCAGCGTCAACGTCCAAGCATTGGTCCCATAGAGAATCATGGCATATATGGCATCTGGTTAATTTTTTCTCCGATTATATTTTACTTTTTGTAGAACGCCCTCATCGCTTGTTTTATCCTAATAAGTATTTATTTCTGTCTTTGCTCATCGTTAGTGATTCGGCATCGTAGGTAGAAAAACCACTTTATCTCTTCAAGGTTTTGTTTTCGAGATAATTCTAGATATTGAAATCAAGCCACGGAAATATTTGCTTTGGCTTTAACTACACATGGGGGGGGTGTGAAGCCGAGGGGTACCGGATGATTTTCTTTCTAAGCAGAGATAGGTACAGACTTTGATAGAAGAAATTTACAAAAACTCGGTAACCAAGGGATACGAGCGAGTCTCTGTTCTGTGCTGACACCGAGTAGAAAATGAAATGCACTGCTTAATATCTAGCTGCTCATATTTTTTTTCAATACCTAATTCCTGTGCCTAACTCTGTTTAGAAAAAATATCACTCGTACCTCTTGGATCCTGCCTCCCTCATAAAGGGTGTTTCACATTGTTAAAGCCATTTCCAACACATGTTTACGATGATCGACTGTTTCACCGCATGACAAATTTTCTCTCCTATAATGGAATGCAGTTAATTTGAATGCTGATAAATGGATTGATGTTTGTTATGCAACTTAGTTTATTCCATCAATCGTAATTAGCAAATTGCCAGCGAAATGTAATGAAATCCCTGCCGCTTAAAAAGGGACAGCTACATGTTTGGGATAATGGCATCAAAGTGATTCTATTCATGGCAAAAATGTAATATTCACGATAAAATTTATAATTACAGTCAGGAGAACTAGCATGGAAAATCCGTTAATAAAATTGCAATGCTCATCGTAAAAAAGAGCACTTGTATAAAAACAGCACATTTGCAGGGGGTAAAAACATCATCCTTAGGAATATGTTTTCATTTTTAAATTACATGGTATTTCTTCTTATACTCCTACTTCTATTCAAGTGTAGTTGAATTCAAACTTGTAGTTTCAAAAGGCCCTCCATAAGCCCTGGTGAAGATTACTGCCCTTTTTTTGAAATTTCATGAACTGCTCACAACTGCTCCTACTGATCATCTAGTATATTAGCAATTTATGTTATTTTCTTAACGCAAACTAATAGAAGACACTGGATGAACGTAAGTGACAAATATGACTTAAACTATGACATTTCATTTTAATAAGCACCAGATGAGAAGAGTAATGTTCCAATTAGGGAATTTATTTCTATTTTGATCAGTTTAAGGCACATTGGATGAGAATTCAGTTTCAGTTGCACCATCACTTTTGGACATTTCATTTAAAAGTTCAGTTTTTTACCCTCTTCATCGTCACCTTATCAGTTGAATTCTCATTTTCATTAACTAGGGGTTAATCTATGAAAGAAGATCTCCAAGCAGAATAGCAACTAAGTCCTCATCAGGAATCTCTTTCCCAATATCCGCAAGCTTCTGTGCGGTACACTTTACGACAGTTATATACTCTTCGACAGACGAAAAGGCTTCGAAAAATAACCTGTAAAAGTGTAAAGTTTCACGAATATTTAGTCCCAGCGGAACTTTTACTTTCGCCCACATCGGAAAGAACTTTCCATGCTTCTGCAGGCCATTTGGATCTTATGAACATTCCTAATGTAAATTATCTATTCTGATTGCCACGCCGTAAACATACGTATCGATTAATTTATTTACTGTAACGCAAATAGCTTTTAGGGGTCTTCTTTTTCATTGAGACGCTATGTAATAAAGAATATAAGTGATTCCTCAGCAATTAGAGAAAAATTTATCACAGAAAACATGTTTACATTTTTTTAACATGTAAATAAACGATGACGCATCGAGGAGCGTAATTTCGTGTATTTTTGCTTGCAATAGCATTAGGGAAATAGGATTAGGTATAAAAATCATGTGAAATCAGATCTAAATTACATTGATGTAAGTATTTAGATTTTTATTCTATCAAAATTTTCTATACGAGAGAATTTGCATTCCATTTCCTGTTCACCAAACTTATAACTATGGTTTTACCGCAAATGTTAATGAATTAAAGTTATAACATTACCAGACCAATTATATAATGAAATAGTAATTCATATCAATAATTGATTCGTCATTACAAAACTTATCATCTCCTAAACATTTTATCTAAACTCACAGTCACACCTCGTTTATAGTTGGCAATTAATTTGTGCTCGTCCAATTTTCTTTGATTTTAATGATTGATAAATAATTTGATTTTCTATTCCTTAGATTAACTGTGGTTCCAATATGTTCCTAAATCAATACACAAAATGTCACCATTAAGCGATATTTTATTACATCCCTAACATCAATTCAAATTCAAAATCATATCCCCTCAGTACTATCCATTTTTGCTTCGTCACTTTTTAAGATACCCTGATGGCCTTTTCATTCCATTTAATTTATTGCTGCATATTTCTCCCGACCAGGAGTATGTCATAAATAAAAAAGGCAGGATTTTTCCTCATATAATGGAGGCAAATATCCTACCATAACATGCTTCTTTTGATTTCCATGCAAAATGCCCCTTAACCATTGTATTCCAGGCATCAATCTTGTGGCTACACTTTTTTCGCGTTCTCGATGCAGTTAAACATCAACGTCGGATCTTCCTCCTTAAAGCAAAGAAGTCTGCTGGGTCATCATCAACGCACACATCTATGTTTTTTGGTCTATTTCTTTCGTCCCCCATTCTTTCTCTAGAAGCGCCCGTTCGGGGAAATAAATCACCACTGCTAAAGGTAAACATTTGCACAAAACTGACCGGCCGCCATTCCAACATGGCTGTTTGGCGGTGGAGAAATGGCGGACTGGATCTTGACTCGCTCCCTGGAATAATGCAGATGTAGAAGCGTAAATCCGACGCACGTCGCGTGCAGGGAGCGATTCAAAAATACACACCCAACAGAGGGAACTGCGTTTTTTGCCGTCGTCAAGCTAACTCTCATTCACAGAGACCACAACAACAGAGCTCCGGAACTTTTTTTTACGCATAGATTCCTCCAAATGACTTCCTCCACTCCACCCATTCTCGTCGCCTCTCTTTTCAAACCCTCTTGGCTCAGTCAACAAGATTTCATGTACCAACTAAAATCTCTTTATTTCCATTAGATTTAGTTAAATTATGTGTTCCTTCGGAGTGAAAAACACTATTTATTTATTACAATCACCATGGCGTTTTCGATTGGAGGTAATCACAATCATCATAACTCAATATAACCCAATGTTGCTTCTCAGCAACATCAAAAATAGATAACTTTTCTGATCTATTCAGAAAATATCTAAACTGCTAATTATTTTGTGTTTTAAACTGCAATAGAATGAGGAAATATTTAGCTGCCACGATGATTATGATTGACTACAAAATTTTCAATCTTTCGAGATGAAAAATCGTGAAATTTTATTTCTCCCAGAGCAGCTCTGGATTGGAAAGCGTTAACGATGGGCCTATCAATAATGAAGGCCTCTATCAATATTAATACCGTATATCATTATGGTTTCACCAAAAAACTGTTTTTTTTTTAATCCTATCGGCATGTCAATTTTTCTTAATTAAGACTGCACAAAGATGATAGTTGCCAATAGATTCAAAATTTTAGCGCCGAGTACAATAGTGAAAACCAATTTATTGGCATAGAAGAGGATAAAACACAATTTGAGCACTACTGAATGGCCAATCAATCCTGCAGATAAATTTTAGAAAATGGTATCATTACTTCCCTTCTCTTAAGAAGAGAGGGTGCTTAATTGCAGGTTTCGTCAGATAAAATCTTACATCATTTATTATTTCTTATATTAATCCTGAAGGTCTTACAGTCAATACTGGTAGCACAGTGCATTATCATATCTGCAGTTTTTGCTCGCATATCCTTCCGCTCCTACAGGCCGACTCACGAAGCCGCAATAACAAGGCCCGGAACTTTTTCTATGCATATATTCCTTTGGACGGTTGATTCAAATGACTTCCTCCACACAAAATCCTCGTCAATTCGCTCCAAACCCTGCTGGCTCGGCGAACAATATTTAAAGCAGCTATATAAAAGAAATTTCGTCATATTCTTAACAGTCATCAACGAGAACTAGTCAAAACATGTTCCGTGATTCAGTGAAAAAATGTTCACTAACAGGAATATAATTAGTTCTTGCGTTTCTATAAACCTTCTTGTGAGAATATGATAAGAAAGAGATCATCTTCCACCTACTATTTGGCTGCGACTGGAATTAAACAGAAGTTCGTTCGATAACTTAGGATATTAAATATTCATTTGTAGTATTCTAGAGTTTATGAGCTTACACTGTAGCCAAAAAATTAAATTAAAGTCAACATACAGGAAGTTTTATGTATATCCATTCAGGAAGTTCGCGTGATTCACTAAATTGGTATAAATTCTGAACATCTATATCCATTTAATTCTCCGTCTGGAGCAGCAAGCTGTACAGCAGTCTTAACCAATTATTCTAGAATATCCATGGTGAAATAGATTTAATCATAAAAGTAAATATTTTCTTAGGGAAAAGTAGGACGATATACTTTTAACGAATCTTACGCGAGGGCTGTACTGAATATTTGGATTAGACAACCAACTAGCATGACTAAATTTTAAAGTTTATTCTTGTCATAATGGTTGTGTAGAATATTAATTAATGCTTTCTCAACTATGAGGATTATTAAAACAAATTGTTTAAATATCGTCAAAAGTCATTCAAGTGTAAAAAGTACCCGTTCAATTCTTTACATTCACCTTGAAAGGATTACAAGTAGGGGATGATCTCCCAATGATGATCAATAGCTGAAATCAATATGCGTAGCCATTGCGAACTCGATTGTCCCCCCACAATATGATACGCTGCATAAACAAACATTCATTATCCGCAGAGAACGGAGAACGTATATCTTTGCTCACAGGTTTCGAAAACCGGTCGTCGGAAAGCGGCACCGTGAAAAACCAATTACGCGACTCCCTTTACCGCTCATCGAACGAACAGCATTCTTCCAGAGCGTTACGTGCGATTTCCAACTCGGTGAATTTAGGTTTCATTAACGCAGGCCTCATTTGCGTTGCTGGCGCAATTAATTGAAAATTGTCAGGGGTTACTATGATTCACAAGAATGAAACGGGCTGTGTGCATCATACTGACAAACAGGGGATGATTTTTCTAATCACAAAGGATGAATAGACGAACTAATCGATTGCTCTAGAGGTCTCGCGAGACTCACAAAGCAACAATTCCCGCTTTGGCTCGTTTGATTGGCGATTATGGCTCAAATCGTTCAAAAATTAAACGATGGAATACCATGTAAATGAAGGATAACGAAGTATCCTATGGATAATGAATCAAAGGTGCTGAGCTCTATGAAAATTAATTATGGCACGTGATGCTCGCTGGAATATGACCCAATGAATTAGAATGGAAAATTTTCTACATTTTGTGCAATACTTACCGTGGACTCAGTTCACAAGTTTGTGGAAGTGATAAATACTACATGTCATTGTAATATGACCTACAGTTTCAAATAGAAACTGTTAAAACAGCTAATATTCGTTATCTTTATTACTAAATATGTGCTTTGAACGAATCTAATACGACAGCTGCTCTTAATATTCGAACGATTCGCATATTGAACGGCATTTGGTGGAGGTAATTCACGTCATGGGTAGGATAAAACGGTGGAGAGAAACCCAGCGTCGACATTAGCCTGTAAAAATGTAAAAGCGTTAAGGATTAATGGATTAACGCCCCATCCGACGGACGGCGTGCTGTGCTTGAATTTCCCTCCAAAAATCATTATAGCAAGTACCGGGAATAGTGGAAAACCTCCGTCAACGCCATGATTTGAACCTGGACTCACAGAGTAAGAAGCCAATGGTCCATCCACCACAGCAACCCGATATCCATGTAACCCAATTACTACTTCAGAAAATCCAGATGTTTGAGCATTATAATTGAAGTCGTATTTACGTTTTGTACCAATAGTGGCGCCTGACTCTTAGGTGGCGCTTTGCTGAAGACATTTTAAATGTGTACTACGCTATATTTATATTCTCTGAGCCCGTCATTTAAAGTGATGACACAAAAATGGTAACGCTATGCAAATATATTAATTTGCTATTTTTATCTAGCGGCTAAGACGTTTAGGTTTTGTAGATGGAAATAAGGAAAAGGATAGAGGATAAGGAAAAACTTCTCACGAAGGAAATTCTTACCAAGAGTCTTGGATTGTAGTGGAAAGGTCCATCGCCTTTCAACTTTGTGGAGTTCTATCGGGTTCGATCCCCGCACTCTTCTATAAGTAGGCCAAGGTTCTATCCACTGGATCACCATGCTCCTTCGAAAACAACATAAATAAGGTATTTTAAAATCTTGAATCGATCTGAATCTTATAAATCTTCAAGGAAGGGAAAACAAATGAAATAATGGTTGGATATTTAAAGAGATAAAAGATTGTACCACTTTTCCCCAAGATTTTTTAAATGCGTACAAGGCGTTTCGACTCACTAAGCCATCATTTGGTACAAGACGCGAGGTGTACGCATTTAAAAATTCTTATGGAAAAGTGCTATGATCTTTTATTTATTTAAATATGTCTAACCTTCACCAATTGAAGCCTGAATTTGTTGAACTTAATGGTTAGATAACTTATTTTATCCTCTTTTTTACACTCAGGGATCTTAACTGAAAACAACTTAGTCTTTGCTTGCTCATAATGCATTAGACGAAATTGAAAACTATAGAATATTGCTTTCATCATGAGACAGTATTTATAAAATTAAGAAAATTTGACCCTCTTTCTAAATAATTTATAATATCTTTACCCTGTCAGTTCATTCAAATTCACGTCAGCAAATGTCTTTTATATTATATTTAATGGGCCTGAATCTAAACATTTCATGATTGTTGAAATTTCATACGAGGTTATTTTAAGAAGTAATATATGAATTATAGTGTAATTTAAAACAAAAAGCAATGAAAACAGCTTAAAATTAACCATTAAAAATTACCTTATAAAACCCAAACTGCTCCATAAAAGCCTTGAAAATGGAAATTTAATTTTCGTAACTTCGGCACAAATGCTTTTTTACATTAAAAGACCTCACATAAGTATTTTATGTTTAAAAAAAACACGCCATTTTTGTATTGCCACAAAAGATTAATAGGTAAATAAAGTAAGTAAATAGGTAGAAATAAGGTAAATTGAATTAAATTTCAATAATCACATTTCAATACAGGCAAACAAAAACGCTATCAGTGCTATTCCTTTTCCTTTATTGCCTCTCCAATTAAATAAGGTATATTTATGTGACCGGTGAGGAGAGAAATAAATTAGGCTTCCTTCAATTGCGAAAGAAAATAGCCTACCGCTCGCACTCCCTTCTCGCATCTTCAAACGTTCAATAAGTATCTGAATTTTCATGCTGCCGATGACGAAACAGTTTCTTAAAGCCAAAAACATTATACTGAAAATATTTCATTAGGGCATTCTTTAGCTATTTCTGGACGAATTTCGAACTCGAATCAATCAATTAATTGCTCAGTGGAACTACTAAAGTATTTCAATTTTAGGCATTGAAATCTCTAGCCATAGAAAATATTCAGGGTAACAACATAGGGTAGGGAAAATATCCAGGGTAGCAAACGGTCTTGAATCAATGGAAAAATACCGTGCAGAAATTCCTATATTTACATGCTACAACATTTATGACGCTCAATCATTCCTTAAAGATCGCTGCAGTAACATGACTTGTCATAAAAATCTTATGATGTAAAGTATTCCGAGCTCACTGGTAGGATATAGTGCATGCATTATGCATTTTTAATAACAGCAGAACAATAATATACGCATAATTAGAACATTGTAGGAATTTTCAAGGAAAAAAATTTGGTTTTTGAGTTTACAATATTCTATGTATTTCGTGGAACTGAACACAAAAAAAAACCTTACGTTAAAATTATAGGAAAAGATTAACCTTTTATTAGCTAGAGTTTTCCCAAAGAGATTTTTATCAGTATCGAAGAAATTGCATTTCTCTTTCATGATTACCTCCACAACCTTTGTGGTGAGGTGCCAGATATCATGATAATCAAACGGCCAGGCGGGTATGACTAATTCAACGCAAATAGACGCGGAAGTATTCTCGTGCGTTACAAAAGGGACATAAATCACAAGGTTGGACCCAAGTGGAACCAATAGAAATTCAAGCCACGTAATCACTTTCGAATTTTCCATCAAAGACAGCAATGGTGATTTGAGCAAAGGCGTCTGCTCCTCTATCTTGGGGTTCGTTTGCAAACGTGTTCTTGGGAGACGCACTCAAAAGACGGACCCAACCAAAGGAATTTTCGGCGCAGGACTTCAAATTTTCATCGGGTATTCAGAAAGGTATTTTCGCTCCACAGGGTGGAAATTACAGCTGAGTTGCGAATAAAAGGGAGTATCTCAAATTGGCTATAGGCGTTCTCAAATTTTTATTCAGATCGATTCCGTGACTCTTGTGATATTCGCAAAACTGTATGTGCAAAATGTTTTTGGTGAGTCAATTTTTTTGTCGTATTGATACGATATTCAATTCGGTGTCAAACGGGAAAAAGAGATTCGTTTAAGGAGCAATATCAGTGCTACTAGTTATTTTAGTGAAAGTTTCCTTTTATAAATACTAAATGTCTTTCAAAATTTGAAAGTAAGCAATTCTAAGCACTTTTTATTGATTTCAATCTCAAAAAGAAATCAAAAATTGGTTCTTGCATTATGTAAATCATAAATCAAAGACTCTCGACAGTCGTAATCTTTTAGACACGGTCTGCGTTTAAAATTAATTTTAAATTTTTTTTTTTTTTGACGAATGGAATTAACATCCAATTTGCAGTCTAAATGAAAAGAAAGGCTAATATAGGAGCTCTAAAAATGTCTTATTAGAACATTAAATGTAACCTAATTGTAAAATTTATCCTTATATCCACCAAAGTCAAGGTCAAGCATAAAAAGCTCAATGCATATTTATGATCATTATATTATAAACTTTGTAATGCATCATACGAAGGAAACTAAGAATGAGTCACTATTTACAAGAAATATTCACTTACATGCAACTACGTTTTTTTTAAGTTTCCAGCAAAGTTTGGTGAAAGATGCTTTGAGATAATAAACAAAAAAGGTAAATATACCGCTAATTGTTATGAGAGCTTTAAGGAAACACCAACTATATAAAATTTATAAATAACCTTCGAAAGTCATGACTGGAAAAATAAATGCTTTTTAATTAATTTGTTCGAGGGTTTTTCTTCAAGCTCAAATCAAATTTGGCCAAAATTGACGATAACTAAGTTTGAATTATAAAAATATCAGCATATGTCGGTGGTGTAAGGATTGATTCCGATTTGACGGCAGAAATTATTGATAGAAATAATAAGGAAATTGAAATACTCGTTAGGATTTGATAACGCAAAAGGAATACTGAAAGGTCTCCAAGAGACTCTAAATACAAGTAATATAAATAATCAAAGAGGAAGTTGCATATAATTTAAATTAGGAACTAGTAGATGGATGAAGGCAACGCATCAGACAACAGAATACGTAGATATTCCAGATAATTGGTAAAGTAACATTGGAAAACGGAATGGGATAATTTGGTCTTGTGTGCGACAACGAGGCTCTAAGTATTAACCCAATTGAACTGGAGGAATGTATCCATTCCATGTTCTTCTGAATACGAAATGGAAAGGTATTCCTGGATCCGCCTTATGCGTAGGCTGTGACATGATATTTTCAGCCTAGATCGATGAGATAAACATTAATGACCGCCTTGAGGTAGATTAAGACTAAGACATTGACGGAGAGGGATTGTATGGAAGAGGCGGAACTCTTGAGAAGGAAGAGGATAAATGAAGCCGGGTCTGACCTATGACCTTTGCGGGAAAATCTCAAAGACGATAAGGAGCTGGGCTCCTCTAATAGGGAAATAAAGTTCGTCGGATCCCGTGGTCGCAAGTTATAGAAACTGCTCAACTGATAGGAAGACCTCTCCCTCAGACAGATTTTAATGATATAAATCGAATATTTACACTTGCTTCACCTTTCACATCATAGGATTAGCTCGGTGTATAATATTGTTAAATATAATTTAAATAATACATTATAAGATTGTTAAACATTATACCCACAGTGCTATATAGATACGATGTAATATTTCCTATAATAGATACGATGAAACGCCACCAACAGTAATAGATATTTTTATTCTATCATTATGCAAATTGAACCGAATATTAAAAAGGAAACCTACCTTAATAGTAATCAAATCTAGCAATAATGTTGATAATTACCTTGAATTCTAATATGATTATTCTATGGCATGGGTTGTCATATTTTATGAACATGTATCCGAGGTAATTATTTCGTTAACAGCAGTGAAAAATTTATTTATCCTGTGTTCAATCCATATTAATTATGGTATTTATTAATTTTAATATTTTCTATTTCAATTGACTCTATTCTATTCGATGTGGTGCTGTTCGATATAATGTATTTATGTGAATGTCTACCTATTTTGGATAAGTGATCCACAATATTAGTTAATTAAAGGTCATGTAAATTATTGCCAACATATCCACCCCTTATAAGTGGATAATTTGTATAATAACTGCACCTGTTTTAATATGTTATGCACCACCATTATAAGTGTGCCAAAAAAACAACCGTAAACGGGAAAATAGATAAAAATGCTTCATTTTTTTTCTACAGTACAGATATTTTAAACAAAGCCATTAATTAAATGATTTATATCTCCATCAAAGCTTTTGAGTACGTATACATTCCATTGCCACATTTTACAGCATAGATATCACAAGAACAAATCCTCTTATAAATCAGGAAGATAGATATGTTGAATAAAAATAGAATAAGGGCTTCTATCTACATGTCTATTAAAAATGGGATTGCTAATAACATTTACTTGTAAATCAACATGAGATGAATGATTTGACTTAACTTTTCGAATTACAATGATTAAACGGCATCACAAAGAGTTGTTATGAGGTCGTGGCACATGAAAAATTATATAGTGGAGTTTTTTATTTCATTTCCCTTCCATAAAAACTCAAGTTGGAATCATTATTTTTGAGAAATTTTCGATGTATTTTGGGAGCATCCCGTACAGAACACAAAAAAATATATGATAATCTATTTCATTTAATGAGAGAGAAGTGAAAGCTTTTGTAAAAAAATAAGACTCGGGCTTAGCTCAGATAAGAAGATTGTTCTCAGGCAAAGAAAGTCAAATCATCCGAGCATAAGCTGCCTTAGATCATTCTCCAAAAAAGGTAACGGGTAATACCTACTTATTATATAACACTATAAAGAGATCTTAGATATGTTAAAATAAAATATAATCATTTAACAGCTTTCAGAGGTAAATTAACTATCTTACAACTGGGAAAATGACTTTGGAAATAAATATTGTAGCCGAATATAACCTTTTTCGAGGATTATTCTGCTGCATAAACAGTTTGCATTCAAGAAGTATTATACTCAAGATACCCCTGATAAGTTAGCTTTTTACAAGGGCTGAAATAAGTTTTATTTTACTAGAATTTCGTCAGCGAATGAATTCACTCCAATATTAGCATTTCCAGATAGTTCTTAAGAAAAGACGCAAACGTTCAAAGTGTTTTGACAGGTTCTCAAATAAAACTGCCGTCTTCAATATATCTCATTTATCGCTTTACTTATTTTTAATTTCTATTTTTTTGACAAAGTATATAGGTACTCTTTTGAATTTATCATTTCAGAAAAAGTTATCTCATGGTATAAAATATCGTATGATAACAATTTAGAAATGAACAGATATCCTCAACACATTTTCACGTCGGTCGATCAGTGCCGTAAAGGAAAATGTTGAAAGAGGACTTTTATCTTTTGCAGGATATCATGATAACTTAATTTGATAAACGAAATAAGCATAGAGTTACATTGGTGAAAATTCTTTTATGCTAATGCGGCTATGCGCATAGGAAATACTTTCTCAAATCGTAACAGTTATCTCATCGATAGTGCCGGAATAAGAGCAAAAACTATAAGCATCTACACAACTTATAATTCAAGAAATACGCATGCTAAATGAACGCATTGAATGAAAGGAGAACCATACACAGGCTATGCAGAGTCCACAAAGCGTTTATAAAAGTGCGGGTTTGGAAGGGAAAAGGTCAAAAGCTAGGCTCACCCTGCTACATAAAAAGTTACGATCACGAATTCAATAATTCATTCCAAGAAGCAGAAAACGGACATTTTGAAGGAATTCTTTCTGCATAGAGGAATAAAGGAGTGGAATTACCTACCTGAAGAAATTTATGAGATCTTCCTTGCAAATATTAAAGTTTTCAATAGTATTGATTCCTTAAATGTTGGATGATGTCACTGTGTATCATTAGGGTGCGTTGGGTAACTATTTGAATATTTGGTTCAAATTTCATTTGTTCGTTGTATCGTATTCGTATTGGCATGTTTTTCTATCATATTGGTGTATTTTCTTTTTCTTTACTTTATTCATAGATAAGTAGGCCAGGGATGCCGACTTACAAGAAGTATTGGGGGGGGGCCAAACCGGGGATCTTGCCCCAGGAAATTTTATAAATACTTAATGAGATTTTAGTTTTTTAAGCATTTTAGAAGTGTCATATGATCAACATTAGAGCCCTGATAGCTCGAATCTCGATATCTGGACAGTCCGGGGAAAATCGACAAGCCTGACACATTTTTTCCTCACACCCATAACGAAATTCTGTGGGGGCTCGGGCCCCCTCAAGCCCCATGGAGTCGGCACCACTGAAATAGGCTTAATAGAAATTTTCTTTCAATTAGTTCAATTCTCATGTTCCCACCAGGCGGTAGTCTACTGAGATTAATATGGATTTAATATTTTTAATGATTAACTTGAACTTTTTTCGACATAGTATTTTATAAAATCACGACCATGGTTACGACAGTCAATGCCATCTTCTAGTCTAAACTGAAGAATAGATATGGCGCAGAGCAGAAGATGACGATAACCGTCAAAATTGCGGTTGTGGTTTAACGTAAATTCAGAAGAAAAACGAAGTTTAAGTCATTCATTCAAAATGCTCAGTGAATTCCACAAAGTATCACCAGAATCTACATAACGTATTAAAGAAATAATGATGCATTAAAATATAACAAAGGTAATTAATGAAATTCTCTACAGGAGGAGAACGAAAGAAAAATTAGAATCTCACCGCAGATGCTCTTCGTCAAGGCATTCTTAAAGGCGGACTCCCTCTATTGCGGTGAACATTCACCTGGAAAACCTTACCCAGTGCGAGAGAGATCCATGACCACAGGAAAGGAATTGAAAAACATCGGGATGGACCTCGAAGTATTTGGGTTAAGTGCACCGTAGGTGGGAATGAGATATACCCATACATGCACTCTCTTACTTAGGAGCAATTTCTTTAGATGGCGGTGATGCGCCAAGTCAACACAAGGGGTGCAGCGCGAAAAAAACACTCGTCCGCGCAAAAACGTAAGACTACATCTAAGGATTCTAGCTAGGAGATACGTTTTTTTTTCACGCCATTTCCCCAATTAAAATCCATTAGCGCGAAACTTGAGATGTCTTTAAGGGAAAAATGTGCGGTATAAATGTATATTTCCAAGAATTACGTTCAGCTAAGAATTATACCGTGGCGGAGGCATTAGGAAAACTTGGAAAAGTAGCACGTCAAATAAAATGAAGTTGAGTATAGAATATATAGGACAGCAAGAGTAACCAGACGCTTGGTGGAAGGACGATGAAGGCTAAGCATATCGTCTAACACTTAATTTCTAAAGCCAGTAAGTGGCCTTGTTCTTTTCGCTAACCTTGCGTGGATGCAATGTATAAATTACTAACGTTTAGGTAGTGTATTTCGCTGTGCTCTCGGTATCGATGCTTGGTTTGCATGGTTAGAGCACATACCAGCTGCATTCATTTGCAAGCATTGCTTGCGATATTGTACGCTTTTTTTGGCTTGCGGTTGAGAATCCTGTTTAATGATAATGATTGGACACCCCTCCCATAACCCTTAGAGGTAGCTCGCAGGTTATTATGTGGAATTAGAACCTTAGGCAACATAACGCTGGGTAATGTAGCTTCTGGCCCATACGGAAATCCTACAGGACATAAAAGTAAACATTAGGAAAAAGGAATAACTGAAGAGTTTCAGTAAATCTATCATAATATCAAGTAATCATTTATCTTTGAATTCATTTTAATAGTTTGGTGCACAGGAAACTGTGTAATGCATTTCATTTAATTATTTTTTTTGTCTACACCAACGAAAACAGCACTATTTGGCCTTTACATCGCTGATTTTTGTGCCAGCATATAACAAATTAACGTACACCAACATCCATGCCCTGGATAAGAGTAATTTACCCAGGCGGGACTCGAACCCGCAACCTTTGGTTTAACAGGCGAGGATTTTACCCCGGCGCCAACGAGGCCGACTAATGTGTAATCTTAAATCCGCCAAAATTCATCTGAGGTATAACAACAGATTATCCCGCGAGTCACCTCAATAGGCATGAGCTAGGACACCTACAAATGAATAAGCGGAAGAAAATGTGAGCTATAAAATAAAATTTCTATACATATCTGTTCGGAAAAATATCTCTCTTAGTTAATGGTTTCTGTCGGACCTATAAATATGGTGTGGTTCTTAGATTATTTTCTCCGGGTCACTCTCAAAGATGCCTATCATAAGTAGCTCAAGCAATCCTAGCTGAGCACGTAGCCTCTGATTCATCATCGCCAACCAATCTAGTTCGTTTAAAAGATGCGGAACACCTTCTGTTCGCTCCAAGCAGAATTTGAGGTATCGTACCTTTCCATAACACACTTGATGTGAGAAGGTACGATAAATTAAATTATAACTTCTTCACGGGTCTGCCACAAAAATGATTTCAGGTGTTCCCCACGATAGGGTTATAGTCATTGGAACTCCTAGATATTTGACTTGATCCGTTGCTTTAGTGATAACTAGGGATGAGTCGATTCTCGATTCGACCGATTCTAGGGCACGGAATTGGAATCGATAATCGATCGTACAGAGTCAATTCCGATTCTATCTATTCTAGGAATATTTAAATATTTTGCACAAAGATTAAAGCTTGAGGTATAAACTCCGCCACACACCTCGCCATAGTGCACTTATTATTAAGTGAACGATTTATGTTTGAAACAGTCAATGTGTTTATTATTTTAAAGAAGCTGATTGTGAGAATATATTATAACAATACCGATTCGCTATTTTAAATATATATATCCTTTTTGAGAAACTTAAGGTCTTTGTCATTTTAGTTTACCCAAATGCTGTATTTTAGTGACAACACTGATACTGAAAAATCGTATATCCCATCTGCAGGTATGAATGAGAATCGATAGAATCGAAATCGAGAATTGGGAATCAATTTGAAAGAATCGGAATGGAATATAAATCGAAAATAAGTGGAATCAGCTCATCCCAAGTACTTACTAAGGATTACTGAATTAAAATAGTCGTTATGAATAGAAAAAGTCATCGCAGCTCCAGGATATTTGACTTCATCCCTTCCTTTGACCTTTTGAGTGCCAACCGGTTTTCCAAGTAATACGCTAAAAGTGCCAAGGCATTTTTGCTGATATTGCAGTAGGTTAGGAAAAAAATAGGTCTCAAAAAACAACTAAAGGTATATATTCAAAACCTTTAAGAAACTTTTATTGCATGTGGTTCCACCTTTTTAATGTATTATTTGACGAATTTTTGGTAATATGAGTAAATTTTTTATAATTAAAAGAAAATAGTATATGTTTAAATAAAATGAATGCTGACTATTGAATTATAAGTGAACTATCAGCATCTAAGAGAGACATAGACGGAGAAGCACGATAACGCTCCCCGGCATTCTAAGGGTTAATGATAACCTACAACCTATTCATTCTACGATCGTCAAAATAGCGAAAAAGTCATACTAAAGAGCAACCACAAACGGAAAGTTTTTCCATTACAGACCAGAAGAAAGAAACTGGCTTACCTATACAGCGCAAGAAACTAGAAGGGCTGCAAAGAATACTTCATTCAGGTCATGATCCAGATGGTGGAAAATGAGGCCAGTGGAGGCTCCAGAACAAGTGTAATATTCACTCAAAATCCCTTTTGTTTTCACATCCTATACACCGTTTCCGAAGAGTTTTAAATGTCCAGTCGGTAGGGACTATTAACATACACCACGGGGTTTAGCAGGATTAACTCAAGAATCCACGTATTTCTTTGTTAAGATTTAAGCACCCGTTGAAGTCCTTCAGAAAAGCGGTCGGTGAATCTAACGGGTCTTTTGAGATTAATAAGGACAAAAGAGACCTCTGAATCGTCTTGAACTCCCTTAGTATCTCAGTGATCCATTTGCAGGTGCTTTAATTTCTGAGGTGGTAAATTACCAGAAAATACACATAGATTACTGATAGAACTCCGAAGATATATAATGAATTACTATTTTAGAATACTTATTTGAATATACTTCTGGGCACTATTTCCTGCCTCTTCAGCGATGCTCATCAGTATAGCCTTATTATCAAAATATATAATTATAATAGAACATACCTTCTCTCAATGCAACATTTAATTTAAGACCGGCAAAAATTCTAAACACTGACAACAGCGTAACGCCAGCGTAATTAAAGATAAGATGCAATAAAATTGAGAATATACTGTTTTTCAACCTCAATAAATTTTAGCTTTCAAAAATGTATCCATAGACCTAATGTTTAAGCACTTTTATACGCGTTGATGTAGGACCTGTAGCGGGGATTTTATAGAGATATTTAGAATACCAAGGCGTAGGTAATGCAAAAAACATTTTATTCCTCAATACGTTTGTTTAAACTAATATTGAGGTTTACCTTGATTTATCAAACTAAATTCTCCACCTTAATATGACAGTTACCGATATAAAATTTGAAATAATAGGGTAAAATTTGAAATTTGAAATAAAATTTACTAAGATAAAAAATCTTTAAGCTGTGTACACCTTTTCCATAAAGATAAGCGGTCTCGAAAACATGACAGTAAAATTGTCTCCTAGGGGACATAATTCCTTATGAAGTCTATTTGTTATTTATTTACGTTATTAAGGAATAATATTTTTCATTCGATATCTAAATCGTATCAAATACTCAAAAAATTATCCTTACTTACATTCTAAGTCCATAAATCCAATTGCTTTTTCAATGGAGTAAAGTCATCCTATGGGTCCCACTTACATTATCGTATGTCCTTTAAAGGTCTGTTCGCAACTGTATCAGATTCTCTCTCACTCGAAGTGCATTTATTCAAATTTATTAGCCCTTTTAAGATTGGAAATTGAATACCAATTCGCTTCAGAATTATTAAAGGCCGGACGCGATACGTTAGAGTGAGACAAGAAAGGTGTGGAGTGGTAACTTTATTGCAATCAACTCTCCGAATACAGTCTAAGGTCACCCTATTCGGAACTGAAACCATTTTGTCCTTCGACTGTCTTGGAGAAAATGGGATCGAATCGACGTCTGAACTCAACGGGTTAGATAAGGGGTCATTTCCTTCAAATTATCTCAAATCGCTTCTTCTCGGCAGATCATAAAATGTTTTATTCATGATTCCCAAAGGCGTTATGGCCAATGGGAAAGTTTCTTTGAAATAAGTCGTTCGTCCGGGAAAATTCGAAATTATTCCGATTCCAAAAGTCACAGAATAAAGTGTCATTTCGTCCAATACGTGCATGACTGGAGATTTTCACCAATTTGGGACTGGGAACTGATGAAAATGTAACGTAGGGCTTATCTTCTGTGCTCTTTGGTGAAATCAAAGATTCTTATACGGAGCACCAAAGTTATTTGAAGGCAAGTCAAACAATTTAAGCGATTTTCATCGGACTACATTTGAAGGAGTCTGAAAATTGCTATTCTCCGTAAAGAAAAAGAAAATATCTCTCAAGTGTGGCTTACGGATGATAAAATACTTTGTAACTTCAATGAAATCAATTCTTCCTCAAAGGAGGAAATCATAGCCATCAGAAAGTGCTCAATGGAAATAAAAATATCAATACACAGGTTTTCAAACTCTCAAATCCAATTTTACTTTAAAAAAATTTCCTATCAAGACTCCATAAAGAAATGAGACATATCATCATGAAGAGTAAACAATTAAAATAATGGGGGTTTAAAAGTAGCACGAAATGCTTTAAGTGAAAACTGTACATTTAAAAATTCACCTGAATTCACTTGGATTCACCTGAATTAATAATTTAAAAGCCGAAAATTGAAATCACATTATTCTTATGATATATATTATAAGCAATTTGGAATGTAATACAGTGGACACTAAAATACCAGCGTCGTCGATTATTCGTCATTGCTTCATGAAAGAAGACACAATTTATGAAATTCAATCGCAGATAGTATAGAAAAATTAGGTTATTTTAATTGTCTTCTCTGCATAGAAATTCTAATGAAAACATTCATCTGGGAAAAAAATCATTCATGTTCATTTAAAATTGAACTGAGGTACACCAAAGAGCCGAATACCATAACCATATACGGTAAATGTTTTCTTTCATATCCGAAGTAAAGCAGCAGTACAGTTGTTCTAACACTTCCTCGTAAGAGATTCAAATAGCCATTGACATTATTCTCTCCTGGCCAAATCTGTTTGTTATGATAAACTGGTAATAAAATAGCTTCTTTGCCGTGTTCAGAATGCCGTTAGCACAAGTGCAACAGTACATTGGTCTCAACTTCATACCCTCATCAAATCGTATTATCATCATCGGCTCTTATTGGCTGCAGTTCAGCACCAAGACATATACTATTAGTTTCCTAAGCTAATAAGCTAAAGCTAATAAGCTTAGTTACTGAAGATGACGTAGGAAAGCGTCAAAACGTCAAAGCGAGTTGAATGTGAAAACATTAAAGTTGAGATATACTACAGCATTATGCGTTTCATTTCACATCATTAAAGCTCGCAATATCCTGTCTTATTCCGTAGATTTCAACCCTTTACCTTGTCTTGCACCTACATCTACTAGGTTACCCAGAGAAATAATTCAGTGTCAAAGAATTTCAAAATCATCTAGATATTCTGTGATAGTTTTCTGGATCGGATAAAAGTTATCATCCCTTCTCTGTCCCCGTTTTGCCAGAAAATTTTTGTTATTTAATTTATATAGCCTACAGTTTTTTTTGGCTGTCAGTTTTCATATCATTCGGACCGCCAAAATTTTCGGTTGACAGAAGATTTTTTACTAGTGAAGTACTCATCATCTAAGTCATTTTGTCATTGCGTTTGATTGGACTTTTTAAATTCCACGGGAGGAGATGTTTCATTGCCATCATCGAAGAAAAACACAGGAATATCAGCTCTAGAATTCGTAAGGCCTCCTCAGTGCCGCTTAAATGGAGGTATTTCAATTTGTTGACGCAAATGGAAAGGTAGCGTTCCAGATGATTGGGCAAAGAAAATACAGCCATTTCCGAGAAACAGGGATCTCAATTCAGGTGTATGAGAGAAAATATCTCCAGATGGGAACGGCAAACAAGAAAGCATGCCTACCAGGGTTATCACGATATGACTGGGAAAATATTTGTAACATTATGGGGGAAGTTAAAGTTACCAAATGGTCTTAAAGTGAAATAATATAAGTTACAATTCATCGCGATTACATTAATTATTGCCTCATTGAAAAAGCTTGGAAAAAAGATGATTTTATAAAAATATCCATAAAATGAAAAGCATTCAGTAATAATAGTAATGTAAGTAATAATATTAGGTACTAATATATATTAAGTATAATACCATAGGTAATATTATTTAGTAATAAAGTCATTCAATTCTGATAGGTTATGGAAAAATTAATAATAGTTATGTAGAAACGTAACTGCTATGTCATTTAATAGGAAATTTTTCAGCACGCAATATTTTTCGGAAATTATTTTTTCCTTTACCTAAATCCATGGCTTATTAATGGGAAACTAATAGTATATGTTTTGCTGCTGCGCTGCAGCCAATAAAAGCCCATGATAAACACGATTAGATGTGGGTATGAAGTTGAGACCAATTTAGTATTGCAATTGTGCTAACGGCTTTCTGAACACGGCAAATAAGCTATTTTATTACCAGTTTATCATAACAAACAGCTTGGGCCAGGAGAGAATCATGTCAATGGCTATTTGAATCTCTTACGAGGAAATGTTAGAACAACTGTACTGCTGCTTTACAAGTGTGCATCGACAACTAGACGACTACCGCTGCTACCATTGCTGTCGGCTTCAAAATTATGTGCCGCTCATAGAAAAATTGCAAATAAATTAAGAAGTGTTTCAATAAATTTTATTTTTTCTTTCGGTAAACTGTAGGGCTAGATAGTGTTTCAACATTTTCGTAACTTTACATCAAAGTATGCTTTCTAGAAGAACGCAAAAGCTATTTTATTAATTAACATTAACGTTTTCAACTTACTGTGGAAGGTAAATGCTTAAGATGTCGTATTTTTCCCTTGGTTGAGTTACAAAGTACATAGACAAAACGGCTAATTTTATGGTGCGCGGATTTATTTATTGCGCTCGCATGTCTTGATTTTGAGTTTTTTGCAAAGCAAAAAAAATTATAACTGAGAATAATTTATCCTTTACAATGACGTATTGTTCATTATTATGGCATGCACTGAAGCCCAGATATAAATTTGCAAAGGATTACAGCGGCACATCATTTTCACGCCGACAGTAGTTCAACGTACACATACTGACCCAGTTGTGCATCGACCTCCACTTCCAACCTGAAAATGCGAACGAGAGTGCCGGTTGAGCCGTCGTAATCAGACTCTAAACAACGCGGTGGTAACGCGGTAACCTTGTGAGCATTTACTTCTCATCGTAAAAATCATCATAAGGAGTACATATGTCAATATATCACACTGGGAATATATATATGAGGGGTTGAGAAGCGAAGGGGTACAAGTGATTTTTTTTCTTAACAGAGTTTGTACCAAAAATTGATTGAAGAAATATGCAAAACTTGTTGGCCAAGGGATGGAGTGAGTCTCTGTTCTGTGCTGAAATCGAGTGAAAATTTAAATGCACATTAAAAATCTAGTTGAACTCATTTGTTTTCATTTTCCTAATTTCTGTACCAAACTCTGTATAGAAAATAATCACTTGAACCTATTGGCCTCTCAGTCCCTCGTAACCGTTATACTGCGGTATTTTTGCATCATGGGTAGTATCTTAAATTATCAGCAGAATAGCCCAGGCGAAGAGAGCATTCCACCAAAAGAGAGACCTGCTTACAGCGGGAAACTTAAATATGGAAGTAAAGAAACAATTTATAAGAACCTACACTTGGAGTATGCTCCTATACGGAAGTGAGGCATGGACAATGACCGCAGCGGAGAAAGCAAGGATAGAGGCCTTCGAAATGTGGTGCTACAGAAGAATGATGAAAATCAAATGGATCGACTGAATTAGTAACGAGGAAGTCATAAGAAGAGTGGGAGAGAAGAGAAGCTTCATGAAAACCTTAACAAGAAGACGGAACAACCTTATAGGACACATCTTGAGACATGATGGCCTGATGAAGACAATCGTCGAAGGACAGGTTGAAGGCAAGAAGGGAAAGGGAAGACCTCGAACAAAATATATGGAACAAGTAAAGAGAGATGTGAAAGAGAAGAAATACGTAGGAGTGAAAAGATTAGCTGATAGGAGAACTGAGTGGAGAGCTGCTTCAAACCAATCCTAGGATTGTTGACCAGTGATGATGATGATGGGTAGTATCTGTCGAGGCGTTTTACTAAGTTTTCTATCTTTTTTTAAGTGACGACATATCGAAAACAAAGGTCCATTGGAGGATTGAACGAAAAAGTAATCCAATGATCTGCCACTTTATACCTACCATCGAAGTTTGACCCTTTTCGTGCGGCGCGCCGATATATCGGCTTTTACGTTATTGTTGTTAAATTTGAGGACATTGAAATAAAAAAAACTTCAGTAAACGTATAAAAATGTTGTGATTATTGCCCAATTTAATCTTATTAATAAAAAAAACCGCTTAAAGATTTATAAAAAATTAACTATATAATTAGAGATGCGTGAAAATCGCACTTTCATTTTTAGTTTATCGCACTTTCAATAACAGTTTATCGCATTTTGTAGCGTCCATATTTTTATTTTCATAATGAGGTAGATGATTATGAAATGAAGTGAAACACAGATATATGACAAATCAGAATATTTTAAATAATTATGTTGTAGAACAATAATAATTTAAGGAATAAGACATAAAGGGGCGGAGGTGTAGCTTGCCCGCGCCCACTTGTAGTTCGCGGCCAGAGTCCCAGCTAACTAGCAGCTGGCTAGTTGCTCACATGCTTTAAGCAATGAATGTCGGCGGGGCATTTAAACAGCGCTCGGCACAAAATGTACTCATTTTACCGTCGAAAAGGCGAATTTGCGTAAAAATTTCATAAAAGTCCAGTCATCGCATCTATGTCGCATTTATTTGTACGCATCGCATCTATATCGCATTTATCGCATTTGCGATATTCACGCATCTCTATATATAATGTTTATTTTTCCTAGTTGCTACATTTTATTAAAACACCCTCAGCATTTTTCGACTGTATCCTGTGAAGAAGGATAGCACTAAAAGGGTTGAACACGATCTCCTGATGACTCCAGGGTGCAATCTCTCGTTAGAATCGATCTTTTGTATTGCAGTAGCATTTTCTATCGCACCAATCCACGGAACGTTTTCCTCAGCAAAGAAAAAGCCCAAGTAGTTTACCAGAAATACTCGGCGCCGCGCCGCTCAAAACCTAAACCAAACAAACGCGAATCCGAATTGAAGTAGTGTTTGCGCGAATCACTAATCCAAAGAGACTAGAGCACTCGCAAGTGCTGTTTTTCCTCTTCGCTGACACTTCAGTGGAGAGTGGCGCTTCATTGGAGTGGTCTATTCGAGGAAATCAGCAGAGCGGCATATTTTATTTCCTCTTCCTGGACCGAACATTTGAGGGCAGGGTTACTAAAAAAAAGGAATGGCTTATTCAAGGATGCGCTGTTTGAACGTTCTAGCAACCTAGAAAATGATAGCCAAAAAAAAAGTGCGAAACGCTAGTGATAAATGGTATACCATCAATTTTTATGCCTTTGATATATATTTTTCCTTTGAAGATTATCGTGTTCCTAAAAGCGAAGTACGAAACAAATCTTAGAAAAAGCTAGACGTCGGTATCATCAAAGGAAATTCCAGATTATTAGCGATGATAGCTAATTATCCGAAAAGCCTAACACATAAAATGCTGCTTTATCACATGCCAACTTACCGCAATGATTTTCATAATGCTCAAAATCTATTTACTTTTGTAGGATATTTTAAAATATACCGTGGTGTATTCTACATCTTTGAAACACGATCATATTTATTCTATGAAATTTTGGAAATAATATTTTCCTGTGTTTGAAATGCACTTTTCGGAACAGTTGCATAATTGTGACGGTAAATTTACTTAAACGACAATTTCTCAGAAAATGAAGGAAACAATTATTAATTTGTGGTCACAAATAAAATTTTTATAACGTTTCGTAATACCGCGGACAAATGACACGGAAAAACCATTAACTTAATGCATACTGTCGATACGTTTAACCCTTAAAAATACAAAAACTTACCAAATGAGTTTTATCATTTTTTTTGCAAATCCTATTATCTTTCTACTAATTAAGAGATATTATAAAAGAAAACTCGATAAAAAATATTTAATGCGTTTTCATTCATGTTTTCAAATGATAACACGCCACAAAATGTTGCTTTTGCTTGAAAAATAAAAGGACAATTGACCAAAAACTAAGTTTAACTACGTAATGTATACTGATTTTTTGAATAAATGAACATTTGGAGCGCTGGAGAGTGAGTGTATGAGAAACTGTCGAATAAACGGCATAGTCACTAATGAAAAATGAAAAAGCAGGAGCAATTTCCACAATTTTACATTTATTAATACTACCGGTTTCGGTACCTGGTGATGATGAAAAGCGAAACCGGTAGTAATAATAAATGCAAAATTCTGGAAATTGCTCCTGCTTTTTCGTTTTTCATTATGTCACGTTTCCACTCCATCTCGCCTGAAACCTCAGACTATAGGCATAGTCACTACCGAGGTGATGAAAATAACCAATTTTGAAAAGGTATAATGAACGACCAATGTATACACAAGTCATGCGATTCACTTTAAAAAGTACTTCTATACTTTATTTCCATAACAGAAGCTATAAAAGTAATAAATAGATACGAAATATAATTTTCATTAATTTTTATAAATCTGTTCTCAAATAGAACATTGGATTATAGACGGTTCGTTCATTTGGTGTCAGAAGAAGAAATTCATTTTTTCTTATATTGTTGCATAATTCCATTGTTACCCCTGTGTCTGTTGTCAACGCGACCAGTGAATTTAATACTCTCTTCCAAAAGAGTTAATACTACTAGAATAATGAATGAATTTATTTATTCATTATAATTTTAACATCATAAGTAGTATCTGCAACATAGGTATTAGCTGAGCATAAAACGGATCATTATCAAATTTAGAATCAAAAGTATTTCCTTCGATTCAAATACTAACAACTTTCAACCGTACATGTCCCTATCGAGAATAAACGCTGACGGTGAACTCTGGTGCGGCAAATAAGGCTGAAGATAAGCGGTAATCAAAGCATTTCATTAAACGGAATGTATAGCTTATATGGCAAAGGAGTAATCGTGCATATTACAGTTTATTTGTACTTAAAATTTCAGCCCAGTCAGCCCTTTTTCTTGGAATAAAGCTTCATCTGCACGCATATTTCGGAAAGACTAGCTAATTATCTACATAGCCTACAAGCCTTTAAGGAAAACATGAAAGCATTTATTTAGACGTTAGTTGAGCAGCGCAATCGTTCTAAATGTTAAGGCAGCAAAATTAATTTAACACACGGAACAGTGAAATGCCATTTTCCTCAGTCACCATTCCCGAATATGTCTCTTATTTCCAACTATACTGCGGAAATACATCCGCTGGTAACGAGCTAATATTATGCGAAATTCTGCCTCTCTAGTCCGTCAATTATAAAAGAAAAAAATGTATACCGGAGAGGAATATACCTTGAAATGTTATAACTAGAGATGAAACTTGGAGAAAAAGGTGAGGAAACTTGATGTTACGGAATATTATATTCTGCTTGAGTATCTCGTACGAAACGAAATGGTGAACCCAGGTGTTCGCGAATTTTCGTGTTTATCCAAGATTTTAAGAACGTAACCAAGTTACACCGATATATTCAAGCTACAACTACAATGAAGGCATCAAGTGTGCCTCCGTAGAGAAATTTGATTTGTATATTAAAATACGGCAGCAAGAACAGGGAGAGTTGAATCAATTCTGCTGTTTGGGAAGCTGGTTGACTGGCGATGGGAGTAGTAGGAAAGAAAGAGCCAGTGGAATAGCCCAGGCGAAAACAGTATTCCACCAAATGAATGATGGACTTCAGTGAAAAATGTAACCATAGAAAAAGTTTATTAGAACTAATATTTGGAGAAAGCTTCCCTATGGAAATGACCTATGGAAAATGACAGCAGTGTAAAAATCAAGATAAAACAATACTTTCGGAGTGTGGAGCTACAGAGGAATAATGACGATATAAATTTAAGAAGTAAAGTCGTCGTTATTAAGAATAGCAGGACATGAGTCCTTAACTAAATCTGAGATAAAACCTTAAATCTAAGTAAAAAACTTAATAAACATCTTAAATATAAATGAAAGAGTGATAAAACCTTACTTATTCAATTATATGTAAGCTATAGTGGAAGGAAATGAGGAAGAAAGATATCAGTAAAGGAAGACCTCGCACAAAATACATATAGCAGAAGATGAAAGATGAAAAGCATGAGAATCATGCAAGTTTTTCAAAGATTGATTGAAAGGAGTAAGAAGCTGTTTTTAACCAATCTTCACAAATGCTGATGACATAAATTGACCGAAGCTAGTAATCCAACAATAACAACCCATTAGTAAAAATGGTTTTATCTAGCTATCACGGATCATAATGTGGCCAACTATGTTGCCCCGTCTTCTTACATACTCCAAGGACTCATACTCTCTACTCATTACATACTCTTTCGATCCATTTTACCTTCACAATTCTTCGGTAGCGCTACATTTCGAATGGTTCCACTCTTGACCTCTCTTCTGCTTTCAACGTCCAAGTCTCTTTTCCACAGAGAAATATGCTCCATACATAGCATCCGATGAATTTTCTCCTTACGGTAATGCTCATTTTCTCAGCTGTAAGAAAATTCTTCTTTTTGTAGAAAGCCCTCTTTGCTGTTGATATTCTACTGATTGTTTCACTCCTGCATCTTCCACAGTTGGTAATTCGGCTTCCGAAATAACAAAACCTTCTAACCTCTTCAAGCATATTATTGTGCAGAAATGGATTTTGAGGGCTATGTAAATGTAGACATGTATTGTTTTGTGCTGATTTGGTGCTATGTACATGGGGACATGTATTGTATAAAAAATGTTTTTTTGAGGTCTTTTTAATTTTTTTTATACTCAGTATTTGGTTTTGTATTTTGGTTTTTGTATATTTTTGTGTGTGATGTAACCTATCAACCAAGCTAGTACTTTGCATTTTATATTTTGATCTTAATGTATTCCTGATTTTATGTTACCACCCAGCTTCATGGTCGACTTGTAACAATTTATGTAATAATAATAATAAATTTTTCCTAGTTTAATGTTGGTTCTTGCCTTCACTATTAAGCTACGTTCAAATAACTTTGAATTTTTTTATATTCAGCTGTTATCAGACCATTGTTATTTCCATATTTGTAAAATTCTTCCTCAAATCCTTCCCGGTCTTGGCCAAGACTGCTCTGTCGTCAGAAAATCGAAGAGTAATAATTTTTTCTCTCCGGATATTGACACTCAAAGCCTCCTCCTTGATTTCATTAATGGCTTTCTCGGAGTAAACATTATAAATTACGGGGGGCAGTGCACATCCTTGTCTCACTCCTTTTCCTATTCTTGCTTCTGCACGGTTGAGTTGTTTTATCACATTGCTCTTTTTTTGGAGAATTTTCGGAAGGGGGAGGGAGGTTGAAACTTCAAAAAGAGGTCGAAGTATTCACAAAGAGGACTCGCAGAACCGTTTTTGACGGCAGTCGAGAGGAGGGGACGGGAGGTCGGCAAACATCGCACCATTACTCCTCTTTCCGACCTGCAGAATAAATCTCGCTTCAATCCAAACACGTCCACGACCACACACACACACACTCACGACCGCGTGATCTCTCGCGACTGGCTTATAGGTGGCATTGCGTCACGATTGCAGCGCCCAACGTCAGATATTTATACACGAAAGCGCGCAGTTTAGCCCTCAATTTTTCTTTTTTGAAAAATATTAGAATGACGTTGCACCATTTGAATCACGCAGAGCTGTCAGATTCTGCCAGGCTATCTCTCTTGCACGTTGAATTCCAGCAAAAAAAGAGAAAATATGTGCCTTTCAAAATAAATAATTCTAATAATTTTCAATTTTTTAATGGAAACAAACGTAATTCTAAATGGAAAATAAAATTAATTGATTACAAGCATCTTTCTACCTATCATTGAAATCAAGCTTCCAATACACGCTTTAATTTCGTATATGACCTTTCTTAAGACAAATAAATGCAGAGATTTATTTATGTAATCCTTTTTCGTATCAAATCATTCTTTTGGAAATTAGAAAACAAGCGATAAAACTTCATAAACCCATAAAAATTCAATCTACTTAGCTCATTAAAGATGATTCCAGCTACTTTCTTCACTTTGTATTCATGCGTGACGTTAGACTCGTAAAAAATACATAATTAAGGAACACATGAGGAAATGTATATCTTACTTATGCAATGAATATTGAGTGGACTTTAAAGCTAGAGATACAAGATTTTTAATATATGAACGCTGAAAATCCATAAACTCTTCGTTCCCTCTCAAGGAATATGCTCTGAATGGTCGTTTTCATGATCTTTGCCTTAGTTTCCCTCTGTGATGCAGTTGCTACGTAACTGAGGATACGTTGCAGCTTTAGTTAATCTAAAAAAATTCTTCTATTTATATCTCTTTATCCAAAATCAGAATTAGGGAGCAACTTTTACAAACAAAATCTCCTCCAAGAGTCTCACTTTTGTTCCTCCGTTCACACCCCTGAAATTTAAGGAAAGGAAACTAATTTAAGGAGGGTTCAGGTAACCTAAAGTCTGCAATATATATGAAAAGCAATCTTTCTCGGCAACTTTAAAAAATTCGCAACCCTTTAGAAGTATAGAAACCTTCACTGCCCACTCACTTCAAAATAAAAACTTGGAAAACCATCGCACCGTTTCATTTTCCGCAGCCGAACAAACCGTCCGCACTTGTCGCAAAAAATCCCACCAAAAGAGTCCGTTCATCCTCCAACAGAATGTCTTTGTTCTGCGTCAGTTGTGCATGGGGAAAGTCGCTTTCAAGAGCCAAATCCTCGCTTTAACACGCCAGTCCCAAACCCCCAACCAGACACGCGACAAAATTATACAGGGACACGTCGCCTTCACAATGAAAAGGACAGAGAAAGAAGAACACTTGAAAAAAAAGTGCGAGAGTATATGTCCTTTCTCTCAATCAAACGTTTTATATTTTTTTCCATATCTCTTCTTTGAACGGTTTTCCACGTGCCGCAGTTAACAGAGGTAAACATATCTTTCCACTAAATATATATGGAAATTTTCCGCGCGTTTCCAAAAAAAAAACAGATTTTTTTCGTGAGATAGAAGCATGCCAACTGAAATAATTGGTCGTAGGGTGTTCACGTTGATCAACGTACTACGGCATACGTTACTGCCATGGTCTACATTACCTGATTGTCCCGTAATTTCTCTGACCTTTATCTATCTTGCATGGAAATACAACGACATATATTAATGAGTTATAGTTCATGCTGCCGATATGTCGATAACTATCTAAATACTAGTGGCTATCATTGATCAGGAATCAATAAGGTAATTTGACTAAGCCTTATTATAAATGCACTTATCAAAACGTTTAAGCACAAGCATGATTTTTCTATTACATCCTTAACTGCCTGCCATACTGGAGTCCTTCTTCACAACAATAGCAGAGGAGACAAAATTTTGAAAAAATACAAATGTGTGTATGTTTTTTTAATCTCACCGAAACGTTTTGTATTTCTTTTCATATACCTCATTGGAACGGTTTTCCACGAATCGAATTGGACCGTGGTAAAGATAGTCATTACCATTAGTCCATTACAACAATTTAGAATCCATCCACAAATTTCCAAAGGAAAATATACCGCATGTCTCCCAGGGTAGAAGTTTATAGTTTTGTGTTGGGGAGCCAGCAATCCTACCCAGTGAATAAAAAACATTTTGGGTGGTATTCCAAAGCCTCTTAGTGTTCCTGGAAATTTTTTTAAAATTAGCCCCTGAAAAGAACTTTTTACTGCTACCTAACACTAAAATGTATTTAAGCTCTTAATGTTTTCGCTGTCATTACCTTGATTGTACAGGCTTCGTACTTTTTTCGGACGAATTACCATTTTTATTGGGGGTCACGATCCCCCTGGCCTCCGAATTCCCGCCCATGATTTCTTCGTGCGAAAAAATCAAGGCAACCGAAAGAACTGCTCGTCAGGTGGTTATTTTGATTAGCGCGCCATTAAGTAAGTTTTTCCATATGCCGAGGACGTAGTTTCCTGAATGTTCACTGATTTAGTCCTCTGACATGCATCTGCCTTGCAAGGTTATGCATCGATTATTATAATTACAGTATTCTACCGATTAAGGTAGGTTTCCATGGAGTATTCAAGAAGTGATCTGGGAGCCTCCCTTTCCTTCTAGCACTGCCTTCTGTAATTCACTGTAAGGCCTAATCCCTTTCAATATATCTAAAAATTCTATTCTTTTCCTTCCCCTCCCTCGTCTCCCTAACATTCTTCCCTCTAACACCATTCTCAACATCCCCTCCCCGCTAAGCACAGACTCCATCCATACCTTCTGTCTCCTCCGTATCTTATCTAAAAGCTGCCTCTCCTCACCCACCATGTCCAGCACTTCGTCGTTCCTTTTCCTCTCCGTCCATTTCACCCTCTCCATTCTTCTCTATACCCACATCTCGAATGCGTCCAATCTTCTCTCGTCTTCTTTCCTCAGTGTCCACGTTTCCGCACCTTAGAGAGCTACACTCCAAATCAAACTCTTCACGAGCCTTTTCTTTAAACTCTTACATAACAATCCTCTCAGAAGTTCCTTCCTGTTCATGAACGCCTCCTTTGCTAGCGCAATTCGCTTCCTGATGTCCTTGCTACTTGCTACTATACATCGATAAAGAGACAAAGATATTGATCAGTACGAGTTTATGCTACCAATATGTCGATAACCATCGAAATCCTTATAATTATCATTGATTAGCAATCACAGAGGTTGCTTGACATAGCCGTAACCTCACTGCTCTCATCACCTACGTTTAGCACTAGCAATGTATTCCTTTTGTGCTGGGACCCAGGTGCCGGCCGAGACAGTCTACTGAGGCGTCTGACTAACGCAGAGCCTGTCATCGCCTGCTGAACATATAAAAGGCCGTGGCCCGGCATGACTGGGGCAGTCTACAACGCAACGGATTCCCTCGATGTAATTTGGAGAGAATAAATTGTTAAACCCGGAGTTGGTGTTTTTACAATTAAGAGAACGCTACATTTTGGATTCCTCATTGCCTTTCATACTGGGAGTCCTTCTCAACAGCAACAAAAGAGAAGACGACACTTAGAAAAAATGCGAGTGCACATAATCCTTTTTTTTTACTGAAACATTTTATAACAATTTTCATACCACTTCTTTGAACGGTTTTCCACGCGTTCAAACATGGACAAAAGCATCGAGTTCGACGTGAACAAAGACTTTCTTTGTCCCAAGAGGATGGCGGGGAAATCTCTAGTGCTTAATTCAACGCCCAAACCTGTCCCCACGTGCATGGAATGTGATTTGCCTCGGAGGGGTACAAAGGTTATTGAAGAAAAAGCTCAGCTCAGTGATGCTGCGACTTTTACTCGATTTGGGGCAATCACTCGAATAAACGCTACAAAGCAGCCTAAATGAAAATCAAAAACACCAAATGCCTTGATTGTAATATCAATTGGTCATTATTCGTTCGATGAAAGATACATAGGCTTCTAAAACCGTCATTATGAAAGTAAACTGTATTCGAATGTCTTCAATATCCCACAATTTACTTCATTAGAACTATGCAAATTAATTAATGCTAATGGCTACATACACTCAATGGTACTGCTCACCAGCATGGACATCTCAAAATCTTAAATAATAACTAATACAAAATTTTCCATAATTTTAAGCAGGTATACATGTATATTTTTAAATGCCTCCAACAGATAATTTTAAGCGCTTAAGGCTAGAAAAATTAGTATAGTTACATAATAATTTTTGTATCACGGATTTTTTCACGCGCTAAATTTGTACGAAATTTATGCTATAATAGTTATAAAGCACTTAAATAATAAAATGCAATTACCTCGTAAAAACATATAGTTTCTCATTGCAGGAAATTTTTGCACCCAATTCATGCAGTTAACTCTTTCTTCATAAAAAGTGTCCTATTGGTGAAGGATGTATAGACAAAGAACTTTAAATCAATTTTATTCTCATATTAACGGTATTCGTAGCCTATGTGTATTTCATGTAAATAATAATGTTCTATTAGTTATTAAAATCGGAGAATTTTTTCATTAAAATTTCTCTACCGTGTTTTACATCGATTTATCTTTGTAAATCGATTAAGAGTCGTTAATAATATGTGCTATCAACAGTTAAAGCCTTATTGTCAAATCAATTATTAAAACTATTTTGACTACATCGGAAGTGCAATTTAAAGTTAAATAGTTTGTCCAGTCCCTCAGTATTTCTAACTTAAGGTTTAATAGATTAGAGAGGATAGGAGAAACTCATATTAAGCCAATGCCCTGTAAACACATAATAAATGACTCACAATCCACAGTAGGATAGTGTATTTCGTTCAATGGGCTAACTTGCGTTTAGAGAAATTTTTCTTCGAAAGACTTCGGAGGTTCCACCGGGACGTACTGTTTACTTAATCCGACAACAATCTTCCCGTGACGGTTTCCCACAGAAAAAGTGGTGAATAAATGCGGTCTGTAAAAAAATATAAGCGATTAACTTGCTTCGCCTTCATCAAAAATTAATGGAGTGGTAAGCAATAATAAAACTTTAAATATATGGGCTCATTTATGTCAGTGACAATAGTCTACGCATCAAATAAATGGTGAATTTAGGGAATAAGGTCTACTTTGGAGTGCAGCACCTATTCAAATCACCGCAATTCTGGCAGTCTAAGCAAGAGTAAACAAATCTGCTTTTCGGCCCATGAACTGCTAAACCTGGGCAGTGAAAATCCAGGATTTACTGCTGGATAACAAGATGGACGGTAAGAGCCAAAGAATATTCAATCTGTTTACGACAAAAAACCGGCGTATCTACTACATAGCTATAGTATGTATACTGAGCTTTAAGAGCTTAAAACCTTGGTAATTGAAGTCATATGAGCTGGAATGAGGCCACTCCGTCATCCAGAAAAAATGTAGGTTCGAAGATTTTCGCGGCGTTGATTAGATGATCTCTGCATTCTCTTCGGATTTTCACCGCGTCCGTTGTGTTTTAGTGAATACAGTTTCGCTGACATTGCAATCAGCGTCTTCAGGTCAACGGTGATGCGGTGAAAACCCATAATAGAATGGAGAGATCATCCAGAAAAAGTGTTTGGAAATGGGTCGGTGCGGAGGACAGAAGACTTCCAGGACGACCGCAAAATAGGTGGATGTGTGATGTGGAAGATGACCTGCAACAAATAGATTTAAAGAGATGGAGACCTCCTCCTTCGGAGAGAGGTACCTGGGGAGTATGTTTGACGCTAATAAGGATTAATCTGATTGGCTCTCACCTCAAACGGCCGATTTCGATAGGTTGGCAACGCTATTAGAATTATTTTTGATTTTATTCATTCCCATGACAACATGAGCCCTCGAAGTGGATTGATTAAGAAAAATAAAAATAACGCAAAATCCGATCTAGTTGCAACCGATCGGTATCGAACGTTCGGAATGAAAATCATTCCGATGACATGTACACCATCCCCATCTGCGAGAAATGACAGAGGTGGCATAGTGGCATGCCTTCAATTTTAGGAATATTCAAGTTTATTAAAAACTAAATAAAAAATTCCAAAGGACGTTAATACTTATACGTAAACAATTACTCCAACGTTCAAAATAAACTACACAATTCAAAGTTAACGGGGAAAAGCATGATGCCATGTCTTCATTTTAATTGGCAAAAGACACGGTCTCGCCACATTTCCGTTTTTTTTTCTCCATTCAAACGCATTCTTGCGTCGCGAATAAAATTTCCGATGCTTTTTCATCCTCTTCTAAGTGACTTTCGGAGAAAATATACTTCCATTTATTCGCACCGTCGAGACACGAGAGTGCCTTTCCTTCACCAGTCGTTTCCAACTTCCACGGCGGAATTTATTTTTCAATTTACGTCTTCCGATAAAAGCACCACATTTCCCTCCTCCCGCGTTTTGCGTGTTTATTTTATTTTCCTCAAATTGCCTCGCTTCGCCATCGCTTACTGTCCATTTCTGCTCCCGCAATGAAATGCAAAAGGCACAAGGCTCCCGATATTGAAGACAGTCTCTCCTCTGTTTAGTTCATATGCATGCCACGCATGCCAATCGAGTTTTTCTTTTCTACCGCGTAGTAGTACCTCAACAAAAATCACTAGCTTCACTGCAAATAATAAAAATGGGAGGAAGAGGGAATTGTTCTTTTTTATTCTCTCTCAATTGCAACACTCAAGAGCCTTGAAGGCATCCGCTTCAAGATGGAAGCAGTCGGCGGAGGGAAATACAAGATGGAGCCTGCACCGTGGAAATGCATCTGGTCACAAGGGACGCATCCAGATTAAGTCATGAATGCATGATCACAATGCTACATCCCGCGAAATAAAGAGAGCCCAGGGAGGAAGTAGGGAGCCGTATAAATATGAATATGATTTGCATGCGGTTAGCAAGTTCCTTGCAACTGCAACGGTGACCTGAAAACTGGGAGAGACGAAAGACGTCAACAGGTATTGCATCGCAACTTCATCCCTGAAAGAAGAATACCTGAGCAAATTCAAATAACCCTCTTCCTTGCTCCAGTCTACTTAATTTTTTTTTCTTTGCAGCTTATTTTCAGCGTCAGGTAAGCAGATTAAAGCTAAATAATGCTTTGAAAGCAGCGAAATATTTTGAAACTGTTTATGAGAGTATTGAGGGCAAGCTCCAATCCCGATAAAGATATAATCTTCTTTCGACTGGCGAATAGAGCGAGTTTCATTATCCAAATATATCATATGTGAATGATTTAAATTGTTAATTGCCAAATGTAGCCTTGGATATGAATTATATTAGACATGATGTGATGGGAGAACGGAATTCAGAGTTTAGTAGAACCAATCAAGTTTCAAAACGTTTTCTTATGATGATGAAAGAGGAATTTATTGCAAAGAAAAAACAAGAATGCAGTTATATCCTAATCAACTGATCCATAAACTTTCATAACGAGAATGTACAAGGTATCGTAAAGCTTAAAGGAAGCAGCTGTACGGTCATCACAAGGAGATCGTGACTTCGACACATCGTCACGTTCCTCGCAAATTCCGTCCTCTCCACATCTCACATTGTTGCCTAGCAACGAGAGACGCGGTAGCATTGATATACATTATCAAGTGGATTCAGTGCTGTCGCACAACAGCCGGAAAATGAAATCGGCGTCTCCATATTGCTGGAAGTAATGTGTTTGGCGTAATTCTCTAATGAAGCCGATAATTTTATTGTTTTACCACCTTGAATATAAATTCCCTGCGTTAGATGAGGCATAAAAAAGTGAAAAGAAATTTGGAAACACTCGTATTTTTCAACATTTGACCATGAGAAAATGTTTCGAAGCTAATTGATGCGTGAACAAGCATAAACCTTGAGATAAAATGTTTCAGATTTAAGTTTTTGAGTAAGCTTATAAAACATAACATAAAAATTCATGCAAGCTATCGCTACATAAAAGTTTTAAATAAAAAAATAAAGAAAATGACCGTAATTAATTGCTATATTTATATGGAAATTTGCTTTGGATATTCGTGTGGGAATCCAGGAGTGCTCATGACACGGATTTTAGGTGCTAATAAGGAGAAATGCATACCAAATAATAATGATAAACGTCAGACTTCGTAGAATTTATCAAGGAGAATCTATCTATAATTCGGCCAAGGTCAAAGACAAAAAACAGCGAGTCTATGTGTGCTATGCCGACACAGCACCATTTCCCTACCCACCCAAATGATTCTGTCAAATATTCTCGTGAAATAATGTAAGGTAAAAAGTACCTTAGTTCTACGCCAGAACAGAGCAGTATAAATTGTTAGCAATAAAAGACACTGTGGTTGCCTACGTTTCCTGGTATTGCCATTGCTAATATGGAGCCATTCCGCCACTTACAAGCTTCAAGTTTCGATTTTAGAGCAATTTAAATTCTTATTGTAATATGACTATTTCCCTATGGTACGACTATCTTGAGGAGATAATTCCATTTTTATTATTTAAGACTCGTTTTTGAGCAGGTAAAATTGCTACCCATAGTGACTAACCCATATGTCTCCCAAAGGTACTTCAATGTTTGGTATGCCATAATGTTTTCAAAAATTATTTCACGGATATGTGTAATAATTATTCCAACTATCTATATGGAATTGACCATCCTATTAAATTTACATCTACGACTACGAATCTACGAAGTACTTACGAATTTAACAGGTTGACCGAAATTTATTTTTACTACAGAAGTCAAACACAAGATCAAATTGTATCGTTGACAATATCTATCGATAAGTATAAATTAAGTCATCTTAAAGACTAAGTCATCTTAAAGCCAGCTTGAAGCCTAATTAAGATAAGGACAACTCTCAAAGGTTCACAATTGGTGTTCTATCTCTCAGGAATACGATGATGGTAAATTAGTTAACAATTTTAGGACATTTTTACATTGTGTCGTTTAGAAACACGCCTTTTTGAACGTCAAACAATATGGCGGCGGTCGATACAAGCGGCACGCGTTCCTAACAATGAGCGTTCATTCCAGTTGTTACGTACATCGATGCGCCGAAAGCTGCTATGGCCAATAAGCAGACGATGAAAGCTCCCCCAAACCATCACACTGAATCTCCTCAGTACATCATCCCAGCGAGCACGTACCATGCTCGATGAACTGCTCGGTTGCCTTTCGAAAATACCGTTTCCAGCATGCGGAGAACATTGCAGAGGTAAAGCGGCATTGGAAGCGGCTACAAGTCACGAATGCGGCAGTGAAATAATATAGATACCTAAAATGCGAATTGAGGGGTAATAAAATCCCGTTGCCATGCTTAATGACTAAACCTGGCGTCACTAAGGATTTGGGAAACTTAAAATTATACTAAATCAATTGAGAGTGCTGGTACTTAGCTTTTAAAAGAGACGTAACCCGACATTGAATGGCCATTGGTGGAATGAAGACCATGTATCTCTTGGAAATAGCAAGTATCAAGGAAAATTATAATACTCATCCAAACTAAATATGAACTTTTCCAAATTCTCATAAACTTATGCCGTGATTAACACACACTCTTAGCTTGCATCGTCGGAATTTTACACTAACATTCATTTGTGAGCGAAGTTTAGTCGAGGTACGGTAAGTGCTGCAGACGCAGTTTATAACCTTTCCAAATACCATAGGCATAGACTCCTATGCTATGAAAATCTTATTTAATCTCCATCATCCTAGTTACACATCCAATAATCTGTACTACCCGAATAGTTTTTTCCAAAAGTCATCCCGAGTTACTGGAGGTAAGCTGTAAAACTCCGTATCGATAAACAATAATGATATTCAGTATATTACGTAACTTAGGAATTTGGTTTATGAAATGGCTATAGTCAAATGATTTTTTTGCATTGTCTATTAGCATTTCAATGTGAAGTAATAATGCGTCATGTTTTTATCCCTTAACTTTACTTCCACTTGTTGTTTTACAATAAGGGTGTTAAGTTTTTTTTTAATATGTGTGCAACCATTCTTCACGCTAAAATGATAAACAGTTGTAATACAATTCGTCACCCGTCACTTTGACCCCCAAATTTAATAAATTGTCCCCTATTAATCAGTATTTAACTCTTCTTTCTTCTATTTTATAAATTTCTGGCTACCAGAAAAAAATAGTAGAAACCTGATCACCTTTAGCACTGATTTTTCTTTTCGTCAAGTTCATGAAGTGATTTTTCATTAGCAATGGCCACTACTATTGATGAAAGACAATTCTGTACGGAACTAAAGAAGCTTAACGGCTTCAGATCGGTAATTAAGTATTTATTTTTAATTAAACTCAATTTCCCTTTGGAATTACTTAAATCATTATTTCAGCCTTTTCCTTGAAAATGGAAAACGCCTCCTTTTCCTCTTCAGAAAAAAAAATATTTTTTCCTTCTCATCTCCTTTAATGAATCCAGCCACCAACAGTCGTATAAATTAGCAATTTTTTACTCCTTACCCTGGCTTCACTCCTCTCGAGAAAGTTTCAAATTAACCTGCAACTTGAAAATAATTAAACTCATGGTCGCCACAAACGGAAATGAGTCTTCTTTCCAAAGAAAATTGCCCTCTTAGGAAACTAGGGAAGTAGGTGATACCGCCCTTCAGAGGCCTAAGAATGGCCAAGTTTCCATCATTCATGTTCCATAAATTTCACTAGTGAAGGATTTACATCTATTTTCGAGGATTTTTTTCTCATTCGTTTAAATAAAATAATTCGATCACGGTTACGTCGTGCTTACTTTTGAATTTCCAGGGTATAACTTAGACATTCACTGCCAAAATTATTGAAAAAACGTTTTTATTTGATAGAAGTAAATACATGGTTTAATGATAGTCTTAAAAAGGCTTGATGGTTCATAGTTTGTGATTGAAAACGAGATTGTTCAATAAAATACTGTCCAACTCATTATGATAGCGTATGCATGGTAATTAGTAACAGTTGGTGTATTGAAATCACCCAATCAGGTTTTCGCAACAAATACCACTAACTGTATTTTTTTGTCACGAAAAATATAATTATTGGTGTAATATAATGCGTCTCTCATAAAAGAATACTTTACAGACGATGGGTATAAAGTGCTATGAATATAAAGCATAATACTCGTACCAGAGTTTAACAAATCTACATGTGCTCGTCAGCATTCAGGTTCTGCCTTTCGACTCTTGATGTTTTAACTACAAAAGGATTTTAGATAACTATGATAGCATAGGTAATCTGAAGCATTTTATGACTACATACGCAGACTACCTCTCAAACTACCTCAATAAACGTGTGCCGAGGATATGAAATTTGTATAGGAATAATTTCAAATGAATTTAGCAGGGCCTCAAAATATTTCAAGCTGCACCAGAGAGTCATGAAATGTAAAATTTAATTGCGGTGAAAGTCTTCTCTTTTGTCAATTTCCACTTATGCGGCGAATTTCGTCTTTTTCATTCCCAATAAGGTGGTTTTCCATTATTTTTTATTGCCTAAATCGAAAGATTATTACTCCTTGAGTGCATATTTCACGCTATTAGATTATTAAATATCGTAATCTATTTTTCGTGATTAAATGAAAATTTAAAATTTTCAAGTGCGTGAAAACGCGACGGCTAAGTATGAATGCTGGGAAAAGCCCTTGTGAGGTCTGGCAACTGCTGTGTGAAGCCACCTGGATGCGAGGCTATGAACGCCGCTATGATGCAGTCTACTTGCTGCCGAGCATGGCGGTAGCGTAGAGTTACCCTGCCAACCGGTAGTACTTGGCTTAAATAAGTATTATTAATACTCTATCAGACGAAGGAAACTTTCCGACCATAGGCAATTTTAATAGGTGATTATTAAGAAATGTTTCCCTGAGCTCTGTGCCTCATGCTTATGCTCGTGCCTCGTGCTCATCTACTCTTATAGAATCTAGATCCCTATGACGTCAAGTGGAGTGGCATCGCATGGGCGCCAATCTGGCCTCATTCAACTGAGGTTAAAATTGACCATTAACATTCGTATAAACTGGGATTTCTAAAACAAAACAATTTGTATATTATGAATACACTAATGGTAGGAAACGAATTGCAGTCAATATCTTTCGTTTTCTTTGATGAAGGAAACTACCATATTACTTGATTTCTCTAAATTTTGATGGTGGTTGGTACGGGAATTTATACGGTTTATTTTTGCACTTTGCTTCAGTGTTACGTGTGTTTATTTTTATCGTAAATTGCTAATTCACATAACATTTATTTTTTTATCATCATTACTAGTTAAATACCTGCTATCAGGACATAGCCCTACTAGCACAGAAACGAGTAAATAGTTACAGCCTATTGAATCCGACTTAGCATTATTTAAAGTCCTTCACTTTTTGAGGGTCGGAGTAGCCTCGCTCATGCTAAGAAATCTCGGTTCCACGTAAAAAAATTTACTTCACTATCTGATCCTCTCATTCAAGTTTTAAATTAACCATGCAATGTTAGCAGTGCAGCTCATATAAACGCTCCAAACGCGAGAAAGGACCCATCAGCAAAATTCATTCCACCCTAGGGCTCCACGCATTATCTCAGCAATCCATTGCATTCACGCCAAGCGAGTGCAAAGAGAATCAGACGCAATATCGCGCCGTTCTGCACTCGACTGCATGAGGTCAGCCCTCTGGCGTGAAACGGAATGAAATGAGTGAGATACTGGAAGCCCATATCTCTGTCTCCACTCGACAAAGCTGAGCGAAATGTAGGCTGGATTATGGGATCATTGAGGGCGATACGGTCTGAGTGGTTCAGTTCTCGGTCATGACTCGGTTCTGAAAACCGAATCCAACCAATTGAGGCATGGACACTAAATCAAGTATGGTAAAAATCATAATCATTGGTAAGTTACGGTTCACATTCAATTAATTTCTAAAGTTACCACCATTTAATTTGCTATTCCGGATTTTTCAAAATCGATAGCGGGGTTTTAATGCTTTATCTTACATATTGCACTAACATTGCGGCTATAAGCTCACATCGAACACTCGTAGGCTTCTATGTAAAATGAATTTATAGGCTTCCACATCGATTTATCTGCATCTACATCTAAATAATACCTCACAAGCGGCGTAAAAAGCGTGTGGCAGGGGGTGTTGGGACACCAGCCGTTAACGCACAAAAAGGAAATTCGAAATCACGACTAGCATTTATTAAAGTCCTCTATGGTTCAGGGGAAAAAAGGAATCCCCATATCTATACTTTCGGGAAAATATCTCTCTTAATTTATCGATTCTTTCAGACCTGGAAATATAATGTGGCTCTAATATTATGTTCCTTTTGTCGCTCTTGAAGATATCCATCCTCAATTGTTCAAGCAATCAAAGCCTAGCGCGCAGCCTCCGAGTCGCCAGCGGCTCCTAGTCCAATTCGCCTAACATCTGGGTAACTCTGTATGTATGCCCGCAGCAGTTTTTGAGGAAACGCGCAGCCTTCCTTGTATTTTATTCAGTTCGCGGATTGTCTTTCTGTACCCGATCCCATACGCTTGCTGCATATCCAAGATGTGGTTGGACGAGTGCAAAATAGCCTTTCTTTTTATTTCATCATCCGAAAATCTTCCCACAATACGCTTGACAAATCCTAATTTCTTCACGGCTATTCCGCAAATATTCCTTATGTGTGTAGGCTGTAGTTGCTCTTTCATTTACGGATCATTTATAGCCGTGAGTTTAGTGCAATAAATATTATCGAGTATTAAAATCCCGGTATTCATTTTGAAACACCCAGTACCTATTATTGGCTTAGAATTGAACACAAAAATATTCAGATAAAAACAACGGCTAGTGCACCAATTACCTAATTATATTTTTTAGACTTATAAACCACAGAAGATGACAAATGAAGTTGTCAATAGGTTGTAAAAGAAATGAATGCGAACTTTATTCTACCAAAATGTGATACGGATAAAAGCAATTTTGTTCTAATCATATTCATCCCTTGAATGCATTAAGTTGGCATATCCAGACATATAAAGGAAGTGTAACTCGTTCGAAGAATGATATTGCCCATAATACTGATCAAATCGTGACATTTCTCACTTATTATTAAATATTGTTTTTAATAATTTGGCAGAGTTACGATGCATATCCATGTAGGATGTACATCCAACGTTTGAAAATGAATGATATATATGTGATGTTACATAATGAGTGTTCCGATACCAAGTTTTTCTGCGCATTATTTTTCCAGTCTCGTAATGAAATTCCCGTCCCAGTGGGTGATAACATAACTACTGAAATCTTGATGGAGACTTACTGAAAAGTTTTACCGAACAATTCCAAAGAAATTTAAAAAATATATTTAACGGTGACTACATCAGTCATCACTATCAGCATTCAGTAATTCAAAAAGAGCATTCCACTCAATTCTGCTATCAGCAAACCTTTATCCAACTATCCCTTGTAGAAATGTTCTCTTCTACAAACCTCATTACCTGCTCCATGCAAAATCTCATCCAAGGCCATTTTTTTGGCGCTCATCCAAACTACCCTTGTCCATCAACCGTTATCTTCAAAATACTATCGTGCATCGCGTTTGATTTGTCACTTTATCTTCTTCTTGAGCCTTTAAAAAGACTTCTTTTCTCTTCTGATGACTTTCGCATTACTCTCATGATTTCTCCACTTGATGCTTATTCTTCTGACATTTATAACCCCATCCACCGCTGCTATCATCGCCTATGCCTTACCAATGCAAAAAAATGCTCCAGATATAAGACTTAATGCATTTCTTCCTTCATTCATCATCACCTGCAGCTCTACAGCCTGGTGTGGGCCTTAGCTTCCTCTATTAAGTATATGCCTCCATTCTGTCTTGCTTTCTCTCTCTATCTTGTAACTCTCATTGCCTTCAAATCATCTTTCACATCCTACATCTATTGCATCCTTCTCTTCCACGGTCAAATTCTTCTTCTGACCAGTTCCATATCTTAAATATCTTTCCCTTCTAGTATTATTAATCTCCATATTCATTCTAAGTTTCCATCTCTCTCCTCTAATTCAGCCTAAGATTCTCCTTCTTTCAAATTGGTTAAGGGCTTCTTGACATCTCTTGACATGATAATTTCCATGTCTCAGCTCCATAAGTAGCTAATAATCGAATAAGAGTTTTATAGGTTCTGCAAAATATGCCTCTTTACCCTTCATTTGGTTGGCTTCATAGGTTGACCTCAGTGGATTTCTTATTTTCATTATAAATTTTTCATTGTGAATTAAGCTTTATTACTTTTACGCTTTTATTTTCAGCGCTGAATTGGTTCCTCTTTTTGAAAAAGATTTTATTTCTGGTATGAGATGATATATTTCCAAAGTAAGAAACTATGAAACACACATGCTGTGTAATGTAAGGCACGATGCATCGCGATGTGGCGGTAACTGTTTATAAGAGAAAAATTAAATATTGCAATATTTCCTCTGGATTTTATTTTAACGAGACGCGTTTAATTGTTACAAACAACATTCTGAACAGATTATGAAATTTATTACTACGTATTATGTTCATTATTTTTTATACTTTAAGAGAGTTTGATAATTATGATGCACATTTATTCGTTTCCAAAGTTTTAAAAACAATTTTATGTGTGTAATGATTATTGATATATAACATATTTCCACTGGATTTTATTATAACACGACTCATTTTGTTATCGCAAACTACATCATTAAAAATAAAATAAAATCTAGTGGAAATATTGCTATGTCTAATTTTACTATCTTAAAAAATTTGTTTTCACGGTGAAAAACGTCTTCAAAGTCTTAAAATAATTTCTATTGCCTACATTGCCAAATTTAGGAGATAAAACATGACCGGTTGAATGAAATTGGTGTTTTATAGTAACCAATATCCAAAAATTAAAGTATAATTACCATATGAACCACTTTGGACGTCACACTATGGAACTCCATATCACAGAAGAAATAAATTTAGTACTTTACCAAAGTAATTTTATTTCTCCAACAAATTCAGCACTTTTGTGCAATTCCAACGGAAGTCCCTTGTTATATGATATATACCAAGTGAAATTGTTCTGGATAAGCATACATTTATAATAATTTAAAATTTTAATGCAAATAAACTTTTAGTGCGTTTCGTAGTTTGAAATATTTCGTAATGGTTGAAATTTAAAATATTAAAGACATGAGAATTATATAGTTTCATGTTTTGGAATCCGTAGATGATTGAAATAATAAAACTCATCCTATTCTGCATTTCAATCTATGCGCTTTGCTGCGTTAAAGATACACAATATATAAAATATTTCCAAATAAAATGCGAAATAGACCATATATCTCACCGAAAAGAGTCTTCGAAAGGCAATTATTAGACGTTATATTCAGTTATAATCAATATTTTTAAATCATTTCCCTAAATTTGTAGCTATTGGGACGTTTGCTCTACTATAAAAAGATTTTTGAAATGTTATAGCAGCTATAAACAGTAGGTAATTCGACGTAAGTCATGACAGAGTTGAGACAGTGAATTCCACAGTATGATTGAAACGATTGAACTCAATCCAATGAATCGTGCATTTCGGACGACTCGTTCGTGTAAGACCCGGCTCTTGCACAAAATGACCGCTGAGTAGTGCGAGAGGGCGCCTGCCGAGGTTGCAGGCTGGCTTCGATCACGCGTGTTAATTAAATCGCTTCCCGGGCGAGAGAGGTTTAAGGAGTCGGCGGGCGCTGATGTTGGAAAAGGCCTCCTTTCGGACTCTTCTTACGCGAGGCGAGGGAGTTGATTTTCCCATTGAGTGTCCTCTGCTAAAGGGAGTCGCGTAAAATGGCATTTCTGACTGGAGACTGGCCATTTCTGCCACAAAGGAGCAGAAAAGTCTGCTGCACTCTTAAAGAGAATGTCTTCGCGATGGAAGTGACATGAGAAAGCGCAGAATGTTGGTAAAAAAATGATTGTATTCTCAAAGTTGTCGTGACTTAAGAGGCTGCGCGTTAGGCTTAGATTGCTTGAACAATTAAGAATAGATATTTTTACGAACGACAAGGTGAATATCTCAGGAGTACGCCTTAGCAAAAAATTAAGAGAGATAGTATGTCGAATGGATAGATATGGGAATTCATTTTTCCCCAGAACCACAAAGGACTTTAATTATAAATACACCAAAGGATGAAGTTCGCCATGAAAAAATATTTGACTTAGCCGGGATTCGAACCCGGATCTCCCGATTGCCGGTCAGGCGTGCTACCAGTTACACCACCAAGCCATGACCGGCAAACGGGAGATCCGGGTTCGAATCCCGGCTAAGTCAAATATTTTTTCATGGCGAACTTCATCCTTTGGTGTATTTAACTTTGCACCCGTGCGCGTGACTGCGTACAAAGTCACTTGTTCCTTCAGTGCTTTGACTTTAATTATGTTAATCGTAATTTTGTTTAAGCACTTGCATCTTATGGGTGCACATCTGGTGCCCCAACACCCCCTGCCACACGCCTTTTTAGTCGGTTTTCGGGGTAGAAAGGAGATGCATACGCATGATGAAATAACAACTGGTTTATAGCAACTGAAACTTCTCAAAAATCTTGATATCCCACTGTGAATACTCCCAATAGTTAAAAGTATAAGCCATTTCTCTACCAAATCAGTTAAAAATGTCTCTGACGTCCTCTTACGAGGGGTTAGGGAGTAGATTTTCCCATTGAGTGTCCATTGTGGGGAGAAAAGGGAGTTACTTAAAAAGGCAGGGACTGACAATTTCTGCCACAAAGGGGCGGAAAAAGTCTGGTGCACTTTTAAAGACAATGCCCTCGCCGTAGACGTGATATGAGGAGAAGCAGAACAAAAAAAGGCTTATAATATTTAATAACGTTGGTAATAAATGTTCTTTTCTCACCAATCTGTCTTGACTCAAGATGAATTAACTGCTGGCTACAGTTTTTGTAACTTCTCAAAAATGTTATATCCTAGGGTGAAGATCCCCGTAGTTGCGATTCATTGGGTCGAGTTCAATCATTTTAATCATTTTGTGTAATGTTCTTCACTTTTTCCCCAATATGTTTTGGCTTAGAATGAATTAACTACCAGTTCAGTGACTGTAATTTCTCAAAAGTCTTAATGCCTCATGGCAGATAAGATTAATATGATGGTACAAAAAGCTAAGGTAAAAATTAGGGAATTGCTATTTAAAAATTAGCTTACAGTCTCTAATATCATTTGGTAATTTGAGAATGCACTTTTGATTTAAAAGCAATTAATATCAACCAGAGCTCTGATTAAAATAAGGGTGAAACAAGGCTATTCGGGCTTTCAGCCGGGTGTTTCCGGGCTGCCGACGTTTCGGAACACGAGTCGGGTTCCATCCTCAGGGCTAATGGCGAGTGGATGAAGTTTACCAGCTTATATAGTCTCCAACGGTAGGAAGGTCTAACATGAAAAATATATTCACCGGTAAAGCATCAGATCTTACTTTAAGGGTAAAACAGGTTCAAAGCCATAGTTAGGAACAATTCGGTCCCATTTGTATCGCAATAAATCAAAGCTGCCTCAAATTTATAGTATCAGTACTAATGTTTAGTACATTTTATGCATCACGCGGTATTATACCAAAAGGGCTGGACTTCAGATATTATACGCATATAATTTGATTTCCCCGTTGAACTTCCATTCCGCGGGTGGGGAGTCGTTTAAAAGGCACTTTACAACTTTAAACCGTTTTAATCGATTTTTGACTTCTTGACCGTAACGATATTAAAGGTTTTCTGGGCTATTTTGGCAGTGTGTACTGTGTATTGCCGCAGGCAGATTTTCGTCTTTTAGGTGTATTTCAAGTGAGAGAAACGATATCAACATTTCCTTACATCAAAAGTTTGGAATTTTTTTTATAGAGTATACGTTACTTCGATATTCATGTACTTTCCCACACCTCGGAAATTGAAACCTACCTTTCGGTCACTTAAAAAAATCAAATAATGTGTATAATTTAATTTTAAAAAGTTATTTGTAATTCAAATATGTCGTTCTCCCTACAATATATGTCATTAAATTCACAAATCAAGTACTTTCAAATCAAGGAAAAGCCTCACCTTTCCTCATTTCAAAAAATTAGATATCCTCCTACTAAGGCATCTATTCATTTATTAAGTCCTTAGAGTTTTCTATATGCGTTGTGGTGAAAAGGCCAGACCACAAACTTGATATACCTAGGCCGACGACTGAAATTTATCGACAGCCATATAAATACTTAGGGCCTAAATTATTTAGTATGTTGCCAAGTAATGTGGCAAACTCGGAAAAAAGATGGGGATTTGCTTCCGCTGTAAAAAATGGCTTATGAGGTATAAGGAAGTAGAGTTACTGCTTAGAAAGGTGGCATAAAAAGTTTTCAATAAAAGGCATATTGTATATTCTACGTATGTAATTTTGCGTTTATATAAGAAAGATAGTTATCCTTGTGTATATATTTGAAATAACATAATATAATAGTGAATGCAATCGGTAAGATAACAAATAACTGAATGCAAAGAAATAAATTTACTTCTCATGTATGTTAGCACCAGATCTGTGCAAAAAGTGTAAGATGGTAGCCCCATAACTATTCAATCAGGGGTACCATTATATCCCATTTATTTAAGTGTTTTCTAATGTAATATATTAAAATGCTATAAGTTATATTATTATTATGTTCCCGGAACGAGATGAAGAAGACGACAGTTTCCCCGTTCTCAAGTTTTTCACGTGTTTTTCTTCACTCCTTCGACTTTACGCAAAAACATAGTTTAATAAATCAATGTTGTAGTCAAAATAGGCAATGAGCAAACAATATATGACACGACCAAATGGGTCTTCGGCAGAATTTCATACAAATGCTAAAACTTCAGCGTTCAACCTTTTTTGTGAGGATAGTAGTTTGTGGATTCCAATAGAAATATTTACTTGCGAATGTATGTAAATTATTCAATTTTCTTGCAAGCAGCTTTTGCCTTTTGATGACTGCTTTTGAAAAGCGTATCACCCTCTCCGGAAGATTAATTGGCAATATTTATGTTTTTTATAGTACCGGGTGTTTATTAATGAATATCGGGGTTTTAACGCTTTGTAATATTTATTACATCATACTTACAGTTATAAATTATATATAAAATGAAATAGCAACTCAAAAAGTTTTGTTATTATTTAGCACCAATGCGCATGTGTGTGAAATGTTTCCGCTGCGATCCGCTAGAAAGCGGTAGTAGCGACCACGGAAGAAGGGATAAATTTTGAAACGGACGCCGGAACATGGGAAAAAAATGGGTAATTTTCTTCGTTTATTAGAGTGTTGTCTTGGTTATTAAAAATTTGTAAAACTTCTAACTGCTCTCTATAAATGAATTGTTCGTTGCTTAACCTTAATGTTTCATTGTTGAATCACTCTTATGGAGGTTAAATATTAAGTGTTTAGAAAATATATATAACTCAGAAATAATGTACGATGCATGGTAAAGAAATCAAATTCTGGTGAATTTATAGGGAAAACTGGAATATTCTGGTACTGCCAAATGAAAGTTTCAGCCTTAACCTTAAAATACGAAGGGGATCATATAGGTGCATTACAGAGTAGTCAACTAAACATAAGTGGGCAATTTAATGTATAAAGTGTTTTACTTTGTTTTAATCGTGACTATATATTTCCTTCTATTCAAATGAGGAGCTTTACTCAAAAAAGAAAGAGGTTAAAGTAATATACATTCATCCGAGAAATTAGAACCCCGTTATATTTCGCAGTCCAACAGAAACGATAATAAGATAGTTATTTTGACGAAAAGGTTGGAATCGACGTTCCATTTTCCCTCGAGCAATAATGGACATATGAATGCGAGGCGTAAACTTCCTTTTCATTAGTTAACAGCTGGTGCCATGACATCCCTTGCCACACGCCTTTTAAGGTGACTTCTGTGGTAGTTTCTAGATGTTGATTTCACTAATTAGTTTCACATTTAATGAGGAAATATTTCCTCATAAAACGTACGAAAAAAACTGCGAAAAGAAAAACTAAGCATTGCCTTATCTGCCAACTGGATGATTAGATATTTACAGAAATGGACCCGCAGCGTAAAAGAAAAGAGTAAAATTCAGTTTTTGCAAGCATGCAAAGGAATTAAATAATGCTGGAACATACCTGAAACCCTAATTTGACTTCATGTTTACATGAAGGCATGTTAAATTTTCAAAGAAAAAGAGACAAGGGGTACTTTTTGCAACGCTTACAGTAATTTTTTTTCGAGACCGCTATCGAGGGACTTCATTCTTACGGTAGTAGGGGACGCTATGAGGATGAGCTAACAAGTTTCCTAAGAAGAGAATTATCCTACACGCTTCACAGCCACGGTTGTCCTTGGGAGATAATTGATGAAGATGTCGCAGCCGTCCTTAGAGACTGGATGAAAGATATCTCAGAGAATGACGACGGGTGATGCCTGATAAAAATTCGCACTCTGGTAAACTTTATAGGAAATATTCTGGTGTCATCATGAAAAGTTCCACCCCTATCTTTAACCTAAATCTGAAAAATGGATCATTTGATTCATTAGCAGCGTAAAATGTCAAATGCAGATGGGAAATGTAATTCGTAAAGCATTTTGTTGTTATCGACTATCTATTTAATTTCTCTGTTATAGATATTTGTTAATGATACGCGAGTAAAACCCAATTAACTTCTTGCTTCTAGTCAAAAATTTTATTGTGCATGAGTGCGAGCGGTTAGGTATCTTTTACATTGTTGGATATAATGATGTTTCACTCACACATTCTGCTGAAAACAAAAACTTAGCAAATTAACTGACTGCACTGACGCGATATTTAACCATACTTATAATGGCTATTAGGTTGAGTAACAACCTTGTTTTATCTAAATTTTGGATACTGTAATTATCATTTTTCATTCCAAATTAGCGTAAAAAATCTCCCTAGAATATATATAGTCACTTCTCAAATAACAATTATAAATTAATAAACCTAAAAAACAATTAAGAGCATTATGCACGTATTTTGTCATCTTCACCTAATTATCAATAACAGACACTTGGTTACTTCCACATTACATATTTTTTTTTTATTTCGACCGGTCTCGGCTGTTACATCATTATAAAATAGGGAAACTATTTTCTGTATTTCATTACGGTGTAACCGCCGAAACCGGTCGAATTTAAAAAAATCGTGGAAGTAGCAAAGTGTCTTTTTTTCCTAATGTGTAGCCCTTCTACCACGCATAAACTTCAAGTTTCGATTTAATTTATCTCTACCTAAATTCAACTCTTTTTACATTTTTACTCATGTGACACAGCAAATAGGACAATCATACCACCATGCGATACATAAATAATGACATAGGTAAAATACTAAAGTGCATGTTGAAATATATGAAAAAGTTTTAAAGGTTCATTGCACAAGCATTTTCACTTGTCGATATAATCTTTGCGTAGACATCTACGTGAATAGAGGCAATAAATTGCGGAATTGTACATCCTGATCCACCAACGTTGGGGTAATTCACAAAAATGGCTTTTGGGCATTCACATGAAATTTTGATTTCACGGATTTTCTCCCATTATCCATTAAATATTTAAGTGATTAGCAATCAAAGCGTCGCGCCGTGAAATGCATATTTCATTATCGTGTTGATATTATTGTGAATCACATGAGCATAATATCTCCTTGCATTAATTGTCCATTTAGCCAAACGGACCGTGAATGCAACACGATAATCTACCGATGAAATCTTCCAAAACTTTGCATTTCATTAATCCATGAAACGAATGGAGAAATAAAAATATAAGACTAAATTAAATTGAGACTAGACTAAATTAAATATTACGATGGATTATAAGCAACTTTTCATACAGGTGCTATATCATGCAGGTTCGGGTCCACGTTCCTTTGGTACAATGTATAATTAATTAAAAAATTAGCCAAGATACTTTAAATCACTCAGGAGTGTTACCGAAAAAAGCTTAAAGGATATGCATATAAAATTGGGGTTAAGCATGATTAAACATTAAATTAAACCATTTAAGGATAGCTAATTGCAAATTTCGGATCAGCAGTAATTTCTAAGCACAAAGGAATATTGGCAAACTTCCAAACAGGTCCTCGGTATCTATACATTTTTCAGGAAAAGGTTTTCAGTTTGAAATTAAAGTTTATATAATTTCATATAAACTTAACCCTTAGATTTTTTCCCCGGCGAATTGTTTTGACTGCTGACTCTTTAAAAACTGGTGGTTTTGCTCTTCTTACTCGTTAATTAAAAAACATTTCCCCGCGACTCATTCTTAAAAATCCGAAAATGCCTATATTTTTAATTTATCAATTTGATTCCCACAAAACATCAAAAAAATAACCGCCATTACATCCAACCATATCAAATATTGTATAGATGGCAAATGAAAGTACAATCAGAATTCTCAAAAGGATACAGACAAGACAAAATCTAACCGTCCTATATCGTTCTAGAAAGGCCTATTTCGACGATACCTTGACTGAACTATTACCTCACCTTACAGCTGAGGAACTGGGCTTGTGGAAGGTAGAAAATTAAGGAAATAATGAGCTCCAATATTCCAATAAAAGTTTAGCACCATCCTTTCTTATACTTTCACTCATGGATTTCTTGATTATAATACACCAGCGGCTTATTTACTTTGTTAATAGTCGCGGTTCTGGAAAAAAGGTTCACCAGTAAACGCATGAGTTACAGATTACAAGCTATAAAAATGACGTAAAATTCAAATAAATGATTGGAAACAAAGCGAAAAATTATGTGAAATACCAAGCTTTTTCTTGATTTACATCCTATTGTCATCATAAACACGGACCATAATAACAAGTATGAGAGTAAGGTCGTACTTTGAAATACAGTTACGAAGTGAAATTGGGTCGTGAGACTTCAATTTAAAGAATATAATTGCCATAAGTACTCAAGCACTGAATAAAAACGATGGAAAAATGGCGCGATGAGAGGTGAGACATGGCTGAAGGAGAAAAATTTTAAATCACATCTTAATTGAAAATTAAACCCAAAAAGGAAAATAAAAGCTACCTTGCACTCATGATGGTCACATTTAAGAATACGTCTCCCATAAAAATAAAGTAATACCTACAGTAATCTTTAGATGGCCAGTTGATAGATAACTTTTTATGCAAGCAGAAAAACAAACCATTAAGGCATCAGCGGAAAGACACGTTAAAATGTCGTTAGAATGACACAGCTATTAACAGCTACTGGCATTGACAACTGATTACAATACGTTATACCTAAACCGCATAAGAATACAACGTTATTAACAATCGTCACTGTTTAGCATAAGTACCATTGAGGTTTCTGAAATCGTTCAAGAATAATTAGCTTTCATTGAATAAGTTACAAATAAACATTAAACCTCTTTATTGGGTGAACATTTCACTCTATGCCTCTACAGAGTCAAAGGATGCGCGTTAGGCTTACATTACTTGAGCAATGGAGAATAGACATCTTTCAGACAGATACGGAGAACATCGTATTGGAGTTCGTGCGAAGGTTTCCGCGACGTTGTTCACGATGACTGCTAATTTTCGGGTTCCCCAGCCGCGTCTGTCTTTTATGGTTGACAAGAGTTTCGAAAGCCATCCTGCTCTCGTCTTCAGGTCGAAGGTGAGAAGTTTTCATTTTTTGCCGTATTATATAGCACTGGCAGATCTCCATCTGTGCGCTGATTGGTCAGCACTCTCTTCCAAACGTTGCTGATTGGGTAGCCGTTGTCCCTGTTAATATTTTTTGTGTTTTGTGGATTTCAATTGCTTCCCTTATTTGCCTTGGGTAGTAGCGACTCTCTTTTGCCACTATCTTCGCTTTTTCTAAATAAATTTTATGTCCCGCCTCACTCCAAACATGCTCTGCAATGGCTAACAAGTGCAAAAAATGAAAACTTCTCACCTTCGACCTGAAGACGAAAGCAGGATGGCTTTCGTAACTGTTTTCAACCATAAACGACAGACGCGGCTGGAGAACCCGAAAATTAGCAATGATCATCATATTGGAGCCACAGTATATTTCTTTGTCCGACAGAAGCAATAATTTAAGGGAGATACGTTTATGCAATAAATTAATGGTCTGCGAATACGTTTTTTCCCCAAACAAATGAAGGACTTTAGTTACTGTCAGGTGGAATATGCGCATATCCTTACTATGTTAACGGCTTCCTTACAACTAACAACACTTGCCACACGATGCATAAATAGTTGAATTGCTCTCCCTACTTTGGTTTTTCCTCACCTCCAGTCCAAGCTTACGATGCTTTAAAAAACCCAGGTTTCCTTTTGATCAATCCTCGTGGCACACTCCTCGCAACGCTTGTCAGACGAATTCACTAGAGTCCGAAACCCCTCGCTGACTGGCTATTAAATGACTGATCACACTGTTCATCAAAAAAAGAGTTCAAAAATTTTTGGCCACAATTAAGGGTGTTTCTGACTAATTTTGGGTCGCTGAATCCGAAAATGATCTCCGTTTTTTCTATCACCCTCCATTTTTACGCAACCCCTAAATTGGGGAAAACAATCCCTTATCTAAACTTATCGCTCTTCAAGGGAGGGAAATCGTTATATTAATCCCTTACAAAATAGAACGGTGAAGAGTATTCAACCCTTAAAAACTTTTCCATTAGCTACCATATCATATGCCATAAAAAACGAAGAAAATTGGTTAATTTAATGTTTTTTAAATTTTTTTTTTTTAATTTTTACCCCCTAAATCTTTTCAACCCCACTGAAGTTTGTCTCTCTCTTCACCCTGATAGCCTTAAAACGTCATTTTTTTCAATTAGAAGCAGATAACATTAGTAAAAGTTTTAACCTGATTTGAAAAAGGCCAGATTGGCGCCAATGCGATTCCGCTCCACGTGACATCCCAGGGACCTAGTTTCTATACGAGTAGATAGGAGTTTTATATCGTCTGAGATTACAAATACATGCATGAGACACAGAGCTTAGGGAAACATCTCTTAATAATCAAACATTAAAAATACTTAAGTTCGGAAAGTTTCCTTCGGTTTATAGGGGAATAATAATCCTTTTTTAAGCCCAGCGCTACCAGCTATCAGGGTACTCAGCTACCTGCTATCAGCCTGCGTCATATCAGCGCTCAAGCCTCGCCCCAAGGTCACCTCACAAGGCGGCAGGGGGAACCAGAAATACGTCACACGGACTTTTTCCCATCATTCCTACTTAGCCGTCGCTTGAAATTTTCCACTTCTCATTTCATCGCGAAAAATAGATATCATCATTTAAAAATCTAAAAGTGTGAAATTCGTACTCCATAAGTAATAATCTTTCGATTTAGGCAATAAAAAATAATAGGAAACCACCCTATTCGTCATTCTTGTGCTGACTGGTGGATAATAATGACGGAAGGAGCTTGGAGCGATTGTAAATAATTAAGCTTTAGGCGACAGGCAAACAAATTTGCAATCCTCACTTCATTTTTATAAGACACACTGATCCCTAAGGAGCCGTACGAGTGCCTTGAACTGTCGTGAGATCACTTAAAGGAGCTTGCAGCGTTCCAGTCAGCCTTGCTTGACGTTATGACTGCGTAACGACTTGCAGGAGTTATTCTTGCCCCCGGGGGACCTCGGAATGTAGGTTACTTGAACGTCAGTCTCCAAGTCCGGAAGACGCACATCGTCTTGAGAAATGACTGCTGGGAATACGGGTGTCCTAATATTCTGGATTAATTCACGCGAGGGAAGTGCAGAGAGACAAAATGAACGGCTTTGGATCCGGATATTCAGACACAGCTAACTATGTTCCCACGACGTTCAACATGAATATGTCACTTGAAGAATTATGCTTCTATAATTCAAATTACTGCACAAATAATAGAATGCATGACTCGTTGATGATACATTAAAGTGAGGAAAAGGAATTGCGGTAAAATGACCGATTAAGAATTTATGGAGTATGACATTTACATCATAAGTATTAAATATTCCAACGTTTTACTTAATTATTCCACTAATATTCCTCCTACTACAGCCCCGTTGTCCTCGTCCTTTTTCTACTAAATGTTCCTTTTCCTTTCTTTCCTTACCTCTGAATTTATTTGTATATATTTAATAATATCATTTAGTGATATTTATATTATTAATGAGTAAATCATAATCTCAGTAAAACGATAAGAATAGCATATTTACAAATTTATGTGCATAAGCTTCAAACGTTTTTAGTTCAAGCATCGGTTTGCATAAACGTATGGGTAATTTCTTCGTAATGGCACTAGGTAGTTCTCTCTGGGATGAAATTGGCACCATTATGATCAAAGGCGTGAATAAATTATTAGGTTTGCCCTCTTGGCTATTAAGTTTCGAATATCTGCTAATTATACAACTTGTAAAGATCTAAGCTATTTTATTAGAGCAGTAAAGAACTCCTAACATACGGTAAATCATGTAATTAAAATGTAATTAAATGTAATTAAAAAATATATAGTGGCAGATGGGTTAAGTCAATGTTCAAAGACAAATTCTACCTCTTGCTCTTACATATCTAGGTGATAATTTTTTAAATATATTTTTTCTACTAATAATCTACTCGAACTTCTAGTCATGCTATAAAAGTAACCACGCAAGTGGAAATTTTAAATTTAAATGAATTGATTTGTCAAATTAAGTTTAACGTGATTTTTCATTTTGGAATCGATAGTAGCCATTCATAAAAGATATGTAACATACTTTGTCAGTAAAATTTTTCAATTTTATAAGTCTTTTCGACAGGAATTTCCTCGAGATCATTAACCAGTTTAAATTTCAATCAATGATACCGAAGTCATCATTTTATGAGGATATTCCTTTTTACATTTTTTCACAATTTCTCTCAGATGTAGAGATTTGTCATTTTTAGGTACATGGATAATTGCAGCTTAGTGATCAAAGCTCAAGGCTAACTGATCAATATGTACCGGTTCCAAATCTCGAGTGAGACACCCCAGATGAAAATCCTCGAAGTATCAGGTGGCCAGGAAAGGAATCCGTCACCAAACTCTAAATGCGTAAAGATCAGATTCCTGTGGCCTATTCAGGGGTGAGCCCAACCCTAACCTAGCCATACTTACCCTCGGGTTGAATCACTGATTGAGTGTAACTCAAATTTTTACAATGCAATATTTACAATGCGAACTTTTAATGTTACAACGTGATTAATTAGGTTTCAATAGGAAAGAAAGATATAGTGTCCGGCGTGATGCGGATGGAAATCTTTGATATTCAGCTTATTAAAACAACTTACACACTCTTTTATTTTCACCGACCATGGTTTCGGCAACTTGTGACCTTGACAATGGCACAAGTTGTCCTAACCATGGTCGGTGAAAATAAAATAGTGTGGAAACTGACAAGTTGTTATAACAAGCTGAATTCAAAAGGAAAGTACTTAGAAAGAAATAGGCAAAATATGACAATCATAGTGCGTGTATATACATAACTTCTACTTAAACTAACCCTAGGGCTGCGGGATTTTACGATTTCAGCTGCCAGCCAGTGCATAATAGGCATCGTCTGCCACGACGACAGGTCTGGTAGAGTTACGCCTCTTAGTGATTCCGATAGTGAGGAAAAGTGCCCAAGTGCAAGATTACCAGGTAGCAATAAATTTTGTTGCGTAAATGCCGCATTCATCGTGCAAAACTATAAAAAAGCCGCACTGCAGTGCATAAAGTTATTTTTGTAAAATATTTATTTAAAAAGTTATTATTCTGGCTATTAAGGCCCATTTTAAATAATGAATGCAGTTTTTAAATTTTTACAATCATTAGTTTAAATAATACAGCCCGTCCGATATGTTGGACGTCATGCACAGGGGGCAGAAGTTTGGGTTGCTGTAGTGCATTCCTATAGAAGTTGTGCTAAAATTATTCAGTAATTGAATACGATAATCATGACAGTGATTTGATGCTAAAAGACGATACGTAAAAATCATATACACTAGGAACATAATATATTTTGACACTTTTACATGATATTCGAAAAAAAATTTGGATGAAGGCCAACGTTGCATTTATTACAAAAGAATTTTGCTCTCCCTTTACTCTATATATTATTATTCTGAGTATATATATTATACTCAGAATTAATGGGAACATGAGTTTGAATACCTTGGATAGATGAGTTCCAAATATTTTTAGCATATTCAAGGCAAGTGACATTCGATATTTCAAAAGAGAGTCGCAAGTCAAGTGGAGCCCAGAAAATAAATTAAATACACGCGTCCGATATATCGGACTCTATGCACTAATGGGTTAAGGATTTAACCAAAAAGATGAGCGGAAAAGTCCTTCCTGTATAATAAAAGCAAACGAGATGGAAAGAGACAACGTCAAGGTTGGGAGAATTCAAAGGTGGTGCATGAAACGGAATGTCTGACGGAAGGGACCCGTATCAGATTGGTGTTTCCGATTGTCAGGAGAGGAAAGGGAAGCGATGGAAATGGGAACTTGGAGAGAAACAGTGTCGAAGGCCGAAAGACAACGGTAGATGGACAAGTTGACATGAAAGTCTGACCACTCCCCCCATCAAATGGCAGTTCCCACAATGCTATCCTATCCAGAGACAAGCAAAGGACGAGGAAGTACGGCATTTGTATTCTCGTCATCTAACTCCAGCTGGGTTGTGCTGCCTAACATTTCTGAAAAATTCCGTATCCATGGCTCCACCCATTACTCAACAACGCTTAGCACTCACTTGTAAAGACTTGGAACGAGAGCATCAAACCTTTTAATCCACGGATTACTCAGTATGTGCCTCAATACTGAGTCTGGTTGGATTGATTAAGGGCAAATTTCACCCTTTATAAAGCCGCATGCGTGAGAATTCCACCCAATTAGGGTAGCAATGACCAGTTCCTTTATCTACATCTCGTTAGAATTTTTTCTAGTATTTTTTTACGGTGCTCCAAGGACCTACACCTGAAGTTTGAACCCTCAACACTTTTGTCAGTAGCCTGAAGATACAACCACTAACCTAACCCACTTGTAAATCTAAGGTTAGAACTAGGTTAATCTAGGTTATATGATGGATTTAAAAACATCTTTTTGTTTAAAAAATTTCTAATTTGCTGCACAAGGGTACGGTATGAGTTTAATTGTATATTAATAGTATAGTTGGAGGTATATGTATCACTATGAACAGAGACTCGGATTTCAAGCAGAGAGACTATAGTGTCCAAGTCCATTCACGAGACTTATAGAATAAAAATTTAACGGAGGAAGCAATTCCCCTACAAATATTTCAGCAACGAATGTGCAGATCTCTTTGGGCCGACAATTCGCAAAAACCATATAATCAATAAAGCACGTCTTGGTTAAATATGTTAAACCTATCAAAGTAATATTGCCAATGGGCAATTCCATTTGTGACGGAATTACCTTTTGAGAAAAATATGCTATAGGATATTTCGATAAAATTGTAAAATACGAAAAAATTGCTAAAATTCTCCGTGAGTATGATTAAAAAACATTTATGAAGGTGATGTTCATATGCAGAAACAAAATTAACTATCGAAACACCTTCTAAATATGCCCAAAGTTAACTTGTGACGGAATTACTGCCGGGTCAACCTCCTAAGTGTGATGATTGCAAACATCTTCAAGACTCTGTGAATCGAAGTATAATTTGAAAACTTTTAATAAGGCTATGAACAATGTTTAAAACACTGATTTCATAAAATTCAATCATTAAGCTGTTGATTTATCAAGATAAAATATTTCCAGCCTAAGTTTTAATTTGAGAGAAAAAGTTGTCATTTTCATGGAAATGCCCCATTATCATCACTGATCAACAATCCCAAGATTGGTTTGACGCGGCTCTCAGTATTGCCATAATACGACAATTTTAAATTGCTAAAATTGTTAACCGTGATAAAGTCTGCATAACTAGCTCAAAGGTTCATTCACTCATAGTACTGCAAATGTAACACCGGTGCACCTCATAGGATCACATCTATAGACATATGTCTTTCTGGTAAGTAATTCCTTCAGTTAGATTTTCCATTCAGTTCAACCTTTCCTTATATTTTTCATTTCATTTTCGTGTCTTATAACAAGCATATGAGGAGAAGCAGCTTCTAGGCAAGATGCACAAGAGACAGGTGGTTTGGTTGGAGCGAGTACCTACCTAGTGGGGAGGGAATGTTGATTAATGTTATAGATGGAAGAATTCTGTATAGGTGAGGAAGAGGAGGAAAGAAAACAAGATTCTTAGATAGAATAAAATGGAGTAGGCCTGAACGTGAATTGAAGAGAGAAGTCCAAGACAGAAGGGGATTCTGACAGGATAGTAAATACTCCCTGCGAACTTACTTTAATCGGTAGAATAATTTTATTATTCTTAAATGAATGATAATCATAACGCCTTGTATAATTAATTGGGTGGTTTGTCTTATTATAGTCAATAATTTCCTTTCCTGTCACTTTAATTCGTTAAATCTCCGTCTAAAGTCTAAATATTTCCGTCGACTTAATCATCCTCTCCAGTATTTAAGATCGTTCCCATGGTCATTGATATTCATCTGTAGGATATGACTAGCCACATGAGAGCTAAAAAATGCTCTAATGTTTGCAAATAATTGTTTCTGCTGCATGCAAATAGACGCATGAAATTGGAAAACTAATGCCATCAGGAAGATAAATTGAGAGACTGAGAAATGCACCAATACGGTTTTAGTCTTTGCACTAACCACGAAATAACGACATACATACTTCAGCTGTTGACACGCATAATAAAGCAATAGAAATTCACACCTAATTGTTGTAAACAAATATGTTGAAGCTTATCACCCATAGGATAAGGAACACCATGGCCATAGTTTTGCCTCCATTGTTCTATCAAATTATTTTAAAAGATTTTTTACCAAACGACAAAAGCGTGTATTGCTTAATCACTTGTTCTTATGTTCGCCCGCAAAACTGTAACATTTGAATACCTTCTATTTGAGCCTTCTCGATACACAGGAAAATGGCGATAATGAGCATTAATGAGTGGAGTTAGTACATAGTAAATTCACTAATTAAAAACTTATTTGTGTCCCAGATGAGCATTCTGCACTAAGCAAGATGTTAATTGGCATTACCTCAGTTCCCCCCCCCCTAACTGCATGAAGAATCGGATATGCCATTTCTCTTATTTATCCTCCTATTTATCCTAATCCCTTACTTATAACATATCATAAATTCAGCGAACATAAATCTTCACACAGCTTTTAACATGAATTACAGTCAGAATAGCCTGTATCCCGTCGGCTACGTGTTCGGCTAAGATTTCTTGAGCTATTAAGAATACTTTAACAGTGGCACGGATAGTGGAATCACAGAATATATCTAGGTACGATAGAAATGAGAAATATTTTGACAAACTGGCAGTTATTGGAATTTTTTTCCCTTTAAAAATGAAGGAGTTTACTGAATGTTTGGCGGAATGGAGTACGCGAATCTTTATTTTTTACTATTTCTATTTCAAAGCGGCTTGATTTCTAAAAATGCCCACCACACACCTACTGAGTATTTATATGTATATATTTTATATGCAACATCAGGCTGGAATACAGAATATAGCCAATGAAACCACTTGTACTGCTCAAAGGATTGAAAGAACCAGAGAAATTACCTAGAAGAAGTTTCCAAAGGATCGAGGAAAAGGCATGAAATCGCACGCACAAGATACTTCGAGGAGGTTTCCCTTGGGCTTCAAGGCAAGGACTTGGACTTCAGTTTCTTCTTCTGGTTGAGGAGACGGTGAGCGTAAGAGTAACTGCTGAGGGTTACTTCAGATATGGACAGAGAGATGGCGTACTTCAAGAGTCTCCTGTCACCCCACAACCCACTTTCATTTAAGTAAGAAGTAATTCTTTTATTTTCCAAGAGAATTTGAACACTTCGTTCCATCCCTCTGAGAGTCATCTACCAAAAGCTTCCTGGTCTAGTTTTAGCTTGATTAAATTTCTTCCAGCGATCATCTAGCGTTCCTTACGGTCAACTTTTGGTTTTAGAAATAGTTTTTGGCTACCTAGAACTTCAGCCAATTCTTCCAAAAGCACACAAAAACTTATCATCCAATCGTTGACCTTAGCACTATTCCCTTAAGGAATACAGTTAGGGAAAAGTTCATCAAAATACTGATAAGCGTTCAGGCTGAAATAACATGATTTTTAAGATTGCACCGATTTACTTATATATGTAATTGGTCGTAGGTGAATTTATACCAGGGCTAATGAACCAGAAATCTCCACAGCAAACGGAACGGAATTTGAAATCCTAAAGTAATAAAATACAGGGAGTTTTGGAAGGAATCAGTAAAACTTAAAAGTTAAAGAAGACCATTTTAAGCATTTTTGCCCCTACAAATATGGGGTTACAAGTACTTTTTAATTCCCTTTGCGGTTACTTGGAAACAGTTTTTCTTGGGCAACCAGCCTTTACGACATTATATTTAATACTCTGAATTTTTTACAACATAATATAGGCAATTTTGGACGAAAATGTGCGATTATAATAACCTAAAGGATACTCCATTTATTCCAAAATTACCCTTTACCTGCTTTTGTTAAAGGGAGTATTTTTTCTGATCAAACACAGATTCAAGTGAAGACTTTTTTCTGATAGTTGCATTTGATTATGTCTCATGAGCAGCGCGAATTTATATCCAACCCACTTCTTTTTTAAAAAAATCCATAAATTATGCAATTTAAAAAAAATGTAATGGAAAACAGAAGAGAACATTGAAATTAAATGTGGAGAAGAAACTTTCAACGGAAATGCTTAAAAAGAGTCGAATATGTCACTTATGGGATTCATGATTACAATATCTCAGCGTCTAAGCCAAATGCTTCATTTCTACGATCATTTATTGATTCATTGGAATTGGAACCGAATTGGAATAGAACGGAGTACCGATGTGCATTTAAAAGGCTTTTCATAAGTAAGCCTGCGTAATTCAAATTTTTCCTCCGGCTTATGAGCAAAGACTTCATTGCATTCCGCTAGCATTGTAGAGTGAAAAATACTAGAGCCAAGGCAGATGTAAAAAGTTACTTGTATAAAATTAAAATACCAACACGGAATAATTGAAGCCCATTAATCTGAAATGCTCTATAGAAGAACTAAGTAATAGACAGTCGATATAAAAGCTTCTATCTGCATCAATATTGGAATGAGCTCCAAGCTAGAGGATTATTCTCGATGCTCAAAAAAATATTGTAGCCCTAGGGAAACTACGTCAAATTGTGACAGGGGACTCCATAATAAAGAACATATATCCATCTATAAGCAAAGCAATCCCATTTGAGCTGTAATTCAGCCTCTATAAGAGTGCACGCATATCTATAATCGATTGAGCACCACTATTTTTTTCACCAGTAACTCAGAGTTGGAAGTGTCCATTAGGCAAATTATTCACAGGCAAAAAAACGAACAGATTAAATCATTTCATCTCTGCACAATAACTCCTTCAACTGTTTCTTTTTATTTATATATACCATAATAAACGCTGAAAAACGTAATTATTATCTTTCATCTTACTTACTCATGTGAATTATTGCTAGTAGCTATCACAGAACAAGCCATATAAAACCATTAGAACGTCAAAATGATTCTTTGGGGGAAAACGAGTGTAATTGCTCTCTAGAAATCCTTTTAACTTAAAAAAAGGCTAAAAATAGGCTTTATCCTATGAAAGTCCAAAGATTCCCACATTCAATTTAAAGAAAGACAAAATTGAAACGTGTACGAAGATAAAATTGAATTGGGCCTCACTCATATAGAATGGTAGTCGTACAAACTTTAATGCTAGTTTAAAAAACAAATTGGAGGATCACAGTTCGTCGTTAATGTTAGATGAAATGAAGTTGAAACCGTTATTTCAAAATTGAAAACAAATAGTGACACGATATTGAATAGTAGCATTATATCAGAATAAACAAGTAAAATAAGTTTGGAGTTGATAATGAGATAAACAAACGTAACTATTAGAAAAATAATTCTGATCCAAAGAATGAATGTATCATTTTATTTTGAATCTTCTCTTAAATCTCCACGTAGCTACCTACATTTCGACGCTTCCAAATGAATGAATTTTGGTGGCATGTACATAAGGGAAAACTGCAGGCAATATCCGAAGTCTAGCTCCATAAAATGGAATCGATTAAGAAAAGGGTGAGGCCTGATAGTTCATTTGCCATTGGAAATTGTATGAAGAGATTTATCTTACCTGTAAGACAGCAAAATAAGTTACTCATCAAATATACCACATAAAACGCACTTAATATAACTCATAAAACTTTGAGTACAGAACATAAAAAGCGTAACAGTTTTCCGATTTATTATATTTTATCTCCATATACTGTGATTTGCTGTGTATCATTTATCCATATTTTACGTGGCTAAAAATATCTAATATTATTGGTTAACACTTTTCGTACCACCTTATCCGAGCGACATTGAAAAAAATGCCGAAGTTATTTATATAAAATGTAACATCTATAAAAAAATTCTTTTTAGTAATTTTTTGAAGCATCAACATGCAATTTTTTAAGTTTACTTTTATTTTCTTGGTTTTTAACTGCATTTATTAATCCTGGTTCTTTAATCAAGAGTTAAGTTTTTGTATAGTTATTAATTTGAACAATTAACTACCTTTAATCCGATATTTTGACTCACGGCCCTTGTCGGCTGAAATGCAAAAGCCTGCGGCACTAGAGGGTTAAACTTTCACTTATTTCATGCAGAAGGGAAAACCGATCTATTATCTCATTAGAAAGGACCTCATTGCTTACATAAGTTTAAAATACACTTTCTCCAATGGAAAACCATAAATTATTACATTTACTTTAAACAGAAAACTTGAGGAAACTAAGCTTTATCATAAGTCACAATCACCAGAATGAGAATCAGAAATAGTTGCATTGGTTTGTAAAATAATTTTTATTCAAGTATTACATATAAGGAATAAAATAAAATCCAAAAAATCCTTTTTTTTACCTCATTTTTAACTTCTTAGTTTTCCATTTTAAGGTTGATTAGTTGGATAATTCTTTATCAGTATGCATTACTCACAATCACCGCGAAGTATATTCTAGAAAGCATTTCAAAATTTGTTAAACTTTTAATGATCAGGAAAATATTCCCCTAAACAAATGTACTCAGCCATCCTTGTTCACTATTTGGACATCCGTTTCAAAATTCATTTCTAACTCACTTTTAACTAACTTACTGACTAATATCAAGATAAATAGATAAAACAATTACGCATATTGATAATGGTTTCTCGTTGAAACCCAGGTCTCCTTATTTAAAAAAGGGGCGGTATAAATAATTCTTATCCAATCGATAAACTTAAAATCTTATTGTCTTCTAAACTCACTTCCAATCGCTCCCTTCACCTCAAGAAATCCACCCACAAGTAAGTAGGGGTTTATAAGTATATACGGTATACGAAGACCGTTATTTTTCAAGCTCCGATGGGCCATGAACACGAGACAAAATGATGAAATTAAAAATTTTCTCATTGCTAGATGTTGAGCACACTTTTGGAGTCCTTTCGACATGATCGCCTCGGCGATTGAGAAATTGACAGAGCATGTTTACAAGCTTTACTGGACATTCTTCATAGAATGTTGCCGCAAATGACTTCCAATGATTTTTGCCGTTATTCTGAACCTATCGCCCGATACAAAACACTACCCTCCAAGCCTTATCTTCATTTCAGCGTAAAGATGGAAGTCACACGGCACTAGGTCGGCATTACGATGTGGTGATCGGAAATGTAGGTCTAAAATTGCTTAAGGAGCAGTTGGGCTACATCAGCGCTGAAATGACGGTCATTGTCATTGACCAGAACACTTCCAGAAGTCAGCATGTCTCTTTTTTTGTTTTGAATGAGAATGGACCTAATTTTTCACACTTTTTCACATGCTCTTGCCACATTGCATTAAAAATAACTATTTTATTGACGTAAAGGTCGAGACATGTCAATCCTGAAGCTATTCGGCGAGTTTTTTGGCTGTCACTATGCACTGCTCACTTGGTGGGAGAATCAGTTGGGGCAGCACAGTTTATGAGATTGCTACTTGCCCTAAACTATCAATTTATGGTCAAAAATGACTTGAGCTTGTGGTGCGGAGGACGCACAGTAGCCCTATCTGCGAAGTACCCGGCTGTCGCTTCTATGGTGTTGTTGCTGGGCTATCGGAGGTTGAAAGAAATGACGTGTATATTGGGAAGGGTTCATGAATATCCGACAGTAGGGCACACCTCCATCGCGCGCCGAAAGGGGTCAGGACGGTCGCCGGGATTGAGGGTTATCTGAGCCCTCGAAGGGGATTAGTGGACGGATCTGAGCCCACCTCAAACTTCCTCCACACATAATCACTTAAGCAGTGGACGCTTGCTTGCACGGAGTGATTTCGTATCGATTTCCAAAGCCTTAATTGGACACTTATCGAGGCGGACCACTGCAGGGAAATATCCCAGGGAGAGAATTGATACGAGATTGTCCCTAAAAATATCTCTAAAGAGTGGCCATTGATCAGATACCTTGAAAAATTTACATAAAACAAGCCTTCAAGGGTACCCACATATCTACATACTATTCCACAAACTGACTGAAAAGGCGTGTGGAAGAGGGTGTCAGCGCACCAGCTGCTCAGCAGCAAGAAAATACCAAAGAAATTTATGCATGCGTTGTGAGGATTATCAATGTCTAATTTAGAACTAACTTCTATTTTATTCCTTCAATGTTTGGAGTAAAAGTGATTCCTTATGCCAAAAGGGTCGGGGGAATATATCTATTACTGTAGCGTTTCCAATGAGCCTTTAAGCATGGCGAGCTTCTTAGTTGATGTCTATTGCTTATTGAACTGTCGGTGTTTAAACTAAAAGAGTAAGCATAGCTATCTCTTTCCCTATCTTTCTCTGTTGGCCTATTTTGGTGATGGATTTCCCGACTAAATATAATGTTATCATCTTGAAATAATCAGAATATATAATGTAGGTCGGTTTCAACACTTGCATGCATCTGAAATTTGTTGGTTTTTACCCTAAACCTTGTTTGACAAAATAGGTTCAAATTTGAGAACTAGGCTTACTATGAAATTTACATATCTTATCTATCAACAGCCATTCTAATTCGAGTTACATACGTCACTTTTGGTCGTTGTAAACCAGTAGCCGCTTTCTACAATTACTTACTGAATTCACATATTTTCGCCAAGTTTAGAGGAGGTAAGTTTCTATTAACAAGGTTGTTTGCGTCTTCTTAATTGTTCCTTGAGGTAATTTTTGGAAATAATTTCATGTAAAGTACCTTAATGTATATTATTAAAGCATTTTGCGCAGAATGCTTTCATGCTATATACATGTTTTATTTCTCCGCACGACAGACTTGTAGCTAATTCGTTGAATATATTGACACTTACTCCCGCCAATTTTCTTACCTTCTGAAAACCATAGCTGGAAACTAGAACTGAGCATTTATCAAAAATATATTTTTCGAATTTTTCAATTCTTAATTCATTTTTCCCCACATTTCTGAATTCATCTCTACTCTCTACATATTCTATAGCGATGTCAGTTACGTTTTTATGCACAAATGAAAAGGTTTATCAAGCTCAAGCATCTTCATCCACCGTCATCATGCCATAAATATCTTAGTCACGATCCTTCACACCCAAGGTGCGTATAATTTCTCTCCACGCCATTATGGACGAAAACAGAAGACAATCACACCGCGCCCATCCTAGGTGGGTCCACGACAATTAGGAGCCAGTAGCTCCGGTCCGAGAGAAAGCTACGGGCATTAATCCCCACTTTTCCCTTCCCTGAGGACCAAAAACTTTTTCCCTTCCAGAAAGGAAAGTGCTGCTATGATTTACTGCGTGAAAGCAGAGGAAGGGATAGAAGTAACTAGCATCAACGCGAGAAATTCTCTCTCGAGTTTCAATTTCATTAATTACTGCTCGCGAGGCTAATTCGACCAATTATGTCTGATATTATTTCTACTGTATAGATACCTTTTTCTCAACTTGTACGCAACCAAGTTCTACAAATGAGGTACCAAAATGCACAGAATTAATCAGAGAACAAGGGAAGGCATATTTTACTTCCTAAATATTGCTACTGTTTCCCAAAATTTGTTTTTAAATAATGAAAAAAAACAAAAAAAAACGGTAAATATTCCTGACGTTAACGGCGCACAAACTGATACATTTGTTCATTTGCAACAATATCTCACATTATTTAAATAACCTTTATCAAAATGCGGCTGATTCCACATTCAAGTCTCCTGTTGATACGTAAGTATGAGTCATCATGTGCGTTTCACAGAGGATAGTGTAATTACTTCCAATGTTGTGTTTAAAGAGGTCCTCTGACCTCAATTTGTACATGAACATTCCAATTAAATTTGTACACAAGGCCCTGCCTTTTTTCTACGTTTTAAAATTAGAAACGCGCCCGGCGCAGCACGCTAGTTATGTTTGATTACCTAAAGTAGAAGACCATGAGCTAAGAGGCACGTGCCGGCATATAATCCTTAACATTCATAATCACATGAGAGTGCTCCACGATAATCCATATTTGAGGTCCATTGTGCGACTTAAGTTCTACGTAAACTATAAATACCAAGATGGCATAAAAAACATTCTTATATTCATTCCATAGAGTATTAATTAAAAACTCTACCGGTATCGACCTTTTTAGGTCATAATCATTTCATCAAGATGTTCTACCTCTTGATAATTACCTGAAAAGATCAAAACCAGTAGAGTTTTTAACCAATACTGGTGGAATATAAAAATATTTATTTTTTATCACATTAATTTAACATTCCACTAAGTGAACAAGCGAACCATAGTTTATAAATTCAAAGGGTGATATTCCTCATGAAAATCACATTGGATTAGACGGTACTCGAACCCGGGTCTCCAAGTACCGTACAGGCATGCAACCAGCTACCCCTCCAAGCAATTTTATTTAAAAGCAAATATCAGGTTGGTTTTTCTTCGAACACAATGTTCCCAGTCCATAATGTGAAAACAGAAGACAGGGGTAATGCTCTCCAACAGTAGCAAAAGCCTCTGTTGGAGAAAGAAGCCCTTTATTTTCGTTATTCTGTGAAGAAAGTTTTTCAAGGGAGCACAGGAAACATTTTCGTGGAGACTTCATACTTGGTGTATATAACTTTATACCAGGGAGGGCATTTGAAACTAAACGAACGTCAAAACCAGCGAAATTTCAATAGTTCCGTTCCCAAGTGTGAGATGTAGAAAAGAAAGGAAATGGATTTAAGCCCAGGGAGCTAAAGTCAGGGTCAAAACGAAATTGGAGTCAAAACTACTTCCGGTCGAATCTTAAGTAAAACTCTGGGACGAAACGAAACGCAGATATCGTCTCGCAACGGAGTAACCAGATTCTTCACATTCAGACAGTTTAGTTTCGACCCACACTCCAATTACGAAGTAGCATGGTTGAACGAAATAGGGGCTCGGCCTACCGCTTTTAGATGCGTGGGACACTCATATTTTAGCCACTAACAGGAGAACGGTGAACGCAATCTGGCCATTCGATATTTAAGCTCAATTTTTAGCATCACTCTACGTATGTCAAACGTAATGGGTCGAAACTATCCACTCCTATCCCCCTCCACTCAACTTTTGTGATCGAAACTTAACTATGAGCAGCGGGGTTTAGGTTAATTTCGTTTCGTTCCCGGGAGTAAAGTTTTGCCGCGGGTCGAAACTAAACTTCTTAGTGGTTTTAATTTCGTACTGGGAAAAACTAAACATAGGCTTCGTATTTTCGTTTCCCTCCGGGTCGCAATGAATCATTTATCGACAGTCATACAAATACTTAGGGCCTAAATTATTTAGTATGTTGCCAAGTAATGTGGCAAACTCGGAAAACATATTGGGATTTGCATCCGCTGTAAAAAAAATGGCTTATGAGATATGAGGAAGTAGAGTTTCTGCTAAGAAATGTGGCGTAAAAAGTTTACAATAAAAGGTATATTGTATATTCTATGTACGTAATTATGCGTTTATGTAAGAAAGATAGTTATCTTTGTGTAAATATTTGAAATATCATATTATAATAATGAATGCAATCGGTATGATAACAAATAACTGAATGCAAAGAAATAAATTTACTTCTCATGTGTGTTAGCATCAGACCTGTGCAAAAAGTGTAAGATGGTAGCACCATAACTATTCAATAAGGGGTACCATTATATTCCATTTATTTAAGTGTTTTCTAATGTAATATATTTGAATGTAAATGGAATAAAGTTATATATAAAATTATTATTTTCGTTTCGCTCCTCTTGCCATCCCTGCTATTCACCCATGGGCAAAACTGCGCATAAAGTTACTTGTTGCATTCAGTGCTGCTCTAAAAATTTTGAAAGCATCACACCAGATTCAGAGAAAGAGAAATTTTTGAGCAAAGAACAAACCTTTTACTTTTCCTATTTCTGTCATGCATGCGTAACTGATGTAATAGAATTTTATCAGATTATTCTGCTCCAATTTTCGAAGCAAAAAATTTGAGGACCTAGAGATGAAGCAAGAAATAAATGCATTGATAACAATATCTATTTTACGTGTTTTCTACAGTAGTGAAAGAAAGTTGATGCTGGGAAAATTCAATTCAAAAGTGGAAGCATTCGAAACTATAGTAAATGCATGGTGAAGAATGAAGCAAACGCGCCAGTTATATGGAATCCCTGGGAAGAGAATAGGAAAAGAAAGGTCTTCTAAACTTCCTAATAGGTTGAACAGAGAACTGACCACATCAGGAAGCATAATCTTCTCAGGAAGACGACTGTTGAAGGAATTTTTTACGGGAAGGAATGCAAAGGAATTCATTCATTGATAAAGATAAAAGAGCATCTTATGATTGAAGAATCCATACATATTTTCTTTACAGAGATAAACTAGAAGATCGTGCGGAGGGATTTATAAAACCAATCCTTGAGCCGTCGACATTGAATGATTATGAAAGGCAAACTAAGACCAGACTTTTCACGTCACTTTATTCGTATTTATAAAATTTCACTCAGGAAACGGGCAATTAACACATTATAACAATATAGAAAACGAACATTCACGAAACATTTAGAAGTAAGCAGTCTATCAAAACTCACATTTGGCGTATTTCTCTACGGAAGTTAGGCATGGATAATTACAGTGTCAGATAGTATACTGCTTCTACAGGGTGATCTTGCAATACATTACTAAAAAAATAAGATATAGGCAACAACATATATAAAATCATATTCATGGAAAATGTCGTAAATATTTGCGACAAGTTCTTTTAAAATACACTTAGCTTCAGTGCCTATCCTATAGCCTCAACACTATGACAAAAAGAATTATTCACAAACAATAGCCCAGTGTTCGCTTCTTACTAATTCGGCTTTGCGGTAGCAAATTGGCGTCCTATGCTTCACGTTGCTATCAAATTAAACAGAATTTTGACTACTCAGTTTCATACTAGATTATTTGAAATATCCAAAAATGAAAATTTTCCCGTGCAAATTGCATAAAATTTCTTGATGCAATACAAATGTTAAAATTGTGAAAAAGTAGAATAATTCTCGTTTGAGGTCAAGGGCCAATCAGATTCCCAGAAGGCGTAGAGTGACCCTTGAATAATTGGAAGGGATTATTTCGAAATATGGCCATATATGCGTGGCAGCAATGAGAAATCACTGAGATTTTTCCCTCTGGAGACTTGAAAATTTCTTCATTAGAGCGGGTAATTAAGATGCTTCGTCAAATACCTCGACGTGAAAACCTTTTGAATTGGTCCCCGTCATCAGCCCAAATGAGTACAGTCGAAAAACGACACACACAAGCGAAAGAGGAAGAAGAAACAAGTCCTTAATTAATTGCCATCCAAGAATGCTTTGCTTTACGCTGGATTCTGATTTCCCCCGTGGTCTCCGACCTGCCCCACCCGAGCTCTCATCTCCGAAATCAGACACTTTTGCATCGCAATCCTACGCACACTCCCTGAACACACAAGGATTATGTTTCGTTCTCACCCCTCAGTCGCCTCATCACCACCCGGTCAACGATAAAAATATGCGTTCGAAGCGTGTGCAGAAAATAACAGGAGTATTAGTTTTTAAATTATTTACTCGCTGGTATTATAGTCAGCCACATTAGTAGGGATGCGTGAAAATCGCAAATGCGATATAGATGCGATGTGCACAAATAAATGCGACATAGATGCGATGACTGGACTTTTATGATTTTTTTACGCAAATTTGCCTTTTCGACGGCAAAATTCGTACATTTTGTGGCGAGCGCAGTTTAAATTCTCCGCCGACACTAACCATTTAACGCATTTGTGAGCAACTGGTCAGCTGCTAGTTCGCTGGGACTCTACGAGGCCGCGAACTACAAGTGGGCGCGGGCAAGCTACACCTCCGCCACTATATGTCTTATTCCTTAATTTATTATCGTTCTACAACATAATAATTTAAAATATTCTGCATTTTTCCATATAACTGTGTTTCACTACATTTTATCGTCATCTACCTCATTATGAAAATAAAAAAATGCGATTAACTCTTATGAAACTTCGATAAACTAAAACTGAAAGTGCGATTTTCACGTATCTCTGCACATGAGTAATCAAATTCATAAGTAATTCATCACATATTAATTCAAACCTTTACACAGAAGTTCACGAATTAATGACTCCATTAACTCGATTTGTTAAGAAATGAGGAAGAGTTTCGTATGAAGTTTTAATACTTATTACAATAACTCATATGTAAACCTGATGGCAATAACATTAAACTTCGTTACTTGATAGCGCATACGAGGCAACTTTGTTTCACCATCTTAAGCACACTAGTAGACCTAAGCGCAATCCATATATGATATGTGTCGGTCTAACATAACCACAATGCAGTCAATGATAAACATATGTGCATGAGGTATGTTCAAAAAATTATGGGAATTTTAGTTTTTTTTTATAAAAATATTTAGTTTCTCGTTCCTAATAATGGTAAGCACGTGGGTAAAAAGGGCACGCATTTCTTTCTTAACTAATTCGAACACTTTCAAGGCAGTTTCCGAAAGAATACCTCCATGAATTCATCTTTTACGCAGTGAAGATATTTTCGTGTGAATTATTAATAACAATTGTATTGATAACCATCATAAACACACTCCTTGACCTACTAGGTTTATAAGTCTATTTTACCCTTCAGTCATTCCAACGCCATCTGCTCAACGATAAAAATATACCTACGAGGTTTGTTCAGAATGTAACGGGAATTTTGTTTTTTTTAATTCATTTATTCGTTCAAATTACAGGCAAGCACGTGAGTAAAAACAATCCATGAATTCCTAATGCTCAACTAATTCGAACGCTTGCTCAGTAGGTACCGAAAGAATAACAACTCCATCAACTCGTTTTTTAAGCAAATACGACGTTACATGAATATAATGGGAATTAAAATAACACGTTGAAGTGCTGTTGTACCAGCAAAACGTGTCGTGTATAAATGTATTCAGTTCAGGTATTGGTATATCTTACTTAACTAACTCTAAATTCATTAGTGTTTTAATACATTCTAGAGAGCCGCAACAAGCCTCGGGGATAAATTTACGGAGTCAACAACGGCAACGCAAAAATGTGCCGAATGTCACAGTGGAAAAATTATTTGCCTTGACCGGGATCCCGAAGGTTTTTCTTCAGTGAAATTTTGTAAGTCTAATAAGTGAACAAGTACGGACTTAAATGCACGAAAAGTTATTCCATATCCAACCTTAATATTCAAAAGTACTATGATTGAAGGAGAGAGATTTAGTCATTTGACTTCATCAACGCAATCACTGATAAAATTATGACCGCAGAAGCAAATTATAACGAAAGAATAAGAAAGTTTATTTTTAAATTCCCTTAGCAGAGAAATTACAAAACGCTCTAAAAATTTAAAATATTTTATAATAAGAAATTAAAACACCACTGCGCAAGCCCATATTATCTTCCAGGGCCATTTTTTTGCTATGAAAAGGGTCTTTGCCTTCAATTTCAAGGAAATATACAAAAAGCCAGAAGATCTTCGTAGTAAAATTGAAGTAAATTTCATAAGTTCACCAAATAAAATGTTCATCTCCCAAATAACTCACACTTCTCTTTTCGGCACTCAATTATGCTTGGCCGGCAAAATACTTACTATTAAGGCGAAGGGAGAAAGTAGCTTAAGAGAGGGAGAAGGGAGCTTAAGACCTTAGCTACCTAAAGTAGCGCCGACTCCATGGGGCCTAAGGGGGCCCGAGCTCCTTCAAACACTCGTTATGAGGGTGAGGTAAAATGTTTCAGGGTTTTCAATTTTCCCCTGATTGTCCAGTTATCGAGGGTCGAGTTTCCAGGGTTCTAATGTTGATCATATGATGACTCTTCTGAAATGATTTAAAGCTCACTATTTATAACATTTCTCGGGACAAGACTATCAGTATGTGCCCCCCCAGTATTTTTTATAATTCGTAATCCCTGGCTACTTAGACAAAAACAACGTGGAGCGGACATTCACTAGGCAGAACTAAAAGAGCAAATTGCTACAAATCAGACATTGAAATTATTTGAGCTGTGTCTTACCCGATTCCATTTCATTTATCAAGCGCACTTGTCAATGCCATATTTTTTTCACGTTGTCTTTCATTTGCGAAGGGTCTTCATCCAAATTTGAACCTATAAAAGCGCATTTAACCCAGCACTTTCGAGATTTCAAGATTTCAATCCTTTCGAGATTTCAAGAGCGCTGTTAAATATTTTAAATGAAAATCGGATACAACAAGGGTTATGCTAAACATTGTTTCAACATATACTGAGTGATTTTGTAAGAGACAGACATCATGTTTTAATTTTTCTCAAAATTTCGCGCGGGTAAGATTTTCTAAGAGCGCCGTCATTTCTGCGAATGCGTTTCTTGAGCGATTGCACTCAAAGAAAGAAACCTTTCAGTGCACCTCTTGCAGTGCCCAGCGATTGCATAGTAAGAGTCATTCTTATCAAACTTTCTGGTGATTATTTTCTATCACTATTATATCTGTTATCAAGAAATAAAAGTGAATGAGACCATATTGCATCCACACGATTGCCGCGTCGCCGTACTCTACGCCGCCGCCGGCCAGAGCCGGAGTCGACCGCACGCTCGTAAAAACGGTTTAAATTTCGGGTTTGCAAGTTGGTGCAAGGTTTTACTTTAGATACACAATGTAGAAACTTCATAAAACGACGTGGTATCAGTCACTTGGTGGAAGTCCGGGGTAATATCTACTTTTTCTACTTAATCTACGTTTATGTAAAAAAAGGGCTGAAAACAGGCTCCGCCATATATATGGTTATTGATGAAACAAAATCTTTAAAAACCCTTCAAATGAAAGAAAAAGAAGTGCCAATTAAGGTGGTATAACAGTTTTGCTGATAAAACTATTCATGAAACCACTGCACGAGGATAAAGTTGGCAATTTTTAGAAAAACAATTGTTGGTGGTCGTTTTTCGCTGAATTTGTTCAACTTTGACCTCACGTATATTGTTAACGTGAAAACACAGAAAATAAATAATCTAGAAATTTATGCAAAATTTATTTGAGAATATGTATGCGAAGTTTCAACTTCCTAGCTCAAAAAAATAGTTTCTGAGGTTTTGGCCAGCTTTTTTCGATTCTAGCCCACTGTGCGTCGGCGCTCATGGAAAATCTTACCCGCACGGTATCCCGAGAAAAGTTTAAAAATTCAGTTCGTCGGGAAAAAAATCTTGCATAGACAAACATCACTCACTTTTTGATTAATAGCATAAATTACGTCACCAAACTATGTGAAAGCAATTTTCTCGTGCAATCCAATTTTTAGTGCAATCACGACGCTTTGCAGTGGTCAAAGGCCTTTCGTTCACAGGCACGCAGGAAGCCAAAAATAGAAAGCCGTTGAATTCACTCGCATCGCATACTCAACTTCTGCTTCTCAACTGCCCAGCGTTCCAGAGCAAAGGGCAAGGGACAGCGGCCGGACTTTCTCGTAAGCAGCTTGGCTATCCTCGACAGCGTATTCACTGTATCGTATCCTCAGGAATCTCTCCCAAGACTTTTCTCCGGTGGGAAGAATTCGTCCAGGAATTGCTAATCCTCTAAACCTCAAAGCAAAGGGACACCGCTTGACACATTACGGCCGGCTTCAACTCTCAAAGGCGGAGACCAATGTCGCCCACTACGACGGATCCAATTACACTCCATTTTCACGACACTTGGAAGTATAAAAATGCCAACGACGAAATGTACGACAGAGAAAAAATATAACAAGGGAGTCTGGCTAGTTGCTATACCTTTTATACCTAACTTCCCGGATAAATTTTCAATGCCCTGCAAATGCTTCTTACCCGCAGGGAAGATAAAGTAGGATAATAAATTGATTTCTTCAGTTGGAATGTTTGGTTAAAGCTTTTGAAAGTTGACAAAAAAAACAATAAATGAATACATAAATTCGCTCTGTAGGTACGTTGCTCGCTGAACGTACTTCTTCGATAATGCGCCATATTATCATGGGCACACTATTGCCAGAATTATGGTTGGGAGTAAAAAACGGCAAGGAATTTGACCAGAAATTGTATTTACTCTTTCGCCTTGCCACAGCCACAGCCTTAAACGTTACAAATTTATAATTGCTGTGATGTTCTAGCTATGGTAACCATTTTAATTAAAACACCTCAATTATAATACTAGTGGGCCTTTCACCTTAATTATCAAGTAAAACAATAAATTCTATATTGAACTTCGATAAAATAGTATGCCTGACTCGCAGTTATACTTGCAAGCATTCCAAACACAGGTCCTCTATTCTTAATATTTTTTACATTTAGCAAAAATATTGAAGCGTGTTTTATCGCTGATGCCGTAAAATTTATGGTAATATTCTAGTCATAATCATCACAAGCCAAATTCCTTGTATGAGTTTCACGCTAATAATTTGCATGAGAGGATTCTACCATATCAGATATTTAAAAAAAATGCAATAGCTGCGACTCCCAAGGGCCATAATGCTGTGGCAGTTCCGTTCCACATAGCAACACTACATCCATTAAAGAAAATGTTACCACGCTTAAAGTGAAATGAGTTTCGTTGTACTGAATAATGTGGTCTTCACCTTCACTCATATGAATAGGAGCTGCTGCCCTCTCCCCCAGGTAATTGGGAGCTAGCAGTCTCCCGTCACCAAGTCACGCCATCAACAGGCTTTGAGTATCATTTAGACGGCCAGTCATGCTCAGGGACTAATGCCAACTCTGATTGACGCCTCTTTTTTCACACGACTGCTAAACTCGACAAGCAAACTCGTAAATATAGCTACTAGCCTCTATACCAAGAGGACGACCCACTATTTGCAATCCGGTGGACGAATTAGTTGACTTAACCTATTACTGCATGAAGTTATTTTTGGCAAATATTCATTTAGAAAGTAATTATCCTGGCTAATAAGGTTCATGTTAACTTATTAATGCAATTTTTAAAATTTTACAATCAATAGTTTAAATATTACAGCCCGCCCGATATATCGGACGGTCAGTTTTCAGTGTTGGTTACATATTCAAAATAGCATAGAATAACTTGATAGTGTGGAAATTAAAAAGATCAACCATGAGGAAAAAAAATGATATAAAAGTTATCAACATATTGAGCAAAATACTACGATAAAAAATAATTTACTTGCCCCGTGTGGGTAACTGAAAATTCTTTTAATGCCATGCCTCACATAAATGCTTCTCAAGTCGATAAATTCAAGGAGTCAACTAAAATATTAAAAAGGCGGTGAAGACAGACATCCATTTGATCTTAATACAGTATCAGAATGTAGCGTAAGTCAACTGGAGCCCAGAAAAAAAATTAAATACGCGTGTCTGATATATCGGAAGCTATGTACTAATTGGTTAAAGCTCAGCGGCCATCTCGTAAATAAAGTAATTGAAAGGGGAATTTATCACTTGAATTAGGACCAAAATTTAAAATAAATAAAAAAATTAGCGAGAAGTGGCTAGCTGTCAATAATAAATGCATTGCTTGTTTATTAATATACGTCATATTTCACTGGACTCTAATTCGACGCACAGAGAAATACAGCGCAGATAAGGAAACGAACGACGGAGAAATGAAAACATTTTCATTATCACTTGATGGTTTAATTTTTATTTATGCGATAAGAAAACCATCAGGGGAAGGAAAAATCTATTTTGTATACATGAACATAAGCGGGGATATATGGGGAGAGGCATGGTGTCACATGCTCCCCTTAGACGCTTACAAGTAGACAAGATTTTTAATACTGCTATCAATTAGTTTCTTATATTTTAATTATTTACTATTACTAATTACTATTACTTTCATTTTTATACCAGTAACCTTCATATTAAAATAAAGAGAATATTTTCTACAGTAATTGTTGTATCTTGTTTTTAAACTCAAGTAAGAGAAGATCTGTTAGACCCACTTGCCCCCCCTCCAGAAAAAATTAATAAATTCCTGTACCTGAACAAACCTAGGTACTTCGAACAAGCTAAGCCAGAAGAGTAGGAATAGAAATGGAAGATAATGAGAGAGGGACTTCTGTTAAAGTTCAGTCAGCGTCAGAGACTACTGCTGGTGCTCATATTCATGATAGGCACTCTAAAGTAACTAGCGCATTTTTATTTTTATTGATTAAACGGAATCACTAAAACAAGTTATTTCATGACATTTTTTCTCATTATTTTCACATGTAGGCGAATAGTTTCCCAATCAATGTTCGAGCTTCCTAAAATGAACAGGATCATTATCAAGCAATGTATGAAAGATAATAGAAATTTCCAATTCAAGAGCGGAATTCTATTGTATTCCTCTGATGGAAATAATTAAGGTATTCGTCATTATTTTAACAATCGTGTCTTTCTTACAAATATTACAATAAATTACAAAGACTGCGATGCTTAGATAAAACATTTAAAATAAATTAGTTAAGGTTATTTAAGTAAATTAGAATGTTTACACAAAAAACTCTCCCCCGCATTAGACTCTACCCTCTTGAGCTAAAAATGAAAAAAGGAGAGTTGCCTTCTGAATTCCATGAGTTGGTGACGTCTTCAGGGTTCTCGTTTATTAATAGTGACGGAAAAGTTCCTGATTCAGGGAAAATAGTGCTCAAAGGAGGGCCACAAACAATTCATACATAACTCCATGGACTACCTGAGAAACAACTATTCGTTCGGAATTAGTTTATGACGTCATCTACTTACCTGCGAAAGGTTTAAAGTTGTTATTATAGTATCTCAGATATTTGAAATATAGGCGACTGTTCAAAAACAAAAAATCGGGTCTCTTCATATTTAGGATACCATTACCATAGACAATGAAATACACTATTCCACCACCATTGATAAAAAAGACTTGGGCTCTGGGACGAAGTAAGTTACAAATACGGCGTAAATAAATACACAACAAAGGAAGCAACCCATTTTTCGAGGCACTTCATCCAGATCCTTCTTCTCTCATTAACTTTCCAACGCAATAATTCAAAAAACGTAAATTTCATTCGTGACTCCGATAGAAAAAGCAAGGCACTATTTTTTTAATTTCTTATCTGATTGCAGCGAAAATTCTTTCATTTCACGGACAATAAATGCAAAATTAAGCGTATAACGACATCAAGTCCAATTAATCCGGAGAAATTACTTTTGATGGACTACGAAATTTATCAAATAATTTTCTAAGGGACACTCTTTTGCCTTCGCAGGATAATTTTCTGAGTTTATTCTTCGTCAAGAGAGAACAGAAAATACTGAAATAAAGGAATCAAAGTTTTTCGTGAGGGAAAATGTAATGGATTTTGCTTTGATGGAATGAGAAAGTGGTAATTCAGGTCACGGAAGATTGAGGAAAAATTGGAACTGTTCACGAATTTCATCAAGACATTTAATAACACTTCATCACATAAAGATTAAGTCATAAAATAAATTGGGCCACCCGATGTCATTCAGATAATTACAATTTCATGATGAATAATCTGAGAAAAGTTGATTTCTGGCTGCGTTAATAAAGACACGTTTCATTTGATTGATTGAAAAATCCACTCTTAGATGGCAGAGGCCTGTGATGTCGCAACCTTTTTTTCCTCTCTAACAATAATAGTCATTTCAAATCTTTAGAGCTTCATTTTCTCTTCTGCATCCAAAATGGCTCTCTTACTAACAATCCCTCGTTTACTCCCCCATCACCATAGCGCCCTCAACTCCAAAACAGCAATATAGACATAAACACGCATGCAAATAAAAATACAATTCAAACATCCATGCATAATCCAAGGACCATGGCATAGTCAATCACGCCGAACATCATGGACGCGACGTTACAAGCCATCATATCTTTCCTTGAAAACACAATTTAATCAAATTTAAATATCCATAAATTATGGATCGGGTAAATAAATAAACTAATAGTACATGGGCGAGGGAAGAATTAGTGTTGAATGTAGTAAACAATTGCATCCAGAATTTTCACATCAGGGTCACGACCTATTAAAATTCATGGTGTATTTTTTTGTTAAATTAAAACTACGTATTTATGGAGGAAAATGTCATTTATGATGTGTCATTTTTGTTGTGTATAAATAACAATTCTTGAGATGCCTTACCCCTAAGAGAAACGGACTAGCCGTAATAGGATGAGTAAACGTAATTAAGTGACTTTTGACTTTGTTTGGCATCAGCTCTACACTCCTGACCTATATTTCTGCCCTTCTTTTCTTTGGGTGTAAGAAAATGTGAGGATAAATGATACATATTATAAATGTGGAGCTGAAGCTTCGATATTTCGTTCAAAATATACTAGTTAAACCTGTCATGCGCCGTCCAACCGAAATATGTTTTTTATATATAATTCTTCAGTATAAAAACACTAATCGTACGAATAAAAGTTATTTAAACGTCTTCCAAAAATCTAAATGCAATTTTACAGGAAATAAAATGAGCATTTAAATTTATACTCGCACCCTTATTACTTATCTCACAGTCGGTTGTAATCGTGATTCAATTTTATCACAAGTGATAGTCTAGGATATACTTCTTCGTTTATTTAAAAAAATATATGAGATTTTCAGAAAACAAATTACGTTAAATACTGCATCTACAAAAAAATTGATGAAAAACATTGTTACCCACATCCATTTAGTTTTACCTCAAAAAAACACCGCCCTCAAACTTTCTGTGAAGTACTCATAAAAAGGTTTACAATTAAACCGGCGATTGGCTTGTAATATGCAGAGGAACGAATCATTTGGGACACCGAGGGCCATATGAATATTATAATTTTGTTTTAAAATACTTGGTCCATGTTATCTTTTCTAATTATTTAAAATTCGTATGGAAATCTAACGTTCCAGATATTTAACGTTAATTTTCAAGGCTTCCATCAAATGAGTTGTATGTTATGGAAACCTCAAATAACTCATTGCATGAGAGCCAAAATGGAAATAAAACTTTCCAAAACATTGGCGAGGCATGTTTCTAATTAATTAATTAAATAAAGAGCCCTACTCTCAAAGATAAACAGCGAGTTTGAATGTTTTCATATTTTAATCCAGGAGAATTCTGTTCATGGAAAAGCAATCATTAACATTGATACGAGCTTCCGAGTTGATTACACGTATGCTTTTTAAATTAAAAAAATAAATTAGTACGGAATAGAGTGCAATGACGCCAACTAAATCAATAATACACTCAAAAAACTGTAAATAAGCCATGAAGAAGAAGACAGTTTCTAAAAAATATAAGATACACATGAACCTTATCGAGACAAATTGTTCAAGTAAATAAGTCATCAAGAAGAACCCAGTTTCTAAAAACAAATTAGATACACATGAACCATATCCTCGAAAAAATCCTAAATTTGGGGAATGTCACAGAAATGTGCAACCGCCAAAATGAAATCATGGAAAAATTCTGCAATTAAACAAGACATCAAGAAGAACACACATTCCAAAAAAAAGGCAAATGGAGAAACCTTTTCCTTGAGAAAAATTATAGATTTTTCGAATTTCACCCGAATGTGTGCCCTTGAAATAGGCAAACCAGACAACTGAGTCCTAAAATACAGAAAAAGTAAGCTATCATGACCTTGGCTTCATCAAAAATACCTTTCACGGCAATTTATCGATGCGACTTCATCAACATGCACTCGAGTGGTGCTGGGAGCAAGCGGACTTGTAATAATGCCTGACACATTCTAAGGATAGCCGCAATCCCTTCTGGCAATATCCTTAGCCAAGGCTGCATCGTTTTCAGGAAACTCTCTCTGTTAAGTTCTCTTTAGCCTCAGTCCACGCCAGTCCAATCCAATCACTACACAAGGCTGTTGCTGAGGGTAGCAAAAAAAACCTCATTCAATCTCGCAAAAGGGAAATGGACAACTTCTCCCCGATGTTCCCGCAAGGTCATGCCACGAGCCAACGATTTTGACCTTGAGTGGTTATCTTGTACAAGGTTTAAGGGACAACAGAGGATTGAAGGACACGTGTCGAGGTTTGAAGAGTAAAAGGATCACTAGAGTTGAGTGGATGAGAGCTGGTAAGTGATAAAATAAAGAGAATATTTTTAGGAAATAAATACTGCATAGCCACCGGAAACCTTAAAAAAAAGTCACTAAACAATGCACTCAAAGGCCAAAAAACGGCGAAAGAAACAATGAGTGGAAAGAGAATGAATTACTATTGATAAATTCTAACATTTTATGCTAAAGCATCTTCAAGTAGCTAGACCTAAATGTTGCAGCCTTTTCTCATATCGTATGCGGCTTGTCTCCAATTACGGGTTTCCTTAGCATATAACCCAAAAAGTAAAAATGATTAAAGGAATAGATTGAATTCTTTAATTGTTATAGTGTTATGACTAACATTACAATATATTGTCTACGTTTTGAGCAGATTGTACGAGAAATAAGGTCCATTTTACAATATATAGGACTAACAATAACGACTAAATTAGCCCCTCTTTAAAATTAATAGTTTCACCCGTTAAAAAAAACTCTCAAAATCTCCGGCAATCCAATTCCTTATCTATCAACACGCTACTATTGTAAAGCTGTTTTATTATTTACTATTTGAAATTTATTCCAAGTACTAAATGAAAATTTAAAATTCAACAAAACCATCAGTCCACAATGGTAAATTTCATTCACTTTATAAATTTACCTACTTTACCATATTATCAATAAATGTACACAATTCTCCGTGAAATATTTGTTATATTATTCAGGAAAAAACACCCTGTTTTTCAATTATAATTGTAGTGCAGACAATCACCCTTTCATTGAATAGGCCTCCACTCACAATATTTCTCCTATCTCGAAATTTTTTTATCGTGCTCAATAACTACAAAAACGTCCGATATAAGATACATGCTGCATTTTTGTTTAAAATACTAACTTAAATTACACGACATACCGCTTTAGAACTTTCTGTTTTCCCTCGTCATAACAAAACCAGGAAATAAAACTCAGGAAAGAATTTCATTTTTAGCATATTTTTTTATTTTTCTGAAGCTTAATTCCTGTTAGAGTCCGCTTTTATTAATAAGTCACCTCCAGGTCTTTAGATTCTAACCATTCATCCCTTTCAGTTAAATCCCTAACATTTAAACCCGTATTCTTAAAATAATTATTCACACAGTCCCTCCAGCTGCGCTTTGGTCTTCCACTTGTTCTCATCCGGACTTATTATTCACCATATTAATTGCAAACTTAAAACCTATAAGTTCTTAGTGATAGATTTTCTTCATCACCATCGTCAAAACTGGTCAATAGTCCTAAGATCGGTTTGACGCAGCTCTCCGCTCAGTTCCCCAATGAGATAATATTTTCACCCCTACGTAATTCTTCTCATTCACATCCTTAATATGTTCCGTATATAAGGTACAATCGAAGTGTTACTTTTCCGTTTTTAGGTACTATCCAATTGTCCTTTGATGATTTTCTTCAATAGGCGATCATATCTCAAGATATGGACTATAACGTCGTTCCGTCTTCTTATTAAGGTTTTCATGTGGTTTAATTGCTCTTCTTACGACCTCTATCCTTGACGAAGGCCTCCATCCTTGATTTATTCTCGGCTGTCATTATTCATGCAGAGATAATCATACTCCAAATGCAAGTTCAGGTAAAATGTTTCTTTACTTCTGCGTTTAAACTTCCTGTTATAAGCAGATCTTTTTTTCAGTAGAATGCTCTGTCCTGTCTGATAATTTCTTTCTTGCTTCTCCCTTCGATAGTTATCCTGCATCCCAAATAACGGAGTTAATCCGCCTCTTCCAGTTCTCATTTCCCTCCATAGCCTCAAAAATATATACAATGATCACAATATTATCCGTTGCTATTCCAATTTCAGTTTAGGCCGACGCCTAACTGCTTACCACTTTACGTAAGTATACATAAGCAGGCCATCTATTCTCATCCACGGGCATTGCCTAAAATGCGAACCGGAGTGCATGATGTAGCGTGGTGTTTCCGAAAGCGCTCAATAGGAATGAAGAACACTTCAAAGTCAGGAGGGCGCTGCTTTGACCTTTGCCCCCAGAGAGAGAGAGAGAGAGGTAGAGACGCTCTCGCGAATGGAATGCTGAGGTCAGAGGTCGTATAGACCGTGCCAATGATACATGGGGCCAAGTTCAAGGAAGTAACTATGATTCCACAGAATCGTATCCTAATAAACCACCAGCAGCAGAGTACGTGTCAATAGTTCCTCTCTATCCCTTTGGAAAACAAAAATGTTTCAGTAAAATCCTTCCAGACATAGTGCCACGTAAAGTAATAAATATTTTTGATGCATAAAGTGTGGCACATAAAAAGTTAAACGTAATTTGTCTCTAGTTTTACAACTACCCACATTTTGTACCTCTATCTAGAGAGTTTTCAATTAGTTTTCATTTTTTATGCTTTAAGATGAAGTACCAGCTACCGGCATGGAACAATTGCAGCAATGATACCACAGATCATCAAACTGTCATTTTTAGCCATTAAGGAACCACTTTTAGTTTATGATATAAGAAGGCAAAATAATACTACTCTTTTTCATATCCATATCGGAATAAGGGGTATTTGAAATAGCGATTTCTACTTTCTCGACACAGCAAATCCTTGACGGAAATAAAATTTGAGGAGTTTGAGAGAAAGGGAAAGTACATGAACCAGGAAACGTAAAAATACAAAAGAAAACGGAAGAATTTGACAGCTAATGCATTTCATGCATTCCGCGTGGATAGCAGGAATAAAGCATTCACAGGTGATACGCAAAGTTTTAATCTCCGTAGTTAACGCCCGTTCGAAATATCACTCGTCAGAATCAAGGCCCATACAGTTAGATTACTCTTCTGGTATAGTGGAGTATTAGTGCACTGTGTTGAGGTTAGCAAGAAGATGTAATTTTCTAGGTATTAAGTCTACAAAAGGCAGTCATAACTACCCTCACGAAACTATATAGAAGACGAAAAATGAATGATTTCTTTTTGCCGCAGTCCATGAAATTCAAATCACCTCAGTAAGTTATGAATTGTTTTGGCCTAGGGTAAAATAGAGATTCATAACTACTGTAGTAAGTTACATAACGAAGGCTAAGTTCTAACAAAACGTATCTCAAAAATAGCAAATTTTCAGGTGAGCAAAAATCCGTTTAATTTTCTTAATTTTTCGCCCTTAATTAAAAACCAAAAGTAAATAAAACTAAAAAATAAGCATTCATTTGTAAATAAACAGTGAATTTTTGAGCATTATTACACTATATTAAAGATACCCGTCTCAAATCGGCCGAATTTAAGGTAAGTGTTGTTAGAACTTAGCCATCGATAAGTAATCTAACGAAAATATGAAACCCGCAATAGAACCTCAAATGAATTTATTAACACGACATGCATATTAACCAATGAGGGTTAAAAAAGGTATGATCCTCTAAAATCAAATGTATAGCTAATGTTTTCTGTGTGAATTTGAAAAGACGAGTTAGATGAATTCTATCGCGTTTTTTTCATTCCTGTGGCAGAAGTTTGCTGGAGGAGAGAGAAACAGGTGCCGTTTGAGACAGGGATGAACCGGAGAAGGGGACCGGAAGGGGTTCGGCCGTCCTCGCTTCGTGACCCTTGGCCACCACATCAAAGAGGAGAGGTCGGCAGGAGAAGATGAGTGTCGGGGGTGTGTTTCCAAGACGACGCCGCGCCCTCCGGCGGTGAGGCCGGAAACTGAGCAAGCACGATGGTTGCGCGTGTGAGTGACGAACAGAGATGGGCTATTTCGGTCCAATTCCCCCTCACTCACCATCTTTGCCTCTTCATTCCTAAAAGCTTGAATCCGTTTCGGCAAAAATAATAAGCTTTTGCAAGGAAAAGATACGATTCCGGTTGTGGAGACAATAATTTCAGTACCTAAGCAATTCCTTCCCGAAAAAATATGCAGTCCAAATATTGTCATAAACTAATTTGTTGTTTTTCAAATTAATAAAAAACATAACGTACCAGAAAAAATAGTTTATACTGAGTTCAAAACTATGCGCATCATCCTCTGGATGTACATCTAAGTAATCTAACCCTATTCAAGGATAACAATTCTGCTATAATTATTATAATAGATAACCCCAATATTAAGTCCGAAAATACGTCATATGGACTAAAAGATTTTTTAGGGATGATAACTAACACTATGTATATCATACACTTGAATACTTAGTCATACTTTAAAAAAATATATTTCTGCTACAAAAAAAGGCGCTAGTTTTCATTAATAGTACTCTTTAGCATACTGAGGTGATTTGAATTTTATGAACTTAGTAATAAAATTCATTCATTTTGCGCTAATGATATAATTTCATGAGATTAGTCAAGTCTCTCATTTGTTGAAAAAATACAATGCAGTTTCCTCCTTAATGCTAGTTTCATTACTTAAAGCACATGAATGTTTAATAGCACCACATGCATAATTAATTATAATTTGAGGCCACAATGTATCCCAGACAACACTTCATCCCGTAGTTGAGGCAAACGTAAAACCAAAAGAAGGTCATCTACGGTCTGAATAACGAATAGATTTAGATACTGAACACTTATTAACAACTGAACTTTGAATAATAGTAAGTAAAGAGACGAAAATGCTCTAGGATAACGAGCAACCCTATTTCACAATGATACTTCTGTATCCTTGACTAAATGCAACACGAGATGTGTATACGTAACGTGGGAAATGGAGATTCAGGGAATCTTATTACATATAGAAGTGAAATTTATTGGTTTATTGGCCACCTTATTATTGTAACCATAATTGAGATTCATATTATCGCTAAAAATTGATTATATAAACGTAAATAAGATCTAGACAGATCGGGAATGAAGTCGCAACATTTAAGAATGTAAGTAAATGAATGAGTAGTACTAAGAGAAATCTTCCGTTTGGTGATCTAAAATAATAGGAAAGAAATTTGACATCACAGACACTTGATTTTTGATTTTTACTCATACAATGATGAAAAACAGCAAATTAATTGACTTTTAAAGATGTTTCCTTCCATTTAGTTGGCCAAAGTATTTCCCTTAACTCAGTGAAATGAAAAAAACACATTTGCACTAGAAATGAAAGTAAATTATCGTTTCAATTACGCTTTTTTGTAAATGAATCCAACTGTACGGGTTGGACAAACGAACATTTTCCATTCATTTCTAGTTTGTGTACGACAAAAATAGACCATAAGATAACAAGAGACGGATAATGGGAACAGGTAGGTTGGTCACGCACTGGAAACCAGAGTTTGCACGACGCGTGAGCTGATGCGTGAAGATAACACACCTTTGCGTGTGCAAAGAGAGAGAGAGAGAGAAGCAATCACGGCTGCGTCAATCACTGTCACGTCAGGGGGCTCGTCAGGGGAATCAAAATGACGAAATGGAGTTGTTGACTGACATTCGTCCTCTAATTTCATCAGGCGGAAATAACATTTGTCTGTATAGGAATCGCTTTGAGTTTAGAATTGTACCAAAGTAATAAATAAATTAAATTAATAAAAAATTTAAATACATTTAACAAATGTATAATCGTGCAATTCAAATTGAATTGTGCATAAAATGAAGTTTAAATAATAAATATAACTTTTCTGAAAAATTAACGAAAAATAAACCTAGGGCATAAAAAATCGCAATGAAAATATGTTTCTACAAGAATTTGTTACACTTATAACATAAAAATCTGGAAAAACTATATGGATAACAAAAGAAATTGATTTCACATCTATCAGTAATAAAAATGGCAAAATAATTCAATAAAAATTAATGATCAGAAAGAATCATTTGATGCCCATAGCTCGGCAATTATGAAAATTTATTTAAAAAAGCACCAAAAACAGGTCATCAAAGTCCATGTCAAACATTGGTTATTAATGATCATCATCTATTAATCTTTTATGAGGAACAATAAAATTGGAGCATAACGAAATAAAATCAAAATACGTTTCACGAAGAATATATTTGTCCTCTAACATAACAATCTGAACACAATGGCAGAAGAGCAAGATAGAAGTAGTTGAATGCTATCGGAATAACTCTAACGGACTAAATTATTCCAGTAGAAAGGATTCGGTATGACAGATGACGATTAAACGCAGACAAAATAATTAGACTCAGCAAAAGGAATTTGTTTTGCCGGAAGCAAATGGGTTTTGATGCCTGTTTCATCTCAAGATATGCTTCTTTGGAGGAAACCTTTAGCCACACTAATTAGTATTTTTACTCAATTCCGTGTCTTGTGCCACTGAAATTTTGCATTCATTTCCCTCAAAGTAGACTTTTGTCAAGGCAAATCATAATCCAAGGAAAGTTCGTAACCGTGAAATCTTATGAAATCAGGAAAAACCGTAATAACTCATGAATAGCAAAAAAATGAGTAAGATCGTGGGAAGATTGTAATAAAAACGCCAAAATACGTCATCCATGACCTTCTAAAGAATGGAAATTTTCCTTTGAGATGTCTCGAGATGAACAGCTTCGTACGATGACAAAAACAAAAGCATGATTACAAACCATGGTTATTTTTTCGGACATTAATGTATCCAAAAATTCAAGAAAACCTATCCAAGAAGAAACCTTGAGTTTCAAAGGAAATCATCAAGGATGAGAAACAACAACATTCAAGGCCATGAGTTGAAATTAGCGCATAGAAGTACCATTTCTGTTGATACCCGTGTCACAATGAGGAAACTTTTGTAGTTCATCTTATCTTAAAGTCCTGTAAACATCGGGAGTAATGTTATATATCATCAACACATATTTTTTTAATGTTACACAGCATGAAATTATGATAATAATTTTAAATAATAACAAAATGGTGCCACCTATAATTAATATTCAAAATACATATTCATGGAGGATGGAAACAGAATAGTTTAAAAATTAATGCTTCCTAGAATTAAGAGATAACCGTTCATGGATTTTAGAGACATCAAAGACCATAAAAGGATTATACAACTTTATGCACTCTTGCGCAATATCTAGCAAATTTGTATCTTGGCATAAATTGAGGTGCCTTATGGTGCACTTCATAATGGTGGAGGAAGGCGTTTCAGATCATTTCTTTCATGAAAGATGAATGGGGTATGAATTGAGTAGAGAAACCCAGCTTCGATGTTAGCCTGTTAATTTATTTATGTCCACACTTCCGAAAACAGCACTATTCGGCCTTTACAACGCGGTTTATGAAAGAATTTAGCAACCAAACGTTCACAAAGATCCATGCCCTGGAAAAGAGTAACTTTCCCAGGCGGTACTCGAACCCGCGACCATTGGTTTGGCAGGCGAGGATTTTACCCCGCCGCCACTGAGGGCGGCGTTTTTCATGAAATTTGCCAGGGGACGATGGCTTTACATCCCATGGGGCGAAAGGGGTGATTTTACTGAAGGAAACTGTACACGTAACTCTAGCAGGGATCAGGAATTGTTAGAAAATTATCTTTCAGCGGTGAAATTTGAACCCAGGCATTACGCGTGGGAACCAAACACACTATCCCGATCACTACCACTTTAACCCGATCTGCATTCTGTTACTAAAATTGGAAGGTTCTGGTTTTTCACAGAGTAACTGATAATATATTTCTTGGTAAATGCTTTCAGTTAGGCACTTTGTAAGGATGAAACAAGTAAATCTGTAGTCTTCCAAGAGCGTGTTTGCAAAGTATTTTACAAAATTATTTGCAATGGAATTATTTAGGCTAGACCAACTGATTTCTTCAAAGATAACGGATGATTTCAAATTTCTCCCTTGGTGAAAGTATTTCAAATTACCGTTTGCCAGCGGTTTCTTTCACGCACATAAATATTATGTTTTCTTAAACCCTCATTGTTTCATCTTCACCATCATTGCCTTCATAGGTACGTAATTATCCTTTTGTGGAAGCGTCTTATAGCAGGTCTAACATGCAGGAATATATATTGAAAACGATAGTTCAAATTTGTTTCAGATACCTGATATCGGAAAACGCCTTCTTTTAATGAAATGTATCCACGAAACCACGCCTGAATATCTCAACCGACGGACATATTTTTTTCCACAAAGTGCACATTGTACACATCACTCCATCTAGAATTATTCAATTTTAAGACATTCTCTGACTCCAGTAGAGTCGAACCTGAGCTCAATGGTTGGGAAGAAAAAATACAAGCCATTACACAAATCAAATTATATCTTCTTTCTCTTAACTTAAAAAAAGGCCTATTTTTCAAATCTGGTAACTGGTTATTTGATTCGGGATCTTTTTTTCCCATTATGCTCTCCATGAACAAAGAGCATTGCGGGCATTCAATCGCACTGGTGCAAAGTTTTTTACGCAATCCATACAAATCCCTTCCTCATCCATTACCGATATATGAGTCCTGACGGTTTCAATTCCGGCAGTCTAATTTAAGGGATAGGTAAATCTTTCCCAACGCTCCAAGATTATTGTTGGTTGACATTTAGTCAGTTAACTTGTAGTTTACTAAGTTGTGATGATACTACCGTGCAGTGGAACATGTAGGCACAAATAGTTTCAATTTATGAGTGGAAATTTCAAAGTTTTCTAACTTCCAGATTCCCAATCAAAGTATTTTTTTGGGCAGCATTAAAATTTTTATTTCTTCTATCCTTGAAAACTTTTCATCCTAAAACATTTTGTCCCGAACTTGAGCGCCTAAACCTTTTTTGAGTAAATTCTATTCAAAGCAGATCTCACACACGGGAAAATATTTTCAAGACGATGATTTCGCCTCAAAATTTCTCCATACGGCCGAGTCCACTGCCTTCAAAAGGACTCAGACTTGGCTCAGATCACTACTGCTCAACCTAAGTAGGGTCCATACTGGAAATGACATCAAAGGTTCCCCGTTCTCCAGTACTCTGAGCAGCTTGAGCTACTACTCAGGGGGTTGTTTCCAGTGTTTAAAGCGCGTCTGCAAAATTTACATCGCAAATGCCTTGGAGGACGAAAGGATTAGCTGTTTGGGAAATTATTCGCATGAAGAGAGTCTAATCCATAAGCACAGGGCCCGTATCCAATTTCGCGTGCAGCGGCGTCATTAATTATTGTGGCTCAACTCAACTCAAGACAGGTGGAATTCATTACAAAACACTATGGCGGCGAAGTTGCTGCGTATCAGGGCTTGAATATTGATGCTGATACGTAAGATCGCTTACGCCAATCACCATCGCGACAGGAGAGGGGCCCGGCGACTTACTTCAACTACCTACTCTTGTTTCAAGCTGTTCTTCCGTCTATGAAAAGGCCCTTCCGGTTTGTGTCTCGTCGGATGCCTAACTTTCAAGTCTTACTGGAGAGGTGCTGCATCAACCAATCATAAATGCTCTCCTGTTTTGAAAAGCTACCCCTTCAAACAGTCACATCATTCCCTGAGTGCCATAAACGTCTGGAAAGTCCCTTTCCAGCACATAGCAGAAATGTCCGCTAATAACAACGTTTTATATGATCCTGTACCAATGTATAACTACTAAAACTACTTTTCTAAATTTCCGAAAGTATTTACGAACTACTGGAACTGCGTAAAAACATATTAGGCCAGGTTAAATATTTTTTGGAAGAAATTCATGCTCATGATAAATTTGAATTACACTCATAATTTGTGAATTGAGTTCATATAATGGATAAATAATGCTATTTACCTTTAAAATTCATAAAGGAATAATTTATAGGAGTGAATACTCCATTGTAGCAGAAAGTAATGAAATAATCAAATAGAGGGGAGTTCAGGGGATCTCCCTTTGATAACTCTCTTTCTTCCCTTAACTGAGGACCTTTGACTTTAGGGATTATGAGTAAAGGGAATAATAGTCTGTGAAACCTGTCTACAATTTAAAGTGAAATTTGATTTTTATATAATGTTGATTCGAGAAATAGTCCTTCTCTCCAGTTTGAGAACAATTTTTATTTTTTATCAAAGTGCGTTTTGCAGTTTCATCATCATTCCTCACGATTGTCAAATACTTTATTTTGTTTTTATTTATTAAAAACCGTGATGAATTCTCAAATAAGATGAACGACTATTCTGACAAATTCTTATTTCTTAATAGCACGCGCAAATCATCGACAGAGTCAATAAATTGGGGTTTTCGTTACATTACTGTTCCTTCTCAATTTCGTGGGAGCTGTCTGGTTGCAATTTCCAATAGGAGTATGAATATTATCGATGATTTCTTGACTCTTCTTTTGACTTTAATCATATCTTGCATAGATTTAAACTAAACTCGCATAAGCTCCCATCACATTACCCATATTCTGCCATATAAGAAGACTGGGTCCCTAAGATGATCCGCAATTTCTTCGTTTAATAAATTCCCTATATTTCGGTATGCTCTCACTGATGGCTATAGAAATTATTTATACTTGAAAACTATGACCGAATTCCAGATACTTCCAAATTATAATCTTTCGGGAAGCGCTGACTTTTTTCTTTAGCTAACAGCTTTCTTATGGCCACTGCATACGTAAGAGATAAAGCAGCGGTAATTGCTGGCTTTCCCCAACATGTACGATGACCGTAGATTCTTTATTCCAGCAGAAGAGTATGAAAACCGGCACCGTCAGGAAGCCAGACCCGGTATATAAGGAAGCAGCCCAATAAATGCTAATTTCGCTTCAGAACGCTCCCACATGAATCACTCAAGAACGTTTATTTTTATCGTTAGCGGTGGAATGCGTGTTTCGCTTATGATCCGGTTTTGGGAACGTTTGCAGCGTAACGTCATTGCGTCTTATTCACAATAAGATGATCACAGGAAGGAAAGAAAATAAAAGTAATAGGTACTTTAATTTTCCATTGGATTATATTTATTACTAGCAAGTCACCCGGCGGTGCTCGGAAAGGATAGTACCGAGATTGCTCGTTTCGTCAAAAACTGCTATGGGCGTACAGACAGCGTTACTCAGATGTTAAGCGAATTAGGCTGGGAGTCGCTGGAGACTGGGAGGCTTAGATTGCTTGAGCAATTGAGAATGGATATCTTAATGATCAACAAGGAGAACATAATACTATAGCCCCACTGAATATCCAGGTCCGACATAAGCGATAAAATAAGAGAGGCATTTTGCTGAACGGTTAGATATGCGAATTCCTTTTCCCCTCGAACCATTAAGGACTTCAATAAATGCCAGTCGTAATTTCGTTAGAACTTTTTCCTTTCTATGTGCAAATGGCTGGTGACACGTGCATTTTAGGTGGCTTGCGGGGTTTGTAGAAGTAGATGTAGATTAGTGGAAAAAGCTAATACCATGTAGTGCACGGGATCAGCACATACCCTCCACCTAGCATTGGTCGTTATGGTAATCCGTGCGTGTGTGAACCAAAAATATAGCTTGAACGCATATCTCAGCAAAAACGTTCGCATCAAGGGATTGATTGTTAATAGTGAGGTATAATTGAATTTTTTTCTCTTGGTGTGTCAAGTAGTGGGCCAACGTAACAAACTTGACGTAGCAAAAGGTAATGAGATAATGACGCAAAGAACACATCATATGCAACCGAATGCAGTTGCGAAAAATTTTTTCAACACAGGTTAAGTTTCATTCCAAGACAGCATGGGAGTTATTCCGAACAATGTTAGTGTTCATTGGACCGCAACCTATGATGACCCCATGACTTTTCAGAACATTTTCCCTGAAAATTAATCGTTTTTTACCGGTCGTATGATAAAAAGTTCTTCTTTTATGCCGTACTTTGCGGTACTTCTTAATTTTAAATAATTCACGCAAGGACGTATTTGCATGTACTTTAACACCGAAATTTAAAAAAAATATTCTTTATACAGTAAAAATTTCGTTTTATACGCTCGAATAAAGAGTGATTCTATTCTTTAAAGAATTCACGCAAGAACCCATCCGCATGTAGTATTTCAACGCCGAATCTCACAACTTGTCTTTCTCCTTGATTTAATCCCAGTCACTGGCCCTTTCTACTTTCTCTCCGACCATTCCTCTTCTGGCGCCCAACAGCAAGGGAAAGCAACGGGGAGGCCGTCTTTTTAATTGCACTGTGAGATTTTTTTTCACTATCTCTCACCCTCTGCAGACTACAAAACCCTTTCCCAAAACCTACCCTTTTTCCCATCCCCTGAGGCAACGCAAAAGTGTTGTGTGTTTGCCTTCCTATCTTATTTGCATTTGATTACGCTAATGGAAAGGCGCGCTGACAAATCGGCCCCGAAAGGTGGCGGCCTCTGTCGCCGCGGCGGGCAACCAGACCAAACCAAAACTCCCTTCTTTGCCTTTCTTTCCGGTCCCCCTACAACACTTCTTCTTCTTTCCCCTGTCGTACCCTGCACCCTATCTACCCCCTTTCTCAGCTAAGGGTACCTTAATCCTCTTCACCCTGTCTTACCTCCACCCCGTTAAGCTCACTTTGCACTTCCTGCAGCTATTGTGACAAGAACTTCCTCGGCCGGAGTAATCCTTTCCCGAGCGGAATTAGAATAAAGAAAACACATCGAAAGGGACCTAACAATAATGGGAACCACAACAAACACTGGATTCTTTCTTTCCCACTCTCCTCCACATGCAGCACGGAGTATTATTTTGAGTGCCATTGAAGACAGTAATACATTGCAAGCAAGGAGAATGTTGCACTGTTCAAGTAGTGAGAAACAAGCCATGGTGGTAGAGTTGGTGAAAACTCGGAAAATTTTAAGAATGGATGAAATTCAAGCTGCAACTCGCATGCAGAAACAATTGAACAGTTTTCGGATAATGAGACTAAAAAGTTAAACTAGCTGAATATGTATAACGCTTATAAGAAAAATACTTACATTAACTTTGTTTGCTCAACTTTAAAAACATAATCATCTAAAAGCACTGTTGGTCTAATTCATAGCTTTTCATGGGAGGAAATGCTTTTAAATTGAAAAGTTTTATTTGCAATTCTCTGGAGACGCCAGGCAAACTAAAGCATAATTGTGGGCATAATAAAAAATAAAACTCAAAACTTGAATGTCCTCTTTGTCAACTCAACCCCAAAAATAAATAAACAATTCATATTTTCACTTATTTACAAAATTTTAATTTCATAATAAATGAACCAATGTTAATTAATTAAAGCTTAGATGTGTGTCAATGACATAACAGAAAAAATAATTTCATAATTTTGATATTGCTCCATGCATATTATTGTACACATTTTAATCGCAAAAATGAGAAAAAAGAGCAAATAACATTCTAAACAGCCACATACGGCTCAAAAGGGCTCAAATATGCAAAGGAAATTATGACCTCCTTCAATAAATTTTTTGTTATCCCCAATGAAATAATATTTTCAAAATTGATACATTATGTTGAAAATATCGTTGCATAATGCTTTTAAACCAATGTAAGAGTTCTTCGTCCATAAAAATAAACAAAATTAAACCAGGTACACCACAATAATTATTGATTCATATTGGCTCTATGACAACATTCTGAATTTTTCTAAATGCATACATGTTTTTAAACCTGACTGAGCTCAATACTGTGTATATAAATGAGTCTTCGACTCGAAAACCTCCTCCTCATATTTTCCTGCTGCCTTCCGTGGGATCCTGTTCACTCACTTTTATCTACCCCACCATAGTTCTAATGCAAACCCACTCCATGCCAAATTTGTGCCTCCATTCGTTTTTCACCCTATTCAGCCTATTCTACCTGCCCTCATTCCTACTCCACTCTTACCCCTACTCAAAACTGTATCCTTTCTCGCGGCCAAGTAGCACGGAGGACGGAGAAATAGGAAGATATTTATCAAACTTTAATTGTACTTTCTCATATGGATATAAAATTCTTCACCATCATACCACATACTAACATCACGTAAATTGTAGTGAAAGTAGAATGGATGATTATACATAAATCAGGAACTTACTATTTATTCGAATAAAAACGACGCGTCCTAGAATTTGATGCTGAGTCTCATGAAGGGTATAGGTGATTATTTATGCATCGCACAATTTTCCAAGGCCCCAGTAGCCTCTGACCAATTAAGTTTTCGTGCGAATATGATAAATTGAAATTTTTTCAATAAAGTTTTCCATCACAAACTTGACAAGCTTTTTATGCCTGAATGATCTCAATATTTCGCGTACAAAGAAGTCTTCTTTCTGAAAGACTTTCTTACATTCCCGCATTTCTCCATAAAATACCTCCGATACATAATGTGCAACTGTGCATGGTAGGACATTCAAAGGGCCGGATAAGATGTTCTCAGATTTACAAATTCCCTGTAACCTCATCTAGAGGAACGAGTCGGACTTAGAAAAGTTGGAGAAAAAGGACACACTCACCCGACTGAAAACCTGATGAAACATTATTCAGTATATTGGCCGGGAAAACACAATGAAAATATGATTTCGTTCGGAATGCCCCTCCCTCATATTCCTCGTCTGCTCCGTAAAATACCTCCGCGGAGATTTGATTTGCCCAGAAGAAGAATTAACAGGGCAGGATAAGGTCTTCTTGGGTTTCCAGTCGGGTGTGTGTGAGCCAATTTTATCCAAAGATTCGGGTTTCTTTCGTTGTCATCGTAGAGAAACTGACGAGGAGGAGCTGACGTGGTCAATGTTCCCAAATGTAGAATAACTTGCCGTACCGCGAAACGTTGAATGAAATGGAGCCTCTTACTCGGCTGATAACCCGTGTAACATTTAATAATAATAATAATAATAATATTCCTTTATTCGGGCGAGGTTGAGACTAAAAAGTCCTCTCTTCCACCTAACCCCTCGATAACGTCAATGCAAGCGTATTAAAAATGGTAGACAAACGGTTACAATACAAAGAATATACAACATACACTGTTTATGAAATGTCAAAAATAGAAATAACTATATGTGAAAATGTTTTGTGAAAAAGATTTCTGTTTGTGGGAAAAAACATGAGGATAAGGGTGTAATATCCTTCAGCAAAAAAACCCACGGCAGGAGAACGCCCGCACAAGAAGGGGGGCGTGAAAAACCTGCGAAAACCTATTGAGTCTGTTCGTCAGGAAAGCATTAGATCCCTCCGCATCCACAAGGCCTTTTTCACTCAGCTTCCTAACCCCATCGATACCTAGACCAACCGCTTGCCTCAGTTGGTCTACCAGCAACTCCACACCCTATTCTGACTTCTCTACGCACACATCCTACCCAATTCTATCCTCACTAGCTGCAAAGTAGCACGAAGGATGGGGGCAGGGGGCAGGGAAGATATTACCATAATCCCTTTTTCCGTCCCTTAAGCTGATCCTTTTGTCCTCTTCCTATCCTTCTTTCTTTGTCCGGTGACACTCTTTTGGAGGAAGCAACCCCTTACACACCTTACACCCCCTCCATCGCCTTCCATTTCATCCCTTTTTTTCCCCAAGGAAAGAACCGTCGAGGATGCGATGAAGGAAGTCGGGGATAAATTTCTTTCCACTGTTTGCACGCTCGAATTAGATCCCGAAGAAATTACTTTCTTCAAAGTTTCCGGTGCATCCGATCCCTTTGATATTTTTTTCTATTAAAGGACGCTGAAACGCTTTTATTCGCAAGTTTCACCCTGATTCATAAAGATCCAATCCAACTTAATCCAGAAACGCCCCAGGTCATACCTGAATGGAAGAATAAAAAGTTAGAATTCTGAAGTATTTGATGACTATCATCGTAGATCTAGGCAGTTTGAGCCGGAAATTGAAAGCAATTGATTTTTGTGTTCTAATTATTACAGACCATGCTCTATCAAATAAATATAAATGTAGTAATATAAAGAGTTTGAAATGAAGATAGAGATACATTTATTTTTATATTTATCTGGTTGCTACTAATGATGGTATACCAAAACACATGTAACTGTAGCACTCTTAAAAAAACTGCGGAAATACGACATATTTGTGGAATAGTAAATTAGAAGGTTTATATGCGGCATTAATTTGAATAGCGGGACAAAGACACGTCATTGATAGGGTATCGAGTAAGAATCATTTGCTGACATACATATATATATAAGCCTGTTGACTTCGGTTCAGATAGTTTTTAGCACAGTAGAGGGTACATTTAAAGATATACAATGAATATAGAGATAAAAATGAAAAAAAAAATATATAAAACATTAATATGTTATTGAATAAAACATCGGAAGGTTACGGTTTTCTAAGACAGTAAGCTTCTTTTCTGACTATTTGGTGTGTCTAGATCTCAATTCCATACAATAAAATAAGGTGTACTGGAAACTTGTACAACTTTGATTTTGAGCTTTATGAGAAGATATTACTTTTTCATAGCTTTTGTAGAGCCAAGTAACATATTTCCCTGCATGACTATAATTTTAATTTCTTTAACATTTCCAGAATCAAAGGGTTATCGACATAAGATCCGTCGCAGAATCCCCGGCGCCAAAACCCCGAGAGGACCTAAGTCCCGGCGACAAAATCCCTTCAACAAAATCGCCACAAAATCTGCGACAAAATCGCCGCGGGATTTGGTCCCGGGCGTTTTGTCGCCACGGGGATTTTGTCTCGTGCCTTTTGTCCCCGAGAATTTTAGTAACGAGCCTTTTGACTGCGACCCAAAATCAAAGAGAATAACGAAAAATATGTTTTTATGCAGCGCTAGAATAAAATGATAGCAGATTTTTCAACGATTTAAGAGGATAAACATGTCATTACTTTGCGGTACAACTTCTTACGTCAACCTTAAAAATTTAATATGCCCTATACTACGCCTTACCTTTCCTTCAATAAGTAATTTGTTGATACCTAGCCGTCAATTAATATGCACGCTTACTTGAGCGAATTACTATTTGAGGGATTATTATCCTCAATCTTGACGGAATGAATTTAAGCATGTACATAAATGAGAGAAGATCGTATTTTAGTCAGGTGGTTGAGAAATATGGGAATAAACTTCTTCCAAGTATTTCCTAGCTCTAATAAGATCCTCAATGAATTACTCTCTGCAAAGTTTGAGGTGCTTCCGGTCTCTTTGATATCTTTCATTATAATTACTGCAACTAAAAACAGTGCCTAAAGGAGTTTAAAACCCACTATCTACACGTCTCATTCCGATTTTCCTAAAGACGTTTAATCTCGTTTAATTTATCCAATACACTCCCGGCCATTGAGGTGGAGACAGAATCATTTAAATTACAATTCAGTTGATGAATTCCGTCTCGTTTCTAGGAAAAGGTTTCCTAAGAATCAGAATTCTGTATTTGCATTCATTTATTTTCGTTTTCTCAAAAATTATGCTTTGCTCATTATATAAAATAAGCTTTTGGCAATTAAGGTCATGATTAAAATAATTAAAACTTGGACTCATTTGAAGAGCTTGGTCGCGATGCGGTTTTATATTCATAGTGCCCTTCATCAGTTGAAGTCTAATTAATTAAGAAGAAGGTTCTAAGGGAATTAAGTTCCCTAACTTTTACGTTTTGAAGCAATCTGAAGAATTTTCTGCATTTTTATCTATCACCTTCCAGCTTACAAGATAACTTTAAGTCCTTTTGCTTATGATGAGCCGTTTTTATGTCAGATCTGTTTCCCTCTCGTCAACATTATTCACAATTATATATTTCTACTAGGAATGAGTTGATAAGTCTTTTTCTCCGATTACAATTTCGATAATATCAAATTGCTTCTCGATTCCGATTCTATCGATTCTTAAGCACACTTACAGTTGGGATATTGATTTACCATCAGCATTATTGTCATAAATGTTTCAGAACAGAATGAATAAATGAAATAACAAAGACAATTAAATAACCCAAAAGATAAGTGAATTGAAAAAAGCTAATTAGTTTTATTGTAACATTATATCCTCAGATTTATTAAAATAATTAACACAATATCTGTTTCAAATAAAAATTTTTAACTTCATTGAATGAAATGACGAAGTACTTTGACAGCTCAATGGTTCAGGTGTTTGGCGGCCTTTATGCCCCAGGTTTATGCATAGTCTATTAGCAGGCTATCCGGCGTTGCTCGGGAAGGATAATACCTAGAGAAGTGGGAAAGATGGAATTTGGATTTGGTATGATCATACAGGGGTTTTCTCTTTCGGTGTATTAAGAAGTGTGCCTACCCGCAGGATTCCCAACCGCAAAATTAAAGTAAACTAAGTTTGTATGACGTGTCGTAGAAAATGGCAGAGGGAAAGCAACGCAAAGGACGCCTCGGACGCAGGCAAAAGTAGCAATATGGGATTTTTGAGCACCAGATGTACCTACGTACGAACTAAGATTGCAATCGGTCCAGCCGTATAGAAACACGTAGCGGACAGGCAAACAGGCATACTCTTTTATATATATTTAATTATTTTTGGCGAAAAGAATGCTGTAAATATCGGAAATGGCACACATCGGAAATTATATGCAAAATGAGGGAGTTTGCTGGTGAATTAAAAGTGAATGATTAAGTAATTTGAGCAACTTGCAATGGCAAATATAAAAAAAACTTAGTTGGACTCGTTGTTCGTTTCTAATGCAACAAGAAAGTTTCTCCTTTTTATTTTCCAGAAACATCTAATTTTTGAGTGTTGAAAATTTCATGAATAGACTCAAAAGTCAGTCACTGACAATGCCCGTAGCAATATATTTCCGCCAGTTGAACAATGTTCTAATGCACTCGCACTGCAGGAATATTCGCTTTAGGATGTAAAAGTAAGGAACTTTTCTTTAATTAATTTTTTCCTGGTCAACTACGGTTAATACCGCGCCCGCTTCTAGGAATGGAGAGAATTTCATTCGTCAGCAGACGACCTGTAATTATGACCTAGAAAGATAGCTATGACATTCGTACACATAACATCGAATATGCAAAGTTGGAGTCTCGCTGATAAAAGGAAGATTTGTGTTATATCTATATATGTCTAAATTAGACTCAAAATGCACAGTTTAATTATCATACAAACGACATGGGCCATTTTTTCCCGGAAGCAATTGAGTGCTTTCTAATTATCGCTATCGATAACGATTATTATCTTTAAAGGGAGGGAACTATTTGTCAGAACTAGACCAACAATTACGGCATAATAATGACAAGTATAGTATAAATACCGTACCCACGTAACACCGCAAGTGTAAAGTTGGAGTCTAGCAGATAAAATAAATATGTCTGTTATTAAGAAAATTATTCCATTTGCAGTGTTAAAAAATTATATAGGCAACATAGGCCATTAATTTTGTGAAGTAATTAGTACTTTGAAAGTACTGAACGTAGAGTATCGTACCATATAGCTGCTTTTGAGTTTATGCCTTTCCTCAATAATTTTATTGTCCCACATGCAAGCGCCTTTCTTAAGGCGCACTGAGGTACTGAAACCGTTTGGGGAACAAAAATAGTGTGGAATTCTAGATGCAAAGGCTAATCATTCAACGATATAAAATATATAAGTTGAGCTCGCTGCTCCATTTCAACGCTGGGTGAATTATCCTCATTTTAATTTTCCGCGAATTTCAGAATTCTGATCATTATTTTTTGTTAAATTTTGATGATTAGTCTCAAAAATATATTTCCGTCGGTTGAATTATTATCCTTTTTCTGGATGCACGAAAAAATTCGTCATTAGGATTTTAAACTAACGAACTTTTCTCAAGCTTGTTTTTTCCTCATCGACTATGATTAGTTCCTCACCCAGTTTTTGCGAGAGAGGAGAGAATTTAGTTCGTCTGCAGGTGACTAGCTATGGTGGGCTTGCATTCATCAACCGTATACGGATGACAGCCTTTGGACCAGAACCTCCGGTTGAATTAAAAAATAAAATATTGCATTGCGGGATTCATTAAAACTTGTGAAACTGAGTAACAGAATTTACTCTCAGAGGACGTTAGCTTTAATCGTAGGGTGACGAGTGATTATAAAAAAAGCCAACCCCTTCTGCGGAATACGTTCTTCTACGTCACTCGCATCGACGGTCAAGTGACCGTTTATATATTCGGAATATGCATTCCACACACTAAGTTTTGTTTTAATTTTTTTCCTAATAACACTCCTGACTTTATTCAGTCGTAACCAGAATTCTAAAAGGATAAGCACAGCATTTATTTTATTAGTGTAGATTGCGATAGAATTTGAAAAAATAATAAGAAGAAATAAATAATTTGGCCGACAGTTTTTCGTTTATCGATTCTTATCACTAACTCGGTAATTCGACCCGAAACGAGATTTAGGTTGGCGAGGGTAGAGCTCAACTCGAACTAAGTCAAAGGTATGTAAATTCGCCAAATTCAGAGTCGGGTAGCCAGTCACTTTCCCTGAGTCACATAGCACTTCGATGTTTTTTTGTCCAAGGGATTCGCCCCGGAATTGAACCCAGGACCGTTCAGCCGCCAAACACTTCCTATACAATGCTGTTGCGCTCCCGAATATTCATATATTTCCGTGAAAAATCGACGGTTTGTTACCATATTGCGTCGGTGGCGTCACCTAATTATGCAATGCGGGTTACCGCGTCGTGTTTTTACACTGCATTCCGTGTTTCTATAGATTATAATAATAATTAACTCATTTCTTGCTCTAGGAGTTTTAACTCCTTTGGAACATAGAAATTATTGAAGTGGTGATGAGTACAATTAACATATTAATAAACCAATCTGAAAAAACAAATAAAGGAAGTGGTATATGCATTACTACCAATTGACATATACAGTGTTTTCATTTAACAACGAACTGGAATAATAATATTTTAATAATAAGAATTTCCAATAAGAGCGAACAAATTCAAAAAATAAATCGTAATTTTTTTCTCTTTTCAGCTCATTATCCGAGAGCAAATACGATTTATTACCCCAACTAAACAAATTTGAAAAAATGCGGATGAAACGCGCAAAGAAAGGAATTTTAACTACAATAGGCGCCTATCATATGAATATGATCATATACCTACGGATATTTTTAGTTACAGGCATTTAAATCAAAGATATCGAAGATGCGTAAACTTTACAGATTTTGATTCCAGATCGGGCAAACGATTATCATTATCTTGCTTAACTAGCCGACTAAAAAGATGATTTTCTGTTAATTATGTACATTAAGCAATTCATGTCGTCGCGGTAAAACATAATATTTCATCAACTAGCAACCTGCTCAAATATACGTGTATAACTTTTCTTACGTCCCGGGACCAACGTATTTAGTTTTTCATATTAGGAATGTTAAGTATTTATACACCTACGGCTCAATAAATCTGCGAAGATTATGTTAGATGACCAATAAAAGGAAAGGGTTTGTGCAGTTGAAATAAAGAGTTTTTTTTTCATTGAACAGTGCATGCTGGTTTCACTGCTTCTCAATTTAGAGCTAGATAGAAATGTTCTTATTGAACCAATAGATAACTTCAATGGTATCAAAAGTATGAATATCTGGGTGAAAATTACAATCTCTAGGTGTATTTGAGCCCTATATATCATTTCTACAAGGACCCCGAGTCTATCTTTGCGTTAAGATCCGCAAACTGAACTTTATTGGCTATAGCATTTCAGGAAGTAAGCCTTAACTGCAGGCAATCTAAGAAATTCACTTGTGTAGAAATTTTCTTATTGAACCAATGGGCGACTTGTTTCCTTTTCTAAGACAAGCAGTGCATTAGGCAAACAAACTGCCCCAGTATTGTGGTGTCATTTTTGATCATTAATTTCAGGCACTTAAAGTAGTGCGATTTTTATCAAATGTGCGATTTTTATCAAATGGGCACTAACATCAGATCAAATCTTTTAATGTCGACCTTATGACATAATGTGGGTCTAAACGCAAAATCTCATTTTACCTTAATGTTTTCGTTGGCAAATACTTCGAGATATCAAAAGTATGAATATCTTGGTGAAAATGGCAATTTTTATGTTTTTTGGGCACTATAAGAGTTATATATAAGAGTTATATAAGAGTATATATAAGAGTTTTTTTTTCATTGAACAGTGCATGCTGGTTTCACTGCTTCTCAATTTAGAGCTAGATAGAAATGTTCTTATTGAACCAATAGATAACTTCAATGGTATCAAAAGTATGAATATCTGGGTGAAAATTACAATCTCTAGGTGTATTTGAGCACTATATATCATTCCTACAAGGACCCCGAGACTATATTTGCGGCAAGATCCGCAAACGGAAGTTTAATGGCTATAGCATTTCAGGAGGTGGACCTTAAATGCAAGTATCCTGAGAGATTCACTACCTATAGATAAGGTGGTGAAATCCTCCACCAAAAGGAAATGGCCTCCAGTCAGTAGGGGCCTTAACATTGGTGGTGGCAAATGGGCCTAAACCTATATATATAAGGGAATGCTTGTACGCGAGCGGTGGGCATTGCTTTGCTAAAGCTCTTGCCGAGTGTTTGGGCGTGAGAATAGCTGCTCCCGCGAGGCAAAGGCTCCTTTTTCGACCACCGCTACCTCCTACAGACAAGATAACAAACCTCAACCCCTATTTAAAACCTCGCCTTTTCCCCGAGTCTTTTAATTGGTTTCATCCCTACCACGGTTCAGAAAGGTGATTTTTTTGTTAATCGACCGTTTCTTCTGTTATTAAATTATTTTATACTCGTGTTCAACCGTGTCTTTTTTGTGCGAAAGATCCACAGAGAAAAAATCAGCCGCCTTGACCGGGATTCGAACCCGGATCCCCGGATTTCCGGTCGAGTGCTTTAGCCAGTTAAGCTACCGAGTGGTGGACTGTGGATATTTGTGGACACTACCGGACAAGGTGTTTCTGGACTGCTGAGCATATGATGCCACAAGCAGTCCAAATCGTGCGCACAGCGCCACAGCCGGAGAACAGGCCCGGACATAGAACACAAAAAGGTGTTCGCTCTTGACTAGTTAAAGTACACCGGGACTAGCCGCCGTGATAACTTTTATGGGAGTCACCCGCAACGCCTCGGTAGCTTAATTGGCTAAAGAAATCGACCGGAAATCGGCAAATCCGGGTTTGAATCCCGGTCAAGGTGGATGATTTTTTCTCTGTGGATCTTTCGCACGATTGTGCATTGCGGGTGACCCCGTAAAAGTTATCACCGCGGCTAGTCCCGGTATACTTTAACGTACCTTTTTTATTTTTTTGTGCATTGTGCATACCCTCGGGCCTCAAAAGTACGTTTCAATCATTAAAGGAAACTTCAAACCCAGAACAAAAAATATCAATCCAATCATTTGTAAATCCTTGTGCCGACTTTATTTCCAAAACCTTTTTCCTTGACCACTCACGCGTATGTTTTTCGTGTGTGAGCTCTCGTCTGAATGGTTGGGTGCCAGCAGCGGCCGGGCAGACGAGTGTTTCCTTGTCGCGGGCGCCATGTCCTTGAGGCAGGGCCGGCAAATTAGAGGGCGAATATCGATTCCTCCGACCGGCCGCCGCTCCCCTGGGACGCGCACGCTGTGTAAGGGGCGGCAAAGGAAGAGATACAGGGAGGGATATAGGCATCCGGGGCCGGGGACGGTTTTAGAGTGGGCCGCTAGGGGGGGGGGGGGGAATAAAGGAAACATCCGAAAGATGCATTGTGGTTCCCATGCCACAAAGTATTCCCCAATAAATTATCATGAGTAAATTAACCCTCAACCGGTGACGTGGGGTCTAAGAGACCGCTGCGTTTCTAAAATTATGAACATTTTCAAAATTGCTATTTCAAAGTATCTATTATCCTCGTGAGCGTCATCATTTTGCTTAATAAGGACATTGTACTTTTAAAATGTAACGTTCCTATCATTTATTTCTGAAAATTTGCAACTGAGTTTTAGTGGCGATCTGTGAGACCTCACGTCACTAATTTTGGAAAAACCAGTAAACGTAATGCTGGTGGAAACGGTGCTGGTATTCTTGAAGAATCACTATTCCTAGTTATTTTTCAAGAATAATTGTAATTAATAATTTGTAAGAAAGCATTTTTCGTGGCATAACGTGGACTTTTAAGTACTTAATTAAAAAACACGATAATAATAACAACTCCAGTGTTTTTTTTATATCAGTTTTTTGATCCTGTTTCAAATAACAATTTTTACTGAAAAAAGATGGTTCGTATTGGGAATACATAATATTAAATATAAGTTTTATAACAGCTGAGATGTCAAAGAAACATTAAACTAAGCAATAAAAATGACTTTGCAACGTTTTATGAATTTTTGTTTTATTGCGGTTTCCCGGACCGCACTTCACTGGTAGTGTAACAAGAATTGCACGTCACTGGTTAAGGGTTAATGCATATGATCCACGCTGATGACAGTCACAATTACCATAGGAATATTGAGTGTCCAATAACCAAAGCGTGGGAACAAAGATGATGCGTAAGGGAAACCAGCACTGTAATAAGTACCTATATGGTGACCTACTGGGCTTTTCACCTTCGATGAGAAGAAGAAAACTGGATGGCTTTAGAAACTGTCGTTCCATACAACAGGCAAACAAGGCTAGAGAATCCCAAATGTTGCACCCATCACAAAGTTTCACGTAATTAATCAAGACAAATGTAATTTTTAATGCCGGCCTCAGTGGCGGCGGGGTAATGTCCAAGCCTGCCAAACCAGAAGTCGCTGGTTCGAGTCCCGCCTGTTTAAGTTCTCCCTGTACAGAGCATGGTTTTTCGTGTACATTTACTTGTAAAATTTGCTGAATACCCCGATATGAATGGATGATATGAGCTGTATTCAGTGCTTTGAGAATAAAATAAAAAATAAAATAAAAAATGTGTCGGAAATTTAAGTTACTCCCCGAGCTAAGACTAAATAATAATGGTAATAATAATATAATATATTTGCTTTAAGAAAAAGCTACATAAACTCCACGTCAATGGGAATATTGCATCTTTTATTGTGATAATCCCAATATTATGCCCGTATGCCATCATATTGGCGTAAATAAAATAAATGAATGTTTTTAATAAATAAATTTATCCTACAACGTATAACGAACCATTTATTTTCCCCTGGAATCCTAGAATTCACAGCATGTGTTACTGTTTTTCAGGAACCCGGCCAGAAGAATTTAACAGAAACCCATATCAACAGTGGTGAAAAACCCACCCAGGCGGGACTCAAACCCGCAACCACACGATAAGCAGTCGGTTACTTCACCCGCTGCCAACGCAGTCAAAATTCAGAACTGCCGCTTTTCAAATCGGCGAGATAAGCGGTGGTAGACCGTTTTCCAATCGCAATAGCAAGCAAATAGGGTGGTTTCCTATTATTTTTTTATTGCCAAAATCGGAAGATTATTATTCGCGAAGTACGTATTTCTCGCTTTTAGATTTTTATATGACGATATCTATTTTTCGCGATTAAATGAAAAGAAAAAATTTTCAAGCGCGCGAAAACGCGACGGGTAAGTATGAATGCCGGGAAAAACTCCGCGTGACGTCGTTCTGCTTCCCGCTGCCGCAAGTGAGGTGAGCTTGGGGCGAGGCTCTGAGCGCTGATACGACGCAGGATGCTAGCAAGTAGCTGAGTACCATGCTAGCTGGTAGCGTCTGGCTTAAATAAGGATTATTAATAACTTATCTAGCGAAGAAAACTTTCCGACCTTAGCCAGTTTTAATAGGTGATTATTAAGACATGTTTCCCTGAGCTCTGTGCCTCATGCATGCATTGGTAACCTCAGACGATGTAAAACTCCTATCTACTCATATAGAAACTAGGTCCCTTTGACGTCACGTGGAGTGGCATCGCATGGGCGCCAATCTGGCCTTTATCAAAGGAGGATAAAATTGACCCTTGCCATTCGTCTAAACCGGTATTTCTATAACCAAATAATTTGTATATTATGAATACACAAATGGTGGGCACGAATCGCAATCAATGCCTTTCGTATTCTTTGATGAAGAAAACTACCCTATTGCACGTGATGCCTAGGAAAACCGAAATACAAATAAAATTTAAAGCCTAATGAGAGAAAGGTTCATCACTGGTCAAAAATCTTAGGATCGGTTTAACGCAGCTCTCGACTCAATTCTTCTATCAGCTTATCTATTCACACCTTTTTTTTTCTCACACATCCTTCTTTAGCTGTTCCATATATTTTGTTCGAGGTTCTTCCTTCTACGTTCTTACATTCTCATTGTCCCTCGATCATTGTCATCATCAGGCCATCATCAGGAAAGATTGTAGCTAAGAATTTATGTTTACATAAATAAAATGCTTTGTAAAATATGTCACGCTTTTATAACTAAAAAATAATTAATAATTTTGAATACTTTGATCGATTATACCATTGTTTATAATATTTCTTAAAATTTATTGTTTGGGTATAAGAGCGTATCTACTGATAAATTTACAAATTAATATTTCAGCTTTTGGGAGCCAATCAGGAGTCTAGCTCTTAGGAGCCAATAGGCCTTCTGCTTTCGATCTATGCATAATTGAAAGAAGGAAAGTGATAAAATTAAGTATTAATTAAAAATATTCACGGCGGGAGGAGGAGGCTTGTAAAGTGCAAGAGGCGGAAAATGAGGCTTAATGAAAGGAAAGGTGTGCCTAGGAGAAATACTCCTGGACGAGTGTTTCAAGAATCTGTGAGATATCGAGTGAAATACTCTGTGAAGGAGATGAGAGAAAGGAAAGGCTTAACGCAGCCCTTGGGATGGCCGAGATTGAGGAAGGAAGTCGATGAAGGAGATTTGTAGAAAGGAAGACGCAAGGTATGGCGGAGATGACTTAAAGGGAGAAATGAAAGTTGCACAGATAATCTCAAGGCTTCTGGCTCAAGGAGAGGTTCCCGGAGGAAAGAAGACGGAAAAATGTTATTTGGAACGTCATTTCGGACCCCATCAGAGAAAGGAAAGAAGAGCTTCCGATGTGTAAACGTTGTCAAACCTAGGGGAATTACAGCTGGTTGAATGGGAAAATTACTACAGATGCAAGATTCTCTCCCAAAATTTTAAGTAAACTCAATGCTTATCGACACTTTATTGATTAAATAACCATAACCAATAATTAAATGAATAAGCAAAATCCAAAAATGAATCCCCAGCATATATTCTTTTCAACATTAATTGGCATAAAAATTCACTAAAACACATTCTGGTATGAAAATTTTGAACCATATTCTTCTGCGCTGCATCGATTTGAGAAAATAGATAAACTAGATATCCACTCGATTGGTAAATGCTGCCATCTCTCGGGGAATCGTAGCTGAGAGAGTTTAGTAATTACTCTCAGAGTAAGCTTTTTTCGGACAAAATACCCAGTGAGAGTGGTAAATGGCTAAGCTTGCTATTACATTAATGAATTAATTACTAACGTTGAAGAAGAATTTGTAGAAAAGAAGAAGCAAAGACAGTTGGAGATTTTTTAAAGAGGGAAATGAAAGTTTCACAGATAATCTCAAGGCTGCTGGCTCATCGAGATGTTCCCAGAGGAAAGAAAACGATTAAACTTTATTTCGGACCCCATCAGAAAATGGAGTGTAGAGCTTCCGATGGGTAAATATTGTGAAATCTAGGGGAATTGCAGTTTGGAGAATAGGAAAATTAGTGTAAGCGCGTTTTATTCACAAACAATCGAGTGAAAGTAGATGATTCCCAACACATTATTGGTTAAGGAACCATTACCAATGATAAATAACATAGTAAAACCCTGCCTTAATAGGAATCCCCTGCATACATTCTTTTTCAATATTACTCGGCATGAAAATTTTACTAGAAAAAGCACATTCTGCTATGAAAATATAGAAGCATATTCTTATGCTCCTCTTCTATGGGCCTATTTGAGAAAATGAAGAAGATTAATTGGCTTTCTATGCGAAATGTTGACATATGTCGGGGAATCATAGATGAAGAGTTTGATAACTATTATTAAGAGAAAGGTTTATATTTCTGCAAAAATACCCCGGTAGAAATGTAAATGGCAATGCTTGAAATTGCATTAAGTACGGGTTTAAGAACCAGAGGTTAATATTAGTTGAAAGATATACCAGTAGGTAAAGCAACACCTTAAAAATAAATAATCATGTATACATTAATAAAATCAACAGATTTAGGCGTTACTTGGTGGAACGATGAGATATTCATGGTTAAATAAAAAATAAAAAATAAATAAAAAAATAGGAATAGTACTGTGTTTTTATTTAACCATGAATGTATACTTTAAATAACAACATCAATACTACTAGGAAAATAAAATTCATTTCGTTCTGGCACAAAAAATGAAGCAGATCATTTTGGTTTCCTCTCAGCTGTACGCGGATATAGCGAGGTTTAGCTAAGCGAGAGGTGAAATAGTAATAAACAAAGGGGGTTTTCGTTAACTAAAGTACTCCAGCATTTTGCGATACAACAAGAAACTACATAAGGGACTAATAAGTGTAACTAAAATATAACCCAAGCTTGGCCTCCAACACATCTTTGGTTAACACAAGAACCGCTAAACTTTCCAACCCCAACAAAACCGCGGCATGGGACTTTTTTGTCCCATGGACAAAATACGTTGATCCTGTCATGTTTAAGTATAATTGATGGTTTTTTGTGGTTTGTGTGCACAAAACACGTGTTTAGGTAATGTTTAAAACGTTTTATTAATTATAACTAGGAATACTGCAAACTCATTTTGACGTGTTGGTTGCAAGCTCAGACCTGCAGACACGCCGGGCAGAGGTGACGCGGCCGGCGCTGCGCGAGTAGGCGGCCGGCGCAGTGTACAGACTTTTCCCTTCTGCGCTTCTAACTGGCAAAATAACGGTATATGTGCATCGATCCCCTTCGTATTAAATTGTTATTATGCTAAGTACAAAATAAGCGTACAAAAAAACTGAAATTGTATGTTTTCCTCATATGGGACAAAAAAGTCCCATCCCGCGGTTCTAGGTAAATCGTCGTTTTTCTCGCGAACCAAACATCGTACAATATTTTCGATACAATCATTCGAAAGAGCATAAAAATAAGTAAAAGTCAGTAAATTTCAAAGGGATCAAACCACTACTACATGAATGGCAAACATTTGCAAAGGGCGATGGGACAAAAAAGTTCCGTCCGCGGTTCTAGTGATAAAGAAAAAGCTGAGAACAATTCAAGGTGGGAATACCTCCTCCTTCATACACATTCAAGCAGCCTATATTTGGATGGCAAGTACTAAATTTGAAAAAAAAACATAACAGAGTCTAACTTAACCAATCCTAAATGCAGGCCAATAAATGAATTTAATCCAAAGATGAGCTTATTACTCCTGAATACCCCACGCAAATGAATTCATCATGCGTGACATTTATCATTAATGATTTTTTGCGCCAAAAACCAAGAGTGCACTATACATTATTAATTATAAATTTTGTACAGTGAATATTAATTGAAGGCACGCTCTGTTGCGGAATCACTACGAAGTAAAATGATGAAATCTAGCAGTTAACCATGTTACACAAACTCATGCTGCTATAAAAACGTATATTTCTTAAAATACCTGACTTAATTCACTGACTAGTGCGCATTGGTACCCATAAACGAGAAATAACATGCTAAGATAAGCAAATGCTCTACAAAATGAATAACGGCAGTGCTAAACGCTAGTTTTATCTCATGGAGCAGCAATTTTCAAGATACATTTTCGCGTTGAAATCACGAATGCTCTCGTTATTTTTAAACTCAATTCAAAGATACAATTTCCACCATGTTTGCTGCCTCTCCAAAATATCACATTTGCATCATGAGTACTTCCCTGCTAAGGCTCAGCAGGGCTATTTGCAGATACTCTATTTTAATGGTGCAGGTGCTTAATAACAGTCATGATAAAGGGGGAATGCTAGGAAATTGTATGCGTAATCTAATAGTGTTTTGTAATGAATGGCGTAAGCATTAAGATCAAGGTTAGCCTAAACATTTCTTCGGCTATTCACGTCACGCAATAAGGTAAAGTTTATTCCGAAAGGAATTATGAAGCATTTCCTGCACGTAAAATCGGTCCCTCATTTTGTATTCAACAATAATAAAAGCCTATCTTTAGCATTACGTGCTAAGAGCTAGGAATACTCAGCTAAAATTGGCCATCAAGTGACAATAAAGATGCATTAACCGCTAACAAATCAAATAAAGTCGAAAAATTATAATCATTTCAAACAGAGCCACTTCCTCAAGCTTAATGGCACATGGATCTCAAATGTGCTCTGTATTTCCTTAAGTTTTTCTACCATATAGAATCGGAATACATCAATAACTCAATTACACTTTAGCAGACACAAAAAGAAGATTAATGGCGTAAATGAAATCAATCTCCATAGCCAATTGAAAGGCCGATAGTGTAGTAATCATACGAGCCATCTTATTAAAATATAAATAATCTTACCACAATAAAGTATATTTTAATGCAAAATGATATAGTTAATGAATATGGCTGCAAGGATAAAATGAGTGGTTTGATATAAACGCTAGCGTGCAAGAAGACATAGAGCAGCTTTGAAGAATGAAAATTCATTAAAAAAATACGTGGTCGACAACTGATGGCTTTACAAACGTATTTCTTACTATTTTTTCTCGGTATTTTTCTCGAATACTTCCACGTAAATTTCTTCCAACTCTTTTCGATGCCTGCATTTTTTTATTGAGATAAACATAGCCTTAAAAAAGCTTCTGGGTCTATATTTTCAAGATTTTCGCCGACAGGAGCTGTACCTATATTTTGGAATAATAGTAAATACATGCTATTACTATAGATTTTTATGAATCAGGTATTTTTTAGCTCGGTAACCGTATTAAACATACTTTTACTACAATACTTTACTACTACTACAAAAAGTTACATGAGAGATTGTTGAGCGCAAAATATTCTTTGCCATTTTGATGTAACACGTTGATTAGAACGGAATCAAACAGCCATTTGTGCAATATATAATATTCGATGCATGTAAAATGATTTAGGAGTTGATTTTAAACGAGAAGGTTCTATTTAAAACTGTGAAGATGCTTGAAGATTTCCAGAAAAATAAAGCGAAAAACTATTACAACTCAAATAACCTTTAGCGAAATGCATTATTTGTTTCAAGGCTGGGGGACAAGAGTGCATGGTATATTAAAACCTGCAAAATTAGCTAGTGTTTTTTTTTAAGATATCCACTGACCATGGCCAAAATAAAATGAAATATTCCTGTGGGAAATTTATTAATATAAATCAATTTTTAACGCGGCATTGCAAAATAAGAATCGATCTTTCAGTTCTTGAACTATGAGTGGTAGCTTTAAAAAAATTGCGCTTAAGAAAAATTTTCATCTTCCTCCCCGAACAACCACACCTAAATTTTATCACACCGTCTTTCATAGTAACTTGTAAACATTTTGTACATAATTAATTTTAGGATTTTATTAAAGTTATATATATGTTTCGACACCAGGAAGGGACTAACTATGCATAAAAATGCCCTATCATTTTTTTTCAATCATAAAAATACATCTTTAACACTAAAATCCAGTCTAATATCGTTCCAATCAACGTATTTCCGATCAACATATTTTGCGGACATTTTTGACTGCCAAACAGGTCACACAGTTTTCATCGACACACTTGATAAGTATATTCGGCGGTGTGCTAATATTACAACTGTGTGGGAGTAGTTAACGTTATATTTTTTAATATAAAAAAGTTCTCAATTGAAAAAATATATAAATCTAGAAAAAAAAACTCAGTAGTACCTACAGACACACGGTTCTGGAATCAAGCCCTCTTTATATATATACGTGTAGGTACACACTACAAACTTTCCTGAACCAGAGTTTTGTAAAGCCAAAATAAATATGAGAAAAAAAAGCAAAATGAGGTAAAAAAAATCGCTAGCACGCTCAAAGTCTCTGGCGATTTGCGCCATCTAAATCCACCAATCAGGGGCCGGTTTCCGATCGAGAGAGATAGGGAGGGGGAAACGCCCGCGTTCAGGAGAGCGCGAAAGCCGACAAGAGCAGTTAGCTCTCCCATTAGCCTCTCAGCAGAACCGGAGGGGCGTGACTGTGACGTCACGGAATACCCCACACCACTTGCACAGGGCAAAGGCATCGTGATGATGATCGTAAAAATAAAATGAACTCACTTCCGTTAACGGCTTGAAGTGAGATGTCGTCCGTTAACGCCGCCGAAACTTTGAAGTAGATGGAGCACAATGTCAACGCCTTTAGCGTATTATTTCTCCTACGTTAGCACTTGCTTCCGCTAGTCTTCAAATATCATTAATGTAATGTGCCAATTTGAAATGATGTAAGGCAGGGGTCTCCAAAATACGGCCAGCGCACTCGTTTCAAGTAGCGCGCGATTCTCCCTCGTTTAACTCTGTGAGACGCCGCTAGGAACATTGCAGCGCTGTACTGCACGTCAAAGTCGCCTTCAAATTTTAGTAAATAAGAAATACGGCATCGCATACTTCAGGAGACGTTGGTGTCGAATACATCAGTCATCGGCAAATTTGCTATCCGGCCCGCGGGGCGATTCGGAACTTGGAATGTGGCCCTCGTGGCCTAGTAAATTAGAGAGCCCTGATGTAAGGGAATAATTTGCGCCTTCTAATTTATTAAATGACCAGTATTCCATCATATAATAACACCCAGATACAAACTCCATTAGCCCTGTAACAAGCATTCCCATATGAATGGAACGCATTCATGTTTATCATGTGGAAAATAAATTACTGACATTTCACCCACGATCCTTTACAAGTGTTCTAGACTGCTAACCTCTCCCTACACTCAATACAATAATACCATCATGAAATCTTTGCTATAATTTGTAAATACTTAAAAAAAACTATGCCTTTCTATAGTTATTTCATACTTATGCTACAAGAAGGCAGTAACAAGGGGAATAAATGTATGAAACGCTTACCTTTCACTTATAGAACAAAAAATACATTAATACTTATACCCTTTACTGGAAAAATAAATTTGAACCACAGAACCCCATTAACAATGATCCGTAATGAATCACAGTGGCGTCTGCCATGAATCGAGGAATACATTATCTTAAATATTTTTATATTTGCGGTGAGGATCTAAAAGTTTCTTTAGGAAGTTCATTCCAATCCCTTATACCTGTGTGCTGGGAGAATTTCTTCATGATGCACTTTTTCTGTTTCTTGAACTTGATTTTGAGTTTGTGATCGTTCCTTCCTATGTAGAAGGGTATGTCCAGCCTTTGACCCCATATGAAATTTTTACCAGTTAGAGTAATTCTGCGTGTATCTATGAATTCTAATCTAAGGGTACTTAAGCAGCACTTGTGCTGAGTGTAGTCTGCATTTACTTACTTCTCAGATGCGTTGGCTTAATGCATTGCGATCAAGAAAAATAGTAACTTTCTAATACTTGAGATGACTCAGAGAGTATATTGTCAGCTTTAATAGACATTATTGTTACGTTAAATCCGAAACCATAAGGTAATTACACTAGAAATAAGGAGTATTATTTCCGTTTTATACAGTGACAGAATCACTTGATGCCGAACATTAATGCCTGCTAATCTAGCGCTGGAATATATCGAGAGAATTAAGTACCAAAACCCTGAAATGTGACACATATATATTAAATTTACGCCAATTTTAGTCTGGCACGGTTACACAAGCTCTAGTTCGTCGTTTTCCTTTAATGTATTTCAAGAAAAACTTATCCAATCGTGCAACAATGCCAACTATATTGCTTGGTAAATATCATTCACGAGAATCGCCTAAAAAAACTCTCGTCTGGACACCTATCTCCGGAGGATAATAAGGATCCACGAGGAGAATAATTGAAAGATGATTTCACAAGGGGTGAATTTTTTCCAGGGAAGCATCGTCAAAGGTTGCTTGCACGGGTGGTCATAAGGATGATGAGAAAAATACGAATTCCGCAGAAAAATTATGGTGGATATTATTTAAAATGAATTAGTAACTCTGTTTTAACAATAGAACTGCTGAAATTTCCAACCCCACCAAACCGCGGCATGGGACTTTTTTGTCCCATTGACAAAATACGTTGATCCTGTCATGTTAAAGTATAATTGACAGTTTTTTGTGGTTTGTGCAAACAAGACACGTGTTTAGGTAATGTTTAAAACATTTATTAAGTATAACTAGGAATACAGTAAACTTATTTTGACCTGCAGACGCGCCGGGCAGAGGTGACGCGGCCGTGAGTAGGCAGCCGACGTAGTGCACAGATTATTCCCCTCTGCGCTTCTAACTGGCAGAATAACGGTATCTGTGCATCGAACCCCTTCGTAATAAACTGTTATTATGATAAATACAAAAAAAGTGTACAAAAAAACTAAAAATGTATGTTTTCCCCATATGGGACAAAAATGTCCCATCCCGCAGGTCTAGGTAAATGGTCGTTTTTCTCGCGAACCAAACATCGTACAATATATTCGATATGACCATTCCAAATAGCATGAAAAATGAGTATAATTCAGTAAATTTCAAAGGGATCAAACCGCTAGTACATGAATGGCAAACATTTGCAAAGGGCGATGGGACAAAAAAGTCCCGTCTGCGGTTCAAGTGTTAAAAGCATTGAATTCATTCCTTATGGTTCACGTACTTTTAGTTAAATCTTTAGATTCTTTATTTTGAGCCAGACTATAATTGGTGTAAATTTAAGATATATATGTGTCATATTTCAGGGTTTTGGTACTTTGATACTCGCGATATATTCCAGCAATAGATTAGCGAACATTAATGTTCAACATCAAGTTACACTGTCACTGTAAAAATAGAAAGAATAGTTTTTCATTTTTATTGTAATTATCTTATGTTTGCGGATTTAACATAACAATAATGCCTATTGATGCAGACAACATGCTTTGCGAGTCATCTTAAGTATTAGAGTGTTACTGTTTTTTCCTGGATTCTGAAATTTTAATGAACCAACTTCATTATTAATAATTCTAAATTTCAATTTTGATATATATTCCCAAATGAGGAAACAGCTGTATGAAGCTGGATTGAATAACGGCAGGTGCTCTCTTCAATATCTAGAGCTGCAAAGGAAATGCAACTCGTGATAGGTTTGATTGATACGGGATAGAGCTTACCCCGAACTGGACCGCCTTCGTATGAATTTCACAGTTTTGGGTTTAGAAACCCCTGTGGTATGAGGCCAGGATAATTTCGCTCGAAGTCTCTCCCTATTTGTAACTAAAAGATCACTACAATTACAACGCATTTTGCTCATTCGCGAAGAAAAGGAACTACTTATTGATAAGACATCATCGGCAAACCCCGTGGATGTCATTTTATTAGTCCTTTTAAAATGAGAATTTTCACTTGTATTACAGCTTCGTATTAACTCAGAGCATCACTTCAAAACCCTCCAATTTTGTATGGACGATACGAGGATCTAAATAGGAATTAATTTCTATTGACCAGCTGTTATCTTGTTTTTTTGTTGTTTTCTTGACGCAATGGTCCTTAAATTTATAAATCACTATCATCTTGAAATTGTTATAGCACATAGAAAATATACTTGTCAACATTTACTGACGCAGCAAGTATAAGAATTTAAATTTTTGAGAAAAAACTAAGGAAGTATTAGTTTATATTTTTAATTATAGCATTTATGTTACATAATATGTTTTACATAACATAAATATTTTGAACCATATCTCGTACGTTATTTGCTCCGCTACCAATTGCCTCGAATTTCAGCCAAGTCAAACGATTGTTTTCGCTGCGCAGTTCACTCTTTGGTAAAGTACAATTTAAAGTCTTTCCAAGTGCATCAGTCAGGTGGAATCATCTACAGTGGCCTCCAATTTGAAGGAAATATCATTAGCGTCCAAATAAACGAGTCCTAAAACCATTAGAAACTAAAAATGCTTCAAAATAAAGGTTGAATTCGTATAAAATTGCACATAGTATCAATGATCGATCAACCATTTTCATATTGCAAAGAAAACGGCAGCTGATGGAATTAAATTTCCACTAATTATCACTTCTGACATTAAATGGGGAATTTTATGACGCGATAGTAATTAATAACTAGCAGTTCTGGTGAACTACTATTCGGTAATTAGGTGGATGTTTGACCTGATAGATCCGTGAAAGTGGTGGACACGCATTCCAAAAACGCAAACTCTCAACTGATTCAAAGGGCGGCATGTAATCAAAAGTTAAAAGTTGCAATATCCAGAGCATGATTATTCAAATACTGAAAACTGTATGAAGCCAAAATCGCAGTAATTGGTATCCTCGGTAATGTCTATAATATCAGAAATTAATTAAGCATTTCATTTTGAATCTTCTCTCCTTAGCATGTCCGTCGACATTTGGATGCATGGATATAAATTACGGTAGGGCTATTTTACTGAGCATCATATTTCATTAAGGAAAGTCAACATGAAAGTATTCCGTTAGCAGATAAATAATATAGCCGCAGGTATTTCTATAATTTATCCCCGAGAAATCATGTAATGTCATAATATTATCATTAATTCCGAGACATATTTTAGCAACAGAATATACGGTTATTATAATTGCATTTGTATCCTATATAAAGATGTTGCATAATTTTATTTCGTTTCGATGTAAACACATCCAATCATCCTCAGACATTCGTAGCACCCAAAAAAAAAACTCTTTGACTAATGTTTGTACTATTATATCAAACTTAATAAAGGATTCCTGCGCATAAAAAAGTTATATGCGGCGTTTCGTAAAGTGTCCTACCTGCGTTTGTTATTAACTTACGTTTAATACGCTATCATAAGAACTTCACAAGTTAAAATCTTTAAATACAAGCATTCAAGGAACTCATGAACGCAAGGCATAACTTAAAGCGTCTGTAAATTCTTCATTGTTTACTCGAACTAGTCGTTTAACACGTTATGCCTTCATGCTACTCCTTTTTTGTCATCAATGATCCATGTATCCAATCGCAAATACCTAGCAATATATTTACAGGAAACCACAGACGGCGGTTATCCCATGCACAAAAATAACATAGCATCGAAGAAATACCTGCGGCACGCTAAAGAAATTCACGTTTTTTCAAAGACGTGGAAGTGGATTTTTCTGAGGCTTAAAAATTGGAAATTTTTCCATACGGACCTCAATATAGAGAAATAAGAAGGGCCCAAGCATACAAAATGGTTTTAACATTGTCTTTAAGGTACCATGCATTGTTGACCCGTTAATATACACATAATTCTTCTCACATGGCAGGCAAAATTAGACAGTAAAAGGAAGGAAAACTGTATAAGCGTTGTTAGGTTGATTAAACTATCGCAAGCTATAGATATTTGGATGAAAAACAGTTATTACAATTTAAAGAGGTTCTTTGGGAAATCTATAGATCACGTATGAAGAAAGTCGCAGAGGAAAATAAACATAAAAGATATTATTATTAACATATTAAATGGGCAATTCAAATATTTAAGGCGAGAAGAATTGCATGGTTTGAATCTGAGGAAGAATACATTTCTGCTGAAGTGGGTATTCCATGTGAATCCTGAGGCCATTAAGCTTCCGGCCTTTCCTTATAATTGTATGCACGCATTCCTTCACATGTTGGTATGCTGCTTCCCCACCTACATTGAGAATAAAAAAATCGATTTCGAGTGAAAAAAAACGTGTTTAAATGTCCAAAAATCGTGGATATCTGGCTCAAGTCATGATTATTGAGTTTCGATCCAAACGTGATTTTCCAACTTCGATCCTTAACATTTCGCTGGATCTCAGCAGCGTCACTAATGGCCTCTGATAACGACATCCAACTCGTGTGAAAGACTTTCATCAGAGGCCGATAAAATCGGAGAGGCAACCCCTCGATCATCAAGAAAGCATCTCCATCAGTTGATCTTTCTTTAAAATTTTACATAATGTGAATGGCTCCATGCAGTGATCCCCGAACTGCTATGTGCTAACATTTGTAAATTTTTATTCAAGCAAATATTCTAGGTGGATTTTTTCCACTGTTCAAATGATTTACTTTTAAAAAATCCGTCACATATTTTGATCAACTCTTAGAATGCCGGGGAGCGCTATCACGCTCCTCCTATCTCTCGTGAAAAGTGCCATTTCTTGCCTGCTATTTCTCTCTTAAATGCTGATAGTTCACTAATATTTCAATAGTCAGTATTCATTTTATTTTAACATTAACTATTTTCTTATAATTTTAAAAAAATAACTCATATTACAAAAAAATCGCCAAATAATGCAATTTAAAAGGTGAAACCACATGTAATAAAGATTTATTAAAAATTTTGAATACTATACCTTTAGTTGTTTTTGGGACCTAATTTTTTTCCTAACCTATTGCAAAATCAGCAAAAATGCCTCGGATTTTTTAGCATAGTACGTGGAAAACCGGTCGGCACTCAGAGGGTTAATCGATCTTTTGATTCAAAATTTTATTTATTTCTTCGATATTTTCGGTTCAATTAAAAATCGATCGCTCGAAAAAACGATTATGACCGATGTTTTTCCAATACTACCTCCATCCTCTTATTCTTCCTTCCATTTACTGTTGAGCAATATATCGCTATCTGTGATTTAATCACTGTTACTGAAAAGTAGCAGTCACTGTCGGTGACTTAATACTCGAAATCACTGTGATAGTGGATTCGATGAACAGACTGCTAAGTAGTGATGAGCGATGTATCGCTACCTGTGACTGAAGAGAATTAAGCGTCACTGCTAGTGACTCGAAATCACTTCGGCTGTGAATACGTTACAGAAAGCTTCGGTCTCAACCAACTGCAGCAATGTTACGCATAATAAAAGATGTCTTATTCATCTTTTGTGATGACTTTGGTATTCTTTATATAATACACAGCCAGTGATTTGAATTTAAAATATAATGTTAAAAACGCCGGATTGTAATGATAGCCACTTATAAATTCCTTCACAATATCAAATTTACTTTATTATCATAATGTAAACAAAAAAATCAGAACTATTCCTTCAAAAAAAGTATTTCTCCTAATTTTCCAATTTTCAATAAGTTTATTATTTCCTTTTGCGGGGAGCTCATTCGTTGGAATTGGACAAAATAGCAGGAATAGCTGCGCCACAAAATCAACGATGATTTTTAAGAGTGATTCTCCTCAGTAATCGCAATCTCAGTTAAGAATCGCCGTTACCGATGAGTAGCAGTTACCGGTAACGAAGTGATTGGAATTCCACTCATCAATACTTCTATTCATTCCACTCCCTCTCCACTACTTTTGCGAGCCAGTTGAAACACGTGCTGTAGAATTTTGATATTAATATCAGTAGAATGTACGATGTCTTTGTAAAGCCTTCAGTAAAATCATTCACAGCCTCACAGACAAAACACGAGATGAATTTGAACACAACGGGACCTCTAGCGGCCAATTACATGTACTACAGAGAGGACGGAATTCGGGCAATCAAGGTATAAGGAGCGAGCAATCCTAGTTTCCACGAGTAATCAATTCGCGAGGATTAATAGGTTGACCTGGGTCGCCGGCCACAGCCAACGTCAAACCGGCGCCGCGAGAATTTCATCGCTTCTCCTCAAAGGCTGTCGCTGATGATGTATTATGACGCGAGACTGAAGGCGGAGCGACACTAGCGACACAGGAATTGGACGGTTTAGGAATAGAAACGCCAGCGGGCCACTTGCATGGATGGATGGATATACTAGTTGGAGACCGCAGTCCTCTCAACAGACACAATAGACAAAGGTTTCCCATTATTGGCAACGATGTCATCTAAGGAGAGCAAGCTAATCATCAACCGACACATGCACACAAGAAGGAAGTGTTAGATCTATTATTGGAGTAGTTGTCTGGATAATTTGGCAACATTCCGGAATCATTGAAAAGGATGGCCAAGACAATCTCGGCTGATATGTTTTTGACGAAGAAAAAATCAAGTATCATCTTCCGGATAATAAGGCAGGATAAAGAAGAACGAAGTCAAAAATGAATGCTCAATGGATTGAATAAATACAATCCAACGGAATATTGTAAATTGCACCTAAAAAGGCAAGGGTAACAGCTTTTTGGGTAATATATTCCGTTGGTCAATATAAAAATATTTGCTGATAACAAGTTGGGTACATAAATGAACATTTAACTAAAATGAAATCTTCTCGGGAAATCAGCCGGGTGATGATGGCCATTGCTGCCAACGTTTCGATGGCCTTCTCTGCCATCGTCTTCAGGGCGAAATTCGCCCTGAAGACGATGGCAGAGAAGGCCATCGAAACGTTGGCAGCAATGGCCATCATCACCCGGCTGATTTCCCGAGAAGATTTCATTAACAGCATTCGCCGGGAAAGAACCAAATCCTTCTTCATGTAACTAAAATGATATCAAGAATTTGAGCAGATACTCTATTGAGAAGGGTGACAAAATTCCTTTTTGGCCTTTAACACGGTAATTTGGATGAAATATCAAACATAATTTGCGCATTCTCTTTCTCTCAAACGCTGTCACCCATGGTGCATCAAGATGCGAGACTGAAGGTGTGGTGACACTAGCGAGGACGAAATCGGTCAGTTTTGAAATGAAACCCCATTGGGCCACTTCAATGGAGTTTCATTTTGGGAATGGGTGCGCAAAATGATTATCACGTCAGCAATATTTTTGACAATATGGCAACAATGCAATATTCTAACACTAGGATGGCTACGTTTATATCACCCGATACATTGTTAGAGAAACAGAAATGCACCACAAAAGTTTCCAGTCAATGAGGATTGGAAAAGTTCAACACAGAAGTAAATAGATACGCACGCATTTGAAAATTTTTATTAGTCCACATATTGGTGTTTGTTGAATATTGTGTTCTCAATATAATAATATGGATTTTGGAACATTAAAATTACATATTGAACTACGAAGAAATTTGGCATGTGAACACAAGCGCTCTGGAATAAGGTGACATAATTCAGTTCCTTCGTGCAAATAAAGTAGTAAAGTAGCAATGAGGGAAAATTGTAGGTAGATAATTTGGGAAAGAGGTCAAATAAATAAGAGGCAACACATTCCGGAAATCGATCTACTGCTCAAGAGACAGTGATGTCATACAAACGTCTCCTGAGGAATCAAAGCCTCATAGGCTGATGATGCATTTGGACAAGAGACTGAGAACTAGCTATTCTAGGGACTCTATAGAAACGCCAGAGGGTCACTTGAATCAAAGGATATGCTAGTTGGGAACCGAACTCCTCTCTATTGACGCAATAGACAATGGCTTCCCTAGTTTGGCAACAATGTCATCCCATAATACCTCAGGTAACATACCTTAGTAACTACTGGCATATCTGCTAAAGGAGAAGATATAAAATTTGTTTTTAAGCAGCTGTCTGAAGTATATGGCAGCAATGCAGTACCATTGAAAAAAATGGAAATGATAAAAAAATCTGATACATTGCTGGCCCAGCAAAGATCAAACGCATCATTTTCTCTAACATCGGTCATAATACCAAGTCAGACAAGAAAAACGTAATTTATTCTATAGAATTTTTGCTTGAATGCCCATTTTTTATATACTTCTGGTCTGATAATTGAATTATCTGTTATTCATTGATCCGGTTAAAACTCAGTAAAAAAACTACCACTCTCAGATATTCCGAAAATACCACGCTCAGATTTTCAGTATGTAATTGCAAGCACTTGGTATTTAAACGAATAACCCACTTAAGACATAAATAAAACTGGCGGTCATAGCACGCCAATAATTATCGCAGCAATGTAGCACGTCTGTCGAGAGAATCCATGCGCTCTGGAACCCTACGATAGAAGCCAAATTCCCTACCAAAAGATTCTGGGGAGGCATTGTAGCAACAACCAACTTGAATCTTTGGATAGACGTATTTGGTATAAAATAAAAGTATCATACATCAATAAAGGCGATAAATAACAACTTTCATACGCAAGATAACATGGATTCCACCATTACTTTTGAAAAACGTGTTGGTTCATTCCTCACTAAATGGAGTCCATCATTGCTTGGAAACTAACTGTTGGACCTGGTGACAAATGGTGGGAAACAAAATTTAACGTTTTCGATATTTTACCTCATTATCATCATCAATTTCTCTATTCATTATTATTAAAATTGAATTGATTTATGGCTCCTTCTGGCTCCGAACTTATCAGAAACCATAATTTTAAATATGCGATCATACTTCTTCGGTTGCATGCATAACTACTTTCAACCCGTAAAAAAATTAAAATTTTAAATTTTTCACAAAACTTCGATTCTTTTTCCAACAAATCATTACATTTAATAAGCATTCAAACAGGATCAGGAGGAGAATTGCTTCAGTAGAGGATGTGTTTAATAAAAATAAAGAAGCTGATATGAATATCGTCACGTAATAATCGAAATAAAATGCTAGTTAAGAGTGTGATTCTGGCCTCAACCTAGTATAACCTCAACCTAACTGCATACAGCGAGCATTTATAATTCCAAGGATGGAAACACAGCTTCATTTGGTTGCACTAAGCAACAAAATAATGTCTAAATACAGTCATTTTAGCCAATTAATTCGTTAGGACATTTTCTCTCAATTTTAATTTAGGCATTAAAATGAATAATCCGCTAAAGACAAAAACTGGCGATCAAAGCGTGCCGATAATTGTGGAAGCATTATGACACGCAGATCAAGATAATTCAAGGTCCCTGCAAGTCGCAAAAGGAGGCAAATTCCCGACACCTATACCAATGGCATCGAAACAGGCACCTTTGCGACACCCGACCCGAATCTTTGGATAGACGTATCGGATATAAGATGCAAATATCCAACCTGCAAACGTCAGGAAGAAGCCTTTACGGCCCAAGAGAATCGTGGAGATAGAGGTAGGTAAGTACATCCTCACTCATTAACTATTCTCGCGCAGACGATCCTCTTGAACTTACGCCAGCACTGAGAATTACTGTTCATTCTCCCAATACGGCGTCTCTGCAATGAATAAAGGAGGTCTCAAAGGGCATAGAGCCGGAAGTATTAAGTTATCCCATTTTTGAGAGAGCATTCTGCGAGACGCGCATCGACAAGACCCCTATTCAATTGTTTCCTGAATGAAATTAACCTGGAATAAAACACTATCTGTAGTCGTGAATTTAACATTGATTCCAGAGGAGATGGGGGTAATATGCAACATGGTAATAAAATTTTAACACCACCTTGGGACGTCGGACTTCATAAATGTTAGGGTTTTACTAAACCCACCTGAAGCCTCCAATTTAATTCTGAGGTTGTCCCAGAGAGGTTTTACACAAGACACACGTAATAAACGGTAATAACTTGAATAACGATGAGCTAAAGAGGTCACGGTGCACATATTATTCGACAAGGAGCACAAAGGAAAAATAATTTGCTCAAACATTAATGCGACTAGGTTGCATTTGTTGGCACGTATGTTGTCAAAAACATTTTTCTTTTCACTGTCTACACCCGTTTCACGTAGCATAAATTTGCATGAAATATAAGCGTCACCGAAACACGGTTTTTCACGCTAATTTTATTCCAAATAAGAACTTAACCACTTTATTTCATCAACGGCCAAAAATATTTTGTCTTTACCCAAAGCTGACGTGTAAAGGAAACAGCATCTTAACAGAAAAGATCATTTTAACAATGGACCTTATCGATAATGAATACCATGATTGATAAGAATCCTCAAAGCAAAAAAACCATTTTCAACACAGAATATGCATTTTGAATCTTTATTTTAAGTCCACAACCCTAATATTGGTTTGACGCAGCTCTCTATCCCTCTCTCCGAACCGCTAGCTTTTTCATAGCGACGTATTTCTTCTCTTTCACATCCTTTTTAACCTGTCCTATGCAACTCAATCGGCGTCATCCCTTGCCCTACTTTCCTTCCACTTGTCCTTCTACTATTTTTTTTATCAGACCATCATGCCTCGTAATATGGCCAGTTATGTTGTTCCGGTTTTCTCTTTAAGGCTTTATAAGACTGTATTTTGAATAAAAAATAGCATTGATTTGTTACCTGCAACTTCATTCTTAAATAAATATATGAAACTTATTGTCAAGTTAAATGGTTACTTTCTGCGGATTACATTCTCTTTTATGAGACCTATGTCCATGATTCCATGCTCCGGCAATGAGTTGAATACCGGTCATGAGACATCTCATGGATATTTCTCACTGAGCCTAGCTCAGGAAGAGGGTACTAGCTAGGTCCTATTATGAGGGAGAATAGATAACATGAAAGGGATACTGAATACGGCTTCATTTCACTGTGGTTGTAAATGAAATTAAGCAATGAATAAAACCCCCTGAAGGATTTCAAATTCACACCGGAACATTGAGGCATAAAATCAAATAAGGTCAATGGATGTAGATTCATTGAGTTACAGAGGTAAGGCTTTCGCCAATAAGAGATACTAGAACTCCAAAGAGTTAATCTCAATCTTGGTTCGAGTAAGTCTCGCTGCAGCCACTTTAGCAAAGTCATATATGTTGAATGTATTGCTACAGTTTTTTACTACAATACAGTTTAAACGATCCTAAACGGTTGTAATTCTACGCGTGTACATATTATCATATTATTAAGAAACGTGGATATTGTTGGATTATGATTGAACTAATATGATGTCAAAGGAAAACTGATTTCGCTAAAATATTATGATGAAATTCTGAACGTAGCTATTTATTTGCTCTTACAGATGATTCATTCAGGAAAAAAGTCAAATGTTGTGCCGCGTTATGCTTACTTTTTTTCTTCTAACTAGTTTACCTAAGGAAAGGGGAAGTTCTTTTACTAAATTAACTCCTGTTCAAATGAATGTTTTACCATATGGCTTATAGCGTACCTAAAATTTAAGCCATGCCATAATCGATCTATTTAGTTACGCATTGCATGTATTGGTGACAGAAAGAGTCTTTGGAGGTCAGAATAGGTCACAGAAGCATTGGTAACATAGCCATCCGAAATAAGATACATAAACGTAACTAATTCAAATGCGAAGAAAGCGCAGGAATAAAAGGATCAACAACTTTGCAATTTCCACATAGTAATTTATTGACACCGACCATGGTTTCGTTACAGAGTAACATTATCACCTTGATTATCACCCTGCAATTACTATGTGGAAATACCGAAGTTGTTGATCCTTCAATTCCTGCGATTATGGATTTCCACGAAGTTACGCCCGCTACTATTAACTATGCGAAGAAAGCTTTTGAGATAATGAAAAGCAGTGTACAAATAATAATTTGAATGCTAATTACACTCTCCTAAAATAAGGGATGAAAAGGTTACCTGGAGGTTGGTCCTGTTTCTTATTCATCAAAGCTTTACACTACATTCTATACTTTTTTTTTACATTTTTAGCCTTTCTTTCATAGCATTTTCAGGAAAAAAAGAGCCGTCACTCACAGCCACTTGTGATTCATTAGGAGAATGCCATGCTCGCCAAATGGATCTACAAACAGAAAAAAACATGCATAAGAGGGCAAAATGAATGTATACGAGGTCAGTTCAGAGAGTAATGCAGCAAATTTTAATTCGGCCAATTTTGGCAGAATGAACTTGGAATTTCTAGTGGAACATTTTAAAACGTTGGCGCTTTATCTGGTATAGTTGTGCTGACTTCCGATCGGTGATCGTACTATATGATTAGCTGTTAAAATTATATCTGCAACCGAGGTGCGCTCCAATTTATTGGGAAGTTATTGAGTTTCTTCTGGCGAAAAACCAGGGTATGTCACATATTCAAAGGCACTTGCAATGTGTCTGGATGTGAAAGAAAGCTCGGTGAGTCGTTCGGCAATGTGTATTTCAACATCGCTGCTACTGGGATGATGAAAATGTTATTGCTGCAGTACGACTTTCGCTCCGATATTGGCCAGTAAAATCGTACTGTGCTGGCATACAGGCCCTCCCTTCAAGATGGCCTAAAGCTGCAGCATTTAATAGATATTATGCTGAAAAATATTGATGTGTACCTAAAAGATGGGAAATAATATGGTGTATTTTAATTCTGAATAAAGCAACCTGTTTCAGAAAAAAAATGTTTTTTTTAATTGTTGAACTCCCCTCGTAACAAAGAGTAAATGGTGAATTTGGATGGTGACCATTCCTTGATGACGGGCAACTTGTATGGCCTCGAAATTCTAGAGAAAATGGACCCCGGCTAGGAATCCACAAAAAACTCACTGAATGCAATCATTGCTGCACTGAGAGTTGCCCACATTGCTTGAAAATTAACTTGAGTGGATAATGTAAGGAAAATGATCATTTTTGCATCAGATGAAATAATATCTGAAATTTCAATTACCTAGGTAAGCACTAACTGAATTGGTGCTTCCCCTGCAAAGGTTTTACCAAAATAGATCTTAAAAACCCGTTTCAATTCTTTTAAGGATACATTATGGTCATTTTACCGGATTTTTTACCGACATATTTTTTTCAAAATGAATTCCAGTAATTTTACTGGTTTTAATTCTGAAAATAATTTGAATAATTAAATTAATAATAATTTTACCAGATATTATCCTGCAAAAGGAACTTTCATCGGAAAAATCCATAAGAGTACCTAATGAGTCGTAAAGAATGTTGAAAGGTATCTTACAATCACCAATAGAATACGTGGCTGAATGAGCTAATTTGATAAACTAATTTATCCTTCCCTTCCATTTGCTGACATTAACCATAGATCTTGTCTTCTTTTCTGCGTGAACTGCTCCATAGTTTAAGGCATGTACAATGCTCATTTAGTACCTACTCTGGACCCCTTATGTTTTCTATTTACGTCAATGATCTTTCTAAAGTTATCTTAAGATGCAAATACCACATGTACGTCGTGACATTCAGATCTACATATACTGTTACATACCTTTCTCATGTGACTGAAGCCATTAATAAGGTGAATGATATTCAAAATATATGTTAGTGGTCACAGGAAAACTGCCTGCAACTAAATTCCAGCAAAACTTAAAGTATCATCACTGGCAGTAATATTTATGCTAATAGAATTATACTTGATGCCCTGCCAAAAATAATTATAAATGGTGTCCGAATTGATTCTTCTGATAGAGCTACTAGCTTAGGAGGTAAAACAAATAAAACGTGATCATGGGATGAACACATAAATCCATTTCGGATAGGGTCTTTAAGACTCTTTATCAGTTAGAACCATTTATACAACTTATCCCCGTCCTTCTTCGCCAAAAATTAGTTGACGCTCTTGTTTTCCCTCATATAGATTATTGCTGTGTGGTATATTCTGACCTTACAAATGAACTAAATCTAAAACTGCAGAGGATTCAGAACTCCTGTATGCGGTATATTTTTGACATTACATATGATGAACATCTGACAATATGATGGTTAAAAATACAAAATAAGAGCTTAATTTATAAGGAAACATTTATGTACGAGTTTATAACGACAGAACTTCCCACATATTTACGCTAAAATGTACAATATATTGCTAGAACAAATACACGTCCAACACGCCACATGGGAAAACTTAACATACCACACTATCGAACATCTATTTACGCTAGGTCTTTCCATGTCTTCTCCTGCTAAGCATGGAATCAATTGTCATACGATTTACAAAAATCTAAAATTGCGAGTTAATTCAAAAAGGAATACTGCTACTTATACTATGGAATATTGCTACTTATGAATTGATTATTGTATGTCAACTGAATATTGTGCTAAATTTAATAAAATCAGACGTATTTCTGAGTATCCATACGTTTTTATTGCTGATAATTATATGCATATGTATTTTTGTTCTATTTTTTTTAAATATGCTGAGTCGCATTCTGTGACATCGATGTTTAATGTAAATCTACATATTTTTGTAATATTCCTGACTCTATTCTATTTATAATCATGTATGTTACTAAGGGACACAGTATCCTGAAATACTAAATTTCATTTCCTATTCAATTCTACCTAATTATGACCTATTTAAATCAAGGATTAGCGTCCGAAATAAAACGTGAACTAGGGTCACTGTCCACTTCATTACAAGCCCTATCTTGCGGTTTGAATTCCCTGCCCACAGCGTTTCGCTGAGGCTCATCTGCGGTTGACGCACTGGAACCTGCTAAGAGATGGATGAGCAGAGGAAAAGGGCCTGTACACATTGGCATACAAATAGATACGGGCCCATTTTATTCGGCGACAGTCCAGTTCGGAGAGGCCGCATTCTGCCCCATTTGACTCGAATCCCATCTCCTGGTCGTCACGGCGACACCTGCGCCACTCCGATCGAATCTCTTCCGTGCCCTGATCTGCCCTTTACCGCACGCTGGTGGTCGAGTAAAATGATTTTTTTCCGTGTTTGTGGTCCACCATGAATTTCCAACGAAGACCCAAACCATTAATACGGTAGCTTGCAGAAATATTTCATCAACAACAATTGACCAGCTTAACATACCACTATAATCCAACATAATAAATCAAGGCTCAACACAATCAGTTGGTTTAAAAAAATGGAACCCTAAATTTGGGGCCAGAGAGCTAATTCATGGCTAAGCGCAATGAATATTGTAACATTCAAATTGATTGCGACTAATTAATGAGCTTAATGTAGGCATTGATAAAATTATTTTTTCCACGTAACTATTTTTTGTACTGAATGTGAAAGAAGAAATGATTTCTAACGACTATTAATCAAACTTTTTTTGGTTAAACAAAGGTTTTTGTTCATAAAAGTTTTTATAACTTACCCCTAACCGGAGTGCAATGGAGTCAAAATTGGTCCGAATCGTCACGGTTTATCTCAGTGTTCTCCACAAAAATATGTATTTATTTCGTAGCTAGATGATATTTAACTATTGACAGCGATTTAACATGCAAGCATGAATATGTCGCAGTAAGAGACCAAGTAACATGAAAAAATAAGTTTCATATTTATTAGCTTTACAAAAGCTTTAATATAACCAGAGGCTGTTTGAATCATGTTTCAACGTTTTAAATAAATGCATCATTTTCATAAAGATTTCTATTTAAAATTGCTTTCAGTAGGTTTATACTCTTAAAATCGCAGCCATTACTGCGAAGTACAGGGGAGAAAACTAACTTGAAACCTTGATACAATGTTATTAAATAAATTGGTCGTTCTAGTTAATAAAGCTAATGGATAAAGTATCAATAGCGGGTTCATCCTTCAGAACAAATTAATGAAGTATATTTTCAAATCATACGAACAACTTGTGTAAATAATAATGCTTACCCCGAAAAGCCATTTCAAGGAAACTATCTTTTGTGGCAAAAATGTTATACGCTCTAAGCTCCTATGATTGAAACATCTAGAATTTAGTAAAAGAGCGTTCATAAAACTTCCTCTTTGCTTCAAGGTATACGATAATTCAACCCCGCCCCCGTTAAGTTTATCCTTCGAATTTCAGATCTTTCCTGGACCTTGTGATAGTGATCTCCGGAGTTACGTGCAACTCAAATGGTACTTATCCACAGTTTAAAATTTAATTTTGTTCAGCCACAAAAGAGAACCTTATGAAAGACCTCTTCATCCTCAGCATTCCTACAGCTATAAAGCTAACTTATTGCTGCTTGATGGACCCCCTTCATTTAATTAATTTGGTTCTCAAATGCAATGAAAATGTGCAAGGTAGAATATTTATCAAACAGCTTGACCTAGATCCTAACTGTTTGTGTGGATTACAGCACTCGCTTTCCTGTTTCCAAACATCGTCAGTAAAAAAGGAATCGCCAGGTGGAAGGTGATTAATATTTCCCTATACTGACAAATTCATAAGTTCCCAGAAAGTTTACCGCGCATTTGGTATAATATTTTACGAAGTAGAAGAGGATACAAATACAAGAAGATGAGTTTCCGTCTCTTTGAGGCTCCAGGAAGTTAAAGAAAGAGTTTGAAGGATACTTTTCCATATTTTCAAATGTGCTGGTTTGCAAATTTCATCTTAATGTGGACTGAGATGTAGTTATAATATAAAAAGACGCAATTTTCCGCTTACTGATCTGTTACCTAGTGCTTAAGGTATTCACACAGAGAAATCGATGTCCTTAACCCTTCCTTTGTTAAGTTGATGGCGTCACGAAATAATGCGAGGTTCTTATACCTACATTTTCGTTTGTGATTCTAGCCAAAATAAAAGGTATTCGATACACAATTTATTGAACCACAATTATTGATTACGTCACCAACTCAAAAAACGTGGGCGGGGCTACTTTTCAATTTTTTTCACCTTATACTTACGAGAAATGGTTAAAAGAGTTTTTTTTTATTATATGAATTTCAATTTTGAATTATATTCCCCGTAAATCTTCCTTCTTCTTCCAATGAATTACGATTTTTGATCTGGGTGAATATTCTCATTGCAATGCATTTATCGATCATCAAGATAAGATATGTAGTGACTTAAGTTCTTCGGTTTGAGTCTGTTCTCAACTGCATGCTAGAGACGTTTTAACTGCATACTTGAGAAGTTGTGGAACCTCTACTTGAGAAGCAACGGCAATTCAGAACTATCCAAAGCTCATTGAGTCCTAACCGTTACAATCAGAGACATTAGAAGAAAATTTTAATTTTGTCAGAAGAAAGTCAAAAATTCAATATTTTATGACCATTATCGCATTAAACTCAGAAGTAGAAACAGTTTGATAAAAGAACTAGGCCAAAAACATTTTTGGTATTCTATGTTAAAAAATTCGGACAACATTTATTTTCAGATTTTTTACTTCTATCAGAGAAGTTTAATCACTCGAATTGAAGAATAGCATCCTCTTAAGAATGTCGCAGCATTAATATTTCACTAAAATTAAATTCAGAATGTGGATTGCAGCAATCACTCACTCAGTTTTCAAGCATTGCCATTAAAAAAGAAGTCGCCAAGTGGAAGGTGATGATTGTATCACGATGTTGACAAATTCATGAGTTCCTAGAATATTTACCGCGCAACTGGTATAATATTGTTCAAAGAAGAAGGGGCTGCAAATAAAAGACGATCAGTTTTCGTCTCTTTGTGGCTCCAGCTCCAGGAAGTTTAAAAAATAATCTCAAGGATACTGCAAGACTGCTTTGTTGACGTTAATAAAATTAACCAATGGGGAATATGCACAATTTTTTCAAAGTACTAGAATAAGAAGGTCCCTATCTCAAATGTACTCACCGAATATTTCGCAGATGAATAATGTTTTTTACCTGAGTAATGAGTCTTTAAAAATTGATCTTCATCGGCTGCTTGAAAACACGACGTCATCGGAGCGTGACGTCACGACACGGAATCCACTGATGACAGACTGAGGAAGTGGACAGAAAGTCGGTATATGCAGGGGCTCAAACGCAAATATAGCGAAAATAATTGCTGTTTTAACGTCAAACAGCAGACTGTGAATATGTTGGGTTGCCAAGACGTTATTGAAACAAATGAAGGGGATTGTTTGGTGAGATTTGGAAGGAATCACTATTTTTCAGAACATCAGCCGCCATATGGATGTCAACCAAAAGTAAACTGTCGTATTGTGCTTTCTTAAGTCCCTCTTAAGTCAACTTGTCCTTTGAGGAACTATTACAAAGCTCGTTGATGATTTTTATTTCGATATTTTGCAATCAAGACTCTGCCCTTCTACTCTCTTAGCGAAGTGAATGGTGTACAGAGGGCGTTTCAGGTAATGTGACATCAAGCGATATTCTACCACTTTTAACAAGCACTTAATGACGTTTGTGTAGTGCTAGGAGAGTTTTGGCTTATATAATTGGACTCGTGAGAAAATTGTCTATTCAATGAGACTTACTAGCAAGATGAAAACATTTCGTGCATGTTCCCCATTCCTAATTTAAATTAAAAGAAATAAGCAAATGGGTTCCCAAGGGTCAAGAGCTGTTGATTAGTTACGGAATAAGATGAATCAGTCAAAGAGACAACAACGGCGTGTAATATGCATAATTTGAGATTGATAAGTTCATTATTAACATTAACACTGTGTCTAATAGTTATTTATGGAGCTGAAGAAGAATTAATTCCAATATGCTTGAAATATTCTGGGCCGGAATTGCTATTAGTCTTAGACGCCAGTAACATTTATGAATTTTTATTTTTTTTCACATGTTTCGCTGACATGAGTAGGTAGTTACGTTATATGCTATATGAAGCATACAATGTACCCCCTACCGTTCTATAACTAGAACCAATGAAACGGTTTTCAGGATAAAATCAATTCTCCTATGAGCACATAGATCTGAGTCTGTCGTGGCGAACGTGACTACTTGAGCAGATCTCTTGCCTCTTGTTGAGTTGAGTTGGAATATCGACTTGAGAAACGACAATGATTACGAACTGACGAAAGGACTCCTTATCTCAGTGTTGAGGTTGGACCGAACAAGTCTGGTGCTACTATCAAGATCGACTGCTTGCGTAAGTGTTCCTCTTTGCAGGCTCAGGAGCACGGCGAAGTGCTTTCTCCCCGAAATCACGTCTCGACACACTCTCAATTAAGGGCACCATACTCTGATAAAGAAAACAAGCAGTTTCCGAGGCAGTTCGCGAGCTATCGACCACGATTTCTCCAATACTCACTCATACGCATCAAAACCACCTACGCCATACTCGAGAAGATGTGTTTCCCGTTCGAAATATAGCTTTCGGATCCATGTAAACCTGAATGCTAATTAAAAGTTGCATCTCAGAAAATTTAATTTTTTTACGCTTGTGAACAACTTGGAGAACTTCAATAACGTGGTCGTTAATTGTATCGCTAAATCTTTATTGCTATTTTATTGAAACGTATCCCACTATAACTATTAAACATTGATACTATCCGCGAAAAAGTAGCACATTGTTATAGTCGCGGATAAATATAGCTGCGTAAGGTCTAATCTAAAGAAAACAATATGTCATATGTGACTTTTTTCGCACCGTAAGTAAAGAATCAAATGTCTTGCTAAGTAGAACTTGAAGCTGAAATTCAGCTATTAAAACTAGTTACTATAGAAGAAAGAATCTCCTTCCCCGTACCTAGGTCGCTGCAAAATATTCTTGCAATCTTGGAGACAACTTGAATCTTTGTTTACCAGTAATTTTAATAGAAATTTTTATAAGTAATTTTAATAGAAATGAATAGAAATTTCAAATGAATGTCGTACCATTTGCATCTTAAATACTCCATGGATATCTACCGTAATCGGGAGAATAATTAAATAAAATTACAACAAAAATGGAGCGACAGGACCTCTGTTATTGCATTTATACGAAGGCAAGAATTACACATCACATTCATTCATGAGGACTGTGGTGTCCCATAAACAACGAAAGTCTGATAGATAGTAGTATTACTAATTTTTCGCGAATGAATTTATGCATTACCAACGATATTTATTTTATTAATCATTTCTTTATAAAAGATACATATAGTGTAAAAACCCCTCCAGGTAGAAGAAATTATCTACTTTAAAGCCGTAATACAGTCAAAGTTATTGGAAGACATAACATGAATTAGCTTTTTTTCTTTGCTGTCTTCAAAATGGCAATTCTTGGTTACTCTTTTCAGGCGGCAGTAACTACTTGAAATATTATCATAGAAAGCTAAATGAGGCAAAAACGTAGAGCAATCGCAGTAGTATGCGTAATATTTTAATAACAAAAATTCTACCCCACACGAGTATATAGAACAATTTCCATTGTTGCCCGGAATATATTTGATAGTGCTTAAACCCAAAAGACAAATGTGACAAGAACACTTTCTTTCTTATGATATCTCGTTTCCTTTGGTATGATCTGCCTTCTATCGAAATGTAACTTTATATCACAATCTTAAACCCACCTGAACCATTGGCAGATGGGCAGCGTATTCTAAAGTCGAAAATGGAAACTAACGAATTCTGAATGCTTCGGTACAATGTAGCTGGTATCTTTTATTAATGCATACACATTTATAAATGAAGATGCCAATTATAACTACAGATTAAAATATTTTTAGGCACAACCTAGAAAGGATAGTCCTTCCATGTGCTATTATACCATTTTTCCGAACTGATGGTGGCTGGGTGGAAAATAGCAAGTAGCCAATCAGAAGCGCTGCCCCTTCCATCTCTCCCTTCCCCTCCATCCCCTTCCCTTTTCCGCTCCGCTCCACTCCATCCGGCCGACCGGCGTTGCCAGCCTTGAGAATAACGGTATTTTCGAGGGCGACGGAAGATTCTCGGACGAACGCTGAGCTATTCGATTTCGCAACACTGCTAGCTGGAGAGCGATCTGCACTGTACGGAGTTCGGAGAGAGACTGCGGGCTCCTACACACTTTCTACTATCGCTCTCCTGTGATTGGCTAGAAGAGAGGGTGGGTTTCGAGCGCGCTCAAGGTCAGCCGCAAGGTGATTTTGGTGCAATGTTTTTAATCATTAAAAGGAAAATATTTTGCTCTGCCGATACCCACGTTTTGGTTTGATAAATATAGATTGTTGCTACTATTCACACCGTTAAAATTGAATGTAAAGATGAGAAAAATGAGCATTTTCAATGATTCCTTTTCTTTGCTTTTTATCAAATTTGTATGACCGCAGAAGCTTCTTGCATCATTTACGATGTGCATGGGCTGAGTGCTTCACCTGAAAGAACCGTTTGAGATAGGAATGCTAAGTTAAATTAAGTAAATTTATGTGGGTGAAACAAGGTCTTCCTCTGATTCAAAATATGTATGTGAGATTTTGTTGATCCAAATTGGCAAAAGTTTTTAATAACAAAGGTAAACACCATATTTATATATTAGTTTTTCATGTTTATTAAAAATGAGTTTTGAAAAATGTTCTAAACAACAAAGGAAAATACTTTCTTGATTTATTCATGAAAAATAAACTTTTTTTAACGGCGGGAGCTTAGATTCCAACCTAATTGATTTTCATTCACCCCTTAAAATTTTTATATGCTTTCTCAACGCGCTTACTTGGACTTAACATGTTATGAAAGTGACAAAGGTAGTGGAAGACAGATATTTTTTGTCTCTCTATGTAAAATGTTAAAAAAAACCTTAATTGAAAAAGGCCAGAGGGAGTAAACATTAATCAAATTAATCTATGAAAATTGCAACTAAATCAAAAGAGAGATATATACACCCCCTGTCAAATCGAAACGTCTAGCACTATCAGAGTAAGTAAACGGGATACTACGGCACGGATTAAAACAGAGTCAGACATTAATTTTCTCGAATTCAGAGGGAAAGCATGCTTTTCAAATGCGTTTAATTTTTTTTTAACTTTCACGCCCTCGGAACGAATTCTGCCGCGCTAATCGCTTTTCATTTATTAATGAAAAACGGACAACTCCCTTCGAAAGTGGGTTTATCAATTTTACATTCCGAATGGATTCACATTACAACGGTAATGAATATATTATTAGTTTTTAATCTCTTGCTTTTCCTTTCACCCAAAAAGGACGTCCGTAACAATATTTTCAATTATTGTCCGTCGATTAGTGTGCATAAAATTGAGTTTTCTCCGTGAGTTCCGCATATTTTTTTATGACGAACTGCGGACGAGAGAAATAAAAAACAAAATAGTCCATTCCATATTTTTTATGGGTGAAAGTGCTCATCGTTTGCAAAATTTATGAATGGCAATGCAATTTACCTTAAATGTTCATTTTTGTCTAATTACCCTGGTATGGACAGCCATTTTCAATGCATTGAGAGATGGAATGAATGGTTAAATTTCCAATTAAATTTTTTATCATCGGTGATAATGCAATGTTGCCCTGCATGGAGCAAAAGCTCTACCCGTTCAGTCAATAGGAAGTACTTTTCCAGTAGTTCCATTGTAATTTATCTACAATTTTATCCAACGAGTGTAATGATAGCTCAGTTTCATTGAACAATGGAATGATTTACTGTTGAACGATCTACCATACGGGCTATAATACTCCAGCTAATACAACTAACAGCTTAAGGTTTTGAGTTGCTAGTGTATTTTTCCACAAAAGTAATTACAATTCGATCACCGACTTTTTACCCACGGTGGTATTAATTTCAATCCAAAGTTACTTTGATATAAATTCTGCTCGGCAAACCTCCATATCCAAAACAAAGTGTCATTTCATCATTGAAGATGGACGCTGCATCAAATTAATCATTTTATTATATGATATTTTACATAATTTCTCAGCTACTTAGATTATTTTATACCTAAATAAAAATCTGTGGTCATCTTTAAAATATAAACAAGAATTAAGGTGACCTTAGCTATTTTTGTGCTGAGGAGTTTATAACTACACGCTATTGCAACCCAAGTACAAATAATGGTATTAATATTGCTAATCTAAATTACTCAATGCCTCATTAGGATTGAAAATTATATTATGTTCCGGATAGTAGGATAATTGTTTTCGATGCACGGCTTGTAATGTAGCATAAAATAACAAATGGTAAACAAATAACAGAAACAAAGAAAAAGAAACTGCATTGCAAAACACGTCATTATATTAGGTGAACAACTAAGTTCCCGCTTTTTGTCATCAGTTGGCTCTAGCACTGATTGCAGCTCGATTTTGACTTATCGAAAGCGTCACAAACCAAGCTTAAAAATTTGGTAAACAAAACACGTAATGACAATGATGAGTTTTGATTAGCGTCATATCCTTATTGTTCCGTGTAAATGTCCGATTTGCTTCCAACTGACCGCCATTTGTAGGAAGAGTTGATTCTCTTCTTTAATTCGAATAAATCAGCGGACGAATCGCATCGAGAGCTCAGAAAGGTTTTAGGTGATTCTGCTTTAAGTTAAAAAAAACGTTGCGTGGTTGGTTCCAGCGCTTCAAAGACGGTCATTTCAACGTTGGCGATCGTTCGCGTGAAGGAAGACCAAAAACCTTCCAAAACGCTGAAATGGAGGCATTGCTCGATGAAGATCAATGCCAAACTCAAGATGAGCTAGCTTCAGCATTAGGAATTACCCGACTAATCATTACCTAGCAAATGCTTGCGTTAGGAACGATTCAAAAGCAAGGACCTTGGGTTTCGTTTGATTTGAAGCCGAGGGGCTTTGAGCGCCGTTTCATTGCCTGTAAACAACAGCTTCATCGGTAAAAATAATGGGGTTTCTTAAGCGCATCGTACCTAGTGATAAAAATGGATTTATTACACAAACTTACAGAAAACAAATTCTTCGGGACTGCCTGATCATACAGGTAGTTCTACGTCGTCGGCTCGGCCTATATTATGGCTGCGAAGATAGTGCTGTGTATTTAGTGGGACCAGGTCGGTGTTATTTATTGTGAACGATCGAAACCAAACGAAATCATTTCTGGGGAACGATATGGACTTCAATTGATGAGATTGAGATTAGTACTGCTTGAAAAATGGCCAGAATACGAGCAAAGGTACGGCACCAGCAAAGTTATTCTACAGCATGACAACGCTCAACCTCATGTTGCCAAACCCGTTTAAACCAACCTGGAAACACTCAAAATTGAAGTGCTAATACATCCGCTTTATTCTTCAGACTTCAGCGTCCGATTATCACTTTTTCCGTTCGATGGCGCATGGACAGGCTGATCATAAGTTTCACAAACATGAAAACCTCTAAAATTGCTTCATTCGTGAATAGCCTCATAAGCTGAACAACTTTCCCCGTAACTTTATTCAAACTCTGCCAGAAATATGGGAAAAAGTTGTAGCTAGCGATAGAAAATAATTTGAATAATTCGTTTGCAACAGTTTTTTCACAATAAAATTGTGCTTTCATTAATAATAACAGGGAAACCTTTGTTGCGATCCTAATAAATTAAATTAATATTCAGTGAAAGATAACTTCAGATAATTATAACGCATAAAAAAGACATAATACAAAATGATGTATATGAATAGATGATAGGTAAACCGGATCAGCTCTTATAGGACAAATAACAGATAAAAATAAGTAAATTACTAGAATTCCAGTCAACTATAGAATTAAATACACCAATTGAGAAAGAGCTGAAGAGCTTTCTAATTGAAAGAAGATATATGGGAAACTACATGATGAAAACGAGTCAGTTTCCTCAGCCGATTATGGTCTAAATCGAGATTAGGGCCAGCTTTTGGCGACTCTCGACTGTACAGGCTGTCTGTTACTATTATCTGAGCGAATGTTGATGAAACCTGCCAACGTTGGTTGATGCTGAATTAATCACACAGTTGTTGAAAGCAAATTCATAGCATTGACTTCCTCTCAATCAAATTCCCTTTCAATAGGCCCGGAAACGATTTATCACGTATTCAGAGGGTCTAATATTGATATTAGTGTTCTTTTCATAAGGAATTATTTTGCTAATCAGTTTCAACTGCATTAATTTCCTCATTTGAAGAATAAGTTGGTGTTATACTCAAAATGAAATAAATTAACGAAATTTCACCTCCAACTTCAGTGTACATGCGCTATCACACTCCAGGCATAAATTTTGAATGGGAAAAAATGATTTTGAATTATGCAATTTTTCTTGCATGCCACTGATAGGCAATGGCTTTCTTTTCTTTCAAACTACTTGGTGCGTTTTACATATTCACTTCTGAGCACAGAGTTTATAGATTATAAGATATAGATTTCCAAACCATATTTCGAAGTAGGTTTTGGAAGTAAATGTCAGAGACGGTCACTTACGGATGAGAGGATTGCAATTCCCGAACGATGCTCTGATAACGATAGTAGATAATGGAATGGAAATGGTTTGCAGAATTATAGGTGTATCCGTGGTTTGTGATAATGAATGATTAGCGATTTTGAACTCTACGACGGAAAATGAGAACCAATTGATTTTTCAAGGTTGAGTTTCAATTTTTGTTGACTCGGTGAAAGGAACTTAAACTGAGAGAAAGCTGAGATATTCCAAGAATTACAAGGAAACAATGAGCGAAGATTTTGACTTGCATACGAAAAATATATTCAATCGTTTCAGAGCTGAAACGTAACAGTACTCTGGCTAAAAAATCTAAAACTTAGATTTCAGCCCGTTTCAATTTATAGAAAAAAACTTAATGAGACCTAAAATCAAAGCTTAAATTTATATAAAAAAAACATTTCACTCATTACAGTATCGGTAGGTGATCAACTGTAATGTGCAGAACCCAGGTCGTTGTTTAATTTTTTTAAGAATACAATTTCAAGATTAAAATATAGAAGTTTCCTAACGGTATACCGAAGTAGCTATTGGAATTAACGATCAGAGGTGGTCACTTTAGGGTGACTGTATAACAATTCATTAAAATTCATTGAAATACAATGCATTCATGTTTTATCATAGTAATTGTAAATGAAAATATCTGAACGAGGAAATAGAATTTTGCATGAAATATTACGTAAGCAGATAAAAATTTTAGATTTGCCTGTTGATGTTCCTTTGCCATAAAGAGAAGTCATTTTCAAAGAACTACTTCCACCTGGGTAATTTTTATCATTCTGTTGCCCGTCGTGTATCTGGGGACGAGACTCAAAGAACAAGATAGCAGACCTAGCAACCGGGTTCTCCCAGAAAGCTATTCCACTGCAATAATACTGACAAAAACCGGAGATGGTACCAAAATATCTCAGTCGCATTCCATCACTCTAATATCTGCAATCTGAATATGTTTCTTGTGATTGCAAAAATTGAAGATCTTTGCACATCACTCTGCTGTTCCCAATCTTCCTCGAGTGGTTGAAATAAAATTATAGTGGACCTGTTGTATAGGAAAACAGGCAAGGAAAATTGAATAAATCTTTTTAAGAGAATTTTAGCATGGTAGCATCAGAGCATCGATGGAAAAGAGTAGTGTTTAGAGAGCAATCTAGAGGTCTCTGACTAATACGTGCACTTAACGCCATCTATCATTCTAAAGCAGCAATAGCAGTTAAGCATAACGCTGTATTGTAAAAGAATTTTTTCCGAGCTCCCTCAATGTCTTACTATCGGGAGTTTACCTATCCGATTCATATTATATGCGTGTAATTTTTCATGCCGATGCATCTTTTCCTACAGTCTGAGTTAAGAAAACATGGAAGTGAAGCGCATGGAAAAAAAAAATCACTACCGCACGGCATTTTCCGAAGTGGCCTTCTTACCATTCCCGTGAATTCTAAACCAACCAAACGTGATGTTATTTTTCTCGTCAAATCAGTATGTATCTGCGCAATTTTTTTCCTATCAACCCGTAAATTTAGGAATGAGTAATTGAATTTTATGATCAGCACTCCCTGCAGTTAAACTATTGCTAATTTTATCAATTCCTTAATGCAAGGGACTTGTTTTCTCGAAAGATCTCTAAAAAAAAAACGTATCACAGAGAAAATCACGAATATACACAGAAATTAAGGTACTAATTCTTTGAAAATAGTGATTTTTTCAAATAATTCTTGTTTTTGCATAAAAGATTGCTATTATTTTAAATCAAGGGAAAATAAAGAATTAAACAGTTTATCACGCGAGTTAAAAATTGTATTTAAAACCAATTCTAAGCCAAATCTGAGAATAAATCGTCAGTTCTATTCACGCATAATTTGTTGTGTTAGCTCATTGAAATATAGTTTTGATAATGCAGTTCAGTCATTTGATGATTTTCGATTACTAAGTGATATTATTTTCGTTAGAGTTGGCATTACTGAAATATAACTTTTCCAAGTAAACATTATGAGGTAAGTGTATCCTTAAAACTCATTTTATTTCATTAATTTGCATTGTCTATTATCAAAATAAATAGCCACCGACTAGCTGACCTGGTAAATAAACTCTGTAAGGTATTTTCTTTATAAGGTTATCATGACACTGGTCAGAAGCATTACCAAATTTGAGAGAAAAATGCTGGTAGCAATTTTATATATTAGATATCAAAATGGTCACAGCAATAGTTATTTGTACCGGCTAACATAAGTTAAAATCTCACCAACACTAGTATGAAAGATGATAAATATAATAATAATAATGATAATATCGTTTATTTTCGTAGGCACTGGGGCCCATGAGAAAATATAAGTACAGCTTTCTACATTTCACATTGAGATAGATAAATAAAAGACAAAAATATATATATATATACATTATATATATACAGTCAAATGTGAACAGTGCATATCGCCTAGTGCATGAAAAAAAACAATACAACATTTTCCACAAAAAAATAAATAATCGCACTTAGATATAACACACTAATTACAAAATTTAAGGTGATAAACAAAAGAAATATGAACAAGAAATGTGAACATAAGAGAGTGAATATAAACAAGAAATATGAACACAAGAAGGTGAATATAAACAAGAAATATGAACACAAGAAGGTGAATATAAACAAAAGAAATTTAACTTGGGGTTGAAGAGGCATTCTTCAGAAACCCATATGTGCTATGTTTAAACCTATTGATATTTGTACTTTTTCTTATTTGGGCTGGGAGAGAGTTCCATATTCGTGAGGCGGTAACTATGAATGATTTGTTCATATGAGGCGTGTGATGTTTTGGAATATGGAGGTAAATGGTATGATTACGGGTAGGTATATTATGAACTTCAGAGTTTCTAACGAATTTCTCGTACAAGTATGGCGGGTAACCGGTCGTTAAGACACTAAAGGCTAGAGTTATTATGTGAAGGGTGCGACGCTCTTTACACTTAAGCCAGTTAATGCGGTTGAAATAGTTACTAATATGGTCCCATTTCTTTAAATCGAAAATAAATCTTACAGCTGAATTCATGGCCAATTGGAGCCTATTATTGCTTGCGTCGTCTTGGTTAGTGAATAAAGCTGTACAATAATCCAAGTGAGGGAAGACTAGTGTTTTAACTAAAGAAATTAGTATGTCGGGTGTAAGTATTTCTCTGGCTCTGAAAAGTTGATGCAGTGATCCCAAAAATTGACGCCTCGCAAAATGGGTTTGAGGCTATGAGCTAAGGGTTTGATCGAATTTGACTCCGAGGTTTTTTACCGTTTCCTCATAAGGTATATTGTGGCCACCGATTCTTATTTTTGGTAGATTTTCATGATCTAATTGGGAAAAGAAGTAATTGCTCCCTATAATTATTGCTTTTTTTCTTGTCATTTAGAACCAAATGATTGGCCTGCGCCCAACTGCTAATTCTCTCGATGTCCTCATTGATAAGTGCGATTGAATTAATAATATTGGACGGCGATGAATGACGATAAATTTGATAAATATATTTGTACACAGTAGTTGGGGCATTCCAATCACCTATTTTTTCACTTCGATATTTTTTCAGTCTCTACTATAACAAAAGTTCGAATTCCCAATGAATATCAGTGGGTTATATAAAAGAAGACTTTTTTTTTAAAGGAGTTCACATCAGATTGGAGATAATTTAAAGGTTAGCTAGTAAACATGACACGATTGAGTTGACTTTGCAACTGATATGCTTCACTGATATGCTTGATTATGAGAGAATTAAACGATATTGTAGAGAGGAAATTCCGTTTTTACAAAGGAAAAATTGTTGTCATGACATTGATCAAACATATCGGAACTCCTGTTCCAGTTGAATGGGTAATTAACAGACTTCCAATTAGAGACCTATTACTATGGCGTATCGTGATATTTTATCAACTCTATTGGGAGTAGTTACTCCGACTTTGCCGATATTCCCAGGTTAAATGTTGACAAAGGATTTATGATCGTGCAGATTCCATTGGATAACTGTTTGCAAAGTGTGAATAGTTCAAATGAATCCAAACAAATGCGTTAATATGCAAACGAATAGGTTGATCTTTGCCCTCAACATATATACTCAAATCTCTTTTATCTGCGAGATAAAAAAGAAGTCCTAACATGTGATTCTAAATAGAATTCTTTCCTTATGGGAATTGAACAAAATGAGCATAACTAAAATCATGTTTACTTCTACGGAACAAAAAATAGACACTTCTAATTCAAGTTCAAAAAACGTTTTTTTTTTCACTTCCTCGGCTATTTAATTGTAGACATGTCCAATTCCATTACTTGCATTGCAAACAGATGCATGTTTATTTTGCAGTAATTGTAAAATCCAAGAAAAATAATATCAAAAATTTAATCACTATTATGACAGAGGGTTAAGCACGATACCTATTATTTGGAAATACATTTATACAAAGTATTTGTTTAGATAATGCTGTTTATAAGTTGGTTCTTTTATATTATTGGAAGGACATTTTTCCGTGGCAGTTAGGTCAATGTTTTGAGGAATATTTAATTTATCTAAATTGCATTTGCAGATGCCTAAAAAATATATTCCAGGGCAGTTACTTGGCTTTTCGAAGAAAAAAAGGTAAAGCATATTCATTACTCCAAGGACCTGTTAAAAACTTGGTCACCTTGCTATAATATCTGATAACAAAATAAATATCACCGAGTTAAATCACCACAGTGTTTTTTTTTGTTTTCGATTACTCCTTAAAAAATTTTAATCATGTTTATGCAAACTTGAATAAGTACATTCTTACAAACGAAAGAGTTTTATCAGGTTATTTTTCTATAACATGATCATCAATGAGTTTCAATACGTTGATGTATATCAAGTATATATTAGAACAATAGAAACGAATTGTTGCTATCATTTTTGATTCCCCAAGGCCTTAAACAATCTTTAGTAACTATTTTTATAAATTAAACTTCATCATGCTTCATTCTTTTTTCTTGGGCAATTTGTTTTACATGAATTCAAAACATGAAATAAATTAAATAATAAAATAAACTACGTTCTAACAAAGTAGTATCTCATCGAAAACCATGCAATTATCTTATCTCGACGTTTATTAAATATAATTCAAGGTTTATTTCATTACCCAGTATCACAAAATAGGGTAAACTAGAAAACAAGGAAGTCAAATGAGGTCAAAAAATAAAAATGTACCGGAGAATGCATGTTGTCGCGGAACCAACACGTAAATGTGATTTTCTACATGAAAAGTTTATTCGAAGAGGAAATGTCAGTTCCTGGAGTTCAAAATGGAAAAATAGGAAACTTCATCTCGTGAACTTGGAAACAATATGATAATGGAATGGTAAAATGCATGTAAAATGAGAGGCTGATAAATATAATTAGGCCTCAAAATTAGGTCAAAGTGATATGTTGCGAAAATAAGGACGTAACTCAAGATGATATCAGATATAGGTACCTGAGCAAGGATCGTGAAGAATTATTCAATGCATGTAAAGAAAGGCATATTTTAACAGATGAAAAACAAAATAATTAGTTATATTCTACTGTGGATAAAATGAAATACACATAACACTTCCGATTGAAAAGCATTTCCTTGAGACGCATGAGTAATTAAGTATTAACAATATCTTTTACAAAAAGCCAGAGCCATTTTAATACATCTTCTTCATTTTTTTCAACATGTATATGCTTGCATCCCCAAAATAATAACTGAATGTATTTCCTACAACGAGAAAAATCCTGAGAAACGGCTCCAAGTGACCAATTTACTTAAATTACTGAAAAGTTATCATTAGCGCTCTCAAAGATGTACACTACTTGATCTTTCTGTATGCCACAGTAATTAATACGTTGAGGATAAAACCTAATGAACGCTCTAAACGACAAAACTACTTTCTTTGCTTAACACCATTCTGTCTCAAATAAGAAGTGCCAAAATGGCGGCAAAAGTGAGAAATGTCCGTTTTAATTATGACTCAAAGATACAGCATGTCAATTTCCGAATGGATATTTTCCTTCCTCACACTGGAGTGCTCTCATGACAATGCTCTTCCTACAATGGTCAACAGACATTGGTCTCATACATAAAAATTAAGTGATAAAGATTTCCAATCGCAAAAGAAAACATGCGTATTTTTATGTTTTTTTCCGACCGCCACTTGCTTATCGATGTTTCCTCGGCGATAAATCGATGTATCGATCAATAGATTCAGTTATAAATATATATTTTATTTTACAATTATTCATTAATATGCTGCTCGTTAATAACCATATACCTTGAAAACGCAATTCAGACTGATGAATGTTTTTTCATACATAATGCATCTATTATTTTATGTGAATTATCTAAAAATATTAATTTTTCATTTGTGTTATATTATTTTATGACCGTTGTAATGGTTTTATTTTATTACATTATGTTTAAACTGTGATTTAATGATTGAAAAAAGAAAATATAATTCAATCATTTAATATTATTCTTCGTAAAATATCACTCATTAAATATGTATTTAAATTGCAAAAATGAGAAAAGTAAAAGCAAAGAACCTTCTTATAATCTTCATATGGCTCAGATGGACTCTTAATATAAAGGAAATATAAATTGTTTGTAATATAGAATCTAAATAACTACTGAAAAACTAATTACGTCATTGATTCTGAAATAAACCCTCTAGTAAGCGATACTTAAGGTCATGGATTGGGTTTTCCTGTACAAGTCAACGAGCCAAACCTTAATGACATCAACTACGCAAACCTCAACGGCAATGAAATTTGGGTGACTTCTTTCAAAACTTTTTTCTCATTTTTAAGTAGGAAGAAAATCGTTTGACGATAGAGGTTTTCATATCTTCTTAACTTATTTTTCCTCACTTTCCCCACGGAAGTATTCTAATGAATTTTTGGCCTGAGTAGATGGTATAAAATTTTTAGGACGTGACCGATAGCGCAGCTAATTTGCGCCATACGGAAGGGTAGAAAGGGTAAGGCGGAGACCGGCGTCTATCAGCCTGCTGTTATCGTATGGAGCCAAGGGGAACACGACCTACCTTCCGACTGACAAAGGGCTCTACTTGAATGCATCTGCATCTACATCTACATAGTACCCCGCAAGCCGCCTAAAAGGCGTGTGGCAGGGGGTGTTAGGACACCAGCCGCTTACAACAAAACAAATGAAGTTCTCTAACGGGGTTGGGACTAGCGTTTATTAAAGTCCTATATGGTTCGGGGGAAAAACGAGTTCCCATATCTCTCCGTTCGGCAAAACGTCTCTGTTAATTTATTGCCACTATCGCACCTGGAAATATTGTGTGGCTCTAATATTATGTTCTCTCTGTCGCTCTTAAAGATATCCATTCTCAATTGTTCAAGCAATAAGCCTAAGCCTAAGCCTAGCGCGCAGCCTCCAAGTCTCCAACGGCTCCCAGCCTAAATAGTGAAGTGAAGCCGTGAAGCACTAAGGCAGGGATCGGGTTGTCTACAAAATTCTCGGCAACTGTCGGTATTTGAACCCGGATCCTCCAAGTGTAAAGCCAACACTTCAGCCATCGCACCAACCCAAACCCCATTTGACAAGGGAAGCCCTCGAGTGTCACCACCAGATCCGTTCAAATTTTGCCAGGTGAGAGAAAATGGACACCTATGAGGTGTAGTTTTTGGGTCCAGCCACCAACGGTCAATACTTTTCGAGACACATATTAGCGACGGAAAGTAACAGGAAAACGTATAAAGTTGTCCAATCCGAAGCGCAATGATAGACCGTTGCAATCATTCTGCTAGGACGAAGAGCATTGACGGCGTATTGTTATGAATTTTGGCGTTTTCCTGGTACTTTAAATTGCTAATATCTCGAAAAGTGAAACATGATTTGATGCTTTCCCGGCAGAAGATATGGGTAAATTTTTCTCGGGATTCCCACCGGGAATCGGGAATTCCCATTCGGGATTTTTTGGCCTTGAATGGAAAAATTAATCCGGTGGGAATCCCGGGAATACCCACATCTCGAGAAGTATTAACCCTTTCACTGCTGTGGACGTACCTATATTATAGTACGTCCGCACGGCAGACTGCTGTGAACGTACTTTTTCTTCCTCCCTGCTATGCACTTTCGCAAAAGCACTTCGAATGGCCATTTTCAGGTGGTCCGCAGCCACGTTTTAGCAAAGTTAACAAAATCGTTATTTTTTATCGCAGAAACACGGTTTAAAGACAAACATAATATACGCTAATATAATTTTCTGCCTCAGGTGTCACGCCCCTAGATTTTAATATGGTGCTCCAATGTATTCACCACCAAAATATGACGTTAGCAGTTGAAACAATGGTCGTGTTTTAACAAAAAAAATTGTCGAAAAACAGAGTTAAGGTTATTCACTTAAATGTTCACGAGTCATCACCGTAAACCACAAACTTGATCGATTCACTGTTCCTATGATCACGAACATTTCACCGTATCTAATGGATTACATTTAAACACATTTTCAGCATTGATTATGTTCATAAAGCAATCCTTGATATTGTCGGGATGTGGAAACCCAAATCTCATCCTCATGATAACTCAAGGCAAGTTTACATGTGATCCTCGCTAGCATACAAGTCGAATGGAAATCGCGTTTCCTCGGGCCAGGGCTCGTGATACGACATGCAAGTCAAATCAGGTGTTCCCTTCCCATCCCCAAAATCTCCGCCCACGCGACTATATACCTCAAAGATGGGGAGGCACACGGCGGTACTACCTCTCGGGTGGATCTGACAGCGCCAGCAAAGCCAGATTTCCCTCCTCAAGTTCGTCCCTACATAACCTTCAGAAAAGCACATCCCTTTTCGCAAAGACAAGAGCACACTCAATTCGCTAATAATGTCTATCACTTTCACTCGATTTTCGGTTCGATGAGGTAACACGTTTTGATTAGATTTCGGTACAGGTAGAAATGAAAAGAATCCATTTTTACTTCTAACATCGTGACGAGAAGAAATAAATGCCCAATTATGTTTCGAGTAATTATATTAGATCATTTATTTATTTATTTCTCACTTCCCCGCAAACAGCACAGAATGGCCTTTACAGCGTGGGTTGCATCATTAACAATAGACCATCATTAACAACATGACCAGCATCCAAGCCCTGGATGGGGACCACCTACCCAGGCGGGATTCGAATCCGCGACCTACGGATTGGCAGGCGAGGACTTTACCCCACCGCCACCGAGGCCGACGATTGCTATTTTAATCGCCCTACCAAAAAATAGGTTGTAAGTATGAATTTTTTCATAAGGAATTTTACTTATCAAGGAAAAATGACGCTTTGTAACAGATTTTAACTCTTCTTGATAGAATCCTCTCGTGCTCATTAACCTAGTATAAAAAACGTGATACCTGCCAATTTCTCCATTTCTCCGATAGTAATCACTTTCGCGGCGAAAAAATGATCGTGTGATTCAGGCTTAAGACTGTAAGGGGCGTGTAGCCTAACAAAGGTGGATACCGCCTCTCACACTGTTGTAACTTACTCGACTTGGTGAATATGTGGTGTTGAGAGTACAATCTAGGGAGCTCTGGGATGACTTCCTGCGGGACTGTTTATTCTTATCGGACCATCGTTGCTGCTTCGAGCAATATATGACTCATTTATCGATTTCTCATTATCGTACTCAAGCCACCTTTAAGGTATTTGGAAGGGGTTGATCAATCATTAGCAGGCAGCATGCAAGAGGATTCCCAAATGCACACCACAAGGACATACGAATGTTACGCACACTAACAAATTATGCTTCCAAATTCAATGCGATACTTGCCAAATACTTAACGAAGGTAATCTGCCTTTGAGGCTAGAACATGCTGTTAGCAATGCAAGGAAAATTCATATACACGTATTAAGGAATACGTAACTTAGTCGGGTGCACTACACGTCAACTCACTTATTACTAAGTCCTAACGCTGCCGTTATTGTCTCTTATCGACCATGGAAAGAGAGGACTATCTGAATCTATCGGTTCTACAATCTATCTCTCATTATTTATTTCTATGATCTGATCTACCGTAGCATGTGGTCATTCTCTCATTTGGAAATGAAAAATATCCCTTCAGGGTTAGGGGGCCAATTTGTCTTCCGTAAGACGACTTGGACTTCATTATTTAGGTGTACTTAAAGGCTGCGACTGGGTTGTCAACACGGCAACATGCGATTAAAAGCCAATCTTTCTACCACAGTCCAGCTCGTATTGGACTACTCTCAGCAAAAATCTAACAGTTCGGTGTATTCAGTGGGAAAGGTACAGATGTTATTATCGACCGCCCTCAGCCGCCAAGTAATATCTCAAGAAAAAATTCCAATCATACATATCGGGAAATCCTAGCCCAGTAAAGTGTGTGTGTAAAATTTGAGCCATACTGTAGTATCGGAAAAGTTGTCCATTGTGGACTGATATTCTGACATAGGTGCAATGTTATGGGCGAAATTTCAGGTACGATTATTTGGCTTAAATTTTACATACACGGGGTTCTGGACAAGGAATGCAAGACGGGCCTGAATGGATTGATTACTTGAGATGCAAATTTGCGTGTTAGAGTGGTCGATATGTTAATCACGTGCCCATGGGTACCAGCTCACCAGAGAATAAAATGAATGGGTGTGAAACGCTACCCAAAAGGTGTTGGAAAGTCAAAATCAGCTGGACGCAATGTCGATGCTTATAAAAGATAATTTTACAGGAGGAATAATTTCAATGGAGGAGGAAACGCTTTGGGAAATGAAAATAAAGTCCACGATTCAGATGGTGGCAAAAGATTGCTCGAAGGGAGTTAATTAGCTGTAAATTTAATCATGATCTCGGAATAACACTTTCCCAAAAGCTTGCGAAGTGATGAAGCGGATAAAATTTAGAATTTCTGTGGGGGAGTAGGTAGTGATAAAGGTCAATTTGTGAAATTCATCGAGAGTGTGGAAAGGAATAATTAACTTTGGACTTGATGGTTTGTTTTTGTGAGCATTGTAATGCTAAGAAATCGATAATGGGTAAATCTGCATTAACCACACGTGAAGTGAGTTGAATATGTTAAGTTTTATGAACGGTCGCGGAGCGTTCAGGAATTACGTTAGCATATTTTAGGCCCCATTCATTTCACCTCTAATAACAGCACCAATGGAACAATAAATAAGCCTTTACCAAATCCCTGAACTCATTGGCTCACGCACATATTTTGTTTCCTTCTTAATTACTCATTATTTCCAAGAAAATGATTTTGGATATTTAAACTATGCAGCTTGATTTTCTTCAAATTGTTTCTTTTATTTTAGTGCAATATATGTAATATCTTTCATAAGTTCTCCTTTAGCGACGTCATTTTACATATATGGATTGGGTTGTAAATACAAGTGCCTACTTCGCAGTAATCACTAGAAAATTAAGTTTAATTAAATTTTTATCAGCATTATTATTTTACGGGTAACCCTATATACTTCCATCCATTTCGGTTTGCCAGGAAAAAATATTAACTGGAGCGTAAAACTAAGCGAAAACTATCCTTTTCCACTAATCCTTTCATTGCAAAAAAAAACACTCATGTCCAACGTAAGCTTTTCCTATATTTTCTATTTTTATAGACTTATTTCACCACAGTTGTCACCGATAGCTGATTTATACATCAACATCAAATAAATATGGACTATGCAGATTATTTCCGTTCGATTGCTTCGGGCTCAACTATGACAAAATTGAATTTCATAAATTAAATGTAAACTTCATTTCCATCCACAGATTTATTTTCTTGGAATTGATGTATTATGTACTTTCTTGTTACCTAAGTATCGTACCTCAGCCGAAGGCGCTGTACCTACCTAATAACATAAAATTAAGGAAACAATATGTCCTTTGCTTAAGCACAAATCCATTACAAAGCAGTTCTTAGGCCTTAGATCATAAAATATTCAGAGAGTTATTTTTCCCATTGTTTTTCCAGATAAATGTGTGTAATAACTGACTTCCTGTCACCAGACCGTTTAAGTATAAAGTACTTTCTCACGTACAGGCATGTAGGAACAAATTACCACTAGTGATTAGCGATTTCCATGGTTAGGTCATAAAAGACCGGTGCGTAGCAGGTCCGTACAGACGTAGCAGAATCAAGGCGAAAAGTAAATTATTATTATAATTATTCAAAAATCCAAGAGTTAAATATGACAATTAGCTAATAGTATAAAGCAAGAAGCTAATCGAAGCAATCAACTAGGTGACTACTTGAATATTAGCTGAGAACGAGGAATATTTTACATTGTTTAGGCATTAGTACATTGACCGATATTGAGCCCATTCAAGGAGTAAAATTGGATTAATGTGTGATCATTCATAAAGATAAGTGTTCAAAAAGCTAAATATTCCTTAATAACAAATGAGTTGAATATGAGTGTACACATATTGACAAAAATTTAGGTGACATTCACACATAAAATTTCACGTTTTTAGACTTAAGGTGGTGGAAACTTATCTCGATACTGTTTTTAATTATTTAAATTACAACTAATCCAAGTAAATGTTAAACTTCCTAAGCCAGGTATAAACAAAGTTTCCGGGGTATTTTTCGGCCCATGATGCTTGATTCATGCTGGCAATTATTTCGCATCTTGATCGATGGCAGAGCCAACTTCAACAGAAGAAAGGAAAATACACTCGCGGTCACGATGGGTATGCTCCTTTTCCTAGACCTCTTATGAGCAATCAATCAAGTGTAATCATTTTCATCATTGATTCCTAGATAAACTGATGCGATTACACCAGGCCGTACTGGCGTCAGATGCCGCCACGTGTAGGTACCTACTACGTGTAGAGATCGCTGCATCAAGACTCACTGATTCGGGTGTAATCCACATTGGCATGAGAGACATGATCCGACTTCGTGTCTTCACACGAGCTTCGTCGCTTTCAATTAATCTTCAACCCTCGTCTGACAATTACCATCACTCCCATCTTGCCGTCTTTGGCAAGCAATGCTATCACAGAGCCCGCTATTGAATCTTCCCTGGGGAGTCAGTGCGTTTACTAAGCATTGATGGCATCTCAGGTTAAAGCTGTTATCCACACCAATTAACCATAGATTGTGATTACACTTATCTTTCCCTACGTTGAGTCACTCCTTGCAGTCCAATATACTCACGTAATTTTATCACTGACTCACATATGAATGAGCTTAAGGACAATTAAGCAATATTTGAAGTCGATTTATGGACGTCAACGAAATAATTGAAAAAAGATAGATGACTCCAATGAAATGAAATGTGAGATGAAATTTTTCATGGTAAAAATGATTCGCACCATGATAATCTAAGTCTATCGAAATGTGCAGCGTAATACCAGCAAGCCCAACTTACTACGTTACAGTAAATTATTCAAAATATAGTACCTCCACTTATTCACCTAGCTTTCATTAATTTTAACATTGTTTCACCTTGTGAAACAAGGCTCTCTCATACAGAACCTGCATAAGGAAGTCATTCTATTGTTGATCCATTCCATCCCGTTTCACGAATAAATATGCTCAAGAAAATTATAAAAAATGAGGCAGGAAAAATGTCTGTGCTCCATGAGTGAAAAGTGCATTTTTAATGGCAAAGAAACCAATTGCATCGCTCAAAATACTAAATTAGAATAGAAAACGAGCTAGGGGTAGATTAGTTATAGGTTTAACTTGAAGTCATATCCAAGCCTCAGAAAAATGACTTCATACGGCAGTGCTTAAAAAAAAATATAACCGGATACAAGTTATTGTTTTTCCGAAGGAACATTTGCTATTACCTTTCAAATGTAGGTTTTTCCAATTTACGACCCATTTTAAAAAGACTAAACTTTAAGACATTACATAGATGGATAGATTTATTGCGTACAACTAATGAGAATTGAAAAAGGATGTACATGTCATGATTTCAAGCTAGGTTGTCAACCACACATTGCCAATAACGTCACCCATTTCCCTATCACATCCTCCAATCAAAAAACGTCACAAACGAGGAAATAACATACCAAACAACTACTTCCTATTGTGGAAAGGAAATAATTTTTATATTGCAGTGGTGCCAAAGTAATGACGTGAACCATCAGTGATATAGTGTCATAAAATTAGAAAGATCTCTTATCTATCTTCGCGAGGCTGCTTCAATACAATGGATGCTATGGTGAAATAATTCTGCAACAGATATAGCACCCAGGTAATATGTGAATATCAATGCATTTTATGTACTACCTACTGTGAAACTTCATTGTATACAGTGTATAGAGTCGGAACCATTACAGTCCCTTCTTGTAAGTAACGTTACAAGTATAGAGAAGAATCTTTCAGAAGAACCCTGGCTCATAGATAGAGAATAACATCCCCACAATTACTAACGGAAATTCGCGTTTCCTCGCTGACGTCACCTGTTCCCCCCCCCCCTCCTCCTCCAATCAGCGAGCGCCATCAACGAGCACGCCACACAACACACTCTCGAGACAAAACACGCTCGAAAAGCGCTTCCCCCTTCCCTTTAGCTCCTCTACAGCTCGACGAATCGTTCGGAAAGCTCTCCTCATTCCCCTGCCTTCGGAAATCCCTTTCCTCGCAGAGTAATGAGCTTTGAGTGGAATCCGAAGGCGTCTTGGAGTGTTTCACGGAGAAGGGAGTCTCGGCGGGAAAGGTCAAATCTCGCGGATCACGAGACGGCGCCGTCAAGAGGGGAGAAGACTAGAATGGGTTGGAAGAGAGGAGGGAAGGGGGGAAGTTGAGTTCCATAATGAATGTGCATCAGGGAACCGGAGCCGATTACGGTGCGACGGAGATATAGGAAGTGGGAGGAAGGGGTAAGAGAATATTCTCCGAACGTCTCTTGTCTATATTCTACTTCCCCTCCATTAGATATCCTCGTGGTCCCCTCCCATATCTTGAGGCGTACATACATTAGCGTCGAAGATCCGGAATATTTTCAAAATCGGATATTATTTACCACTTAAATACTTGAAGCATATGCGAGGTGGAAGGGCTCGATATCAATAATGAAAGATACTTTGTTTCACAAATTATAAATTTGTATGAACTCGTGGAAGAAACAAAGTGACCTTCATTATTAATTATTTACCACAGCCTTCCGAACCCTTAAGTTTTACATTTTGTGAAAATTCAGGCTGAATTTTAAGACAAACACATTTCGATGAAAATATCTGACATTAAAATTGGAGAGTTACTGTCGATATATCCACTGCACAAACGCTCAACGATCACGCATCGAATGAAATCTGCTCATCTAGTACTACGAGCAGTGGCGCAGTGAGGGGGGGGGGGGGGGTTTGGGGGTTAAAACCCCCGCAGAGCTCAGAGAAATTAATTTTAATCCATTTTACTAAATTTGATTGATATTACTAATATAATACCTAGTGCAAGGATTAATAAAATATCCCTCAGAAAGCCGTAAAACTCACCATTTTTAACCTTTTATCTTAAAATTCCGCAATTTATTAATCTCGTACTTAGCGCTTATCCTGGTGGGTAGTCCATACCCCCCAAACACCCCGGTATCAGCTGCACCTAAATCCTAAATCCCCCCAGCCTTAATTTTGACTACGAGGGCTACTAGATGAGCGGATTTGATTCGATGGGCGATTGTTGAGCTTTTTCGGAGTGGAGGCATCGCTGTGCAAGACGGGCAGAAGTAGAGTATAGGTAAAATATGTATTTTCTCCTCATGAATGTTGAAGGGCTTAAATAAATGTTAGCTTTAGTGCCTATGATGCTAGGGTGATATCTCTTGAAATGCATGTATATAAATTACTTAGACTGTGGCGGAGGTATACGGAGAGATTGACTGTAATTCCCTGACCTTCTCTAGCCTAAAATCTACTTTCTCTCGACAGGGCCGGTTCTAGACATTTTAATAGTGTAAGCAAACAACATTAGGGCAGCCTCCCTACAAAATAACCTCAGAGGTAAAAGGATTAGTAATAAGTATTGGACTGAGAGATTAGGCGACCCCTTCTGCTTGGCGCCCTACGCGGCCGCCTACTTCGTCTACCGCTTAAACAGGCCATGTCCCTTGATTTGATGTCGTAATGGGGTGGTTTCCTATTTTTTTAATTGCCAAAATTGAAAGAATAATACTTATGGAGTACGAATTTCACCCTTTTAGATTCTTAAATGACGATATCTATTTTTCGCGATTGAATAAAGAGATAAAATTTTCTAGTCCGGCATTCACACTTAGTCTCACGAAAACGCGAAGGCTAAGTGTGAATGCCGGGAAAAGCCCGTGTTACATTAATCTGGTTCCATCTGCCGCCGTGTGAGGCCACCTTGGTGCGAGGCTATGAGCGCCGATACGATGCAGGCTGCTAGCAGGTAGCATTGTACCCTGCTAGCAGGTAACGCTTGGCTTAAATAAGGATTATTAGTACCCTATCAAATGAAGGTAACTATCCGACCTTAGGCTGTTTTAACAGGTGATTATTAAGACATGTTTCACTGAGCTCTGTGCCTCATGCATGCATTGGTAATCTCAGACGATGTATCACTCCTATCTACTCATATAGAAACTAGATCCCTGTGACGTCACGTGTAGTGGCATCGCATGGGCGCCAATCTAGCCTTTTTCAAATGAGGTTAAAATTGACCGTTAACATTCGTCTAAACTGGGATTTCTAAAACCAAATAATTTTTATATTATGAATAAACTAATGTTGGGTAACGAATACAATCAATTATTTTATTTTATTTGATGAAGGAAACTACCCTATCATCTCATCTTCCATCATAATGAGCGATTCTCTTGAGGTAACGTTTTGCAGGCAGTGGGTGAGATATCGTTACGCTATCAACTACAAACTTAACCCTTTACTTTTAGATTAAGCCCTGCTGAAAATGTATTTAATGAAAAATTTGACTTTAAGATAGATAGAATTATGCCTTCCTAAATGTCTATAATTCCTAGCCAAGAGATAAACTTGAAATAATAGTTGAAGGTTTTGACAATTTTATACTTGAATTAATATAAACCACATCAGATGACTGCGGCAAACTTTATTTTCAGAGGCGATTTTCTGAGGTGAGGTCTCAAAAAATTCTCAAAGAAACCCAGAAAGGAGTACAATTTCGTGGAACCAGGAGAGCAGATTTCCCCATCATTTTAGGAGGTGGAAAAGAATTGCCTGAAAGCTTTGAGGTCAGCGCCTGGAAAGGGATTACCGAAGGCCCATAATTCAATTTTTCGGTTCTACCTTTTGAAGTGCCAAGTGAAGGTCTCCGCTCCAAGAAATACGCCAAACGACTTATTCTCGCCAAAGGTTGTTGCTTCTTAGGAATAAAAATCGCCTTTTCCAAGAGTTTTCGCAATTCCGTGAAGGCCGCGTACTTTCAAGTTTCATGAACCTAATTTCTGCAAGAAATGAAACCGTAGGTTGAAGGTCATCGTGAGGAGTTTTTTTAGGCCGGCTTCGAATTTCAATAAATAATTCAAGGGCTAATGGAACAAAAAATATGCAGAAAGGGTTGAGTTTTCTTCGATAGTATCTTCCGGCAAGTCAAAGAGACATTTACGAAATGATAGAATATTAAGAGGATGCCTTCCACATATCTCTTATAGTTTCATTTGCTATCACACTGCCAATTTTAACACGATCAGTTGGTAAGCTCTGGGTACCTCCCCTTTCTACTTCAATTTTTTAATATTTTTTTAATCCTTTGCATTATTTAAGATTCTTTGCCTTTATCTAACGCCCTTTCACGTTCTCATTATTTAATTTTCCAGGCCTATTCATTTTTCAAATAACTGGTGGTATAATTGATGAATATTACCAATCAAAGCCTAAATTAATCTCGCAAAATATTTTTAAGTCTTGAAAAATCTGAATCTAGAGGTTGAATTAAAACTAAAAGTACAAGAAGGGATGATATTTTCAATCATTTTCTTTTGACCTAAAACATTGTTTAGTTAGCCAATTCTACCTCCCTATTTGTTGTATTAAAGCCAAAATAGCTCAATATTTCCACTAAAAATTTACAGATGCCATAGAAAATGGAAATTGAATTTCATTTTTGCAATGTAACGGTAATTTAATTTTCTCTTGAATTTGCATTTTAAAAAATCGGAAAAGATATGTAATAAACACTCAGAAAAATACTCAGGATGGGTAAAACTCTAATTTGTATTGAAATCATTCAGAAACGAGCATAAAAGATCCATTACTCTCGTAATAATATCTGTATGAGTATTTATAAAGCTCCTGTACATTATTTGACTAGTATTAAAATATTCTACATGTTAAGGCAGGTCTCCATGGAGCATTTAAGAAGTATTCTTGCAGCCTCCCCTTCCTTTATTTACTTCCCTCTCCAATTCACAACTAGGCCTACTCCCTTTATCTCTTACTGAAATTTCCCTTCTTTCCCTTCCTCTCCCTCGTTAACCTATCATTCTGCCCACACAATTTTCAACATCCCCTCCCCTCTAAGCACTCGCGCCATCCATACCTTCTGTCTCCTCCATATCTAATCTAAAATCTTTCTCCTCATCCACCATGTCTAGTTCTTCACCGTTTCTTCTCATCTCCGTCCACTTCACCTGATCTATTCTTCTCTACACCCAAATATGAAACGCCTTCAGTCTTCTCTCGTCATCGATCCTAAGTGTTCATGTTTCAGTGCCGTGAAGTGCTTAACTCCAGATCAGGACTCTTCACTAACATTTTCTTTAAACTATTACGTAACGATTCTCTCATAAACTCTTTCCTGTTCATGATCACCTCCTTTGCTGATGCTATCCTTCCTGATATATCCGTTTCCCACTAATATACTGCCCCAAAAAATAAATTTCTCTATCTGTTCGAGATTTTTCTCCTCTATTTTTACCTTTTGCCTTAGCTCATCATTTATTCTCCTCTTATACATCACTTCTCTTAACCATGCTTCTGCAGAACAACACCTCCAAACCCGCACCCCAGGTAAGAAAATTTCCAAAAAGGTGAATCGTCATTGCAACATCAGCAGTCGTGTGCTCATTGCTGACAGTTTAATACTATCCCCGACTTAAGCGAACTGCTTCGCATTAGAGCAATTCGGATCGTGGCCAAACCGCACGCCACCTACAGTGTGCATTTTTGCACCTTTACAATGCACCTGTAAGCATTTCAAAGTAGACCAGCATAGAAACAGACTAAATTGAAGCAGTTAAGAGAACTGAGTTGGGAATACTGCGGATTCTTACCTCCAAACGCAAGATGTTCTCTAGGAGAGCCCGCAAAAAGTGTTTTTTATTCCTTTTTAGCACCCCAAAAAATATGCGCATATGAAATTTAATCTCAAGTTCCCAACCTTGACAGCCGTGAGCGTAGATTAGGAGCTATTCCCATGGAGACTAAAATGCAAAGTTCTCTTCCCAAAGCGTTGACCGCATTTTAGAATTGCAACGAAGACGGAATAAGCTGATTAGAACTAAGGCGTGGATAATTAAGGATTGAGGATGGGTATCCCTCGGTGGAAACTCACCACGTTTGCTCATGCTCATAGAGGAAACCTTCGCCACCATTATCTAGGGTATCAGAAGGTCACCGAAGCCGGAACGTGGTAACAAAATATTAAAATCGATATACTCTCCCACAAACCACTTCTTAAGCCGCATGCCGGGCAATTTTAAGATACCGCACGCACAAGTTACATGAATTAAAGTTTGCATTAGTGAGGTTAATTGGATTTCTTAGAATTTATTTAAGCCATTTTATTTGGGGGAACAAGTCATTGTATATCTATTAGTTTGGCAAAGTATTTATCTTATTTTATGCGTACGCAATCGAGATTTGAAAGCTTTTCATTCGTGAAAATGGTCACATCTTTGGAATTTGATCGAGATATTGGTTTGATTAATCCACAGTTCCAAGAAAGCATTAACAGGATGACATAACGTTAAATAAAAAAGAAGAGAGATAGTATAGAAAAACATATGTTATTCCAGCTGACTGTTTCCTTCCAAAATCCAGTTATACAATACGTAATGGAGCGCTCTCACTATAATACAGTACGCAGGTTGATAATTGAAATAAGATTATATTTCTTTCGAATTTGAAATTAAAATTAATGCCTCTGAAGGACCATAAAAAGTAGCATAAAATAAAGTACTGCTGATCAAAAAAAGCGTTCATATCTTTATATTCTATATTGAAGTAAAATTTCAAAGGACGAAAAGTATATGGAAACTACATTGACAAGATTTCAGATCAAATCAAAAAAAGTAAACATGAGTCAAAAAGTATAAATGTCACAAGGAGAAAACAACATGTACGACAAAATTATCACAATTATGCAGTGAAATTAATGAAAGAAGTATCGAAAAAGAGCACGTACTCATCAAATTGCAACAAGATTTTAGTACTCTGCCTAAATTAATCCGAGAAGTTGTGATGCTGAGGAAAAGTTCTTCGCTGAGAGCGGAAAACTAGAAGAGAAACTTGGAGATGAATTTAAAAACTCTGAGGAGTTTTAATGGGCGGATATGTGATACGAAAATAACACGCTCTGTTACCAAGGAGATAAGGCCCCCATTGTTAGGGAAAGACATGGGATGAGACCACAAAAATAAAGAATTTGTGGGATATATTCACTCATAATCGGATTCTTACTCCTACACTTATAAAGATATTTATAACATCAATTGAGGGTGCGGAAGTTAGAAATAAACATTTACAAACCCAAACTGGAGGAAGAAAAGGCCCCCAAAAACTCGGTAACATAAAAAATAGATCTTTTACGCACTACTTTGAGAAGATTGACGAGCACTCCGTGAAATCTGATTCCCTACCTATTACCAAAACACATCAGAGGGTGGCGAAGGTTTAACTCTTGATATTCACCAGACCAAGGTATTCCAAATATAAACATGACCCCTTGCTGAAATTTTTATGCACGTGGAAAATGTCGTCTTTCCAATGAATGACAAAAAACGTTTTTCATAGCGTAAAAATATAAATAAATCCTGGTATATATTTTTCAGATTTTTCGTAAATATTTTTCAGACTATGTTCCCAATATGAAATGAAGCGGTATTACGTCGTGTGAACTGGAAGAAAAACTTGCTGCCAAATTTAAACCTCAAAAGTTTTGATCGAGAAATATGTGACACAAAATAGCACGTTCTGTGTTCAAGGACATAAGGGCTGCATTGTTAGGGGGAGACATAGTATTACGCAACAATGAAGAAAAATTTGTGGGATTGATTCAAAACTGGATTCACTTTCTTGCGTATAAACAGATATTAATGCCACTGACATAGATGGATGAACATATCACGAAGTTGGGATGTCAATAGAATGTATGAAACACGGTTTTTCATATAGTTAAGACTTTGCGTTGTATATACTTTACTAAGTGGTTTCATCTCAGTGTACCTTGATTACAAGAACTTACCACATCAATGTGGAGTGAATGCTGATTAAACTGTGGAATATATATGCCGTAATTATGTTATATTGTCGGAATATTAGAGTCCATAGTGGCAATTTAAGACGAAAACATCGTGCTCAACTGATAAATTTTGGCAATAAATTATTTGTTTTCCTTCTCAAATTTTCTGGGAGTACGAAGAATAACGACGCCAAAACCTGCGAGTGCCATAAAATATATTCTAAACTCGTTTCGTAATTTATGTTACTCAGCTATATTTTTATTATACTTATGATATTAGTAAAGGTTGAACAGGGCAGATAAATTCTGTTTTTCTTGTACATGCATTCAATTAGCTTAAGTTCTGATATGAAGGGAAATATTTGTTTTGTTAATATAATTGAATTTTAAGAAAATACACGCCACAGGGAGAGATGAAATCCGCAAACATTCGTTATTGAAATATTACGTGTTAATCAGAGTATTTATTCAATCAGGTTATTTTTTTATATCCAAAGCTTAATTTTTAGAGTAATTATCTTTTACGATGATAAAAAATACAAGCGCTAGCTAATTACACATAATAACATAATAAGGGTTACCTCGACATACGTTCTCTTTGGGATAACCCAGATTATATTATTGTTCATATCTGATTGAAACCTCAATTTGTTTGTTTTGTATTATATGAAATCTATAAATTTGCAACTACTACTTCACTAACCCCGATAATGTCAAGAGGACAGATTAAGTTCTACGAAGGTAATTCGCCACCAAAAAAAGTCCAATCGATGGAAGGTTGGCGTCCACTTAACCATGGAATTCAGGATAATCCAGAGAATATTTAAAGCATCAAAAATACACTTTGGCCGAGAACAGACGCACGACTGCTTTCAAACCCGTCAGACAAAAGTAATCTGGAATTCTTGGCTCGCAATTCCATCCGAGGAAGACACTATTTTTTTTCTTTATTCACATTTACCTAATCTTCAATCTTTTTTTCCTCTCATTCAGCGGAGTACGAGTGAGACGTGACAGCAAAATTAGCATCTCGGGCAGCAAACTGTTTAGGCATGAGCGAACATACAAATTGACATTCAAGCCTTTAAAAAAAAAGGAAGTATTACGTATCTTCCTTTCATCCTCCTCCAAACAAATTAGCATCTCCTCATTTTTCCGTGGATACAAAATGCGGTCAAATGTAGTGGTAACTCGGAAACAGATGGAGTGAGACGAGTGTTCAAAAGTTTGCACGCAAGTTTGCACGCAAGTTTTTTTTCGATTCAAACACAAATAACCTCTCACAATTTCATATTCTCTAATGACCGAGAAATCGACCGACAGAGCAGTTTTATCTCACGTTATTACTCAACAGAAAATATACAGAAGCATTTTTATTCAACTCCTTCCATATTATGCATATTCCAGCTTATTCTCAATGAATTGGTGCAAGAAGTGGTGAGTATTTATCAAACACTCTATGAATAAAAATACAAAAATATTTGTAAGTTCCTTAAAAGTTGAAGCTGCAGTCAACCTTATCCTTCAACCTATACATATGTATAGGTTTAGGTAGTTTTTTCAACCAGTACATATTTAATTTTATAATTTTACACAATATGGTCAAAAAGGTTTTAAAACAACCCTTCTGAATTTCTAAATTTAAAGATTTTTTAATTTTTCAAAGAATTTGCGGAATAATTGATGAATATAACCAATCACTGCATAAATTAATCTCTCAAAATAGTTTTAAGTTGTTGAAAAGCATTAATCTAAAGCTTGATTTCATACTAAAAGTACAGGAAGAGATGATTTTTCAACCATTTTCTTTTGTCATAAAACATGGCTTATTTAGTCAATTCTACCTTCCAATTTTTGTTGCTATAAAGCAAATATAACTTAATATTTTCATTGAAAATCTACAGCTGCCATAGAAAATGGACATTTTGTTTCATTTTTGCCTAGCAATGGGACCTGCATCGGTATAAAAAACATTGCAACTTATTCATTGAATTAATTCACTTTCAGTAAATGGTTGAATCTTGAGGTTATTTTAGATATATTTTCTACTCCCTCCATCATCTGCTATTAATTCCTGAGATTCCTTTGCATCAGTTTCAATGCATGTTATCTACTATGCATTATTCTTGTGCATCTGCCTCCCTATTCATCTCCTCCTTTCTTTTGCATTCAACATCCTTCATGATTTTGTCTATAAATTGGCGTAGTGGTCTTCCTCTGGACCATTTTACATCTGCATGTCCCTCTAGGATTGTCAATATGCCTCATTATATGCTCAATAATTTGTAATTATTCTACAGTCGATGAGAAAACCCTTAAGAATAAGAAAGTTACCTAAATGCACGAAAACAGAGTGCATTCTTTTACCTCCTGAACAATTGATTCCTTGGAGCTCACAAACCATTCCACCGATTTTAATGGACACATTTACTGTTGTAAATACTCTATAAGTGAAACTGATATGAGACATATTTTTTTAGTTTTAAATTCCACTTTGAGCCGGTATAAATCTTCGCAAACTTATAGCAAGAAAAAATCATTCATACACGAAAGAAAAGCGTTGGGTTTTAATGCATAATTTTTTTACCGTGAATTGTAAACGGTTTCAAAAATTTTAATGAACAAACTATTTTTGGAACTGATCTATTACTAACCGTGATATAGGGCTTTAGGGGCAAGATATTTTTTTCTAAATCAAACTTCCGGAAAATAAATAAATATACACAAATTTGAATTATAATCCTTTTTCGGACCTGAATTTCTTGGAATTCCTTGCTGGATCGCATGATTTACCCTTTTCGCCAACCCCATATATCCTATCCTCATCCGAAGTGACTCTTAAGCGCAAACAATGGTTAAATAATCCACAATTAATGAAGAAACTATTGTTGGAATTACTTTACTGTTGACAATGACTGAGGTCATATTCCTTCAAAATTTAAAGTGGCTCACTTAAATCTTTCCCAGAACGGATATCAGGTTCAAAATTTCATTGAATCTGCAGCTGGGACTCAGGACTCACTCACTTCGTCAGGCTCATATACTTATCTAAGCCTCTTATAAATCTACGCAAACTTTTGATAACCTTTCAACACGAGAGCAATGATGCAATTGTTGGGCAACAATGCACGATTTGTTTCACCACAACTTCTAAACGGTTTCACTAATTTTAGTGAACATAGGCGCGCAGCTAAGAATTGAGGCTAGGGGGGATTTAGGCGCAACTAATACTTCGGGGTGTGGTGGCATTGCATATCCGCCAGGATAAGCAGGAGTTGCTGGGGCCCTCCTTCAGAAAAAAAATTAAGAATAATGGTTCAAAATGGCCAATTTTACGACTTTCTGAGAGATATTTGATTAATCCTAACAGTATTCTATAAGTAATAATGATAAAATTAAGTAAAATAGATTAAACTTAAAAATTTCTCTGAGCACTGGGGGTAGGGCATTCATCCCCCAAAACCTCTTGGTTGCCAGCCAGGTGCTCTACCAGTTGAGCTACCGGGACGATTATACACTCAAACACTTCTGGGTTCGAGTCCCAGTCAGGCCGCATTTTTACCCTTTGGTTTCTGGCATTTTTTCCATCTACCACAGCACCGTTGCCCTCGTCCTTTTTCTATTATATGTTTTTATCCCTTTCTTTCCTTACTTCTGAATTTATTTGAATGTTTGCGCCTAAGCCGTCGTCGTGTGAGTGAATGAAGTAGCATATATTAGTATTGCTACCATATTGAAGACATTATACAAAATTTAACTTCTGGTTTGAACCGGAAGTGGCATAAATGTACGCAAATAATAATAATATTATTAATTTATTACTCCTACATTTTTTTTACATCTTAATACAACAAAAAACAAGAGAAGGAGCTTTAGGTGGTCTCCAAGGTCATAGGACCAGAATTCAGCCACCATCAAATAACATAATGTATGCCAATAAGCATAACAATGCAGTAAATGATAAATGAGTGTTTTAGATAAATAACATAACATAAACTATTTCTAGCGAGAAAAGCCTATCTTTAGCAAGTCTTAGCATTACAGTTGAGGTTTAATTTTTTTGAATTCTAACGGACAGTAAATTAAATAACTTTGCCCCCATGTACAGAAAACAGCGTTTATATAAAGTTAACTTAGGTCTGTTTGCTACTTTAAATGACTCAGTCCTTAAATTATACTTATATTTGTCACATCCACTCGGTATATTTCCACTTCTGGCAAAAAACAATTTAAGCACATTGAATAAATACAAATGCCTTAGTGGCAACAAATTTAGGGCCACAGACAACGGAAATGAGTGCTCATAGTAATTTTTAGACAATATTTCCCTAATTGCTGCACATTAGAGGACAACGGACACAGTAGCAAGGAAATCAGGAAGCGATTCGCACTAGCAAAGGAGGCGTTCATGGACAGGAAGGAGCTTCTGAGAGGATCGTTATGTAAGAGTTTAAAGGAAAGGTTAATAAGGAGTTTGATTTGGAGTGTTGCGCTCTACGGTGCGGAAACGTGGACACTGAGGAAAGAAGACGAGAGAAGATTGGAGGCATTCGAGATGTGGGTATGGAGAAGAATGGAAAAGGTGAAATGGTATGGAGAGAGGCAGCTTTTAGGTGAGGTACGGAGGAGACAGAAGGTATGGATGGAGTTAGTGCTGGGATGCGGTGAGGGGATGTTGAAAATGGTGTTTGAGGGTAGAATGTTAGGGAAACGAGGGAGGGGAGGGAAAAGAATAGGATTTTTAGATAGATTGAAAGAGAGAAGGCCTTACAGTGAATTAAAGAAGGCAGTGCTGGAAGGAAAGGGAGGCTTCCAGATCACTTCTTGCACACTCCATGGAAACCTACCTTAATCGGTAGAATACCGTAATAATAAAATAATAAATTGCCCTAATTATTTTTTTTTGCAAAACGGATTCATTGTCATCCACTACGTCTCTCTAGTGCTGAATTTCATGAAATTCCCAGCTGTAGCGCAAGACTTCTCCTCTTCGTCAATCGTTATACATCCTAGCCTCGTTCGAAGCGACCCCCACACGCAACTTCGCCTCACGCAGCCAGCGCCATCTCTGAGTGAGTTTCCGTGTCTCATCCTCACTCCGTCCACACCGCTCCAGGAGCAAACATCTCTCCTTCAACTCCCTCTCAGCCAACACGGAACACCGCCTCTTCATTACCGCCTTCATCGTCGGTAACTGAAACCTTTTTAATCCCGGGAACCCTTCAAGCCTTGCGACACACAACCTCCTAGCGGTTTCCACGGAAATTTCCTCTTCTAGCCAACAGAACTTACTCCTAGATCTAGATACAACACTCCATCTCTAATGCGATAAACGTGTTCTTCAATCATACGTCGATCGCTAATTCATTTCCGGTGCAAGGTGCGACTATAAATACAGTATAACCTTATCCACAACTCACGATTCACAATGAAAATATAAGATAGATCTTGTTAATAAAACGTACGCATTTAACTCCACAGTAATAAATTCTAATAGGCAATGATTTGGAATGAATACGCCTTAGCATATCTCTCTCCCTTAAATAGGGAGACTGTAAAGAAAATAGGAGGTAGTACCCAAACAGTAGGATGGGTAGGTCAAACAAATATAGCAATATAATTGGGGAACATTTTTAGGAGGATATTTAAAGGAGAAATTGTGAGATTCACTCAAAAACGGAATCCTACCCCTACAAAGATAGAGAAATTGCAAATGGATTAAGTTCGCTGATTTTAGCATCAGCTTTCAAAATTCGGACTGAAATAAAATGTGCAGCACTCAATAATCCGATCTTAAATTTTTAGTTAAAGGTTAGCAGCAATCTCATTAACCACACTGGTTCAATTGATTATCCCGCCAAGAGTGCACTGCGGAGAGACAGCCAGAAAACTCGACGAATTGCTTTGGAATTGAGATGTCCTTTTTACCTATAAAAGAGAAATTTTCATCAAAACAATATAGCTAGGGTGTGAAACATTACCCCCATTCCCATTTAAAACAAAAGAGGAGACATGATGGCTTCAGGAAGTGTTCTGATCCATGACAACGAAGGTCATCTCAGCGCTGATGCAGCCCAACTGCTCCTTGAGCAATTTTAATGGGGTATTTACGATCACCCGCCATGGAATGTCGAAAAAGTACCGTGTGACTTACAGCTTAACACTGAAGTGAAGAAGTGGCTAGGAGGGAAGGATTTTCAAACTGGCTTCCAGCTTCAGAACTAAGGCAATATTCATTGGAAGTCACTGGCGGTAACATCTTCTGAAAAGGGTATAGTAAAACTTGTCCATAGCCACGACCAATTCCTCAATCGCCGAGAAAGGACATTACAATTGTGCTCAACATTTAGCAATGAAATGATTTTTAATCATTCACTGCGTTTTTTGTTCATGACCCACCGGAGGTTGAAAAAAAAGTCCCTCGTACATGCACTATAGCCACCAACCAATCAGAAATAGGTGAGGGAAAAACATCAGCAGGTCAACAGTACATATGTATATCGGGCAGAGGACGGCGACAATAAACTCGCTCTGAGGACATCTCCAGAATAGTGGGAAAAACTTCCAGTGAATAAAGGTCAACCGACGTGACGATAAGGACACAGAAGATGGACGCTGATACTAAGCATCGCGAAAAATTACAACACTTCAGTGTTTCAAGGCGCCATTATTAGATACATATGCAGTGATAATGGGCATAAGTTATGATAACATCGCAAGGTTGGTAACGCGTGAGCAATCATTGTTAGTATATTTAGCATTTTCATCTGGAAAAACACTGAAAACAGTATAAAAATATCAGAATATATCTATAAATCAGGGTTTTCTTGATACTTCCGGAATATTTATAGAAACTAGAATTAGTAACAAGCGTGTAATCCATCACCAAAAAGTACATATTGCATGTTTATTAAGAAAAATGAAGAAGAATCAGAAACAGACTGAAAAATGCTGAAGATGGCCCGCTTGACTTATCAGATATATATCAAAATGATAGCATAAGTAACAAGTGAGCATACCGTCACCAAGCAAAGGACATAAAGCATTTTTATCAGAGAAAACACAGAAAAATATGAAACTTTATTTTTAAGGTTTCTTGTTATTAAAATTTAACTACACAATTACTTTTTTTACATTAAGGGACCCGGGTTTTGATGGATAATCGCATTCATTGTTGGGCGGAAATGACGATGATAATAACTCATCACAACCAGGGTTGCTTTGCGTAAACGAAATTATTACTTAAAGCAAAAGTTTACTAACCAATAAACGTTATGATGTAGGGCAGGCAAAAACCCTGCACTTAAAAATGAGTAAAAAAATAAGTCCAATATCAAGAGGGGCTTGAATGATCTGTAATACAGTTAAACCTCGGTTAGCGAACGCCTCTGATAACGAACAATTCGTATAACGACCAAAAATTTCGCTAAAAATTTGCCTCGGATTGCGAACAAAATTTCGGTTAGCGAACAGATGTGTAGCGGCCATGTTTGTGCTCGTTGCTGTGCGACCCCAAATAGATGCAAAGTGATACAATGTCTACAAAAGTAAGTCTACAAGTAATAAAATGTAATACAATAACAATATAGCCTGTAACTTTCATATGATAGCGAGTCAATAGGAGCTAGGAAGCTATGATTCCTATTTTCTAATTTTCTAATCGGGAAAATTGTTTCGGATAGCGAACATTTCGGATAACGACCAGCTTTCTGGAACGGATTGTGATCGTTATCCGAGGTTCTACTGTATTTCAATAAGATAGCACAAGTATTAAAAGAGCAATCCCTCACCAAAAAGAAATTGATGGAGCTGTAGGCATGCGACAGCAGCAAGAAGTGTTTCGAGGGTGTCTCCATACCCGTGTGGAGTTCTACTAGATTCGCTTCGCTTGGCCTTGCGTAGCGGAGGCCGCGCTGCCGACGACGGGTCGCCGACATGCTGAGACCCATGTCCGCCACACCACGTCACCCCACGGCCTTGTCTCTCCGCATCCAACCCCAAAAACCTCTTCACGGAATCCAACACAGCCACTGCCTCCCCAACACTTCCCACTGCAGGACGCAGTTCCCGCTAACCTTCCTTCCCAGTAACGTAACATCAGATAGGCCTGGGGAAATGGAGAAACCGGACGACTTAATTCGACTGCGAGGTACGCTGAAATCTCACCGAATCTTTCATTCACTCACCACGCAGACTGACGAGATCTAAAGCCTCTTTCCCCATCACTAAAGGGAGACTCTTTCGCCCCTTTTTACGGTAATTTCTTTCAAACCTTTGTATCAAAATAAAAAATTACCTAATTAGGAGAACTTTTAAACTGTCGAATGAATCGTTCATTGTTCAACAAAAAGCTAGTTGCAAGTTGCCGACAATAATACTAATAGTAATATTAACTTCATTGCTCCATAAACAATTTAAGATATCACATATAAAAACCAATTCTGTAGCATTAGATGGCCCAAAAGGCAATCCCCTGCTGGAGGTATTACCTTCAAAAATACTATCGTAATACTGCGCATTTTGTAGCATAACAAAAATTGTCTTCCAGTTAAACCAGTAATTCCCGTTAACCTAACTTCCCAGTAGCGCAAAATCAGATAGGCCTGGGGAAATGGAGAAATCGGCCGACTTCATTCTACGGCAAGGAGCTCTGAAATCTCACCGAAAACCCATTCATTCACCACGCAGACTGACACGGTCTGAATCCTCCTGCGCCACCACAAGATGAGAGATTCTCTCACTCCCCTTTCCTATCATTAAATTCAAAACGGTCCTTCCGAATTAAAAAGTTCTTTGAATTGGATAATTTTTCCAAACATAGGGGATACGTAGAGGAGATCGTATTCCACCCCAAAGAAGTCTTATTTCTGAGGCTAACTTGGTCGCAATTTAAATGGTTTTCAAATATTTTGATGAGTGCAATGCGATCCACTTTTTCACAAATTTTGCAGCATTATGTTTGCTATTGTGAGGAATAGCGTAGAAAAGTTACGACAGTAAAATATTACGCCATAATGCACAAACATGTCGGTAAACACCCCTAATTTGACTTTGTTTACACGTGAAACTTGGATCACTTTGTCCGTCAGCGACGCGAGTGGCAGCTTTGTAAAGTCATTTCAATGCGCGGTGTGTGACGATACATTAAGAGGACGACTTGAGGATCTTCTTTTGTAATATTAGGGCATTTTTCAGTTCTCTTGCCTGATTCCCCGAGTTTTTTTAGATTAGAAATTCCCTGGTTACTCCAGATGTCCCTGATGTACAGATGTCTCTCACTTTTTCCGGCGATCTTGGTCAGATAATCAATCGGCATATCGCGTTTCAGTTTATCTCTACCCTTGTAGAGTGAATGTGGGAACGACAGCTCTCCTATCTGAGTGGCTCTTCCCAGCCACGTACGCAAGAATTCAATTCAAAGATGATATTGATCAGAAAATTGAAACGTATAAGGACTTAATATAAGGTCTCCATTAATTATAATCATCATGAATTGCATAATTTTTTTCTAATCTCAGTGAACCAGTCATTTGCTAATTTTCGAAGGAGAAAGCATTTTTTTGTTTATAGGTAAAGTCGGTGATAAAAATCAAGCACAAATTATGCATATATCTTTATTAATACTGTATATTTACTGTAATAAAGTCTTTATTAACACTGTCACCTACGAAAGCATGCAAGTAAAACATTGACAAAGAACTACATTGTGATATGCAGTAGAAAAAGTAATCAATACCTCTGTTTCAAGAACAACTTCTTTCTACAGCGGTCAAACCATCCTTGTCAATTCTTTTCCTGTAAAGTAGTTATAGATATCCTTGATTCACATTTTTTTTATTTATAAGCAACGTCTTCTTCGAGTAACCTAGCGATATTATGGTTTTGAAACCGAAGAGAAAACATAATTTTACAAGAGTCACCCGCAATGCCTGAGTTGTGCGAAAATTCCACAGAGAAGAAATATTCGCCTTGACCGGGATTCGAACCCGGAACCCCCGATGCCGGTTGAGTGCTTTAGATCGCTAATATACCGAGACATCTTTTCCTGTGGATATTTGGGGACACTGCTGGACAAGGTGGTATGGACTGCTGAGTATGATATATGATGATCATAAATATCCACAGGGAGAAGTTTAACTAAATCCATTGAATGACGACTCTCAGATGGTGCGGGAGGACCCAGTCTTATCGCAAACGCCCGTGAAATGGACTTCGCTGAAGCCCCACCTACCCCGTGGCCTTGGATTGCCAGCAAGCTGGAAGAGACAGCCGCTTCAGCGAAGCCGGGCCGCGAAGAGAGGGGAAAACATAGTACAAAATATATGCATAGAAATAAATGCTAAAAACTTCCCCATTGTTGTCATTGCTTATCACATCATTCTCATTTTCTTTGTTTATTGTTTACAGTACTACCTATTAAAATCAAAACTCATTTCATTCATTCCATTCACTCCAAAAAAGGGGGTATTGCTGAGAATTTTTAAGAAAAAGAAATGTACTTGAGAATTACTTAACAAAACCAGTAATAAAATTATTTGAATCTAAATGGCTATATCATGCGGGCGGAAATCGGAGGATCTGGGTCCGAATCCCGGTCAAGGCAAATGATTATTTCTCCGCGGAATTTTTGCGCAATTTGTGCATTGCGGGTGACTCCCGCAAATTTATCACGGTGGCCTGTCTCGATAAACATAAAGGCATTATTTTATTTATCTTAACTGCCATGCAAAAAGCGCGTTTTAGGCATTTACCGCGGAGGAAATTGACGAACAAACAAATCACAGGCACCCATTCCCTGAGGATGGGCAACCCACCCAAGTTAGACTCAATTCCGCGACCTCCGGTGTGGAAAGCGAAGACTTTACCTTCATTACTACTTTACCACCGCCACGCCGCCACCTAGAACGTGATATGTGGAGGATATATCGATAGAACTTGGTGGGGTAAACGATCGATGTATGTATCGCGTATCAGTTTAAAAGTGGGATTCCCTTAACACCACGCCCGTGACGTGACTGCTGGAATAAAAGTCCTTCTCTCTCTGAACGCGGCTCTTCGCTGACTCGTGCGCAGGAATTCATTAGGAGATTTGAGAGGCGTTAGGAGCACCAGGAAAAAAGGAAGGCCGGAGGCATTGTGTTTTACGAGGTCGGCGAGCCAGAGGAATTTCAGAGAGGCAGAGAGTGGAGGCAAAAGATCCTTGATTGAAAATGGCTCTCGCGCAAAAAATGAAGCAATTAACTCACGCCTTCCCTCTCATCCAATGACTCAAAGACTACACCGACTCCCCAATTTATACATATTATGTATATTTTTTTAAACTTCCACAGCAATTTTCTCGAGGTCGTTTGCAGAAAAAAAATCCCACTCCACCATTATTTCCCTTTCACTTGCTTGGATTTAAAAACACCACCGCCCCAAATAGCCAGTGTCAACAATACAAAGAGGTGTTCATACACAAGACAAAAATGAGTCCACAATTTCGTCTCAGAAAAACATTGAGCCAACAGCAAAGCCAATAAGTGATTCCATTCTTTCCATTTCGCTTGCAAACATTACTGCTACAAATTGCCAGTGTCAACCCTACAAAAAGTGTCCATACAAGAAAAAAATGAGTCAACATTAAAAAAAAATGTCCACACAAGACAAAAAAGAGTCAATAACACAAAAAAGTGTTCATACAAGGCAGAAATGAGTCAACAATACAAAATTGTTCCCATGCAAAACAAACATGAGTCCACGTTTTCATCGCAAAAGACAAAAAGCTAAGTTTAATGAGCGTCAGCTCTATGTTACACCTAAATACCTAAGCATATAAATAAAGATAGCTTGCATATTACTTATAGTATGCAAAATAATGAAATTACACATTTATAGCGATGTGGGCCGATTAAATAATGGATGAGCATGTTGTTTATCCATAACTAGATCCACCCTTTTCCTCTCCCTACGCCATCTGCCTCTTGTTCCCAGGATCTCCCTAACTAAGCGATCACCTTTATAATCCCCTCTCCTCCCTTCTAAACTCACTCGCTGCCCCCATAAATTTTTCTTGATTGTCATACAACAATTTCAGAGTACAAGCTGTGTCCCATCTGTCAACTAATTGGCTGCAGAAAAGTTTCTCGGGTTTTCCACCGGTTGATGTCGCCCATGTCTCCCGACATTTCGATCCGCGACTTGCTGATCATCGTCAGGGCATCTTCCGAATGCCGTTCTTCCAAATGTTTCCAGTACAGATACACCTCATCCGAGGTCAGGTGTAACCTGATTGGTTCACGCGTGTTGCGGTTTTCCTACCATTTTTGTTATACATAAAGGACTTCATTATTGGTCTCCAAGCATTGCTGAATTGGAAGCCAGTGTCCCTGTTGAAAGGGAAGCCAGTGCCCCTGGAAAAAATTTCGAAGAAGTGCATTCGGAAGATCCCCTGTGGATGATCAGCAGGTCGCGGATCGTAACGTCGGGAGACATGGACGACATCAACCGGTGGAAAACCCGAGAAAGTTTCCTGCATCTGATACGCTGGGAAAACCGAAGATGATGCATAACTAATTGGCTGTTTTCCTCTCCTCTCTAGTTTATTCTGTGTTAGCTTCTTTATTGTTATTTTTACACCTCAGATCATGTTAGTTAACATTTTCACTTGAAATTGGGGTCACATATGTATGTAAAAAATGCGTTGAATAAATAAATGACCACGGCAAATCCCCTAAACAGGTAGGATTGCATTGAATTTAGTATAAATCTAAACTTTCCTTCCCTCCTAGTAAGGTAGTTTCCTTCATCAAAGAAATGAAAATGCATTGATTGCGATTCCTTACCCACCATTAGTGTATTCATAATATACAAATTAATTGGTTTTAGAAATGCTAGTTTAGACGAATGGCAATGGTCAATTTTATCCTCATTTAAAAAAGGCCAGAATGGCGCCCATGCGATTCTGCTCCACGTGACGTCACAGGTACTTAGTTTCTGTACGAGTAGATAGGAGTTTTACATTGTCTGAGATTACTAATGCATGCATGAGGCACAGAGCTCAGGGAAACATCTCTTAATAATCACACATTAAAAATACCTAAGTTCGGAAAGTTTCCTTCGTTTGATTGGGGAATAATAATCCTTATTTAAGCCAAGCGCTACCTGCTAGCAGGGTACTCAGCTACCTGCCAGCAGCCTGCGTCGTATCAGCGCTCAAGCCTCGCCCCAAGGGCACCTCACTCGCCGACAGCTGGAACCACAAATACGTCACACGGACTGTGAGCACAAGGTACGGTATATATGAATACCGTTTACCGGAAAGAGACAGAGAGAGAGAGCAATACCTATTTTCACAACTTAACCTCGTTTCCAAATTCGTAGTAAAAGCTATCTCTATTTTTCTTTTCCCCGCAGTCCCGTGGGATTCCGTTACCTTCAGTCATGATGTGCCATTAAATAATTGTTCTACTTTCGGTTCTAATCTTAGAGGGGTGGACGCCTAACGGAAACCCTCTCCTTCCAGCTTGGGCCGATGTAGAATAAAGGGAAGTGCACGGAAGGACAAGGGAGTTGATCCTCATGAAGTTTCGGTGTTAGTTATTGCTGGTTAGTTTCGCCATCCTGAGAAGAAACCCACGGTAAGCCGTAACCCACAAGAAGCCCCACTTTAAGACAGTCGACTCTCTCTCTGCTTCAAGAATATTTGCACTCCCCGCCTTATTCCACTACTTGGGTGTATAAACCGTCGGTGTGAAATAAAACTTATTTTAAAACTTGATTGAGATATTCTTAAACTTTGGTCAGCTGACAACCTGGCAAGATCCCTTAACTGTGCAGCGTCATGAAGTGATCCGTCAATTCATGTCGCGTGCGCACGACATAGCCGTCACTTTTCTATTGATCGCGAAAAAGAGATATCGTCATTCAAAAATTTAAGAGCGTGAAATGCGCACTCCAGGAGTAGTAATCTTTCAATTTAGGCAATAAAAAATAATAGGAAACCACCCTATTCTTACAATCAAACCCACTTCTTCTCAAAGAAACTGAGGTTAAACGTTCTAAAATTTGTCCACATTCCTGTCTCAGGAAGACAGAAAGATAACTTCAGGCCATCAGCTATATGTACGAGCTATAGAGCTACTGAAGTTGATAGTGGGTGAATTAACTTTGTGAAAGTTATGCAAGCTAAAATTAAATAAAGGTATTATGTACTTTCCTCACCTGTTTTAATATTCTGCAACCGGTTTTGACGTATTCTGCGTAATGCGTTCTAATTCCGAATTCTAATGAACCTGGAACCACTGGGTGTGACATTGTAGCCAATACACTAACCAGAATTCTTGGTGTTGATGTGGTAGACATTTATTGTTGGGTACTCCTTGCAGTCGTTGGTCGATAGCGACCGTGTAAAATGTAAATTAATATATCTGAAATTATTTTGAATTTTTCGGATGGCACAGACACTGAAGAAACAAAAAAACTCTCACTCGGCATATTTTTAACTTTGTCAAGAATCTCGAAGGCCATTCGAATGGACAGTCCACGCTCCAATTTTAGGCGCAGCGTTAAAGCTAATTAAAGAACTCCTCCCTTTCCCTTGCTTTCTCAAACAAACACATAAACTAAAAATAGTCGGTGTCAAGGACATAAAAATTTGTTCATATTCACTCCAGAGGCAAACAAAAAGGTAGCGCAAAGGAAACAGGGAAAACGAGTAAATATTAATATCCCTCCCATTCTCCTTCTTTTATAAAAAAAACACCTTAGCTCAAAATAACCGGATTCAAGACAACAAGTAAATGTACATATTCATTAGGAAAACAAAAAGGTACTTTAGCACACAGAGATACATGCGGAAACTATGTCATTACATTTTATGCATGCTCTAAACTGAGTGGGAATCTAACCATCAAAATAAAAAGTTCAGAATTATTATCCGTCTGATTACATGGATGTAGTTAGATCCGCCAGAAAGAAAACTATTATTCGGTTAGAATCTTTTCAGTCACTGGAATGAGCTATTTTGCATTATTTAAAATATATTTCGGGACAGTAATAAAGGAAAATAGCAAGGGTGGACGTCAAACCGTATACTTTGTCCAAATCCATGATGGTAGTTCGATCTGCGAATAGATAGAAATTACTAAATTGCATTCCTCAAAACTTAGCTACTTTTGAAGTAATAACATGAACGTCTTCAGATAGACATGGTATAAATGGAGAACAATTTCGACAAAAACGTTCCATCTCATTGCGTATGGTTCCTTAAAGCGTTTTCAAATATATATCTGGAATAAAATTTCGTTAAAAAACATTACACCACAAAAATACGGTTTGGAAATGTGCTTTCAAATATTTATGGGAGTGGGAGCATATCTTTATGATGGCCTGATGAAGACAATCGTCGAGGGACAAGTGGATACCAATAACGGAAAAGGAAGGCCTCGAACAAAATAAATGGAGCAGGTAAAGAAAGATGAGAAAGAGAAGAAATACGTAGGTGTGAAAAGATTAGCTGATAGGAGAAGTGAGTGGATAGCTGCGTCAAACCAATCCTAGGATTGTTGACCAGTGACGATGATGATGACGGGAATATATCATTCCTCCCCAATATATTTAAGTGTTTTTTGCGAGAGAATGTAGTGAGATAAGTCGAAAGATCTAATTATTTTAAGCGATAAGTAAGAACAAAGCCTTTTGTGTGAGAGGGATATATGTAAGGCGCCACCTGGCTCCAATGGAATTGGCGTCGGAGAGATTCAAGAGGGCATTTTGGGCGTGGTAGAAATGTTGTCTGGAGTTTGCAGCCGAAAATGCAACATAAGAACACAATAAGGAAATAACTAGTCCAAAGTCTACTGTAATAAAATATATGCACCAATGCTGGCTATCTTTAAATGCTGCTAAATTTAATAGCGCCGTGGTCCACAGAAGCACTATATCTTGAAAAGCAAGTAATATCATAGAAACTAATTCATATTTTCCTAGGCAAGAAGCAAGCTTTCGCATCAATCTTGATGTCTTTAAAAAGGCATAGTGGTTCCTCTTGCGTCGGGTATATCAGCCTTTTAGCATTGTTGAAACGGTACTTGACGGTCTAGAAGATTGCTAGCTTGGGCATCAAACCATCGGCTATGTTTGAATCCATGATGAGATTTCAATCCGAGAATTAAAATATACTAATTAACCCTTTGAGAGCCAACCGGTTTTCCAGGCACTCTTCTAAAAGTGCCGAGGCATTTTTGCTCATTTTGCAGTAGGTTAGGGAAAAAAAATTAGGTCTCAAAAAAAAGTAAAGTAATATGTTCAAAATCTTTAGGAAATCTTTATTATATGTGGTTTCACCTTTTTACTACATTATTTGACGAATTTTTTGGTAGTATGAGTTAATTTTTATAATTTGAAGAAAATGGTTAATGTTAAAACAAAATTAATATTGACAATTGTATGATTAGTTAATTATCAGCATCTAAGAGTGACGTTGCATGAGGAGCGCGATAGCGCTTCCCGGCACTCTAAGGGTTAATTGGCATTTCTCGAAACTCAGCTATCGTTAGACGTTATCATACAGGTAGCCGAAAATGCAACATAAGAACACAATAGAAGAAATATGTAGATGTGAAAAGAGTAGGAGAATTGAGTGGAGAGCTGCGTCAAACCAATCCTAGGATTGTTGACCAGTGAGGATGATGATGACGGGAATATATCATCCTCCCCAATATAATTAAGTGTTTTTGCGAGAGAATGTAGTGAGATGAGTCGAAAGATCCAATTACTTTAAGCGATAAGAGGGAACAATGACTTTTGTGTGAGAGGGATATATGTAAGGCGCTACCTGGCTCGATCCAATTATTTGGCGAATTTGGTGACCCAATTACTGGCGAAATTTTTGAAAAAAATCTCAATATATATCGCTTATTAATAACTTTGAAACTATTGATTACATTTCTCCCGAGTATAATAAAGTGTTTTGCGTGACAGAAGAAAATCGAAGGAGCCAATTATTTTAGCGATAAGTAAGAGCAAACTGTTTTGTCTCGGAGGGATACATATATATATACCAGGCGCCACCTGGCCTCTATGGAATTGGCGCCGGAGAGTGTCAAGTGGCCATTTTGGCCGGGGAAGAAGAAGGTTCCGCCCGAGATTTGTGAGCGGACCCCGTGGTGTAGCGCGATTTATGGCGCAATTAAAAGCACGGCGTGTTCCTTTCAACGCTTACATTGGCTGCGCCGCAGATGAAGAAAGGCAAGTCTCCGTGCTCGGAGAAAGATATCTCCCCTCGCGACTTAAATTGCTCAGTTTTCGGAACTCTTGAGTCGGGTCACTCCATAAAAGGGAGCCCGCTCGCACTTAAGTGATAAAGTCTTGCCCACTGAGTAACGTCTTCCTCGGCTGCGGATGCGATAAGAGCGTCGGCGAAGGAAATTGAAGCACGCATCAGATTAAAGGACTGAGAGTACTATCTCGCGGACCGCTAAAAGGGAAATTCATGAAGGTTTCGCTGATTCGGTGCTTTATGAAAAGGATCAAAATGATTTCAAAGAGTTGAGTTGCTCATCGAGGAATTTATCAAATTATTCTGGGCTCTAATAAAGATACTCCGGAGTAAAACAATTACTTCTCAGTAATCGCGAAAATGCATTCGAAAATTAAAATGGGTTAAAATGAAACAGTTAATGACCACAAAAGGTCTCATTCAATATTTTAAATTAATTATAAATTTTCCTCTCACGTACACTTTATGATTATAAATGAACACACCATTTAACGTTATTTAATTCACTTTACAAGATCTCAGGAAGGAGACTGAATTGCTAATACTTATTTTCAAATTATACACTAATCCTATAATCTGAATGTTTTCAGATTCATGTATTTTATGTTTTACTTTTAAACATCACAAAGTAGCTTCACTCATGCATTTTTCAGTTATTTTAAAAAAGTTCAACGACTTAACACAACAATGTAAGTATTGGAGTTAAGATCTGGTGACTTGAATCGCTCATTTTTCAACCTCATTAATGCTTGTCATTCCATAAAAGGGAACTGGCTATTAAATGATCAAAGCTCTAAAAATAAATTAAAGGATATTTGCTAAAAAATACATTCGTAAGGATGTTGCTGATTAAAAGCTGAAGGAAGAGAAAAACAAAAATGATTGAGAAGTGGACAGTGCAAATGGTGGAATTTCATCAAGTCGGTCAGAAATTGATTAATCTGAAAATATTCACAAGAGCAAGGCATAATATTTCTCCGTAACCACGTTAGATCCAAGTATTCTGAAGGCCAAAAATGGAGATAAATATTAAACAACGCAATAGTTTTTTAATCAAAATTTGTAGCAATTCGTGGTGCTTGATCTTCTCCTAGGTTATGTCGATAGATTAGTCATCAGACCACTCATCAGTACTTCCCCAGTTCAACAGGATTTCAAATCAGAAACTTGATCACTAATCATTTTGGTTGAGTTTTTAAGTCCCGATAATGAAACATATCGCTTTTGAAGTAAACAAATACATATTGCGCTAGTTAAATCATATAGTTATGCTCATATATACGCATCTAAATTCATGTTTACTTTCTTCTCAGAAGGGGTAACGCACTAAGACAGCAATTAACAAGATCGAGATATCTTATGACAAATCAAATTGCTCAATTTCGGAAAGCCAATTTTCGGGCCATAAATGCGTACCCGCTTCTAGTAGAGTGATAACTTGTTGCACGCTAAGAAACGTCTTCGCTTGAAATCATGACGGGGGCGTTAAGACCTTCAGTGGAGAAAATTGAAATTGAAGCACGCATCAGATAATGGGTAAAATAGTTTCTCAAGAACCGATAAAAGAGAAAAATATGTGACTTTCGCTGATTCGGCTGTAAAAGGATCAATATAATATCAGAGAGTTTAGTCCTAGCCGTGAATATTTCACGGCTTTCACGTCTGTTCATATGAGTTGGTGCAAAACCTGTGAAAAATTAACTTTTTTCTGTTCGCCACCAAAAAATCTAAATACAATTCAATATGGGCTTGTAAAGTCATGAAAGTTTATCTGGACATCTGTGAAGTGGGAACATTTGACACAACATTACACATTATTTCTCGTATTGTTTAATAAAGTTTTATACAATATTTAACCCAAGAATTCTGGATATTGAATAGAGATCATTAAATATTGCTTGTAAATGTCCATATCTTACACTGTGAACGATTCTACATGTCCTCTAAGCTCATTACTATGAATAAAAACCTGATTCACTATTTAATTAATTTTATAAATTTCAACATGAGAGATGAGGAAAAAATAAAAACTTGTTCTTTCACTGCTGATCATTCTTCAAAACATAAAAATCTTGAAAAATTCCGAAGTGTATTCGTCATCTAAGTGATACTCTACTCATTTTTTTTACAATTGAATAACGTAGCTAAATATGTTGCTACACTGAATTCGGACTGGTGACGTATATGCGCAACAATTAATATGTTCTAGAGTAACCTATTGGCGACCCAAATAACTTACTCTAAGTACAAACTCGCTTAAAACACGCTCATGTAAAATAAATGCTCAAGCATCATCTTGCCTCGAAAAACGTCGCTTTATGATTTTTCCACTATTGTCCAGTATTTTTCCGTTTCATCTAAGTGTACGGTGGAGCGTTTTCCTCATATTTTCCATAGCCTCTTGACGCTCGGCTACTTGAAGTGCTGATATTCACGCACTGTCTCCCACGGATACGGATTCGAGTGACGACTTTCACATTTAAATGCGTGGAGGATGACAGCAGGAATCCTTTTTGTAATACTCATACTCCAAAAACCCTCAGTTGTTTGAATCGCTGATATTCACGCATTACCTCAGATGGATACGGTTGCGTTGATCTTTTCGTGTGGCTTCCATCCCTATGTTCTGAAAGCCAGCTTTCCCTGCGATGAGATGAGGATCTCGGAATAACACGCGTTTAATACATCTCCCCTCAAACCATTCCGGTGTGATGCGTAGGAAACGAAGGGTGTACCAGGGCGTAAAGTTGACGTGACATCTCCTCTCGAAGGCTACGGAGAAATGGGAGGAGTTGTATTTGGATAGCGGCGAAGAGGAAGAAAGGTATTGTGTAGGCATATAATCCGATGAAATCATCCGGTAAAAACTGTTTCATCGTAGTTTTGCAATTTTTTATCTATTAATGAATTCTTTTATTGAATAGGAATGGAAGTAAACTAACGTTCCAACGCAAATAAAAATTTCCAATTCCCAAGATTTCAGTGACTTTTATGCTTATAAAAAAACACCTGATCCAATATTATTCCCAGAATTTCAGAAAGTTTTCAGAAAGGATTTCAAAAAGTTTCAGTAGAAAATTTCCGGTTTTGACAATATTTCATGAAGGAGTTAAAAATTCTAAAATCTTTTGAATCATTGAGCTGCAGGTAAGCCTATACAATAAATGAGATGACTGGATAACATGACTAATGCAAGCATTTTTAAGATGTAGTTTTCTCGATTTTATTCTTAAAAATATCCATAATTTTTACCATGCAAGTTCCCAGAAGTAACATAAGTTGCATTCTAACCGATAGAAAAATACAATAAATTAACATGTTAACTTTATTGTTTATATTTTTCGAAAAAAATTATTAAGGCACGAATTGGTTACTATATTTTTCATTCATTATTCCTCCTTCCATTGTTGCGTGCTATGTAAAACCAAGGAGGAGTTTATCAGAGCGAAAATATGGCATGGCAGACATCCTTGAAGGCTACAGAGAAATTGGATTAGCTGTAGGTATGTGTATTGCTTCGAGAAGAAAGAATGATGTTGTTTACATACAGTCTCCGACTGTACTACCCGTTAACAACTGTGAAATTATAGTTTTGCAATATATATGTATGTGTTAATGCATTCGTCATTGAAAATGTAAGGAGATTAATAGGCATTTGAGGTCTCTATTTCCAAGATTTCAGCATAGTTTATGCGTATACAGAAACACTTCATCCAAAATTATTCAACGAATTTTCCAAAATTTCACGGAGGTGATAAAATTTATAACTGTGTGGAACTATTGAACTACAGGGACACCGATTCAATAAGTGATATAAATGGATTATGTTACTAATATGGAATTAAAAAAAATTTTTTTTTCATTATTCTCAGTAATTATTTCCCTCGGAATGACTGCCCGCGATATTCCTGCTGAAGAAGTCACTAAACAACGGGAAGCTATCCTTTGAAACTCTATTTTTTGTCATAGTGACATTTCATAAAGCCTGCCATCAAACCACTACGGAAATACATATCCATGATTCAGTCAACTTGACATTGGAAAAATTTAAGCGATAAACACGCGCAAAGCTTCTCAGAGCATGAGAATGAAAAATGGAAGTAACACCGGGTAATATCATCATCAAATTTGTGGCGAAAAAAAAGAATAGAAAATGAAATTTATTATTTTGGGACAGTGTGTCCCAAAAAATACGCATGAGGAGTTGGACTTCTGAGCCTCTGAGCGGGAAGAATCAGAATGGGAACAGACTGTCTCCTCTGTTGAATGATTGAAGATTTTTAGTAATTTCAGCATTGATGCAAACGAAGTAAATAATTAGTTAAGTCACCTTGTCATCTATTCAGATAAATAAGAACTTAAGGATAAATAACTTAACATAGGACTTAATATAAAAGCAGTTTCCAGTATTTATGTAGCATCTTGAGTAGCACATAACCCCACATATCATGATTGATATATTCATACAGTTATTTTTTTTACTATGCTACATTGGTACATATTCAAATGGTATTTTTATGCTGTCACATTTTGTAATGTCACGCACTTTAACTGCTTGCTAAAAAGTTTTCATCGAATCTTCTATTTCATAATATTTCATCATATATCCTGAGGAAGGACAATAATTGTTCAAAACGTTGGCAAACGGAAGTGTTTGACAAAAGACCTACACCTCAAGAATAGAAATATATTTATAAAAGAGGGCAAGAGGACTTAACAAGCTATCAATTTCCTTTGCGGTGGATGCTGGAAGAAATATTAATTATTTGCGAGAGCGGTTTTTTTTCAGCCTCCGATCGCTCAGCAAAATCACCATACAAGCGGCAGGTGGGTACTGGGTGGATAGGGAAACTGCGCATCCTCTGCACCACATGTTCAAGTAAATTCCGACCGTAAATTGTTAGTCAAAGGTTAATGGCAATCTCATCAACACACTGCATCGAAAGATTCTCCCGCCAAGTAAGCATTGCGGAGGGAAGCATTTTAAAACGGGCGACGAGATTCAGGACAAAGACATAATTCATTGGATGGCATGGTATTTGGAGGAGGCGACCGAAAGCTGAGGTCATTTGCGCCATGAGGGAAGGGGTAGGTAAGGAAGGGTGGAGAGAAACCTGGCGTCGGAACTAGCCTGCTCTTAACGAAAGGCGCCCAGGGGACCACGGCTTAACGTCCCATCCGACGGACGGAGTGCTGCGCTTGAAATGTCCTCCACACAACATTCAAGCAGGCCTACAGTATATAAGCGAGGCAGAAACCAACAGCCGACACCTTCGACCTGAAGATGCTGGCAGAACAGCCAGCGAAACTGTTGTCAATCAACCAACAACCTGACGCGGAAGAAAACCCTGGAGAAATGCAGAGATCAGACCATCGCCGCGGAAATCTACGCTCTAACATTATTCGCCTCTACGGGGAGGAGATTCACAGGGAGATAAGGAAGTGTGAGAAGCTTCGCAAGAAGAAGGAAAGGCTCCTGTCATCTTTAGTCTTCCTTCTACGCTGCCGAGACACAAGCACCATACCCATCTGTGTGTGCATAAAATATCATCTGAAGACGCACGCCGCCAAGAAGATTTTTCGCCGAGCCAGCGAAGCCCTTCTGAGAGAGCGGATCCATAACGCACGGCGGAACCTTCATCAATGTTCCGTGGAACTTTACAGCACTCACTTGAGGTTGGGTGCCACTCTGTCGGCTAATGATTGGAAAGAGAGAGCCAATCAGAGAGAAGCACCCAGTCAGACAGCCAATCACAGTGCAGATCCCATCAAGCCTACAGTATATAAGCGAGGCAGAAACCAACAGCCGGCACCTTCGACCTGAAGACGCTGGCAGGACAGCCAGCGAAACTGTTGTCAATCAAACAACAACCTGACGCGGAAGAAAACCCTGGAGAAATGCAGAGATCATTCAAGCAGGGATCGGGCAGTCTCTGAAAATTCTCTGCCACTGCCAGGATTTGAACCCGAGCCCGCCGGGTGGGAAGCCAACACTCTAGCCACCAAACCAACCCAATCCCCCATAATTCATTGGAACTCATTGGCGGCAACAAACGATGAAGAAGTATAGTAAAGCTTGTCCACAGGCACGACCGATTCCTCAATCGCCGAGGCGATTATCTCGAAAGCACTTCGTAAGCGTGATCAATATTTAGCTATGAAATAATTCTCATTCAATCACATCGTCTTCTGTACATGAGCCATCGGAGATTGAAAAAAAACGGCCCTCGTGCAATTATATACAAAAGCTCACTGAATGAAAATCTTGATTTTCTGATGTATGCCAATGAGAAAAATATAGCATTACCTCACCGCACAAGTCCCACGCTCTCTCTGGAGAAAATTTCTGGTCATGTATTTGGGTTGCTTGGCTTTACTTACCGTATACGAGGAAAAGGGAAGGGAGATTCTTCGTCGAGACCCCTGAGTCTGTATGGATTAACCGACGCTGACAACTTGACACTCACAATTCCGTCACACCCTCGAGAGATTTGAACGTTCGAATATTTAGCGAGAATGGATACAGTGGAACAGGAAGTGGATTAACACTTCTTTTTGCTTCTTTCTAACGCCTTTTCCTGCCGTGATGACAATCGCTATATTTTCTCACTCGCGAAGGCTTGATGGAAAGCCGTAAAGGAAACCGGCTGAGTTAAAAATTATTTAATTCGATTGATAGAAAATGGCATCATCCAAAAGCAGATAGTCATGCTTAAAGTGATATATAAGATAGCCGCGCAATCATTTTCAAGGAAGATTTCGAGATTATCATATTATACCTAGCATTGACATATTTATTTCCTCAAAATACCATTCCTACAGACCACTGCATGGTATATTTTTTCTTCGTTTTCCGTTGCTTGAGAAATATCCCATACTTTGCACTCGTCAAAATCGCTAATTGCCAAGAATGTACCGCAACCAAATAAATCCGGTATAAACAGGAGTATGGACAGTATTCTTTAAACAATTTGAGGATAGATATAGTAGAATAGGTAGTGGATTAATTCCAGTTCTTGCGGCAGTCAAAAATTTAGTTCCTCAGAATGTCATGCCTACATATAACTGTAATGGTGCATTTTTTCCGTTCACTTACCTGAGAATAATTACATGAGGCTATAATTTTAATTTTTTGATTACTCAACCAATTTCCGTGATGGTCTTCAATCATGTCTTAGCGAGTGAGTACCGAAAGCGATAGTCATCATTGCAGAAAGAAATACTTTAGAAAGAGGCAAGAACTAGAATTGATCAACTACCCCTCCTGTTATATCTATCCTCAAATTGTTCAGAGAATGTATTGCCTCAGGGCTATCGTCTAACCAATCTAAAATTAAAATAAACACTTGTCCCTCAATGATTGACATCATGTATGCATTTTTGATGGCAAGATGATATTTTCAAGTGCTAAAGTAAGAAATTTACGAGAAAATTGGAAAAAGACCTCATCAAAGCTAGTACCATATGTATAATATCTTGAAAATTTTACCTGCCTAAAATGCCTACAACTTCCGATGCAGGATATTCGAACTCACCATTATTCACCTCAATTTTATTTATTGGGTCCTAATGCCAACACCAGACCACTCCACGAAACATTCCCGTGATCATGCTGCTGGCTTTGAAAAAGTCTCGTCTTGTAGCTCAAGGAAAGTTCAAATAACTGCAATGAAAGAGAGATTAATGTAGTACATTATGGAATATATTAATAAACACTGTAGTCGTTTTTAAAAACAACAGCGTTAAATAGAGCGCATTGCAAGAGGGGCTTTTGAAATTCCGCTTCCTGTTGGAACAAAATCTAACCTTTACTCCGCAAAATCGTCTCAAATTGAGAAAAAGATTACCAATTTTCGGCCAGGGAAGTAAATATTTTCTAGCATTCATCAAAGTTACTAAGTAAGCAATATATTAACTCATGTCCACGCACATCGAATTGTTTCTTCAGAATGAACCATAGCCATATTGCTATCATAGGTAGTAACAAAGTCACAATTTATTTTTTCACAGTTTCTACGAGTGACAAAGATATAAATGATGAATCTTTAGGGAAAGCATATTTTTGAATGGAGTAATGTTAAAAAAATCAAGTTCCTGTTTACTTTAACGATACTGGTATGCAATTTACATACATTAGGCATCCATATTATATATCGTACCTGTCACTTACCGTCGCGTCGGTGAGCTTATTTCGACCGCCTTCAAAAATTAGCTGATATAGTAATTGCAAGCTTCAGCAACATATTTGCGACAGTTAAACGGCGAAAAAGATTTTCTTCAAGAGGCTCATATGCTCAGAATTTCAGAATGCAGCCATATGGCTACGGTGGGCGAAAATGGCTTAAAGTATATGCAAGTTTGTGCATTATTTTTAAAGGAGCATGGATTCTAAATCATTTTCATGCTGAAACTAACATACAATTTTATAATCCTTACATTGGTTTGAATGAATGAAAATAAGAGACAGGGGGACATGTTTATACTCTTCCTTCGAGGCAATTTTAATTGGTGAATAGCCCATGCAAGAGTGCATTAGAAATTACTTAATTATCATACGTTCAAATATAGAAATTTCAGTTAAATAATGTAATTAAAATTACTTTCAATGATATTTTGGGAAGATTGAGCAAAGAAAAGGCACCCATACACGATGCCTCTATTTTTAGGCCTAAATAAGACTTTGATTAAACATTATTTTCAATTTCTCGGTGTAAAATAATAATTGATATTTGTAATAGTATAAATCGATATATCATTAGATTTTTAAACATATCCTAGATTCTACGGAAACTTGGCCAATACACAAGGCAAGTTTACACGTTTGACTATGGTTGGCTAATATTGTTTCGGGATTGATTCTGATGAAGAAAAAAATAAAAAAAGTAAGCTTCAGTAGGTACGTAAGAAATTGTTAAGTGTTAAGGTATGCTTTTTGGTTTCGAAATATATTTGGTCAAGCGTACAGAAATCATAAACTAAACGTGTGTAAATGTGCCCCAGTCTCTCCTTTGCAGTGGATACTCCACTGATGTTCATGTCTAGACTTGACTAAATGATAAGGACTTCTCTTATGATCTTGTATGCACCATAGTAATCAAACGAAATATGAATAAACAAATTCTAAAGGATTATGGCGGTATCTCTTTAAAAATCTATATGCACAGCGACAAATCCCCAGCCCAAGCACGAACATAGGAATGTTTTTAAAAACCCATTCCACCTGCATGATCTAGAAAACATGGCAAATTTTCTCCTCAGCATAATAACAGATATTTTTTGTGTGGCGTAACTGTTGATCTTTGTTTGCATTTGGACGCAATGAATAAAATTGATAATGCTGAATTCGAGTTGGCTATTTCAGAAGCTACCGATTAGACTCAATGAAAGCCTATATTTAATTTTTAAGACCAATTTACTGGATTAGCCAGGTCTATTTGCAAATTTTCCGTAAATGTAGGGTTTAAAGTAGCTAAAATTTTCAAATACTGCTGGTAAAGTGAGCCAAGAATTCATCCTTTTAGACAATTTCCGAGGATGAGGCTGTTTTTTTAAATCGAAGTTTCCCTACCGTCGAGAGCAGGATGGCAAACAAAAATGTCTTATCTGGCTATCTCAGATTGAGTGACCAAAAAACGTGTTCAGGAGGAAAAAAACCGGAAGGCCTAGATAAATGGCGAAGGTGTTACACTAAATCGCAAAAAAGGGAAGACAAATAGCAGCACATGAATATTTCTTACTTAATCAGCAGTTCTTGGAAACTTGGCAATAGGTTTAAACACCAGAACCGCGGACAGGACTTTTTTGTCCCATCGCCCTTTGCAAATGTTTGCCATTCGTGTGCTAGTAGTTTGATCTATTTGAAATTTACTGACTTTTACTCATTTTTTATGTTATTTTGAATGGTTATATCGAAAATATTGTACGATGTTTGGTTTGCGAGAAAAACGACGATTTACCTAGAACCGCGGGATGGGACTTTTTTGTCCCATATGGGGAAAACATACAATTTCAATTTTTTTGTGTACTTATTTTGTATTTAGCATAATAACAGTTTATTACGGAGGGGATCTATGCACAGATACCGTTATTCTGCCAGTTAGAAGCGCAGAAGGGAATAATCTGTGCACTGTGCCGGCCGCCTACTCACGCAGCGCCGGCCGGCGCGTCTGCAGGTCTGAGCTTGCAACCAACACGTCAAAATAAGTTTACTGGATTCCTAGTTATACTTAATAAAACGTTTAAAATATTACATAAACACGTATTTTGTTCACACAAACCACAAAAAACCGTCAATTATACTTAAACATGACAGGATCAACGTATTTTGTCAATGGGACAAAAAAGTCCCATGCCGCGGTTTTGGTGGGGTTGAAAAGTTTAGCGGTTCTTGTGTTAATTTTGCCAATATAAAAAATTTCTTATTTACTTAATGCAGGGTTGTAACATTTCTAAGGCGATTCATTTTCTCGTAGTAGAGCATCTTCTATGCGTCTGTCTTCCGCCGAATAAATTGTTACTCCACATCGATTTATATATTTCAATACCTGGTCACCCCATCTATGTTTCGGCATACTTACAATATGTCTTCCAGCCGGTAGAGCAGTATAAACGTCTTTTAGCCATATTTATCCTATATTATTATCTCTTTGCAAGACATGTTCTAGCTAGCTTATCTGTTTTCCTCAGTGATCCAATGTATGAATGGAATAGGACCACAATTTCGATCTCCAACATTTGACGATACGTTACATACTGGAAGATATTTCTAATTTCACTGTCTCAATTATGCTCTGTTACGAGCCTTTAGCATGCTTATTGTAGCAAAAACTGGATTTTTTAAATTTCGTGTAGAATATTTTCAGCATTCTTTTCTATTTCACAATAAGCTCTATGTATTTAGGTAAAATAAAGTTGTATCATTCGAAGGAATCTTATATTATAATTTTCCAGCAGATTGAATTAGTAATAAAAGCGAAAAATACGTCATTATGGAACATAAGTAGGCACCATAAGTAGTATATAGCAGAGTTTCTAGGCAATGATAATGATTTTGCTGATGTAGCCGTTCATGGTCATTGAATTATATAAATATTTATAATCCAAAAATAAATAAATATATGTTACGACAGCTCATTGTCTTATGGATTTGAACTGGTAGTTTCTGAAAGCATGAATTACTACAGGGCCAAGATATGGATAAAAGATGAATAATCAGCCGCACTTTGAATACTATGTAAGCAAAGGAGCAGTGAAAAATCATTCAAATAATGAAATCATTCAGCACAAAGGCTGAGAAACATGATAAAATTTAACAATTGTATGCTTTCGGAATAGGTAAAACATTTCAAGACAATCTGAAGTCAAGAAGCATCAGCAACTTGAGGAATATGGGACAAGGTTCATCAATCATTCCTCATTGTTCCTGACCATTAAAGCTTGGTCCAATTCAACAAAGTTTTCCTCCAACTAGAAATTGCTCCGGGCCAGCAATGAGTTCAGTAATTTTTCTACGTCCAACGTGCGGCGCTTTATCGGCTGATCCACTGAGCATGTGAGCTAAGAATGCAGCGACATGCCTCCTTGCTTTAATGAGGCAGCGAAATATCCGCCGTAGAAACATCCCTTTAAAGAATAATAAATGACTTTAAGAAGAGAAAAATTGCATCCCCCATGGAAACAAGCAGAAAACCCCGTTAGCTTAAACATTAGGGCCAAAAAAACGGGGATTAAAACGCTTGACCTTCGCACTCTAAGTTTTTTACTTCAGCCCCGGCACAAAAGAAAATTAATCAGGAAAAAAGCAGGGCTTGCATGTAATTTTTCATTCGGCTACAGCGGAGTAAAACCACTTAAGCATAGGCTAAAAATGGGAAAAAATGGAGCAAACTCAGAATGCATTTATCTCTTCTGACTTGAATTTCATAAAAATAGCATAGCATCAAGCATAATGTTTACATACTTTAGAGAAAACGCGCGTCATTAATAAATTCACCAAATAATTGTATGAAGCACATTAATTACTACCGAACTCAATAGATAACAGTAAATATTGCGGTAATCTCCTCATAGAAATTCTTGAAATCACGTGCCTATTTAAATAATTGTACCTTGGGAACCTGTTTTACTTCACTAGTCACAAAACCATGTTGACTTACAAATGCGGATTGGTTTTTCTCAATAAGCACGAAGCCTGTCACTTCCGTATCCGATACTTCGCATCTCTACGTTAGCTGAAGCCTTTGCTGATTGTTTAATGTTCCCGGCCAAACTTCTTCAGCCAAATTGTGCCACCATTGGAGACTATTTTTTTAAACAGCCAGTTTTTAGAGACGGTAGAGCTCGAATCTCTTTGCTTTAAATATTTTCTTTACGTATCACAAGCGACAAATTAAATGGACCAGATAAAGATGAAAGGTTTTGACGGTAAAAAGAGGCATGAAAACCACGACGAATTCGTCATAATTTTAATTAAAATAACAAGGGCGTTAAAGTGAGGACTGACGATCAGAGAAATTCCCAGTGGACGGATATGTGTGTGGGGGTGTGAGGGGGGTGGGAACGGCCAGATGGGTGTTGGAGGGGTGCGGGAAGTCGGTTGCCCGCAAAGCCGTGACCCGGTCATGGATCGATTCTCCCGTCTCTTGGAACGGGAACGGACCATCCGTGGGAAACAGGGGAAGGAAGGGAGCGGAGGAGGGGAAGTGGGGACGGAGGGGCTCAGGGAAGAGAGGGGAGGGTATAGAGACAGGCCCTGGATAATAATTGAACTGACAGATGCCGTTTCGATTATTTCATTTTTAGATCCAAATTAGACATTTTTCTCGACATAAATACAAGATTTCATTCTAAAGATAAATTATTATTAAAGTAATTTAACGATTTATGCAGGGTCCTATGGAGAAATTCAAAAGTATAATTAAGGCATCTCCCATTCATCTATATAAATAAAAAGGATGTCTGCCTGCTCACTATGCATTTCCATGAGTTGCAGCCAAAGTCAGTTAGTAGGCGCATCTCATACTATCAAAATCCTTATATGTACTAAGGGATGTGATCAATTTGTCGTTTTCTTATTACCGTTTGTTACCCTATGCCATACAACTTCTGTGGTTCGACATCCTGTCGGGTAGGCAAACGCCTTGGCAATCTCATTGGGAAAACATAACTCAAAGGATTTTATACTTATATATTAATCCCCTCGAAGCAAACCTTTATGCTGCGGTATGCATTCACATGAGGTTTTTGATCTGCAAACGTACGGATATATAACAATCTTACGTTGTGAAGCTGACTGCTGAGCATAAGCTGATGCGGAAATCATTTTTTCCGTTATTACGGAGGCTTCCGCGGTTAGTTGATTGGTGATGGTTTTCCGGGTTTTCACCGACACATAAGCTTGCAAAGTATCTTGCCCATAGCCTTCGGCCATTCTCAGGCCTAACTGCAACCTATGTGAAGAACTCCTCCCATTTCATCAATATTATAAAGAAATATAAGGTTACGGAAGAGGATCTCCTTGTTAGTTTTGACGTGGTGTCTTTGTTCACCAAAATACCTATTGAAGACGCCATCGAAGTCATTAAGACTCTGACAGAAAAAGGCCTTCCGAAAGACATTCCGAAAATGGTGGAGTTTTGCCTTCGTAATTGCTATTTCTCTTGGGGAGGGAAATTATATGAACAAACGGAAGGGGCATCCATGGGTTCTCCTTTATCACCTGTCGTCGCAGATCTTTATATGGAAGAATTTGAACGAAAAGCCCTGGTTTCTTTCCCTATGAAGCCGAAACTCTTCGTGAGATATGTTGACGACACTTTCGTCATATGGCCTCATGGGACAGATAAACTGAAAAGATTCCTTGAACATCTTAATAGCCAAAATAATTCCATCCAGTTCACTATAGAAATGGAAGAAAATAACCAACTCCCCTTTTTGGACGTTCTCGTCAAGAAGGAATCAGATGGCACATTGGGACATTCAGTCTATCGTAAGGAAACGCATACTGATCGCTATTTGAATGCCAAATCACACCATCATCCCAGGCAAAAAGCATCAGTTATTAAAACTCTATATCATATGGCATATTCCATACCGGATACAGATTCGCTCGCTAGAGAGAAACAACACCTCCTAACCACGCTCCAAGAAAATGGCAACGATCGGGTACTAATTCAAAAAATCGCTCGTAGGGAAGAAGAGAAAAGAGATGTGGCCTTGGACATTGCAAAGGAAGACCAGCAAAAGGCAAAGGCACATGCTCTCTTGCCATACGTGGCTGGAACGTCGGAAAGAATTGCTAGAGTTCTCGCCAAACATGACGTTCTGACGCGATTTAAAAGTTTGAAGAAGACCTCTAACCTCCTCCGGTGTGAAAAAGATCGTAATCCATCAGATATCTATGAAGGAGTGTATGAAGTAACGTGTTCCTGTGGTTTATCATACATCGGGCAAACATCTAGATCCCTCAAATGCAGAATAAATGAACATCTTAAGGCAACCGAAAAGAAATATTTTCGTCTTTCTGCGGTTGCAGAGCATGCATGGTCGGAACCTGGGCACGTCATATTTTTCAAAGAATCGAAAATCATCGCCAGGGAAAATAAATATTTCCCTAGGCTGATAAGGGAGGCGATTGAAATAGCGAGTCACCCAAAGAACTTCAATAGGGAAGACGGCTATCCTTTATCCTCATCTTTCAAACGGCTTTTCCAACAATGGAATTAAAAATCAACATCCGCCTGACTAGCTATAAATAAATAAGGATCACAGATCTGCAAATCATTTGGACCCGAAGACGGGAGCTGGAACGCGCCCGAAACTGTCGTCCGTAAAACATGAATCAACGCGGTGTAAACCCGGAAAACCATCACCATTTTTTCCATTGTTCACAATTAAATATGAGGGGGTGAGAATCCAAGGGGTAAAATTGATTTTGCTTCTAAATAGAGTTTTGTACAGAAATTGATAGAAGAAATACGCAAAAACTTGGTGGCCAAAAGATACGAGTTCCTATGTTCCGTTCTGACGTCGAGTGGAAAATCAAACGCCATACTGAATATCTAGTTGATCTCGTATGTATATTTGCCTAATTTCTGTACCTAACTCTGTTTAGAAAACAAAACCACTTGCACCCTTGTAAGATTCTCACTCCATGATAGGTGTACCATCATCATATCTGCTTTTCTACTTTATCTAAGAAATCTGCCATAAGACAATGTATTCCAAGTTCCGAATCTCCCACTTCTCTGGGTACTATCCTTCCCGAGCAACGCCGGGTGGCCTGCTAGTTCTATCTAAAATGTCAATAATCTTCCTTCGTATCCCTTGTGATTGAAGAAATAATCAACTTTTCCAATAATAATCTCCCTGGTGGTGGTTGGACTGACATGTGCCGTTTTAATTCACTATTATTTTCTTTTAAAATCCAATTTTTTTTTAAATGTCTAGATCAGAATTATATGTCAACATCCGTGCGTTTCAAGAGAAAATTGTATTAAAGTTTTAATCTATTAAACCATTAAAACCTAACTTTGCTTCTATGTAACATTTAAAATGCATACATTTTCAGATCAACTCAATAAGCTTCTACTACGTCATATTTTGTGCTATTAAGTTTAATTGTAAACTATGAATATGAATTAAGTTTAACGCGAATATGCCACAATAATTATGATTGAGTAGAAAATTTTCACACTTTGAGAATTCTCCAAATTTAATTTATATCAGATACAGCTCTGGGTAAGGTAGGTTCCCACGGGAAAATAAAAAGAATAAATAATAAAGACTACTTCCATTCACTCTATCTATAATTGTGATTCTCTCACTTCCTATTCTTCATATGAAGGGAGAAATAATAATCACCAAGGTGATGGTTGGATTGACAGATGCCGTTTTTATTTTCGTAGATTTACTTTCTAAATACAAATTTTTCAATTTTTCATGCGTATACAGAAGCATGTATGACAAAGGGAGATTATGCTATAATATACTAACAATTAAGATAGGCTTCCATGAAGCATTTAAAAAGTATTACCCTCCTTAGCCCTCGTAAAAAGTATAGCCTCCCCTTACTTCATGGACTTCCTTCTTCATTTCACCACGAGGCCTATCCCCTTTTATCCTATCTAAAAATTCTATTCTCTTTCTTCCTCTCCTTCGTTTACCTAACATTCTGCCCTCTAACACTGTTTTCACCATACCCTCCCCGCTAAGTAAGCGCTCCATCCATACCTTCTGTCTCCTCCGTACCTCATCTAAAAGCTGCCTCTTCTCGCCCACCATATATAGCACTTTGTCGTTCCTCCACCTCCTCGTCCACTTAACCTTCTCCATTCTTTGCTAAACCCGAATCTCAAAAACTTCCAGCATTCTCTGATCCTCCTTCGTAAGTGTCCATGTTTCCGCAGCGTGAAGCGCTACTCTCCAAGTAAGACCTTACCAGTGGCGCCGACTCCATGGTGCTTGAGGGGACCCGAGCCCCCTCAAAATTCGTTATGGGTGTGTGGAAAAAATGTGTCAGGCTTGTCGATTTTCCCCGGAGTGTCCATATAGTATAGAGATTCGAGTTATCAAGGTTCGAAATTTGATCATATGACTCTTCCAAAATGTTTAAAAAACTTAAAACTCACTACTTATAAAAATTCCCGGGGCAAGATCCCCGGTGGTGGCCCCCCCAATATTTTTTGTAGGTCGACACCCCTGGACCTTACCAACCTTATCTTTGAACTCTTACATAACAATTCTCTCATAAGCCATTACATCCTTCCCTCTTCCACCTTCCAATCATATCTCAACCATTTCTGCCATTTCCTTCTACTATTTTCTTATTCCTAATCCTATCTCTTCTTGTTTTTCTAATCATCCATATCGTCATTCCCTTCTCTGCCACATCCATTTTCCTTTCGTGGGCTTTCTTAGTGGGCCAGGTTCCACTGCCTTATGACAGAGATAGCCATACGACGGTTTCATGCACATATTTCTTTAGTTGACATCAATAATCGACACAATGTTTGATAGATAATAATCGCTAAGGCGAATTTTCTGGAGAAAATCGGTTGAGTAGTTATATGATTTTTCTGTTAAGATCACTAACTGTTTGATTAGTTTTACTAGAGGAAGTTATCTTATTATATAATTTTTCTTTGGAAAATTATTCGACTTATTATTAGATAAGATTAGGAATTAGAAAATAAAGTGTGTTCAAGTGTGTTTTTAGTAAAATGTTTTAGCATTGATTTATTGCCAAAAATGATATTCATAAATGGCCGTAACTCATTATTAAGTTGAGTAATTTCTTCAGATACATCCCTATGTATGTATCGCTATTTATAAAGGCCGCTGTGCACGGCGAATGATTGCATTCGTATGATTATTCAGCATGATCATGCGCATGATCATTCACCGTGAATAACGGAACTATTAGCGAATGAACCGCCATGCGCATGATAATTCAGTGAAAATTAGAACATGCTCTATTTTGATCCTGTGAATGACCACGTGATCAGTCAGCATGAACATTCGCATGATCATTCACCTTGTGTAGCGGCCTTAAGACTATACTTGAAGTTTACCTTGCGATTGAGGTGACTCTTTCTGTTTCATTTTCCTGCAAGGATTAACGGTCATTAATTGAAAAATTGCTTAATTTTTTCACAATCTGTTGGCAATTCAATGTTTGTGAGTGCCATTTTAGTATTCAGGAGGCCTTAATACATTGAGATTACACAGATATTTCAGAAAAAAAATTTGCAACCCTCCAACGCGTTACATATTGTTATTTCAAAAGCTTTATTTTAGTCATCGCTGCACGCTGAATTTCAGGGCAGCTTTCGCAAGTGAAGTGATGAGGGATGGGGATGTTGCTGTGGAGGAGGGGAAGCCCAAAAGGTGGAAGGGGGAGGAAAAGATACGGGAGGGGGAGGCGAGGGAGTGAGAGGGGTTCAGGAGCTGATGGCTGGACCAACAGATGCTCCGGACCGTGCATTTTTATGGGAAAATAACTTTCTAATACCCCAGTGGCCTTTTGCGCCGTTAACGAGAAGTGACGTATTTCGGGGGAAAATTCAAAAATGATGCTGGCTGCGGATACAAGGATATCACTCGGGCAGGGCTTCGACGCGGGGAGGTCACCGGAAAAAGGCGCGGAACACATAAAAAAACAGAGAAGTGAGGATATAAAATACGAAAGCAAGAAAAAGACTAAAACAGGAGAAAATGGTAGGGTGGGTGTGGCGTTCGGAAAAATACCAGTGACGGCCGGTGTGGATTATGTATGGGACATTTAATGAAAGCGCGGATAAGAACGCATCGTGACCCGGGGTCCCTAAAAGCAATATTTCATCAAAGGCACTCTTACCTCTGCTACGTCCGGTGCTTGCGAAAATAATTTTGATGTTTTTACTAATAATTTAGCGAGCGACACGAATAAAATCAAGGCATTTCGAAGGAAAAGTTTTGTTCATTTCGAAATATGAGAATTAAAATGTTTAGTTGACCTAAAAGGAGTATTAAAAATACGAAAAATAAATACCAAATAAATTTATGGTAAAACTTAAGGTAAGGTATTCTTAGTCAAAAATTGTTGATACATGACCGGAAAAAATGATATAAATGCTTGGTTGAGTTGATTATAGGCAACAGATTCAATAATTATGAGTACGTTAAAAAAATTAATTCAGATATTTTACTAATAATATATCGAGCGTGACGAATAAAAGGCTGGTAGTTTTAAGAGGAAAATGTAAGGTCGTATCATGATTTGCGAATGCCCAAAATATTATAATGTCAAACTTAAGGTAGGGTAAACTGAGGCATAAAGCTAAAATATACAACCGAAAACCAGCATATTAGTGATTGCTTATGTAAATTATGGTAAACAAATTTAATATTGACGGGTTTGAGTTAAATATATAATTTCAATGTTTTATAAATAAATTAGCTAACGTCACAAATTATACGATGGCGTTTCAAAGGAGCAGTTTAGGACATATCGTGATTTACAAATAAATGTTGGCCAAAAATATTTCATGAAAAAACGAAAAATTAAGAACATAAGGGGTAATAAAATGGAAGGTTAAATTTAAGGTAGAATATTCTTAGTTAGAAAGATTAAATATACGACCGGAAAAAGGTTGTAAGTAGTTGTTGTAATATAAGTGGTTGGTTAAGTTGAATACGGACAACAGATTTAATAAACACAGATGTTTTACTAAATAATTTTAATGTTGTAATACTTATTAAGTGAAGGTAAGAAAAAATTCAGGTTATTTCAAAAGAAAAGTTCAGGTCGTGTTATGATGTGCGAATGAATTTTGATCCAAAAAAGTAATAATGAAAGAAGAAAAATTAGAGAATATTAGGAGCATAGAAATATAAGATGAAATTGGAGGCAGGATATTCTTAGGCAGACAGATAAAATATATGCACTGGAAAAGGATGTAAACGGTTGGTTGACTTGTTAATGCGCAACAAATTTCATTATCTAGGTTTTATTTTACAAATATAATGTTAATGTGTCCCTAATAACTTAAGCGTCGCGAATAAAATCATAGAGTTTAAAAGGAACAGTTAAGGTTAATACGCGATTTGCAAATATAATTGGTGACCCAATAATATTAATAACAAGACAAAAAGATTAAAGATAATAAAGAAATATAAGGTGAAATCTAAGATAAAATATTCGACCGAAAGTAATGGTTATGAGTTTGGTTTTGTTGATTATAGACTACAGATTAAATAACCACAGGTGTGCCTTAGAAAAATAATTTTATCGTTTTGCCAATAATTTAGTGAGTGGCGCTAATAAAAGTTAGACGTTTCATCGGAAAACTTAAGGCTGTATCATGATTTGTGAATAAATATTGCCCCATAATAATAGTAAAAATACGGAAAATTAAAGTTCATAAGGAGTACAGAAATGCAAGGTCAAATTTAAGATAAGGATATATAAGACAGAAAGATAAAATACACGGCCGTAGAATAGGATACTAGTCGTTGGATGAGATCATTATGGGCTACAGATCCAATAATCATGGGTGTGTATTACAAATTCAATTACCAAATTTGCATATAACTTAGAGAGCAATAAAAGTTAAAGATTGACGCTTTGAACAAAAAATAAGGGTAATTTCATTGTTTTCCCATACATATTGACACCGAATCAATGATAAGAGGAAAATATAAATTTAAGCATTTTTTTTAAATAATGGTAATCCTACATAGTTACATTATTTTTAAGCATACGGATAAATTGGGCGAGTAAAATTGGATTATATAGTCGGAATATAGGACTGAAGTGATTACAGTTTAAACAATTGTAGATATAAATGAATGAAGGAATTGTCCAAGACCAATCGATGGAGAAATTTTAACTTTAAACTTTCATTACATGCATTTAAAGTGTTATTTTTTTAAATTTCAGTAGTCTGCTCCCAAATCGAATTTAAGCATTTAGAATTTAACTGATGGAAGCAGTAAAAAAAATATTCTCACTTCTATTTCTTCAGTGTTTGTGGTACCTTCATTAAGTGAGATTTACAAGTAAAAACTTGTATCAAAAAAGAAAATTGTTAATTTATTAAAAATTTGATGCATTCCATTAATTACTCTACGAGATTTGATGATTTAATCACGAAAAGTTTTTTTAGGAACAATAATTTAACCGTTACAGTAAATCCGATAAAAAATAATGAAGACTTAAATAATATTAAAGACTCGAACAAATTTTAGAGATAAATAGGAGCCCATAGAAGCAATAATTGTTTGAATTCAGAACCCAATCAGACGCATAAATTATTAGTGGTGAATTTTGTATTCAATGAGTGGTTCATTTTAAAATATGTTTTTTTGAGAAAACTCTAATCAGAAGATATACTGCGGGACAAAGTTATTACAAATGTTTACGTACCAACGCTGTGTGGGAAATAGGGTCTCTCTTATATTTTTGTAGCTCTCAAATTAGTTGCATCATTTTGCCAATAGAGCTTCTCAAACTCGGGTGTTTTGGTTTTTTTATAAACAGTAAAGCCGTAGTAAAACTTTAGTATCGTGCAACATCTCCAACAAAGCAAAGCCCACTTAAGCATGAAATTAAAGTGACCGAGATACCTTTAGCGTTCTCCGAAAAATAGGCTGCACTAAAATAACGACTATAACAATATGTCTTCTTTTTTCTACTTCAGCCAGATGATGTATCATATAGGAAACTTCAAAGAGAAAATCAAATGCAAGTATTATATGTATTAAATCTTTCTCAAATATATATATATAATGCCTTTGATAAACTGCGAAACTTATACCTATCTCAGTCACAGTCATCTGCAGGGCTCGCTTATTTTGGTTGAATACAGTGTAGCTGCCTTGTGCTGTCTCTTTTTACCCTAACACCTAAATAAACGATCGCATTGCTGCTGAACTAGTCCAAAACAATTCACTGAACTTTTTGTCTGCTATATACATAGTTTAGTTCCCAAATTTCTTTTTTTTATAAATTTGCTCTTATGAGAGGACGAGGCGTCGTTTTTCCATTGTCTAAAATTTTAATCGAAATATATTTCAACTTAAATATAAGGGAGCAAAATTATTGAACGCTTCAGATTCTTCTCCTGTTATAATATTTCGAACAACTAACAGTGCAGAATCATTATGGAGATCAAATGAATGTATCGTGTACGTAATTTGGAAGTTTTGAGAGGAATAGGGTATGCGAGAAGAAATCGATATCTCTGCTGCAAAAAACGCTCAACCATCGCCCATTGAATCAAATCCGCTCATCTAGTAGCCCTAATAGTACACGGAAAAAAAAGATTTGATTAAAACTATCGAACTGGTGTGATAGGGAGTATTTTTGTTAAATATACTTGAACTTTGATGTAAATTATTAGGCACTTGCTTTATTTTACCAAACGCTCTTGATATATTTCATCAAACATTTTGATATTTCATAATTTGGTCAATTGCACGAAAGAGTTTGGTAAAAATAACTGAATTTAATAAATACGGTTCTGAGTTTGGTAACTTTCTTCGATGTTATGGTTAATTTTACGAAGATGATTGCTTGTTTGGTCAAAATTATCAAACTCTACATTACTATGCAAACTTGGTTTGATAGAATTTGATAATGCCTGATTCACATTACGATAGTTCCAGCCGTCGTCGGAACTATCGTGCATTCACACAACGATGGTTAAAACCTGTGCTGCCCTCTAGGGCTGACATCTAAAGTGAACGGGAAATTGACGGTTAGCAAAGCTGTTGAGATATGCATGGACAAGATATTACTGTGTTCAACGTGTATTTACCGAATAATTTTTCTTCCGCCCATATTCTTCCTTCCTAGGACAAATCCATGAAAAAATAGAGCTTCACGAGCTTTTCGTCTTTCTCTTGTCGCTTCCGTTTCCGGTCTCCCAGCGCCTAACCATAGTAAAGTGGCAACGTTCGGAACTACGTCAACTATAGTCAGGTCTTGCATTCACACGGCTAGTTCGGTCAACTATCGTTAGGACGACGGCAAGAATACTACAAAAGAGGATCCTCGAGTCCGCCTCCACATGTGTTGTCGACCACCGCGCATTTAAATGGGTAACTAAAGTCGCCACTCGCGTCGCTAACGGACAAATTGATCCGAGTTTCATGAGAAAATGTAGTATAATTAGGGGTGTCAACTAATTATAGGGGTATAATAGGGGTGTTAATTAGGGGTATAATAGGGGTATAATAGGGGTGTTAATTAAATTCTTGTGTGTCTTGTGTAAAATGTCTTTCTTAATCAAATAAAAGAAAAATTGAGGTCCGACTTCTAATTGACGACAAAAGTCATAGCGAGAGTTAGTAAATTCTTGCAGTTATTCCAAAGAGGCTTGATAAATGAGACATTTTGATTAAATCACTCACCACAAATCTGTTCAGGCATAGAAATAGATGTTTGAAACTGCAAACACCGTAAGATTAAGAGTAATACAGTAAAAAATTAGCATTGAAATGTAATAGACTTATTGGCAGCCATCTGTCGTCAAAAATGGTAAGCAACCTTTTCCAGCGCACTCGGGAGAAAGCGTTTATGGCAGGGTATGAGCGCAGGTAGACAGGGATGGTGATTCATGCGCTGTAGGGCACGCTACTACCACAATGGGCGTGGTATGCAAGGAAGAACCAGAGTCCTCTATATTGCCATATAATAACTACGAAGTTATGAATGATATACGAAGACATGATAAGAGAGTAGTGTTGAGAGAGCAATCTAGAGGACTCTGGGAAGAACCAAGCAGTCTGCGACCATTCCGCATTTCATCTACATCTAACAATAATTACATATTGTTACCGACTGCATCTGAGAGTAAATCTACCTAATACCCTCACGAGTCCCTACCAAGGTGTTCGGCAGGGGGTGGCTGATTGTAGAAGCATGCACAAGGTACACCAAATATAAATACATTTTCATGCATTAATAGGGGTATTTGGGAATGGAACTTATAGCCAAAGGAACTCTTAAATCCTCACCCAAAAATAGAAAGTAGATATAAAAAGGAGCTCATAAGACTTAATGTTAACGCTAATTGAAAGTAAGGATAACCTCTCATTACAGTTATTTACTTCTATTGTTGTGAGACTTGGGTTTTTCTTTTTAACTTCCGCCGTGATTTTATTCTGATTTATTATGATTATGTTTTGAATTTGCGCTCCTCACTTGGTGTATTTATCATATTGTTTCTTTATGTTTGCCTAATAATGTCATCATAGTGCAGGCTTTTCATTTTAGCGGCATTTCTAAAATCAAGTTCAGGCCTGCTTTAAATTACAATGTTATCGTAAGCTGGTGCATCAAAGACAGTTATTGAATAGCGTGTTATCATGGATATTAAAACTGTAAGGTAATGTTTGTGTATTTCGACAATTTAAAACTTTAATTAGAGGTGTTCCTGAGGTAAAACTATTCGCGATAATGTTTAATAAAATGTGATTAAAGTCGTCATACTAGACCCAATTCATGCCAAGGAAATCACTCAGCACGTTAAAGTTATCTCTACATCGATGTAAAAAGCTTGCAAATAGAGTTTTCTTGCACATCTGCACTAGATATTCATATGGAGTAACTACGAAATGCAGTGGTGTGCATCAAGTAATCCTCTTAAGCTTACAAAGGGAAACTGTAGTCTCACTTCATTCACATTTCAAAGCTAAGGTTGATTATTTACAATAATTATATATTATCGCGTTTGAGATAGTAATTATTATGGAAACCGATTTAGACTAGTTGTTAGAGTCCGTAGCTACCACGCGGGGAACCCACGTTCAGTGCTTCATGCAGGCTTACATTTTTCCACTTTTTGTTTGTATTTCTTTTGCAGAATCTTACTTTAAACTTCTAATTTTATGATTTTTAACCAAAATAGTGTGTTCGGGATTGAAAATCTTTCACATGTGCACGCTAAATCGGTTTTATTATCCCGGTTTCGATAGTTTTTATCGAACTGCTGTGGCCATTTCGGTAACAATTACCAAATCAGTATGATAGAATTTATCAAACAGGTTTGGTAATTATTACTGAATTTTTCAATGTGCCATATGAACCCAAAAGTTAGATAAATTTCATCAGAAATCGATATTTCTAACCAAACTTTTTTTCCCGTGTACTAGATGAGCGGATTTTGGTGGGCGATTGTTGAGCGTTTATACAGTGGAGGTATAGAAATTTATTTTGGCAACCTAGGTTATGAAACAGGACATTGACAGTCTGAATCCGAACAATGATCTGCTGAAAAAATCGTTGAAGGACGGAAAAAAATGAGGAAGTGATAAACGCCTCTCTTGCTATTCATTTTTCTGCATACTTGAAACGCGATCATACATGCAAATCAAGTAATAATATATCGAGAGAATAACGAGACAGTGACGATGCAAAGAAACAAAATTTTCTGCAAACAAAAATCTAACCGATACCGCGAATCCGAAATAAATAGTGATGACGTTTATTGGAGGAAAACTCTAATAAATTTTGCGTTTAAATATGAACCCACCATAGCAATAAGTGTTTGACTTTAGCACCTCATTTAGTAGCAGTGGCATATTCAGAATTTAAAGAAAGGCTAGTTCAAGATTATATTTTTTTGGAAAAGACACTGATCAAAAGAAATGCTACGCGACGAATATTTATAAAATTTACATGAACCAAAATAGAAAACATGGTCTCTCTGATACTTTTATTTCGTTGAATTTCGTTTCATCGTTGGCCTATGCAGCTTCTCAAATGCATCTCAATATTTTGGTTCAACGTCACGCATGCTCTAGAAAACCGTCTCCGCTTAATTGACAACAAAAATAAATTGCGTACACTTTTCGAGTATGGTCGGTGAGCACGAGTATCAAAGACTTCAAGCTTTCATAGAGAGAGAGAGATAGAGAGAGAGAGAAAGAGGCCGTGGCAAGTGAAATATCGATCTCAAAAACGAATGAAACCTGATTTCGAGAACTGGAGAGGAAAGTAGTTCGCGTTCCAATTATTATCTGGTAAACTTGTGCGGTGGGGAGAAATGGGACGGATGAAGTACGTTTACGTCAGATTGGGTGGAAGCTTTTTCCTCCATGGTGGCACCAGGTCGAAGGATCTTATTGGTTGTAAGGAATGGTAAGGAGACGGGGTGTCCCACGATGCAATGGAACTGCTCCCTCGCCCCTGTGCCGACTTTTAACACTAGAACCGCAGAACTTTCCAACCCCACCAAAACCGCGGCATGGGAATTTTTTGTCCCATTGACAAAATACGTTGATCATGTCATGTTTAAGTGTAATTGACGGCTTTGTTGTGGCTTGTGTGAACAAAACACGTGTTTAGGTAATGTTTAAAACGTTTTATTGAGTATAACTAGGAATACAGTAAACTTATTTTGACAGCAAAAGTGTTGTTTGTCAAGAATAACCAGGTAACGCGGCCGGCGCTGCGTGAGTAGGCGGCCGGCGCAGTGCACAGATCATTCTCTTCTGCGCTTCTAACTGGTTGAATAACGGTATCTATACATCGATCTCCTTCGTAATAAACTGTTATTATGCTAAATACAAAATAAGTGTACAAAAAAAACTGAAATTGTATGTTTTCCCCATATGGGACAAAAAAAGTCCCATCCCGCGGTTTTAGGTAAATCGTCGTTTTACTCGCGAGCCAAACGTTGTACAATATTTTCGATACAAATATTCAAAAGAGCATAAAAAATGAGTAAAAGTCAGTAAATTTGAAAGGGATCAAACCACTAGTACATGAATGGTAAACATTTGCAAAGGGCGATGGGACAAAAAAGTCCCGTCCGCGGTTCTAGTGTTAAGAGAACAAGAAAATCGTCTTCCCTTGCGCTGATTACAGGTTCTAGTAGAGAATTACAAAGACGAAGAAATAACATCATAAGCCAACAGCAAATGGGAAATCCCAAAAGTTTGAGTCCATTCAATTTGCGAAAATGGTTAATAAAATCCTTCCTTTTTAACTGATTTGATTCAGGTTGCAAGTATTCTCCTGTGTTTACGACTTACTGTACGATATAATGGCTCCATGAGCCAAAACGCATCAATAATTTTGGAAAAGTTTAATTAAATTTTATTTTAATCTATTTTAAGTTACTTCCAGGAACTGCTATGCAGAGATTTGCTTAAGACATTCAACACCATAAATAAACCCTTTCGAATGTAAAGTGATGGCGTCACGCAACTGGGTAATCATTATTCATCTACTCTACTGCTTTGTGCAATGATATGTGCGTACTAATAGAAAATATATTTAATGAAATTATTTTATTTTAATATATCAAACTAAAATCTATTACGCCCGAATAAGATTAATTTTCTCGAAGTAGGTGACGGATTATATGAAGGGAAAATACGTCTCTTGATAAAAAAAACACTATCAAAATATACAATAGATGGAAATTTGAGTTCAAAACACTTATCATCTAAAATAAAACGTGACTATTTTGTAGAAAAGAAAAGAATGACGCTTGCTGACGTCAGATTGGCCGGAGACTTTCATCCGTCAACCCTTTTTCGGGGGAGTTCAGTCGAGCGAAAAATCGCACTTCTATTGCAGGGGGTGGAAAAGAGAGTGGGTTGTCCAATGATGCCCCAAGCCCTTGGGGGACAGGACGCGGCTCACTCGCCTTAGCACGGACAGTTCTGAGAACCAGGAAAGCATTTTCTCATGCGCGCCTGTGTCAACTGAAGGGTTGACTCAAAAATTCGGGAATAGACGCAGGAGAGAATGATAAGATTTCATGGCGGAGAACCAGTCAAGTTTCCTACTTTGCCATGGAGTCGATTCAATTATACTAAATATAATGAATGGGCAATATAATCATGAATTGCTAAATTAAACAGAAAAAAACATGTGTACATCCCAATTGGATACCATGAAATCATAGAGAAAACCATATATTTCGACACAACTTAATTTGAATTAGCTTCAAATTTCGTGAAAGGTGTTTAGCAGCAAGGTAGCATTAATGGATGTTTTAGATTAATTATAGGTCATTTAAAAGGCGTGGTAAAGGAATATCGTGCAACTGATTTTTTAACGAAAACATAAAACTACAAGGACGACCTAACGTCCGCGCGATATGAAAAATGAAGGCTTAAGAAATCGCTTTTCCTGTTTGGAGGGCATACCTGAAATCATCGCTGGACCGATACGTGAAAAATGATTGTGTGATTCCGGCTTTGTTATACGACTCGCAATCTTACTATTTTCCATCGCCTTCACGAATTTTCGGGGTTCACTCCGGCGAAAGAACGACTTCTATTGCTAAGGAATCTAGGAAGGACATGCTCCTGTCCTTTGGACTCGCTGGCTCGCCACTGCACGGACAGCTACGAGAGTGAGGAAAGCATTGTCTCTTCCGCTGGATACGCAATGAAATGAAGGGGAGACTCGCGAAGACGAAGAAAAGAAGGCAGGATTTCATGACAGTCGGGAAAGACGGAGAAGAACTCTAGGGAAGAACCTACGTAGCGTACGTATATCCACACCTCGAATACTGCTGCCTAGAATTATATGACCTGATATCAAAAAATAATACCTGATAAATTGCTCAGTAATATTCGAATCTAAGTTTGCAGAAAGATGAACATGAAACGCCTTAGTAAGATAGAAACAGTCATAGTAATTTTGCACACTAATTTAACTCAAATTTTGCGATTCTAATGACTCGTGTTTTCAAGAGCTGTCTCGTATGTTTTAAACGTATAAATTGTTTGATATAAGGTGTGGAAAATTTAGTTTAAAATAGTTGATGAGCTACCCTAATCGAGAAGACAACAAAAAGTCTCCGATATTATGGCGGGGGACTTTCCGGGAGACTCTAACTTGGTCCTCGGGCGAGACAGATGGGACCTACCTGTCCTACCGGGCCCACCGTTGGTACCCCGAGCCAAATAGACACCTCTCGCTCTCCTATCATTCTAGTTTAAAACGGAGCAGCGGAATTAACAAGCCTCGGTTTGAGTATCAAAGGCTTGCTATTAATTAATTTGGGAAGGAAGGTCGTCAGTCCTATTGTCTTACATCCAGAGATGTCTCTCTCTCTTAGCCCTGTTTAATCTGTTTTAAAACCCAAAATGCATTTCAGTTTGTTATAACCATTATTTGAAGAACTGCTTTTTTATATTTTGACATTAAAAAAGGAAAAAATAACTCTTTACCTTAAAAGTCACAAATCTCTCTATCACTTAAAATCATATACTCCACCAATTCCCACACAGTACTTTAATTTGACTAATCATCGAAATTTTTTAATATTAAAACATAAATCCACACAAGAAGTTGCAATGTAGGATATATGCAAAAACAAATCCATTTGCCAATAAAATTTTCTATCTTCACATAGACGTTATTGAGATTTATAACCCTCAGTATCAAGTCATGTGATTTATAAATTACGTTAATAAAAATATGCGCAAATTAAGTGCAATGGTTGAATTGACAAGTCAGCGAAGGAGAAAGAAATTAAAATAACGAATAAATTCCGCTATGGAAAAACGAAGGAGGATTTGTCCAAGCCCAACGCTCTAAAAGAGGTTATTTTGCGACGTCTTATTCACTGCTACTGGCTGTCCACTACATACGATATACCTATACTTGGTGCGCCCTCCGTAACAGATTTCACAGAAGAATGTTTGGCCTGGGTGTACGTGACATTTTGGGGTTGGAGCGACACCAATAAAAGAATCTGTCCATACCGTTGCGTATTGTTTATTTTTTATATTTTTCTTTTCTCGCTAGTGACGTCCATGGTCTCCGGTGACTCCATCTGCCGTCAATTTTCGAAACCTCGCGACGCGTCGACAGTAGCAAATTGAAAGGATCGATCGTTCAGTGCGAGTGACTTGCCCTAGTCGCAAAACAATTTTTCAATTTGCACCCATCAGTCGAAGAGAGACTTGTTTTCTGGTTCTCTTAAGTTGATTGGAATCCTAACGCTGCATGCATGACACGTCCTCGGCCGCAAAGGATAGGAAATGAGTCCATGGGACGCACTGAAAAAGTTTTCCTTTCGGAAAAACAGAAATATTCAAGCCTCGCTTATTTTTCTGCCTTCCATATAGTATCCATCGTTTTTTCGTTCAATTTACCGCATGGCATTTTCCTATAAGCCGGAAATATACTTCTTTATATTGAATGAAACATGTATGAAAAAATAAATTGTTGCGAATAGCGCAATAGTATATCCTTATTGATAAAATAACAAAGCCAAAGTTTTTCCAGAAATTAATTTGGGAAGGAAGCTCGTCTTTCCACGTCTTCATTTTATAGATCTGCCTTTTTCTAAGAATCGTTTAATTCGTTGTTAAACCAGAGATATATTTAAGAAAGTTATAAATATTAAATTCCAACAAACAAGTTTTTACAATTGCGATGGAGAGGTGATAAAAATAAACCTATCCTAAGAAATCACAAATATATTAAACACCAAAAATCATACTACCCACTTATTTCAACAAGGATTCCTAATGAACGGTATTATTGTGCATTAAAACATGATTCCATATAAGTTGCAGGTTATTAAATCTGGAAACAAAAATCCATTTGACGCACATGTCTTTCAACTTCAAAGATACGTAAATGGGTTTGAACATCTCCGCATCAAATCACGATGTTTAAAAATTACGCGAATAAAGAATCCTCCTATTTAGGTAGCAGTTAGATCCTTTAAAATATTATTAAATAAATCCACTATATCTCTACATTCCAAAAAGCAAACTGCTATTAGAAGAACAGCATGATGGTAAATATGGAAAGATTGGTGAATTTTACCAACAAATATTAAAACCAAACAATTTAAATATGATGCAATTGAAAATAAGCCGTACAAAATATTATGCACTGATACCAGAAGATCATAGTGCTCTTTTGGACCACGACAAGATAAATGTGAACGGATAGCCCAAATTTACACAGGAAGGTAACCGAAAAGAAGTACTAATGAGAACGCAATGATAAATATCCATGGAAATATTCAATAAGGATATAAAGATTTAAATAAATTATTGCCTCGAAAAATATATACTTTTATTTGGTGTATATTACCTACTCAAATATTTCGATATCTATGACTACCCAACTTTTTCCATCTGTATACAGCAACAGCGCATTTAAAATTTAATGTCTAATAATATAAAGATATCAGAAATTTTACCAAAGAAAAGGTTGGAAAAAACCATTTTTACTATGTTAAAATTATGATAATAAAGTAGAAATGTCAGAAATCCAGCGAAAAGTGATAATTAATTGCAAAATTAAATTGATATATCGAAGTGTGACCCGAGGCCGTATGTCACAGTCCTATCTACTGGATGGAATAATGTTGTCATCAAAACGCTCACTGGCCATTTACTCAATTACTTGGGCCAGATAATGGCTATCATTGATTTTAATCCCACACATTAATGGAGTTAGTAAATCAGCCCAGTGAAAGGTATTAGTATTTTTGGGGGAACATGCGAGTGACAAGATTATAGATAGTATTACCTCGATGACATATCGTCTAATCCGGGAAAGTTCCCGTGAAATTTCGCGGAATGGCTTTTCAGTACGGCGTGGGGTTAATGGCGTTAAAGACCTCCAAACCCTGATATGAGGGCTCAAATTGGACGCGGTTCTCAGGATTGGAGCGCTCAGTTCTTCGGAAGACTCCATAAATTTCCAGCAGGCGTGTTGCCATCAACGTACGAATGCCCTTTTCCAATAATAGCGATGTTTTCACACGTTAAAGGATTCTGTTCTCCGTGAATTACACCTAGTATTTGAACACTGCCCAATTATCATTCAGATCCCTTCTTATTCTTTGCGATTGCTACATTTTTACATATCAAGGTTTCTTTCAACTCTAAATAATCTAGGTTGTGAACTAGGCTTAAATTTCCTAAGCAATTGAGATTAGATATCCTTAAGAGCGACTAGGAGAAGATAATATTAGAGCACCACAATATTTCCAGGTCCGACAAAAGCGATACATTTTAAGAGATATTTTCCCGAACGGATAGATAAGGGAATGCGTCTTTCCCCCGAACCATAAAGGACTTAAATTAATGCCAGTCGTAACTTCTTTAGAGCTCTTCATTTTTATGTGTAAACGGCTGGTGTCAAATCAGTTTGAGGATTGTTAACTAATGATGATGAGTGCTGTGACTTCATTATTAAGTCGGGATACCCTTCCACAACTACCACGAATATTCCCTGAAATTCGTTTCATCAATAAATTGCGTGAAGAGATCTCGGGATCGCCACCGGGTCAGGAACTGCATTACTGCCGACGCTTCGATGTCCGACTCGGCCATCGCCCTCAGGGCGTGTGCCTATAGTGCCTAATATAATGTCACTGTGTCAATGTCAATGCTGTGTGTAGTCACAGCCCTGAGGGCGACAGCCGAGTCGGACATCGAAACGTCGGAAGCAGGTATGGTATTTAGAGGAGGAGTCCAATGTACACCTCCTCCAAATACCATACCTGTCATGACACTGTCCATGGCTGTAGGGTGGAGAGTACCCGGCGTCGGCATTATCCTGCTCTTATTAAAAGGTGCAAAGGGGACTACGGCTTAACGTCCAATACGACTGAAGGAGTGCTGAGTTTGAAATGTCCTCCACAGTGGAAACGAGACTCCAGGGCGGGCTCGCAAGGTTACACTCCTGGGGCAGTGACTATAAGCGCGAGCATTCCTCCTCTACACTCAGAAAGGGGGAGGACGGGAAGGAACAAGGAAGGAGTCGCCGCCGCGATAGGAGCCCGACGACGCGACGCCTCCTAGGAGTGGATAGGGAAGGAAAGGAAGGGTCGAGGAATCCCGCACCGCCACAGAGGCGGGCGGGTCCTACCATCAGCGAAACCAGGCAAAGCCATTAATACTCTAACGACCTTGGAGGATTATTCTATGAGGAAGAATAATCCAACGATCAGATCGTTAGATAATGTCCTCCACACAACAATCAAGCAGGGATCGGGAAATTTCAGATAAGTCTCCACCTCCGACAGGATTCGAACCCGAGATCACGGGGTGGACGTCTCCCGCAATGCAGTTCCTGACCCGGTGGCGATCCCGAGAACTTTTCACGCAGTCTATTCGCCGGGAAAACAGAAAATCTATCTCCACTTTTTATATTGCATCATAGTAAGCACTGTTCGTTCACATTTGAAGCTTATTTTCTCCGATAACCACCCAGCATGAACTCCAGGTGATACCATAAAAGATTAATATTTTTTCCCCGCTAAAAACGTGTAGTTTAAGATACTATATTGCGGACTATTTGTGGCTTTGACCCACAAGTACTGCCACATTTTCCCACCAGGTCAACCCACTATTTCATATTCATGCTATGCCGCTCGTGAGTGTGTCTGTTGAAGACGTGACACTATTCGTGGCGTCCGTGGCAGCAGGAGCAGAGGTGGTTGATAACGCCTCACTCGCGATGTTTGTCTACGGATTAAGGTCATTGGGTCGTCTGCGGCGGCTGCGGAGAATCTTTGCCTGTTGTCGGGCGGAGCTCTTAAAACTCAGAATACTGCCACAATTACTGTTCAAGCAAGACTTTAAATGATAATCGCCGAGGTCGGATAGGAGACAGCCTCGAGGTATTTTTGCTCTAAGCACCACTTTTAAACCTTTCTTGGACTCGTTTACCTATTTTTAAAACGCATTTCTTAACTTCACTCGGTGTCTGTCTGCCTGTTACGGTGATATTTTGCTGTTGATTTATGTGGTTTTCGGCTAATTATATGTTGTTAAGTGAAAAAACGAAATATATCATGTTTAGCATGAGTAAATCTATCTCAAACAAAAATAATGTATACTATCAATGTGCAAATTGTATAAAAGATAATGTTACTTCCTGTGATAAATGTATTTTGATCGAACAGGTTAGTCACATAAAATATTTACGCATATACTTTGACCAAAATTGTAAATGGAAGTTTCCCATAAATAAATTAAAATCAGAAATGATTTACATTGTAAGAAAATTCTACTTCCTCAGATACATATGCCCTGAATCAGTGTTAAGAATGGTGTATTATGCTCTCGTTAATTCAAGATTGCAATACGGAATAGCCTGCTGGGGTGGAGCATATTTTATCAACACTAAACCATTTATAGTGGCGCAAAAAAAGGTTATCAGGGTTATAACGCAATCGTATAGGAAAAGCCACTCATTTCCTCTTTCAAAAAATTAGATATCATCCCGCTAAGGCATCTATTCATTTATAGTCCTTAGAGTTTTCTATAACCGTAGTGGTGAAAAGGCCAGACCACAAACTTATGACATCAGATCTTGGAGAAACTTCGATATACTTAGGCCGACGACTGAAATTTATCGGCAGTCATACAAATACTTAGGGCCTAAATTATTTAGTATTTTTAAATTTCTTATAACCTCTAATTCCCGCGCAATTTGCGAAAAATGGGACACTTCTTGTTCTGAATTCTTAAACCCTGTCGCAGAGGAGTTGGTGACGCCAAGATCTCACACCGAGCGGGTCACCGCTTCTAACTGCCGGTTACACATATCTGCAACTTATCAGAATCACTTGGTTTTTTGATGCTTTTACTCTGGTGAGCGGTGAATCCTTTCCTTAATGGAAAATTTTAAGTTCGAAAATGTACAAAAATTCTAATAACGTCCCCAACTCCAAAAAAGAGAGTGGAAAATTTCACGTTTTCACAGATTTCAGCTTTAGAGGTGGAGGTAAAGTGATGCTTTCGCCGTGTTTTATATTTCCAATCCATCATCGAAATTCATCTAATGTATGGCGATTTTTTGGTCTAAGTGGACCGATGAATCTCAGTGGATCGTGGTAATCTCTAACGCGGTGGGCGGAGTGCTTAAAACTCGAAGACTGCCACATCACAGTCTGAGCTAGACTTTAAATGATGATCGTCGAGGAAGGATAAGGGGTAATGTCGTAGGTTTGAGTTCGAATCACCACCGCAAAGCGTTCAATTACCCCTATCCGATACCTTTGAAAGTTTCTTTGCTGGTGACAATAGAAAGAGAGGGACAATTCTTTTGTGGGCTACTTCATTGTGGTCTCTTTCAACAGATGCAGATTACGAAATTCAGCAACGTTATCATCTCTAAAAGATTTATATCATAATTCGTCTTAGAAAAAATGAATATCTTCATGCTGAAAAAATTAGGGTTAAAAATGAGGAAGTAAACTTCTAAGGATGATGTGATTTCTGGCATAGGAGCAGATTCTCCTCGCAAGATATGAATATTTGAGGAAAAAAACAGTCTTTCTAACTAGGTAAAAAAGTCATCGCTGGTACATATAGATACGATTTTAAAAAATGACACCCTGTCCACTTGTATCAACCATAGCTGTATGCTGTACAATATACCACTGCATTGGAGACTTTTCTTGTATCTCCTTATCATATTTATATCATCATCTGTCTTTAATGAAACTATTACCATTGGTGCATTGAGACTAAATTTTCTTGAGTAAAACTTCTATATTTTTTCAATTATCACAGTAACCGTGAAGAAAATCACCATGAGAGCTACGTACAAAATGTCCTTAGTATTTGCAAGTGTTTTTCATACTGTTAATAAATAAAAACGTATAAGGTGGCCGTAACATTTTGAGATCTTTAATACACAATTGAGATTGTTGTAGCTCAGTTTCTTCTACTTCATAACTACTCAACTAAATCTAACTATGGAGTTCAAAGGTAGAGAAAATTGTCTACCAGTCAAGTACTTCTTATTATCCCTCTAATATCCTTAAGGAAAAATACCCTTTCTAATTTATTCCATAAGTATTTTTTTTCATAGGTTAAAATTACCAAGTTCGATTTGAAGATAAAATTGATAAACAGCAGAAAGAAAAGAGTTATTGCACCGAATGGGGCACTAAATATACTATGTTTGAAAACTTTTTTTATACGACGAATAACAAAAAGTAATAATAATAAATATAATAAGGTGGTTTCCTTTTATTTTTTATTGCTTAAATCGAAAGATTATTACTCCTGGAGTACGTATTTCACTCTTTTAGATTTTTAAATGGCGATATCTATTTTTCGCGATTAACTGAAAAGTGAAAATTTTCAAGCGCGCGAAAACGAGACGGCTTTGTATGAATGCTGGGAAAAGCCCGTGTGACGTCATTCTGGTTCCCGCTTCCACCGTGTGTGATGACCTTGGGGCGAGGATATTTTGCGCCGCTGCGATACTGGCTGCTAGCAGGTAGCAGAGTACTTTCCGACCTTAGGCAGTTTTAATAGGTGATTATTAAGACATGTTTCCCTGAGCTCTGTGCCTCATGCATGCATTGTTAATCTCAGACGACGTATCACTCCTATCTACTCACATAGAAATTAGATCTCTGTGACGTCACGTGGAGTGGCATCGCATGGGTGCCAATCTGGCCTTTTTCAAATGAAGAGAAAATTGACCATTGCCATTCGTCTAAACTAGCATTTCTAAAACAAAATAATTTTTATACTACGAATATACTAATGGTGGGTAACGAATCGCAATCAATGCCTTTCGTTTTCTTTGATGAAGGGAACAACCGTATTGCAAAAAATGAAGGAATAACATGAAAAAGAAAAAAATTGCCTTAGCAAATATTTACTTTATTTTCCTCAATTGCTTTATCCGTTAAAGTGTTAATTTTTCATGTTCATCCATTCTTAGCTCATACTTCCTACACGAGAAAACCAGCTCAAAAGCAGTGCATTGGATGGGTGCTTACTCGAGACCATTAACGATGGCAGCTAGGAGAGAACCTACCCGGGAAGGAGCCTGAAGAGACTCTAATGACAAAACTTAACTGTCTTCTCTGCTGAATTCCCGCTCTCAGACCTGAATAAACCCGAAACGGCCCATTGAGTAGCGAAGGGCCTCTTTAAGAGCCCAACATGTCTTTTTCTTCTCGCTTTTTCAATTCAGCAGTCTCCCTAACCGCACGATAGGCAAAGGTAATCCAATGGATATCCCTGACCACGACCAAGCTTTAAAAGCTATAGCACTCGCGGTGAGCTTAAAGGTGTACTCTCAACCTGACTCAATTGTAGGCATGAATCGAAGATATACGGTGATAGCACGGGAACTCATTGTGAATGGAAACGCCTTCCCTAGCTCTTTATTCCACCACGAAACCCCAAAGCCTTCTCCTAGGCACATTCCCTAAAACATACACAATTGGACAGCCTTGCCTGACCTCCTTTTTCCGACCCTATTCATTTAAAATGTCTACATATACATACCATCTCTTAAATCGCCTCAATAGGCGATTGGCAAGGGGGTTTTACAGTTCATTAACAATTATAAGGAGATTTTCTGATGGAATTCCGTCTAGTATGTGGTAAAGCCCTTTATTATTTGGAGATGTTAACGAAAGCCTATGCCTATCCGTTCGGCAAAATATCTCTCTCAGTTTATCGTTGCTGTTGGACGCAGTAATATAGCGAGGCTCTAATATTTTGTTCTTCGTTTCACTCTGAAAGGTATTCATTCTCAATTTCTCAAGCAATCTAACCGTAGCGCGCAGCCTCCGGCTCTCTAGCGGCTCCCAACCAATACGTTTAACATATGTGTTACCGTTTCTGTAAGCCCGTAGCAGTTTTTTTAGAATCGCGCAGTTTTCCTTTGTAATTGATTAAGTTAACAGATTAAGCCTTTATGCATCGGATCCCATTTTCTTGTTGAATATTCAAGGTGTTGCCTGACGAGTTCAAAATATCACCTCTGTTTTACTTTTTTATTCGACAACCTTTCTACAGGACGTGTGATAATCCTTGCTTCTTCTGGATTCTGCCATAAATATTTCTTACGTGTGTTCCCCACAATAGGTTTACACTTATCGTAACTCCCAGATACTTCACTTCATCTGTCGACTTTACGTTGATGGTGTCTTCAACGTATGAATGAGGATAGTTGAACGACCTAGGCAAGAAATTTATCGCCGTGGAATTGCTCGCTATCAAGCTATTGTCTATGAATTAAAATGTGGTGACTATGGGTTCCCTTTTTTGAAGCACTATTTATTAACCTTTGACATGTGACGCATACCGGACATGACGGATATTCTTAGTAGTTAGCTTAGAATCGTTTCTACCATAAATCAGAACTTACAAAATAAGGTAGCCTTCATGTTTAATAAAGGAACAGGATTCAAACAGGTTGTTTTGCGTCATATATTTTGGAATTTTACCATATTGACGGCTAAGTTCTAACAACACAAATCTCAAAACTTGGCCGGTCTTAGTTAATAATGGTAACACTGTTAATAAAAATAAAATTCAAACAATATTCAACTCTTTGTTTGCACATGCATGCTTCTTTCATTTTGATAAATCTTTGGTTTTTAATTTACATTAAAATTATATACAATTTCAAAAATCGTTTTTTTTTTTGTTGCTATTTTTGAGATACGTGTTGTTAGAACTTAACCATTTAAATGTCTTATTTCAATCTATATCATACAGCCAAATTTACACCTCAACAACCAATATGTTCTTAGTCAAAAACGTCGCCAAAAATGGTGATTTCTTCATGCGCTCCTGAGTAATAGTTGACCTCCTCTATCACTGTACCTGTATCTTCTCCAAAGGCCACGAAAAGTAAATCTAAGTAAAGGATTTTAATGTGACATACTCTTGGCCGATATCGTAGTGTATCCAGCTTAAAGTAGATAAAGTAAAATATTGAATCATAATAAAATGTCGTTTCATTGCCATGATTAATAATAATCAGTTAATATTCATACTAGCTATCGGCTAAACGTTTATGGTGGAAAACAAGCATTTTAACTTAGATTACTTTTGATAAATTGATGAAATTATTACGTACGAAACAATGGATTTCATGTATCAAGGCAAGAATTATTTTAATTAATATATGTGAAATCTATTTGAATAAATTAGTTCCCTCACAACGGAACCACTAAGAAGAATGGTGAGAGCAGTAGTAATTCTTTAGGTGTGAGACGCTATGCTAGTAGTATAGATGAGACGTGGAAGCAAGGAGTATATGGAAATTCAATGTATCCCCGCAACTCCCTCCCTGTCTTTTTATCTCCTTCATTTTTTACGAGCGTGCTGCGCCCGCTCCCAGCGGGCTTCCCCCGCTCTTTTCAATGCAGGTCCACAGAGGGATAGGCGCGTTTCTAATTTTAAAATTTAGAAAAAGGCAGAGTCCTATGTACAAATTTAATTGGAATGTTCATGTACAAGTTGAGGTTAGAGGACCTCTTTAAACACAACATTGAAAGTAATCACCCTATCCTCTGTTAAACGCACATGATGACTCATACTTACGTATCAACAGGCGACTTGAATGTGGAATCAGCCGCACTTTGATCAAAGTTATTTAAAGAATGCGAGATATTGTTGCAAATGAACTAATGTATCAGTTAGTGCGCCAGGAATATTTACCGGTTTTCGTTTTTTTTTATTATTTAAAAACCAATTTTAGGAAACAATAGCAATATTTAGGAAGTATGATATGCCGTCGCATGTTTTCTGATAAATTCTGTACATTTTGGTACCTCATTTGTAGAGTTTGGTTGCGTATAAGTTGAGAAAAAAGTATCTATACAGTAGAAATAATATAGAAGATTACGAATCCTATTCTCTGGAAGCCCAGTACGTGCGTGATATTCGCCTTTGGAGAGCGATGCACAAGTTCAATGCCTGTTTAATACCCACTCGCCTCGGCAGAGGACACTGGCTGCTCCAGGCGCAAGAGGACAAGCATAAATGGAGCGAGGTATTACTCCGGATTCAATTGTCCTCCTCCATTCCAGCCGCCCTTCCCTTGTCATTCCAATACACCCCACCACCGCACAGTGGCGCTGGAGAGGAGTAGGATAACGGGAAGTGCAAGAGAGATGTAGTAATATATTGATCGCACAGAGTACGTGCTCTCAAGAGCAAAGAGTACATGCTTATAAATATTTGTAGGAAATCATACATTTTCGCGTAAAATGGCAGTATAATAAAAATCCTTCATAGGTAAAAAGGAAATTTTGAAGCCTTGAATATAAATACAGTCAAAGTCCATTCAGCTAAGAACTGAGACAAAAAAACTTTCTTAATGAATCTATTTTGCTACCAAATCCGTCTCTTTAACTATTATCTATTCAATAATATATATTTAGTTGTCAAAAAAATGCTTATCACTAATATTTTATGTAGGATCAATCAATTCAACTATCCCCAAAATAATGAAAAATCATGATTTTGACCACAATGTAAGTTACTTTGGAAAGAATTGGGGCTAAACAGCTCTTTTACAAACATTTGGGGCTAATTATACTGATTTTTGATTTCTATCAACGAATAATACATCGCGAAATATTAATAATTATCATTACTGTAAATGTGCTACATTATGTAAATACATTATGATAATACATTCCTGTAGCATAATTAAATACATCGTAAGATCTACTGCTTCTGGGAAAACTGCATTATTTTAAGCAGGTAACAAATGAAACGATCGTTGTGCTAGGCTATAAAGAAAGGGATGGTGAAATTTTATCTGGAGAGTTGAGCTTACAGTGCCGAACCGTGGACAACAAGGAGTCGTGGATAAAAGACTGCAGGCCTTCAAGATGTGGGTCTCGAGAGGAATGATAAAGTTGAAGTGGACGGAGAGAAATACCAAAGACAAAGCGCTGGACATTGTTGCCTAGTTGAGGATACTTCTAAACATGGTACGGAGAAAACGGAAAGTTTGAATAGAGGATGAATTATTTAGGGCGGGGAAGTTAAAATCCATGGTGCAAGGAAGATTATTAGAAAAGCAAAGGAGGACAAGAAAACAATTTCATCGATAGAATGAAAGGGGGAAGGCCTTACTAAGAACGGAAGAGAGAGGTCCATTGAGAGATGGCTTAGCTATCTCCCAAAACGCTCCATGTAAACATGCTATAACCTAACATAATATAAGGTAGAATATGTATGTAAGTGGTGTATGCATATCAAAAATTAATATATCTTGTTCTCTGGGATCGTGGAATCAGTGTTGTTGATCCCTCTCATTTTGTGCTTCTTGGTATCAATATTGGGAGGTGAATAAATTGATTCAATATACGCTTTTTCATATACTATGATGCCAGAGCATCATTATTTTGAGAGACTGACGCATAACGGTATTTATCTTCATCCTCAATCACTATCAGATGTTTTGGTAGCTCAGCAAACACGGAAATAGCTTTATAATATTGCTTTAAGAGATGCAAGTCATCTTTACCTGTTGTTTATTGATAACATCTATATCATAACGCACGATATCCATTCAAAACTTACTTTGAATTAACTACCGCCCCGAATGCGTTTTTAATTGGATAAATACCGTACATTCCGTCGTGTACGAAGACCCACAATTTCCAATATGTTTAATTATAATACATATTTTGGGCTGTGCTCACCACGCCGCTTTAAAATTATTACTTACTGAAAGGAGTAGCCCAAGTTGTTTTCATGCGGTCGACGACCCTCTATTCTATAAGGCAGCAGAAAAGTTTGAAAACCAATAATAACGGAGTAGTTCATGGAAACCTAAACTTATTCGGTAGAATAATTTTATGATATAAAATATTAACTGCATCAAAATTATATGCATAATCACTACTATATTTATAAAAGACGAAGTAAAGGACAAGGAAGGCGAAGAAGGCAAACTTCAAACATAAGATGAGGCTCTCTTATACGCTGGAATATACGGTGTCTCTTTCGCGTCGAAATAAAGGAAATATTCATTCTTCTCATGCCCTTACTATATTTATTTTATCTCTGCACGCACTATATTTAGCAGGGTTCGCATTCTGAGTAACATTTTTGCTCATTATTTTGCTTAAATGTACAATGCTTTTGGCTATAGTGCGGAAACGTGCAAACTTAGAGAGAAGCATGAGAATAGACTGGATCCCTTCGAGACGTGGATTAGGAAAGGAGAGAAGAAGGTGATCTAGACGGAGAGGAAGAGAAAAGACAAAGTGCTGGACAAGGGGAGGAAAATTCTAAACGAGAAATGCCTCGTCTTACGCGCTGGAATATACAGCAAGTCTTCTTTGCGTCGAAACAAAGGAAATATTCATCCTTCCCATCCTCTTGCTATATTTATTTTATCTTCGTACGCACTGTAGTCAGGAGGTACGCATTTCGAGTTGCATTTTTCATTGATATTCTGCTTAAATACACAGTAATATTCACCGATTCGGAGATTGTAGAATTTATTTTAATCGTTAGCAACAGAGAAGATCGTCATCTAAGACTACACGGGAACAACTAGTGAAGTTTGGCCTGGAAAGCGAAGTGGTTATAGTGCGTAAACGTGGAAACTTAGAGAGAAGCATGATTAGAATAGACTGGATCCCTTCGAGACGTGGGTTCGGAAAGGAAAGAAGAAGGTGATCTAGACGGAGAGGAAGAGAAAAGACAAAGTGCTGGACAAGGGGAGGAAACTTCTAAACGAGATACGTCTCATCTTACGCGCTGGAATATACAGCAAGTCTTCTTCGCGTCGAAACAAAGAAAATATTCATCCTTCCCATCCTCTTGCTATATTTATTTTATCTTCGTACGCACTGTAGTCAGGAGGTACGCATTCCGAGTCGCACCCTCGACTTATTCGCGACATTGATGCGTCCCCAGCTCGCTTTGCCATCTTCCCAGAATGCCGCTCAAATTCCTTTCCACCAGAGAGGAAGACGGCTCGACGGAGTAGCATAGAGTGTGAGGCGAAAAGCTATTCCAACGCACAAAGATGGAACACCGGCCATATTTTTTTCGTATTCCAGTCCTTTTCGCTCCTCCTCCAATCCTCCCGCCAAAAATAAAGTAAAACACACAAAATTCTTCCCCGTTACCTTCGCAGGAAAACGTTTTCCGACTCACTCGGTTATAAACTGAAAAGATAGCTCTCCAAAACAGAATATTTTCGCATAAACCAACTAAGTCCAGAAAAAAAGCGAGAGGAAGGTTTTTTTTGGCGAGAAGGATAAAAAAAAATGCTGAGGAGTTTCCTACGTACGAAAACGCGCTAAGGGATCTTCCCTTTTATATTTGTTTTATTTTTCGGCGAAAATTGAGGCTCTTTCGAAGAGAAATCCATTTTTTCTCCTTCCTTCCCTTGACGCAACAAGGAAGTAGTGTTCTTATTCGCCGTATAAAACCTATTTCATCCACTGCAAGGTTTTTTTTTAAATACATTCTCGAGCAAGGAGAGAAAACTGCATTTCGGTACGCTTTTTGCCTTGTCGCGAGCAGATACAATCCTCCAGCAGGGCAAGTAGCCGATGTGTCGCATCACGGAAATACGCGGATGGCAACGTCACTTCAAGTGTTGGAGGTGATGACATCATTTCAGCATAAAATCCCATTTCTTCTCCGAGATTAGTACTCCAGCCCTTTAGCAATACCATTTAGAAAGTATTCTACCGATTACGGCAGTTAACCATGGAATACTTCAGAAGCATGCTGGCTGCCTCCCCTTCCTTCATGTATTTCCGTCTTAAATTTACAGTAAGGCCTACCCTATTTCACTCTATCTAAAACCATATTCTCCTCATTAACCACCCTCGTTTACACTCTACCATCAAACATCGTGTTCTACATCCCCTACCCGCTAAGTGTACTCCCTCCAAGCCCAGGGGAAGAGTGGACCGGATTGTGGTCTAATCCGGTGCCACGTAAAATAAAACACAAGCCAAGTCAAGTCCATCCATACTTTCTATCTACTCCGTATCTCATCTAGAAATTGCCTCCCCCTACCCGCTATATCCAGCACTTCGTTCCTCCTCCTCTCCTTCATTTTCCTTTCATTTCCGTTATTCTCCACTCCTTCATGTCAAATACCTCCAATTTTCCCTTGTTCTTCTTCCTGAGTGTCCACGTTTCCACACTCGCTAAAAGAGTCACCCTAACTACACTCTATATCAGACTATCATCAAACCATTTCTTCTAACTCTTAAATAACGATTCTCTCATAAGCTCCTTCCTGCTAATGAACTCCTGATATTCTTGCGACTGCATCTAACGTGCTGCCTAAATAGTTGAATTGCTCTACCTACTCAAGTTTTTCTCCTCCAACTTCAACTTTGAGCCTCACAGTCCTAGCTCGCGATCCTTAACAAAACCGCATGACCTTGGTCTTCTTGTAAATAACTCTCATTCCTTACCCCTCGCTACGCTTGTCCACTAAGACCTGCAGCCCAATCTCTGGCTGGTTAATTAATGCCTGGCGATACGGAAACCTCTGATTTTAACATCATTACTTCCATTTTTACTTCATCCTTTAGCTACAACTCTTTGCGATTTCTAGTCCTTAATTACGTCAGTTTCTTAGACAGAATTGAAGAGCCACTATCTCTTCACATTTATTTTTCAAAAATTGCCTTTCCCGTAAAAACTCGTTGCTTTCTCATTTGGACGATGCAAATTCCGTCAAATCTCTCTGCCTTCTAATCTGAAACCAACTTCTTTTCAAGTGAAGTGAAATATATAGCCTCTCTTCATGCAAGATCAAACACTCCACCACTATCCACTCACTAACACCGTTCTTACTTCTATCTCAATTCACAATCTTCCTTCTCTACGAATTAAAAGTGACCTTAACGTAATCTAAGACGTGATCAACTCTATTACGGACTGTCCATTGCAATACGCTAAAAATTGTATAAAGCATTAAGGAATACATTAGAGCTTTCGCTTTTTAATACAATAGTGACAATTTGCCGAATTCGGCCGATATCGGTGATTCAAAGAGGCAAACATCAGATCGAATAAGGCTGTGATGACCCGCCTGGTGAATTTTTTGAGCACCTGTACCCAATTTTTGACGGTTACAATACAGTAAATTAGGGTAATACCTTCCACTTTCACTCAATGAGGCATCCATCTCACGACTAACTCAAACTACGGGATTTGCATCAGCTCTAAAATTTTCCACTTTTTTTCTTTTTTTTTTTTTTTTTTTGGTCTTCACTAAGTGTCCCGCTAGATTTCTTTCGAACCATCTCGAATGTTCGATGCAGTCTACTCTTACAAACGATTTTACTCATGCGAAGCCACAAATTGTCAAAGAGTACTTTCTCAGCAAAGCATACTTTCTTGTGTTCCTAATTAGCTGTTAATGTGACTATTGAAAGAGTACCTTATGGTTGGAGGAAGTAAATGTATGGGTCTCAAGTGAAGTAAAATAAACAAATGTGGAAGGTTAATAATAATTAAAATTGTTAATTTTGACTTCTTAAATTCAATACTTACCCCTTTCCACCCCAAGTTTGCGTAAATACTGAATTTCCTCTACGTCCAATATGCCTCATGATGAAGGTCTTCTTCGAAGCCTATGCCTGTATAAAAAAGAAAAATAAAGTTTTGCAGTAGGAACATGTGGAATAACAAAGTTATTACCTCTAAATTATCATAATGATTAGTAAAGTCCAAACCGTCGAGGATGAAAAAACACAACAACTGACTTACAAGCGAAGTCTATTATGTTTTAAATTTAATTAGAGAAAAATAACTACAGTAGAATTTATAATCCAAGTAGAGTTTATATTCAAAAGTAAACACTTAAGAGGGGCAAAACTGCGATAGTGTGCAAGAACCTGTACGGATATTTTACATATGTAATAATTAATAAATTGCTTTACCGGAATTATTCATTATAGGCACTAAGAAATACATTTCAACAATGCATGAAATTGCAAAATACGATCTTTTAACAACTAAATAATGTTTTTAATAAAGTTAAAATTAGAAATCGATGATGATATAAATTGATATCTCATTTTTTATGTGATAAATGAACAACGCTCAATTAATTAAAGTTTAGTAATTTTATTGGGGTAATATTTCACTTTAATACCATGTTTACCAAACCAACACCTTTGAGAGCATGAAACCTTTGCTCAACCCAGTCGATGAGGCTGCCAATTGACACAAGATATTTTTCCCTGGAGGAAGGAAAGGTATTCGGCATTTTTAAGGAAGGGAAAGACTTGAGATCCGATGATGACAGCACAACTGAGCCCTTTTATTTCCTTCACGACCATTCGCGCCTCCAGACCCATTTACATACGTTTCGGATCGAACGTATTCCAATGCCTTTTTTTCGCATTTCACCGGTCCCGATAAAGAAAAACTAAATCTCTCACCAGCTACCTGCCAAATATTTCTTCACTCTGAATATGTTTTCAACTGTCTGAATCCATAAAGAGACGAAAGCCTGGATATATACGTGGAAAGCGTTTCCACATAAACTGATGCAGAGTTATTTGACATTCGTCCCACAACTTATGTGACAAACGCATAGCACCTGATTAGATGAACAAACCGAATATTTTATGGGCAACTTAGCATGTGATTTTCCATTTTAGTAATGCTTTTGAGTACTTGATTAGCAGCATGAAAAAAAGAGATAAATACTCCACCCCGAATAGTACTTTTTAAATTATTTAAACCAATTTTTTGCTTTAAATTTTAAACCAATATTTGTATTTCAACAGGCACACCCCTAAAAATATGTTCCCTTTACACTAGAGCTATATTCTAGATTTTTTAAACTAATTAAAAAAATATATATTAAATAAAAATATCAATTTACACAAGTTATTAGGTACTGGATTTCTCAACGTTTTTTAACCCGGGAAAAGCAACGATTTACGATACAATAGTAGCTGGCAGAAGCATGGTAAAAAAGAGCTGACAAAAGAGAAAGATGAGAAAGTTTTCACATGATGTTATGAGTATTTCTATTATGACTTAATTTTTATGATGTAATACTGTGATTACTTCATTTTGTATAATATGTATATTTTTGGCAAATACTTTTAGAAAGTCTTTTACCTGAGATTATGTAACCTCAAAAAAGTACCAAGTACTTCTAAAATTTTTATCATGACAAAACTGTCGTACATATAAAGTGCTCCACTACGCCTGAATCTCCTTTGCATACATTTAACCCTTTCTTGTACAACAAATCGAATTCCCTCCAACTGCCTGCCGCCGTGAGTTAGTTTTTCCCCTGTCTAAATCCGTTTAAAGGAGGAAAGCATCGTCATATGCATTATAAGCGTTACTCACACGATTAGAGCTAAAATGTTTGACATTCGTTCCTGAGTTGAATTTTTAAATGCACTGCACTTGATGTGAAACAAGATGGAATATATTATCGGCTAATGAAAAATCATTTATCCATTTTGGAATTTTAAGAGAACACGACTAAAAAATAATTTTATTCATTCATAGATTTTTTTTAATTTTCACCGCACGTGTTTGACACACATAAGTACCAGTACAATTGAAAATGAAGAAACAACAGACTAGAGGGTTAATAGCGGATCCCAAATAGTATTCTGGATATAATTTAGGTATACAGTGATTTCCCTTGCAAAAAAAAACAGGAGATTATGAAGTTCTCAAGGAGTGTAGTCATACTCATAGGTTGATATATAATTTCAAAGCAGTTATGCGAGACTTATTTTCTCATTAAATCGAACCACCTTTGGAGGAATTTACGTAACTATTGCGAATTCTCCTTCTAAAAGGTGTTTTAATCCTTATCATTATATTGTATACAAATTGCATCTTGAGTGGCGAGAGTTCAAATCGCGCTGCAGCTGAGGGTGAGGTTGAAGGTATTGAGTAAATTAGCCGGTGTATCATAAATTTAAAAATACTAATATTATGGTAAGAAAGCACTAATATGGTAAGAAAGTACTAATAGTATGGTAAGCTAGTTCTTGTTGTACTCATATTATTCCATTAATGGCATTCCAGTTTGACATGAAGGTAAACTACTTCGAATTCTTGCGAGTCTGATCAGATAGGTAACCAAAGTGTTTCCGGGATATGCAAAAATTCATTTTGTGAAAGATGCTTCATGAATGGCTGGGTTGAGCTTTTGGCGCCCTTTTCCGTTCATGAATGAATAAAACAAATACAATGAAAAGGGTTTCGTGAAAATTTCAGACGGGTATTCAATAACTTTCTTCTCGAAATAATGTATCAATTTATAATTCTGCCAAGCAGAGCCTAAAAGAGTAAGCAAAGTGAATAGAAGCAGAAAATTCTTATTTCTCATAACAGAGTAATAATTGAAACTCTGTAAAGTAAAAAAGTTTCAAATAAAATCAATTTAAGCTATTACATCTTATAGTTAATATGCATAAATGCAATATGGAGCCTATTATTGGATTGAAACAAAAGTTAATACTTAATTTAAACTATTTAAGTAGTAAATTATAATGCCAAAAAAATATTTGTCCCATTACACGATTCCATTCGGTCGAAAAACATGTCACAGGTTGGACCAAGGGAGGGTTACTTTGTGTCCAACGCGTATTTGCGCTCTCATAACATTGTATGAACAAAATTTTCCATATACATAAAGATGTATTTATCTTTTAAAACCTATATTTGACAACATATCGAAGTTATATATCTGTATTGGGTGAATGAGTACTTACAATATTGTAAACATAAAAAAGTGGAGATTTTTTTAACCCTCCCTTGGTCCTTATGGTTTAATAATACCATGAAAATAATGCAAAATTGCATAATTATACTACTACGTGGGGAGGAAAATACGCAACTAAGTGCATTTTAAAGGTATATTTGATTTGTATCTGCCAGGCTTTAAACTAATGCAAAACATAAGCTGCGGGAAAGAGCTTGAAGGGTTTTCCTGCGTAATAAGTGGCATCCAAAACTGCTTAAACTGCGGAAAATAAGTGAAAATAAAACTGCTTAAGCTACGGGAAATAAGTGAAAATATATTGATAGCCTTTTCTGGTCAAGCTTGACCGGTTGGGCACCATTCTCTTCCCATAAACAAATTCTGGGTTTTCATATATTCACGAGGTGTGTTGCGTCGGGCGGTTGCGTGCTATTAAGATGAATATGAATGATTCAAATTAACATACATATCCAGCCTTGTGTTATTGAAAATCAATGACATGGTGATTAGCTTCCTCCCCTTAGTCTTTTCTGTGGTTGCGAAATGGAAAAAAATGAGAAAACCTTATTTCCACTGATACACGTAATAAAATCCGAGAAATATTTGGGCGAAGAGAGCGCCGTAACCCGAATGGCCGTATTATTAAAAACATTTCAGTCACCCTAGTATAAGCTCAAGCAGCTGTGGAAGCCACCTCTTACGTAGAAAGATCTTTCAGGCTTTTTGCCGCGGTGAATATTTTCACACCAGCTTAAAGCGACACAGATGGAAATCAAATACACCTTTTAAAAGCATTTTGTGGTCTACTCTCATTTGCATTCTGTATAATAATTAAGTACTTTTGCATGAATTCCATGATTTTACCTTGAAAAATTATAATATATTTTTTTGAGGGAGGCTTTGTAATAGTTAATACATATATTCTTCATGAGACAAGTTTCATTCATTGAGAAAATAAGCCTCAAATAATTTCGTTCATATTAATAATAATAATAATAATAAATTTATTGTTCTAGGACCTTGTCCTATGGAACATATCAAATTTTACAGTTAAGTGTCAGCATTGAACAGCATGGAAAAAGTGAAAATACCATACACAGTATTAATGACAAATATATTACAGTATTTTAATGACAATCATATTTTTCGAGTAAATAAACAAACATTTTCATTTTGAATTGATTAACAGTTTTACAATTAATAATATCATCCGGTATTTCATTCCAAGTTCTTATAGCAGAGTTTAAAGTGGACAAATAGTACACCGTAGTTCGGCAATTAGGTATTTAAAACGCCTTCTAACTCTTACTATTCTACTGGTTTCACTTTGGTTACTTATAATCATATTGTAAAGATAGTCAGGTGTTTTGGATGACAGTATTTTATAAACAAAAATAGATAGCAGGAATTTAGTTTTCTGTTGGGGTTTCAACCACTGCAGCTTTATGTAGTAAGGAGTGACATGCTCCCGGATATTTATATCATATATATATATATATCTAATCGCAGAATTTAACAATGTTTGTAACTTCTGATATAATTCACCAGTTAGGTCAGAAAAAACAAGGGAACAATAGTCCATATGTGGAACCAGCAAGGTATTCGCCAATTTTTTTCGTACTTCTATTGGGATTAGGCGTTTGAAATGTTTGATCTGTGCCAATATTTTATGTACCTTGTTAGAAATAGTGGATACATGTTCGTTCCACGTTAGCGTATTGTTCATAATGACCCCTAAGTTTTTTACCGTGCTTGAATAGCCAATATCGACGCCTTCAACTTTTATTTTCGGTATTCGGTCATAGTTGAGTTTCCTGACATACATTGGAGTACCAATAATAATAGCTTGAGTTTTATAGGGGTTAAGTTTTAGTAAATTCATTCTGGCCCAATCACAAACGTGATTAACATCTTCATTTAATTTTTCAATGGCATTATCAATGTTTGTTGGGTGACAGTCAAGGTAGATTTGTAAATCATCTGCGTAAAGGTGGTATTTCGAATGGGTAATTGAAAGTGGTAGATCTTTTATGAAAATTGAGAATAAGAGGGGACCTAATATTGAACCCTGGGGCACACCACATGATACTACCGAGAAGCTAGACAGGCTATTACATCATGACTAGACTGAATGCATCATATTATATGTACATATGAGGGGGTGAGAAGCCAAAACGTACAATAGGGTGGTTTCCTATTCTACTCGTATAGAAACTAGGTCCCTGTGACGTCACGTGTAGTGTCATCACATGGGTGCCAATCTGGGCGTTTTCAAATGCGGTTAAAATTGACCATTGCCATTCGTCTGAACAGGGATTTCTAAAACCAATTAATTTGTATATTATGAATACACTTATGGTGGGTAACGAATCGCAATCAATGCCTTTCGTTTTATTTGATGAGGGAAACTACCCTATTGCTTTTTTTACAAACAGATTTAGGCACAGGAATTATGTAAAGAAAACAAACAAGACTAACCAGATATTTATTAGTGCACTTGATTTTCCACTCGAAGTTACAAAGACCCAATTGTATCCCTTGGCCACCAATTGTTTGTGTACTTCTTCTGTCAATTTCTGTACCTAACTCTGTTTAGAAAAGAAATCACTTGAACTCCTTGGCTTCTGACCCCTTCATATGTAGTAGGATTATGCTAATATTATGCATGTTGTTAGGCTACGCTCTTTGAAAACATAATGTCATACTTCAATTCAGAAAATTAATATTTCTTCTATGCTCACCTGAATTTCGTTCATGTAAGTCCTTTATCGTCAGAGGCTAAAAACTCTCCTATGCTAGATCTAAATGACAGTAGCACATATAAATCGTTAAAAACTCAACCTTTATGTAACTTTCCGAGATTTATTAGATGGAAATCACATATTATGGCATTTTGGCACTAGAAATTTTACAATTGATTGGTTTTCGAGAAGCTGTTTCAAATATGAACATTAGGTGATTCAAATAGAATAAAATCCTAGTTAAATAACGTCCACAGACTGCTGACATTGACATATTTAACGTAAGTATTTGGGATTTAGGCGACAGTCATTTTTTCGTTCAAAACACAATTCTTCGTTTCAATGTGAAATGATAAAAATTACATCCCACACTACAAGAGAAAATATGAACTCGGTATACATCAAATAGAATTATGTCCTTGTTATAGAAGGTATTAAAACAGTCGTCAGGGTTTTCGTTAGATAAATAGGAGATCGCCTCATATTCGGTTCTTTTTGAATAACTCTCAATTTGATCGGTTTATGGCAAATAATGCATATGACGTTTTCAGAGTACATGCTATAAAATAATGGTGGAGTAGAATAAATTTGTTTTATAGATTAATATTTTCTGCTACAATTAATTGTTTTGGGAACGTGTCCCTTTGTCCTCCGTGGCTGCGCCAACTGCTTATGTCCAATAATTAGTTATCTCATTTGCACATTTTATTGATATACGTTACGGATATTATGCGCTATCATTGTGCGAATAGTCGATGCGATTGTTAGCCTCTGGAAGTGTGTATGCTGTTGTCTACTCCACTCACGGAGCGCTGTCAAATTACGCCGAGCAGGGACGAGAAAAATCAAGCCATAAATAACACTTGCTCGGCCGTCCCACGAGAAGACGCGTCACTCGAGGGGAAAACAACAAATCGGACACGTTACCCCAGTGCCTCCTGGCGAGGAAAGCGGGAACTAGAGCGCGAGCCAGGAGAAGAGACCCAAGGTCTGCAGACGAAACGTCGGCCGAGAGGAAAAGAGAGATTTTTTGGAATTAACGCCTCGACTGCAGCACACACACAAGTCTCCCGAGAGAAGAATTGTGACATTTTTTCAACAAATAAAAAAAGGATAAACGACAGGAGGAGAGGAAAAGAAAAGTACGAAATAAAAAAACTAAAAGAAACAACACATTCTCGACCCATTCACTGCCATCATCATTTGTCTCGCGAGGTTAAAAGAAAGTGCTTTTCAAACTAAGAACTGCACGTCTCAGGGAAGGGATGTGAAGGAAGAAAAAGAAGATAACGAAAGCAGCGAAGCTCCGGTCTTGAATTGTCCGCAGTGAAAACGATAAGAAAGGATGATTCTCGCGAGTGGGTAGAGTCTGCATCCGTCTTGGAGATCCGCTATTACCCCCTTCCAATCCTCCAGTACCCCAGCTGATCCAAGCAAGCGACAATGAGTTGGCTGCTAGAGAACACTGCATCTTCTCGACGCTGAGGGGAAATGAATATTCAGGGATTTTTTGTATCATTTTTTTTATATTTATCTCCAACCTCGGGAGAGATGCGGCCAAGCCAAGCTTAAAATCTTTCTCAGTGATTGTTATTATCTCTGTCTCTATTAAGCAGAAGTGAATGTGGCCACGTGGCAATGTAACAAATAAGGATTGATATCTATTTTATAGCAGCTAAGTGCCACTAAGTGCCCAGCCATAATAGCTACCACCTACCTGGGAAGGAAGAAACGTTTTCACCTACCTACACGTACATACTACATCACAAGACCCCAAAAAGGCTTGTGGCACGGGATGTCAGGACACAAGGCTTTTTACTTATAAAAAGCAAATGCTCACATAAAATTACGAATACCATTTATTGAAGTCCTTTTTGGTTATGGGGAAAAAAGGAATTCCCATACCTACCCGTTCGCCAAAAGATTTATCTTCATTTATCGCTTCTATCGAACCTGGAAATTTAGTTGGGCTCGAATATTATGTTCTCCGTGTCGCTCTCAAAGATATTCTTCTCAAGGGTTCAAAGTGTTCGAGTTTTCGGAAAAATATCTCTCTCTATTGAATAAAATACAAAGGAAGGCTGCGCATTTTGTCAAAAACTGCTACGGGCGTACAAGCAGAGTTACCCACGTGTTAAGCGAATTAGGCTGGGAGCCGCTGGAAACTCGGAGGCTGCGCGTTGGGCTTAGATTGCTTGAACAATTGAGGATGGATATCTTTAAGAGCGGCACAGAGAACATAATATTAGAGCCGCACCATATTCCCAGGTCCCACAGAGGCCATGAATTGAGAGAGATATTTTTCCGAACTAACATATATATTGAAATTCATTTTTACCCCGAACCTTGAAGTACTTTAATATATGCTAGTCGTAATTTCGTATGAGCGTTTCCTTTATGTGTACTGCTGGTGTCCCAACACCCCTTGCCACATGCCTTTTAGGTGACTTGTGAAGTAGTAGGAAGAAATAGATGTAGATGAACATTCAACTATAAAGTTTAAGTAAAAGAGAACTATTCCAGAAACCTTAGTTTCAAGACTGCGTGGAACCTCTGCACACTGGACTATTGACGAAACCTTTGAGTAAATATTCACTATATAAGTGGTAAATCCTAAGTTTATATACATATTTATTTATAAACAAAAGATATGTTAAAGGTATCTAAAATACAGAAAGCTAATTATATTTGCATAATTTAGGCGAAGTTGGTATATTGGCGAACTATATATCCAGGTCTGATAGAAGCGATAAATGAAGAGAGATATTTTGCGAAAAGGATAGATTTGCGAATTCCTTTTTCCCCCGCATCCTAAAGGACTTAAATAATGCCAGTCGTAATTTCCTTAGAGCACTTCCTTGTGTGTAAACGGCTAGTTTCCCAAAACCCCTGCCACGCACCTTTTAGGCGGCTTGTGATTATGTAGATGTAGAATAGTTAGTTATACATTTCTCCCCCTGACCCTTGAGAAGAATAGATTTCACGTGCATCTGAATTACGCAACATTTTTACCGCAACACATTTGGTAAGAACATATAAGCAAGGATATCCTCCACAAGCAATGCTCATTCGAACGAGGGAAGTGAGATGGCTGCTAGGGAACACGGAATCTCTTCAAAGCTGAGGGAGAATGAATATCAGAAGAAATTTCATTTATTTGTTTTTAATTAACAGCGTCCAGAGAGTAGCGACTAGTCCACTCCTTACACTTAACAGTAACTCTCCTTATTAATGTCTAATTCTGCCTCCCTCTTAGGTATAAACAATTGTGATCAAAAGGCAAAATGTTAGAAAAGGATTGATAGCTCTTTCAATAAAAGCAAAGGTGGAGTTAAAATGTTCAAAATTATAACACCACGCATCGACTATAACACAGGTCAACAATGAAAAATGTGTTTCCTGAAAATACCTTATTCTTATGTTTTTAAAGCTGCTGAATCCAAATATGATGGTTTTAAAGTTGTATTTATTCACATTTTACAATTAAATTTATGAAATCAAGCAATATTTTCAGAATTTAACAGCTTTTTTATAGTTATAATAAAATAGAAAAAGTAGGTCTAACGAGCGAAGATAATGGGGATTGCTGTTGGTATTTCACCGAGAAGTTCAGCAAGTGATTCATCGCAGAAAAAGCTACACCAGGAGCTTCAAAGAAAAAAGGGAAAGAAATTGTAGACCAATTCCAGTTGACAAGTGAACCCTGTATTATCAAGCTATAGTAAATACAAACAATTTTATCACGATGTAGTGAACAGTAAATACAAAAAAATTTATGATGTAACACAGTGTTTCATTGATTTCCCTGTATACCGTATAGGGGTATTAGACTAAATATTAAATACATATTGCTTGGAAACTATGGGCGATACAAAAAAACTAAGGCCAGGTTTGGATTTCGCACATCAAAATCTATAAAGATCAGCCATTAAAATAAAAAAGTTTTCAAACAAACTTTTTTGTTGACCTGTGTAATTGAAAAAGTTAAATTTGTCAATAACATGGATCATACATTATTGCAGCTTTTTCTATGTATCTACCTCTTTTTTCGAACACCTTTCACCTTTATTTATGACATTTTCAAATTCCATCGTCATGAAATCACCCCAAAATTGCAGCAGACAAACGTTAAGGCAAGCAGAAAGTGTCATTTTACTATTATGATGATAGCGTTTTTTTAAAATAAATTTTAGCAATCATTTTCCTCTTTACAAGATATCGATGGCTAAGTCCTAAGAACACGTATCTCAAAAAGAGCAACTTTTCCGGGGAGCAAAAAAAAAAAACGATTTTTTCACTTGTACACTGAAATTGAAAACCAGAAGTTCATAAATTGAAAAATAAGCATTCATTTTCAAACAAAGAGTTGTTTTTTGCTTGTGTTTTATATTTTAATGTTATTAAACTTTGTTTAAAATACCTTTCTCAAACCGAACGAGTTTGAGATACGTGTGTTAAAACTTAGCCATCGATATTGAGATGTTTTTCTCATCATATTTCGCCCACACAAAAATTAAGCTTCAAAAAATGCAAGGCTATGTGGAATAATTCAACCCTGCTGAATAAAAGGCGGTGAAATTCACATTCATTAATGCCATGAGAAAGAACTCCCATAGACCGGGGATTGAACCACGCGCCTTTGGTTTTCCGAGAAACTGCGCAGATTTCAAGTTCCTCTGAAACCTTTCCTCAACGACAATTTTACCAATACACCGATACAATGGGAAGGAATTTAAGCTTTATTTAAGCTACTTGATACTTAAATGACTCACTGAAGTTATCATAGTTTTTGTAACACCGAATTTTTTTAGAATTTATTAGGGCATTATAACCTATGAGCCTTATTAACTTTGATCTGATTTTAATAATAAAATAAACAGCAATATACTCTTCTTTTGGTGGTGAATTACACTCATTAGAATGTATGCAGAAAAATAATTTGAAAAATCGTTCATAAAATAAAACTGCTATCACAAAACTGTAAACATAAATTTATAAAATTTTGAATAAAAACCTTTTTTTTTAAACTTTACATAATAGCAAAATATTTACCATTACGTCTGAAGAATTGGAATGGTAAAATAACATCGATATTTTCATCTGCATGGGCAATGTTCACCTTTGATGTTTCATAGGGATTACTGGTCTCTTTATCTAAACATGTTTTCGTATTGTTAACACGAATAACATGCATCTTTAAAAACAAAAATGCAACTTCTGATAACAACGACCGCATGCAAGCGACAAAATGTACAGCATTGCAGGACACATCGAGCAAAAAAGGAAGAGTAGCACTCAGCATTGCATTAGCGACGAGTGTAATAGAATTAGCCGTAGCGAGTTTCCCATCAGGCTAGAATGCCTGGAAGGGTGCTAAATATCGGAGATATTTGCATCGCAAATTGGAATACGCTGGCCACTAAACTGGGCTTGACATTGGTATTCGGAGGGGCTAGACATGCAATGTAACGGATATTCGAATAATAGCCGTGTAATCAAGAACAGCATACTTCAAATTATATTAACTTTTGTACATTCCGAATTCGGATAAACAATGACTACCATTAAAAAAAGACTCTGTACTACTGTAACCTATACTGTCATAATTTAATTGTAATATTATTAAAACATTTTTACAAAGAGACATTTTCAAGAAAACTTTCCATAAATAGATAAATTATACTTCATGCCCGGCTTGAATACATTAGTATTGCTATGATGCAGGTCGTCAGGTGAAATAAAAGTATTTTTTGAAATATGATAACCAACTTTTAATAGACTACTAAGTAAGAATGTCATCACATTAAGTTTTAAACAATTCGTAATGTGGTGATACTAATTGTATGATAAGTAAAATACAGCCCACACTACCCAATAGGGTAGTTTCCTTCATCAAAGAAAACGAAAGGCATGGATTGCGATTCGTTACCCACCATTAGTGTATTCATAATATACAAATTATTTGGTTTTTGAAATACCGGTTTAGACGAATGGCAATGATCAATTTTAACCTCATTTGAAAAAGGCCAGATTGGCGCCCATGCGATGCCACTCCACGTGACGTCACAGGGACCCAGTTTCTATACGAGTAGATAGGAGTTTTACATCATCTGAGGTTACCAATGCATGTATAAGGCACAGAGCTCAGGGAAACATGTCTTAATAATCACCTAAAACTGGCTAAGGTCGGAAAGTTTTCCTCGTTTGATAAGGCATTAATAATCCTGATTTAAGCCATGCGCTACCAGCTAGTATGGTACTCTGCTACCTGCTAGCATCCTGCGTCGTATCAGCGCTCAGAGCCTCGCCCCAAGGTCACCTCACTTGCGGCAGTGGGAACCAGAACGACGTCACACGGGAGTTTTCCCGGCATTCGTCCTTACCCGTCGCGTTTTCGCGCGCATGAAATTTTTCACTTTTCATTTAATCGCGAAAAATAGATATCGTCATCTAAAAGCGTGAAATATGTACTCCAGGAGTAATAATCTTTCGATTTAGGTAGTAAAAATGTAATAGGAAACCACCCTATTCTTTTGTATCCATGGTATTTTACTCCTTTTTTTCCTGCATTACTTGTATCTGTTCGACCCACTCAAAAGCAGCAGATTACCCACTAGTGTAAATACTGTAAAACGTCGATGAAGGTCTGTTGGTTAATTTCCTGGTCGACTCACAAATTCCCTGAGGACGACATCGCTGTTAGCTGTGGAATCATTAGAGGAGATTTATCAGCTTACCCAGCAAGCTAACCGAGATGCCTTCATCAGTAAAATCCTTTGGGGAAGTGTGACACACTTCATCTTAATATGTTGACGATGATACAAAATTAAGTAGGGCAGCAAATAGCATCAAAAACGTTAATTGAATTGAATGAATATTAGCAAATTATCATTAGTGGATTTCGAAATCGGCTTAGCGGCGTTAATAGTCTCATGACGTATTCAGCCAAAGCTGGTACCAGAATAAAACCGATTACAGTAGTTTTTTTATGTTTTGAGGCAAATAAAAAACTCTATGACAACTATCAACTTCGAAATGGAATGTATGAAAAGGTGCAAAATGAGTTTTCGCGAAATAATTAGCTGCACGGGGAGAAGATTCTAGAAATGGCTGATCATATCACCATCTCAGAAGTTTCTATGTTCGCAAATTTCAGTTGCAGCCGTCAAATCCAATGATTTGGAAATGTGTGTCCTTCTTTTATCATATGCGAAGAAAAACAGGGAAAATCTCTCGCGAGGGATATTGAGATCTGTTGAAATTTTCCTAGCTGAGGGAACGGAATGAATAGGGGTATCAAACGGATATGTGTATATACCCTCGGGTAAAATGGACCTTTGGAATACGGGGATCCAGCAAAAAGAAGAGAATAATCGAGTAAAACCCGAATACGTAAAATCGAGGTGCCTAATCGTAAAAAAATGAAATGTATTCGAATTTCCAAGAATTTTTTCCCAATGAGCTTTCGGAACCTCGAGATTTAACGTTTTAACCATAAAACGATACAAAAAATAAAGCGGCTACTTAATGAAATAACAATTTTGTAGCTATTTCCAATACGCAGAATTATCTTTGATTTTGCATCAATATATGCAGTTGTTTCACCATCTGCATTTCATACCGCTTTTGCCAGAGTTACATCAGGTAAGCCTCTGTAGACCAACATATAAAAACATAGTATTTAATGCTCAAAAAATATCTGACTTTTTATCAACAGTGGAAAATTGGAAAAATATTAATTTTTTTTCGTTTCATCAAATAAAATATTTTCCTTGGGCTACAAACTTTCTACGGAAAAAATTTTGAGTTTCCTTTGACTGCTAAAGTTGACGGTATTAATTCTATATTACTACTGGTACGTAATTAACTATGCTGAGACTTGTTATCATCGAAAACAGCAGCCAAGAAAGATGAATTGAGTACCAAGAGGGTGGAGAAGGAAAATATAACAATTAATGCAGAGACATGGAATGTGAGGATAATGGTGAGAGCGCGGAAGCTGGAAAATATCAAAAGGGAAACAGAAAAAGGGAGGATAGACCAACAAAATGCGTAACCCTTCCACATAAGTGTATGCTGGTGCGGCCAAAACCGGAAAAAGAAAGTAGGCATGACGAGAGAAAAAATAAAATGATTTTTAATTGTGAAGCGGAAATATAATAGGCGAAGAAGTCTCAGCGTAGTGGATATAACATTCAAGAAAGATGAGAGAAGCTATTACCATTGTGGAGCAAATTTTTCCACTGGTAATTGATATGCATGAGTATGCAGCAGATGAGAAGAAGTCAAGACTAACATTAAAATAGGGAAGCAAAAACTGATAGAGGTGGATGAATTAGGTTATTTGGGAAGCAAGATAACTAGTGACGGGAGAAGTAATAAAGAAATTATCAGCAGAATAGCCCAGGCGAAGAGAGCATTCCACCAAAAGAGAGACCTGCTTACAGCGGGAAACTTAAATATGGAAGTAAAGAAACAATTTATAAGAACCTACATTTGGAGTATGCTCCTATACGGAAGTGAGGCATGGACAATGACCGCAGCTGAGAGAGCAAGGATAGAGGCCTTCGAAATGTGGTGCTACAAAAGAATGATGAAGATCAAATGGATCGACCGAGTCAGTAACGAGGAAGTTCTAATAAGAATAGGAGAGAAGAGAAGCCTCATGAAAACCTTAACAAGATGATGGAACAACCATATAGGCCACATTTTGAGACATGATGGCCTGATGAAGACAATCGTCGAGGGACAAGTGGAAGGTAAGAATGGAAAAGGAAGACCTCGAAAAAAATATATGATACAAGTAAAGAGAGATGTGAGAGAAGAAATACTTAGGTGTGAAAAGATTAGCTGATAGGAGAATTCAGTGGAGAGCTGCGTCAAACCAATCCTAGGATTGTTGAATAGTGATGATGAATTAATATTTAGATGAGTTTCAAAACTTTACCTAGCGATTGTAGACTTTAGGGTTTCATAGTCAAGTAAATTAAAGTTGGTTGGTTACCGGGATACTGACAAAAGTCGTAGGACCCGGGAAAAGATTCAGCGGGAGAGGGTATTTATCTGGCAAATTAACTACTCTTCATGTGTGTTTTGTTAAATCAATCAACCCAATTACATGAGCCTGCCGTTAAATAATTTGCGCGATTCTATACGAAATATATGTTGGCGCGACGAGACCTACGATAAATCAATTACAAAAAAATATTCTTCAACGATAGCGATTGAGCTACTACTCCAATTGTTGGGAGACTTGGGTGATGCATAGTACGTGAATATCATATTCATTTGCAAAAAAAAAGTTTAGCATGGGAAAGCGAGAAGAAGAAAGAGAATTTGGGCGTTTAAAAGAAAAGGGACGAGAGATGACAAGCGCAAAAACACTAAAGCAAGAATAAGAATAATTCTTCATTAGCAACTAAACACTACTTCGTAGCAATGAGTCGTCCCAAAGGCTAGGGTAGAGATACCAACGTCAGACATTTTTTAGTCTTATGTCCCCTTTGACGATTATGGGGAAATGGACCGAACATTTTCTTTAACATTATGGATAATTGATTTATTTCGGGTGATTAAAGGGAAAGAATGCAGTGTTATTCCATAGTCATGGCATCACAGTGATGATTTAATAGGGTAGTTTCCTTCATCAAAGAAAACGAAAGGCATTGATTGCGATTCGTTACCCACCATAAATGTATTCATAATATACAAATTATTTGGTTTTAGAAACACCGGTTAAGACCAACGGCAACGGTCAATGTTTTTCCTCATTTGAAAAAGGCCAGATTGGCGCCCATGCGATGTCACTCCACGTGACATCACAGGGACCCAGTTTCTACGCGAGTAGATAGGAATTTTACATCGTCTGAGGTTACCAATGCATGCATGAGGCACAGAGCTCAGGGAAACATGTCTTAATAATCACCTAATAAAACTACCTAAGGTCGGAAAGTTTTCTTCGTTTGATGAGGTATTAATTATTCTTATTTAAGCCACGCGCTACCAGCTAGCAGAGTACTCTACTACCTGCTAGCATTCTGCGTCGTATCAGCGCTCAAGCCTTGCCCCAAGGTCACCTCACTTGCGGCAGCGGGAGCCAGAACGACGTCACACGGGAGTTTTCCCGGCATTCATACTTACCCGTCACGTTTTCCCGCGCATGAAATTTTTCACTTTTCATTTAATCACGAAAAATATATATCGTCATTTAAAAATCAAAAAGCGTGAAATACGTACTCCAGGAGTTTTAATCTTTCAATTTAGGCAATAAAAAAATATCCATGAGAATAAAAAAAATGGTAAATTTCCACACAATTTTATTTAAAAAATACCGACCCGGTTTCGAAATACCGGTTTAGCTATTTTCTAAACAGAGTTAGGTGTAGAAAACAAACGAGATCAACTACATATTATTCAGTAGAGCTTTTGATTTACTTGAAGTCAGCACAGAACAGAGACTCGTAAACAGAGTCGTATCCCTCGGCCACCAAGTTTTAGTATATTTCTTCTCTCAATTGCAGTACCTAACTCTGTTAAAAAAAAATCACTTGTACCCCTTGGCTTCTCAACTCCTCAATTGTTTTGCTGAAAAAATCAATTGTTAGCAATTGCTGTTGGGAATTTTTATACACAATAGCAACCCATCTCGTGTCATTTACGAACAGAACAAAATAAAATCTGAGTTAGCTCCAGAAATCGCTTATGCAGCAACACAGTCTGTCATGTAAAGGGTGGGCCTGGTATGCAGTGGTTGACATCGCTCGGCATTATCTCATCGGATTTCATTTCGAAGAAACTTGTATTGTAGAAAAAAACAATTTTCCGCCCTTTTTAGAACAGTTATTTGCACAATATCAACTCATCGTGTGTCTTTTACGAGTAAACACAAAAACTATGAGTGCGCGAGAAACTGCCAATACAAAGACACAGTAAGGCATGTAGATAGACCTAGGGAGTTGTGTTTGGTATTGTTCGGAATTATTCCGATCTGTTTTCAGTACAAACGTCGTAATCCTATTGATCGCAATGCGATCGGTCTTAGTTGTGTCACTAGTCCACCTTACACTTTATTTTACTTTGATGACTCACTGCAAGAGTTAATATCTTCGTGGAAGTGATAACTTTCGTTCGCAAACACGTCTGACCGTGTAGCGAACCATTCGGAACCAACCTTTCGGAATGTAAACCGATCGGCCGCAATGGCGGAATGAGACGACTCCACCTAGTGGTTAAAAAATCGCATTGTTGAGAACCCTGCTCAGACGAGGATATATAAACGAGGATCGGAGGTGCTGGTCTAACCAATGGAGGAACTTGCTTACCGGAACACATTCTCGTAGACGATTCAAAATGGCGTGATCTTTTTATTACGTTCTTTTTTTCCTTACCTCCCGCCTTCCAAAGTCGAAAAGAATTGTTGTGAAAAGTTCGTCGTCTTGCGCTCCCTTGGTCGCCATTTGCATTCCGCAAAAAAGGAGTCGTTCTACGGAAAAAGAGACAGCAGGAGAAAAAAATATCGTAAAAAACACACTCAGAGGGCGATTTCATTTTTATCGTCGCAGGTTCTGAGGCTTTGTCTTAAACTTGGCCCCCGTGTCTATTGTCTTTGTGCTGAGGAAAAAAGTTCTCGGTTTACGGCGGTAGACCTATCTCACCCTCTCTGTTCCTCCCTGCCTCACTCTTTTTGAAACTGGGTTTGCGAAGAGGACCCTTAGATTCTGCGGATAGAGGCACAGCCCGCTTCGCTACTCAGCGACTCCGTGCTTTTTCGCAAAGATGAGGAGGAAACTAGAGTGGATGTATTTATATTTATTCCCCACGTTTTTGAAGGGAGGATAGCAATACAATTAGGGTAAAAATTCTATACAAAAAACCTCCACACAAACGAAACTAATTCCACTGTCAACAATCTCTCCTCGAGACCCCATTAACGTTATTAATTTAGTAAAATTTTTCAGAGTGGGAAGTGTGGATTTTAAATTTTCGGCGTCTTTTTGAAAATTACGAGCGGCAAAGGAAAGTTTCTTTCGCGCACCGAATTCCGTGAAGGATCACATTCCAGCGTTCACCAGGGATACAAGCCCGGAAACGGAGTCTGGAAACAAATGAAGTCTGAATTCATCGTCACGCGAAAGAAGAAAGCCACTCTAATGAATTATGTGAGGTACATTTAGCCATAAAAAAAGCCCGGAGTGCAAATAAAACGCGAGAATTTCAGCACGTAGAAGTATACCATTTGTCTCCCGCTTCATGAGCACTTATTGCTTAAGGGGTGGAATCGTAAGGGGTATGATGAAATACTCTCTCATAAATTTACCCAAACAAGTCGCGCTCAAATATCAATATCATATTTTTATATTGTTATCACTGTGTATTTATGTCCCCATTAAAAAGTCTTATCGACATGTCTCTTTTATTTATTATTATATTATTATTTATCAGTCATTGTTATTTTATTATCAACGATGTACCAAAGAACCGCTTTATTTAATATTATTGTTGGAAAAGCAAAACTTTCCCATTTAACCTCCAAGTCAATTTATTTTACATAAAAAATGCCGCAGTGACCATCTCAACGAATACTCCGATAATTACAAGCACAACTTATGGTTAATTGGAATGTTATATGAATTAGCTCCTATAATTTCATTGATTATGTATATTAATTAAGGGATATAATTGTGGAAATTAACGATATCAAGAGAAACGATATCGCTTTAATATTCAAACCAAAGCTCATAGCAGCATTAAATCCCAAAAATTAATTTAAAATATCACGCGATGATTCGCAAAAATAAAAGAAAAACAATAGAGTTATCAGAGAATACCTTAGTAATTTACACGATATTTTCAGCACACCGACCTGATTTTCGGCAAATTATTCCCAAATATGACCATAACGTTGACCAATGTATGCATAGATATTAATAAAAAATGAAACCCAAAATTAACAAAAACTGAAACTTAGATGGGTACATTCACATCGCTCGAATGTCGCAGGTTCCATCCCTTGAAGCTGTTATTCTTTACAATTTTTTCTTTCACGTCATTACCAAATGGATTCCAAATTAAGAAAATAGTATTTTCCTTATTTAGAAATCAAACCACTTATTCCGCAAAAAAAGCTTTTTTTCGGGGAATCACCGATCCTTTAGGGGACATGCGAGTGGAGACGTGCCTGTCACAGACCTACATCCATGGATAATGAGATGGTAACGGAAGGTTGAAACAAATAAACGCTGAATTCATCGTCACGTGGAAGAAAACTACCTCTACTGAATTATGTGAGATAAATTAATCCCTCATAAAAACCCAGACCGCAAAAAGAGTATTTCATGCGGGTCACTCTTTAGGGATGGAATCATAAGGGATTGATAAAAAACGAAAAACATTCCTTGAACAAGTAAGACTTTATTTCTTTTTATCATAGTGATATACCATAACAACGTTAAATTACGTCACATAAAGACCACACAGTTAGATAATCAAACTCATATCCGTTGTACCATAATCATATAACATTAAATATTGTGACAACAATATCACCGTTAATAATATTCAATAAAAAGAATCAATACCGACAACTTATTTATCAAACTTTAGAGCTGAAATATAGAATAAGCTATCATTTGATGGAATTTATCTCAAATAAAAATTTTCGATATCGATCTGGCCAACGAAATATACATTATGATTAATTAATAAATTAAATAAATTTAATTGGTGGCATTAATTAACTACCGTAATTATGGAAATTAAAGAGATCAAGACAATCCATATCGTTAATGTATTTAAACCTGGACTCATAATACTAAAAAAATCCCTTTGCCACAAATGGATTAATCATCTCAAATTCTGCTAATAAGCTGCACTTGACCTGTATGAAATTCCTTATGCTCAGATATTTCCAACGCTGAAAATTAAATAAAAAAGTAAAATATTAGGCAATAATTTATGGCGATATATAATTGGTGACAGGTATCAAATATGTAATTGACAAAGCCAATTTTATTATACTTACTGATTTAAGTTTCGACAGTTACAGCCATTATTGATTATGCATTGAGCCATGGTTCCGGCGTAAAATAAGTGAACGTAACAAAATACAAAGAAAATCTGCACGATTCGCCAAAAGCTGTTACGGACACACAGAAAACGTTTCACAGTTGTTAAATGAATTAAGTTGGAAGCCACTACTAATTCTGAGGCTGCCTGCTAGGCTTAAATATCTTGAGAAATCGCAAATATATGTCTTTGAGATCAAAAGGGAGAAAGTAGTAGAAGAAACACAAATTGATTCTAGGCAGGAAAGAAACGATAAATTAAGAGATATATCTCTTCCGAACGAATAGGTATAGCATCTCAATTTTAACTCCAACAATTAAGGGATTTAATAAATACTCGATGGAACCTCACTAAAACTTTTCCTTTTTATTTACACACGACTGGTGTTCTAACACCGCCCGCCACGCTGGTGTCTTAACACGCCGATTAAGCGGCTCACGAGGTATTGTGTAGATGTACATGTAGACGTTACTAATGATTAATTGACATACAAATGCGGGTTTAGACCACATTATATCCTTGAGTGGACGTAAGAAGTTAACCTTTATCTGATCTAAACCGAGGGATACAAGGTCAAATCGAGTACCGAAAAGGATTATTATTATTATAGTATTCTACCGATTAAGGTAGGTTTCAATGGAGTGTTCAAGAAGGGATCTGGAAGCCTCCCTTTCCTTCCAGCACTGCCTTCTTTAATTCACTGTAAGGCCTAATCCCTTTCAATCTATCTAAAAATCCTATTCTTTTCCGTCCCTTCCCTCGTTTCCCTAACATTCTACCCTCTAACACCTTTTTCAACATCCCCTCCCCGCTAAGCACTAACTCCATCCATATCTTCTGTCTCCTCCATATCTTATCTTAAAGCTGACTTTCCTTGCCTACCATATCCAGCACTTCGTCGTTCCTTTTACTCTCCGTCCATTTCACCCTCTCCATTTTTCTCCATACCCACATCTCGAATGCACCAAAAAGGATGAGAGGACCAATTTCGAAATAAAACATTTCCATTTCAATATATCTAAGGGTTGGTTCTTCACATCAACAAAATGTTAAGAGAGCGTGTCAAATAAAACCTTGACTTGAAATGTTTAAATTTATTTTATAAAATTCGAAAAAATAATTGTATTGAATACTGCAAAATTAATACCTGAAACCTTTGGACTAAGACTTGAGCGCACAAACCATTGCACTACCTCACTATCCATGCTATTACATACTTCGTAAGAATACATATGTACCTGTACCTAATCCTTAAGCGGTTTCAATGGAGTTTCAATGGAGCGGCCCCTAGACGGTCAATATTATTGCACAATGTTTTGGTTTGCGCCATGTAACTGATCGTATGTGGGCAATATTTGAATTTTGTGCAATATAGTGATTTACAAAATCTACCTCAAGATCCATGCACTTATATATTTCGTAAGAAGACATTTGGATCTTGTGTATGTGTATAAGCGGTCCCTAAACCGTTGATATTATTGCAAAATATTTTGGTTCATGCCATATAACTGATCGTATTACGGCAATATTGAAATTTTGTGCGGTATTCTGTATGATTTTCAAAATCTTGTTAAAATTTTGTGCCAACGCGATAATATTGTGCCATCTGTTGGCAATATTTTGCAATATTCTGTCAGTTGGTCTCCTGCGGTCGTATGAACTAGTCGTCTCAACCGCGCGTTATTATCATGTGTGACAAGGAAGTCAAAAAAGATTTTATTGTTAATTTTTTTTAGGGGCATCGTGGTCTTTAGGCTCTGTGGGATGTGAACTGTAAAGATTAAAGGTATCGTGCAAAAAAGGGGGAGCCACACTATGTACTAATAGAAAATTACCGGGATAAATATCCGCATGCTGAGAAACAAGAAGTAGTAAAACTGCAGCCACAGCAATTATCACGCAAAACAATTCACTTTCCCTCATAATGTTGACTTCATGAAATTCCGGCGGGGACTGTTTCCACCATGTGCTTGTACGTGTATGCCCACGACTGCGCAATATATTTCACAACCCTCAATACCGCCTCTATACTGTACAATCCTTTGCACAAATAAAAATATTGTACAATAATATTGGCCCCCTAGGTTTCGCCGTCAAACTATTGTACAAACCTCTATGGGCCACAATATTTCATCTTACGAGCACCCTTTACGCAGACATTCATCCTCATTCCTCTAAAATCCACCCATCCAGGCCTTGATACAAGGTGTTTCCTTTTTGAGGTCTTAATAAAGCCCATTCATTTCGCAAATATTTTTTTTTCTCGAAAATGGTGACCGATATCTAGAAGCTCATATTTTATCCCGTTACCTTTTGGACAACATCTTTCAAAACAAAAAAATAAGAGAATTCTTCATTGCATGTCCCCGAGCTCTCGGTTGACGTAACTACGTCAATTTTAAAACAAACTTTCCCTCGGCATCTCTATTTTGTTTTGTTATATTTGCTTTTGCATGATTGCTACATTTCAAGTCGCCCCAGGCAGGTTGACACATGACCTCTGAAAATTCGTCCGAAATTTTGGCAGGTGTTTGTTCTCCGAAAACGTACGAACGCGTGTCAGACAAACTCGGAAATCCATATTCCCGTTTAATTATTGACGGATGCTACAAATTAAAAAAACAGAAGCAAATTGATGAGGCAAATACATTTTTACTGCCTGCATGTTTCGTACACATTCACATCACGTTATTAATATAATGTCACTCACTCAGTAATTCAATCCGAAGGTTAGTATGGGTAGGTGTAGGTAAGTTTTAAACCTAGAACATTTGGGGTCAAAGGTAAAGATGGTAAAATTACCTGTAACCAAAAAGATATCCTTAATATATGGAAGGATTACTTTAGCAACCTCCTTAATGCGGGCAGGATCCCAGCAGAAGAAGAAGACGAATTATATATATATCCTCAAATACAGATCCAAGATCCATCTGAGGAGGAAGTATGCAACGTGATAAAAGCTCTAAAAAACCACAAAGCTCCTGGAGAGGATGGTATACCAGCAGAATTCCTCAAGGCCGGGGAAAATGCTCCCTTAAGAAAGCTGCATGCACTAATAGTGAAAATATGGAACGAGGAAAAAATACCAAAAGAATGGAACCTCTCTATAATAGTCCCGCTGCATAAAAAAGGAGACAGGTTAGTATGCAGCAATTATCGGGGAATATCTTTAATAAACACGGCTTACAAAGTACTGTCCAAAATACTGTATAACAGAATACAGGAATACTCGGAAGAAATTATAGGAGAGCACCAGACAGGTTTTAGAAAACAAATGTCTACGATTGATCAAATTTTTATCATTAAACAAATCTTATCAAAGTATTGGGAGTTCAATAGAGATGCGCACCTCCTCTTTATTGATTTTAAGAAGGCGTACGACAGTATCAACAGAAACCAAATGTGGAAATATCTCAGGAGAATGGGAATCCCAAACAAACTAGTCAAACTGGCTCAGATATGTACAGAAAACTCAAGTTGCAAAGTACAGATAAATAATGAATTTTCAGAAGGTTTTGATGTAGTCACGGGGGTACGACAAGGAGATGCACTCTCACCATTGCTTTTTAACCTGTCATTAGAAAATGCACTTAAAGCCGTAAAGGAGCAACAACCGGGGATTGAAGTCGGCAAAAAGATAAATCTGCTAGCTTTTGCAGATGACGTGACCTTATTGGCGGAGGATGCAAATGGGTTAAAAACTCTTGCAGAGTCTCTGATAAAAGAAACCAAAAAAGTAGGATTAGAAATTAGCGAGGAAAAAACAAAATACTTAATTGTTGGTCGACACGCAGAAAACATAGAAGCAGAGGCTTTAAAAGTCCAAAATTATACCTTTGAAAGGACAACAAATTTTAAATACTTAGGAGTAACCATAGAACAGAAAAATAAAGAGGAGGTAGAGATAAATGCAAGATTACTTCTCGGGAACAACTGTTATTGGGCTCTTAAATCATTGCTAAAATGCAAACTTCTGTCAAGAAAAACTAAATCAAAACTGTACAAGACAATAATACAACCAGTAATACTCTACGGATCCGAAACCTGGACTTTAACAAAAAACAAGGAGAGGAAATTGATAGTTTTTGAAAATAAGATCCTCAGAACAATATATGGTCCTATTAATGAAGATGAAGTATGGAGGATCAGAACCAACAAAGGGCTCAGAGAATTATATACAGATCCGGATATAATAGCGCAAATAAAAAGCAGGAGATTAAGATGGGCCGGTCATGTAAAGAGGAGAAAAGATGAGTCCATGCTAAGAATGGTATCTGAAAATCAACCCCGAGGAAAACGTCCGCTTGGGCGACCCCAACTAAGATGGCAGGACCAAGTGAAAAGGGACTTAGGGAAGATGAGAGCAGATGCAGAATGGATGGCGAATAGAGATAAATGGCGACATGTTGTTGGTGAGGCCAAAAACCTCCTGAGGTTTGAGTGGCCACATAGGTAAGGTAAGGTAAGGTGTAGGTAAGTGTAGAGTTCGCAAGCTAAGGCAAGTGAATTTGATGCAAATGAAGGAGATTTTCGTGTTTTTGATTTATTTCAAGAAAGAAGAACGATATAAACACTTTCTTGCATGAGAAGTTAAAATATTTTTTTACATATTGCATACGTAACTGCGATATTTATTTTATTTTCTGCACATCTGAAATTAACATTTACCCTTTGGCCATTTGAGAATCAAAAAATGGGCAAAATTTAATTTTTATCAGGCAGTTCCTTTCCCTGGGCCTTCTTGCACTTTATTCTTCATTTTTAATACAGAAGTTTTTAATTGGGAGTATATAAATGAGGGGATGAACCCAGGGCCCTACCCCTCACACCTTATTCGAGCCTATCAGTACTAAGCATATCATGTAAGAAGACCTAAATAATTTCACGTGATAAGTTTTTCTTATTATTTGATAGAGGAACTTAAGTCATTACGTACGCATTACTTCAGGAAGCCGGAGTATAGCTACCTTACTTAAAAGGTTAGGCCGTAAATTATTTTTGCTTAGATCGGGGTGAGAGACCATTGTTTCTCCATCAACCTGGAAAGAATTTGCTAAAGCATACGTTTGGAGCAAATGCAACTATGTCTCAAGGCCGTTTTACACGGGGCACGGAATTGCGCATGTTAGAGCTGCATTAATTTCTAAAATGGCGTGAAATTGCGCGAATGCATGAACGAAATTAGAACAGGGGCTATTTTGCCGTCTCGCATCCACGCATGTGTTCTAGCAATTCACCGCTTTACACGACGCAATTTTATTGCGCCTTCGCACGTACGTCAGATTGCGCAATTCCGTGTACCGTGTAAATCGGCCTTCAGAAAGTTTGAACCTGAGCCTGTAATGTAAAAATTTGTATAAAAACCTACCGAAGCTCCATAGGTTCGCGTCATATATCGATACATCCACTGCATAAACGCTCAACAATCGTCTACCGAATCAAAGCCGCTCCTCTAGGACTATAATGGCTATCTTATCTAGATGAGCGGATTCTATTCGGTGGGCGATTTTTGAGCGTTTATGCAATGAAAGTATCGATATCGTTTAATTCATTGTTTATTCGACAACAATACTGGCTTATTAAACTTTGTTTAGACGTAAAAGTTTAGCTTCTACGGTCGAAAGAGTGAAGAAGAACAGGCGAAATAATATGGTCGTCTTCTTTATCTCGTGACGGGCGAAATATTTGATTGGTGCATTTCTTTGTATTTTGTTTAGACGGATAGACTTTTGTAAATGGACGGATCCAGGATTTTTTTCGGATCCGGATTCGGATCGGATCCTTGATTTTCGGAGCCGGATCTTTCAGATCGGATATTTTCGGATTCAAATGCATTTTCATATTCCTGACGCTGAGATTCCCCCGATGATTGTTCAATCTCTTGGGAAGAGTCGCACTATGTGCCAGTCGTATTTTGCCTTTTTTTATTTTCCATGGCTGAAGTTCTCCTACGCAACCTCTGCGAGAGCTTTCAAACAAAATGGTTCATGTGTAGGACAAGTATCGCATGCGACGGCGCATTCGAAGATAGAGTCGGAACTATTTCCACCCTTATACGCTGGGCGTTGCATTCACTGAAGCTATTATTCAAAATTTTGGATCCAGATCCGATGTCTTCCGCGACTTTGGATCCGATGTAGCCGATGAAGGGCAATATCCGTGGATATTTGGATCCGAGGCATCCGATTCGACCATCCCTAGACAGAACATGATGTTCACATTACAAACAGAATTAAAAAATTAAATTTTACCCATTTTTTGATTCTCAAATGGCCAATGTTAATTTCAAAGGTACAGAAAATAAAATGAATATCTCAGTTACGTATGAGATATGTAAAAAAAATATTTAAACTTTTCATGCAAGGGAGTGTTTATATTGTTATTCTTACTTAAAATAAATCAAAAACACGAAAGTCTCCCCACGGCAATGCATTCTACCAAAACGACGAACGTAGTAAAGTTCGAATGGTAATTTAACATAGCTTAGACATATTTTTAAGCTTCTAAGGATGCACATGTTTAAATTTATTATTTACGTAAAAAATCTGTTTGAGACGTAAATTCGAAATTAGAAAGTTAACATGTACGTAAATCAATTTTAATTCAACCCATGTTAAAAATTCTACCATAATTTTATGATAACCCTGTAATAGCACATTAGTTATAAATTAGTCTTCTAAGCAACCGGTGATTGGAATTCTCTGTACTGGGTAATGTAGCAGAAAAATCCTTAAATCTCTATATTACTTGTGCTATAATATGTTCAGTCGGTTCTATTTATTCCCATTAGGAAATTAGAGTATTATTTCCTTCCAGACACAAATATCTTCCTTATGTGACCCCAGACTATCACCCACCGGCCTACGTCCATATTCATCGTAAATATTTCCAGCGAACGCGCACGGACTTATTCCTCGAATGAAACATGAAGCAGGATGCACTTTGCATGTTTGTGAAATTAGGTCATATCATTTCTGAAAAAAATTAAAATAGCGTGCATATCATTTTCCCGTAATCTTCTAACCTACTTCCTTCTTGTTTTGTATTTTCTTTTAATTCCTGTCTCTCCGCATCATTCCATTAATTTTTAATCCATTTATCCCGTAAATATCGAAGCTGATTTTCCCGTGAAATGAATATTAAAAAAAACGCTTGCGACTGTTCAAGCTAATTTCCATTCCCCGCACGACGTGTCCTAACTAAATCGTGGACAAGATAGGTGCATTTAATCATGCCAGCAGAACCGTTAATTAAAAAAATAAACGCTAGCGTGCTCGACCATTGAGGGTCGCACCTTTAAAGACTTATTTTTTAATTATGGAAGAAAAATCATGAAGAAAGCAAAAAAATAGGCATATTTGCAATTTATCTTTCCCTGAAATCTGACGTAATACGCAATCTCTACAGGTGATGCCGACATATTTTTTCTAAACATTCAATCCTCCATATACTCGAAAATAAAATGGATTTCAAACGAGAGCCAATTGAATAAAATACATTGTATTAATACTTGACTTGGTATCCAATATCGCATGCAAAAATCTGTTAGAAACAGATTCCATAGAATAAAATTCTTTCAAAAATGTTAGATAATGCTTTGAATAAAATCGGGTCCATTATTATAATATATAGGCAAATTGAGGGAAGGCAATGGAAATGATTTAACGGTACATGCCGGGCCATAAGAAATGTTTTACAGGGTAGCCAATCAAACTAAATTGTGTGTCTAATTAATAATAATATAAAATGTTTTTATTTACCATGATCTTTACATCGCTAATACCACTATAACAAATTCCATACATAGCTTTGGAAACGGAATCATTGAACTCAAGTAACAAAAACTTTTTGCCATTTATGACGGACATATAAATTTAATGGCCCATAGCGTTGAACAGGAAATAGGGTAACTGAACTAGAAATGTTTTACAAGAAAGAGAAAGAAGACCACGATTAAAAGTATCAAAAACTGACGATGCGTTGGCTCCATAAAAATACAAAACTGTTATAAATAAAAACATCCAAGAGGAAGAATGAGAGTTAGCCAAGTTTTAGGAGGAGTATCCATAAGATAGAATATAGATTTGGAATTGCGTATTGTGGTGACTGAAGCATTGAATGATCTTCTATATTATTTCTACTGTATAGATACCTTTTTCTCAACTGATACGCAACCAAACTCTACAAATGAGGTACCAAAATGCATAGAATTTATCAGAGAACATGCGACGGCATATCTTACTTCCTAAATATTGCTATTGTTTCCTAAAATTGGTTTTTAAATAATCAAAAGAAAAAACAAAAAAAAAACAAAAAAACTATAAATATTCCTGATGTTAACGGCGCACAAACTGATACATTTGTTCATTTGCAGCAATATCTCGCATCCTTTAAATAACTAATATCAAAATGCGGCTGATTTCACATTCAAGTCTCCTGTTGATGCGTAAGTATGAGCCATCATGTGCGTTTAACAGAGGATAGTGTAATTACTTCCAATGCCGTGTTGAAAGAGGTCCTCTGACCTCAAATTGTACATGAACATTCCAATTAAATTTGTACATAAGACCATGCCTTTTTTCCACATGTTAAAATTAGAAACGCGCCTATCCCTCTGTGGACCTGCATTGAAAAGAGCGGGGGAAGCCCGCTGGGAGCGGGCGCAGCACGCTCGTAAAACCTTATAAAATGGAAGCAATTATAGTCAATTTTAGATTCAGCCTGCAAGCAATTTTTCCCAAATCATGAAGCCAAAACTGATTGGTTAAATTGTAGTCCCTGATGGTTTTGAGCAGTGAATTAAGTGATGAATAAACCATTGCGTGAGAAATAGGATCTGGATTGAACAAGTGCATCAAATAATCCGACGAAATACTTGGTTGCACATAAAATTCCAAACGTGGTAGAATGTACTCAAGAATTGACGGAATCGAAGAAAAATCTATCATTTGTGACGCACGGAGGAGAAAAGGTACGAGGACGACTTTGTAGTGAAACAATAAGCGAAAGACAATCGCACCGCTTGATGTTCAACCCTCCAAAATACGTACATGAGGTTAACAGTGGCAGTTCTTCCCATGGTATAAACTAACAATAATAAGATGCCTTTATTCGGGCGAGGTTGAAACTATGAAGTCCCCCTCTTCCACCTAACTCCTCGATAGCGTCAATGCGATCATATTAAAAAATGGTAAATGAATATTTACAATACAAAAGATATACAATATACACTGTTTGTGAAATTTAAAAAAAAAAGCAACTATATGTGAAAATTTTGTGCAAAACAGATTTCTGTCAGTGGGAATAAATATGAGGATAAGAGTGTAGCATCCTTCAGCGAAAAAACCCTCTGCAGGAAAACGCCCACACAAGAAGGGGGGCGTGAAAAACCTGGGAAAACCTACTTAGTGAAAGCTTTTGTCATGTCAACATATTTAATGAGGTACAAAGTATACATAAATGTGTAAAAAAAACTAGGGATGTGCGAGTAGTAGTTTTTGATCTCGAGTCGAGTATGGTAATTTCTGGACCAGGCAATACAACAATGCATGCTCCAACCTGTTCTCATTTTCCCAATCCCCATGTGAATTTTCTAAGCTGGATCCTTAGCCTGACGTTAAAAGGATATGATTATGTGGATTTTTATAATGGTAATTGTGTCAAAATCGGAAAAAACGACATTGTCCGCAAAAACCTTAAGGCTACTTCGTACTTTCAGAAATCTTAAGAAAAATTTACCTATTTTTTTTCTTTATTTTTAATTTTACTTCTCTCGGCTTAGAAATAAATGAATAAAACTTTGTAAGATTCATTATTATTTTCATAAGTCACCTGACGTTGTAACGTGGTTACAACGTCAGGTGACTTATCTTACATGCAACCGCGTTACGAAACCCGGGTGGTGTCCATATTAAAATAATAAAATAAACCTTAAAAAGTTTCATTTCTTTATTCCCAATATGGAGAAGTTTCACAGAGTGAAGCCTGAAGTTATCATTTATATTCTCTCGGCGTTTGAACAAATAAAGTACCGTACAAAAATATCGCATAAGATGAGCGATGCAGCGCAGCGGTTCATACGGATTACTCTCAATAGCTGATCGCCGTATCATCAATGGCCGAAGACTCTTCTTAAGTATCGTTAATGGAAAATACACATCATCTGACCTTCTTTCTTTTTTTCCGCTTCGTGTTCCTTTCATCCCTCATCCACCTTCCACCATCTCCATCGTAATTATGCCCCTATTCCTCTCACCACCCGATGAAATTTACTATTCTTTGTTATTTATTTGTAAATACTGTTTCATATTTTTGTTCATGATTGATTGCGCTGCTTAATATTATTAAATTGTTTCTCCTGCTATAGTGAGTCCTCTGTAATTGGCCTCGTGCTGTTTTTGGACTGGATTACATAAATAAATAGGTCGTCGAATGTCGAAAATGTATTCGGGGCCCACGTCAACGACTACTGCGGTTGACTGCTATGTATACAGCAAGCTGAAATCTCTATGCCAAGGCATTAGAACGAGTTTATAAACGATATAACTACACGAGTTTCATAATAGCGCCTCCTATCGTCAGGTTTATGATTTTGATGGCACCGAAATTACTCGACTCGACATCCGTAACGCCACTCGAATCACTCGAGTCGAGTGCCAACTACTTGACTCGGCTCAAATTTTCGAGTACTGACACATCCCTAGATTAACAATATGTAGGAACCTGAGCTGTAACAATATAGCACTAAATATGTTTCTTTTATTTTGAATTTGTTAGCAAATTAAGTCCTTAGGACTGTATTCAAAGAGGTTTTAGAAAAAGCTGTAGCAAATGCGACCGTTTTCACAAATTTATGGAGGAAAGGTATTATTGGTCGCCATTCTCATTTCCAAATAGGCCGTCATCAATGAATGAACGCATTACTCCGACGAGTATTTAAAATAACCTAAAATTGAGGAAGAAATCGCCAAACCATATTACCCAAATCACGGGGTCAACTCTGATTTCATGTACAAGGGGTGACACAAAAATGACGGGATTGTTGCAAAAATCTTTTTACTAATCAATATTTTCCCACCGAATTTCTTTCACCTTCACAGTTATCCCCATTGACTGCAAGACAGTTATCTAATCGTTTCTTCCACTGTTCAAAACAATTTTTAAAGTCACCTAAGGCAATGTTCTTGAGCTATTTTTGAATAATTTCTTCTACAGTTCCGAAACGTTTTCCTTTCACGTACCTCTTCTGTCTAGGAAACAATAAAGTCACAGGGGGCAAGGTGAATAGGGGGGGATTTACCATTGGCGTCATGCCGTTTTTTATCAAAAACCCCTTCACAGACTTTTTTTAGTCTAAATGAAGTAAATATGAACAGTATTAATTTATAACACTCGATTAGTCAGTTAAATTGTCACTTTTAATGATTGAAACAAGTAGAAAACTTGAAGACAAAAATTAACGAATTACTATTCGACAAATTACATGAAAAGTACCATAATTAATTGCCGCAATAGCGGAAGGATAAAAACCTTTCTAAGGAACATTGGAGGATTTGAAAGGGTCTTTCTGGGATGTTGCAATGAATCGCACCCCTCGGAGGGAGAAGGTAAGGCTTTGTAGTGGAAGGGTAGAATAACGGTAATTTCACGTCTTAACATAAAACCCTCCAAACTACACAAATGAGGAAACTTACATCAGCCCTTAGAAAATTATACCGCATTATGTATCTCATGCAATTCTGTCTTATGCATTTAAATAATATATATTTAAGCATGAAATGAGCAATTTAATCTCTTATTTCAAAATGATGCATTCAATTTAGAAGCTTTTTTCGTCAATCACCAGGCAATAACTGATTTCATGGAAATCCAATGACGCACAACGTTGAACAGGACATTTGAGTGATAAAAAATTCAATATGTGAGAAATAAAAATATAAAATCAAAGTGTACAGCAGCAATTATGATAAAAATGGTTGAAGGAATGAAGTCAAATTTCAACTGCGGATGAGCGTTGGCAAGAATCAATCAAAACTTATACGAGGAATACTGATTTATCGATATTATAATGCTTGCATCTACAGCTGCGATGGCTCTCCATAATTACTGGAATGTGTAAGAAGCATTAATTCAATCAAATGAGTCAATCATTGCAACAAGCATACCAAGATTAACTTTTTACAAACGTTGCGTTGTCTACATGGGGCCAAATATATTTAATTTACTTCCCGGTGAAACAAAACAATTGAGGTTTTCAAATGATATGTCAAAACTTGCCAAAGACTGGCTTTTTTTCAAGAAATGAGAGAACATTTATTTTAAAGTTATTTCATTGTAACAATACATATGTAAGTGATACAGCATTTATTTTTTGTCATACATTATAGTTATTAGCTGGTTGTGCAATTCTGGACATATGAACTTGGAGACCTCCTGCCTCTCCTTCTGTTATTAGTAGCTGTACCATCGAAAGTTTGGGAGTAAATAAATTATTATTGTATTATAATTAATTGAATCACGGGTTCAAAGCTGATTTCATAAAAATACAATGACATATTGTGTTCTCTAGTGATTGAGTAGATATTAACAATATTGAGTTCCAAGCACACGTTTTGTCACCTTAATTGTGAAATTAAGGCTTGGAACTCAGGTAGAAAACTTGAAGAAAAAAATTAACGCATAACATACCTTTTGACAAATTAAAAAAATTGAATACACGGAAATTAGATTCTAAAAATAAAATTAGAAGCAAATTAAAATATCAAATAAAATGTCAAAACTTGCCACAGACTGGATTTTTTCATGAAATTATGAAACATTTATTTAGATGTAATTTCCTTATAACTATACTTATGTAATAGATACAGAATTTATTTTTTGGCTTACATTTTAGTTATGAGCTGGTTGCGCAATTCCGGACTTAAGACCTTTGAGACCACCTCCCTATCCTTCTGTCATTGTTGTACAGTCAAAATTACACTTATTAAGTATATTCAGCCACGATGATAGTTGTGATGACAGGTGCATTGACTAAGTGAACCCGAAATACGTAACAAAGTAATGGCTGCAATAGCGGGAGGTCTTTCAGGATCTAATTACGCGCATCCGAGCATTTTGAAAGGACCCTTCCGGGATTTTTGACGAACGGCACAGAGAGAAATGGGGGGGGGGGTTGAAGATCGACTTTGTGTAGTGGAGAAGCGTAGGAGAAGGGTAATTGCACCCTTTAAAACTTCCCAACCCTTGCCATACACCCTCCTCTCCACCCCCGCCCTCAGGGTCGAAAGAATTGCCTTTCTCGTTCGGTCGGAAGCCTCCCCCATTCAAAGCGATTATCGCTCGTATGTGCTGCTCCCCACCCACCCCTTTATGCCTGAAGGGAGGAAAAGAGGGGGGTTGGTTGGAGTGCCGAGAGGAGGAAAGGAAAGCGGCTCTCTCCGTGGAGGACGGGGATGAGGATAATGCCATTTCCACAACGGCACTCAGAGAGAGTCTAGTGTAGGGTGAATATATGCCGTTCCATCGCTCAACGGTCGCCTGGGGAACTGTTTCAAGCAACAAGAGTGAGAGAGAGGGGGGATATTCAAGGGGATTTTACCCCAAAAACCCCCTTTCCCACCCCCTTCAACTTCAACACTGAGCCTTTCCTCCCTCAACACTCAAAACTTCACCCAAACACGACTGCCGCGCTGATTTTGGCCGCTGAGTGCATTTTTTATTGGAATGAGAAGGTCTTCCTGACTCTTAAGAGGGGGAAAAAACGAGCATCCCAAAATGGTTGTGGATTAAGGTGGTCAAGGCTGAATGCTTCGGATTGACCACGAGAAAGAAAAGTTATAATTCGCAGCCATTTCGTTTCCACGTCTAATCTTTCATCGGAGAAGAGAAATCATTGACAGCAACTAAGATTAGAATCAGGCACCGATTGTTAATGCTAAAGATGTTTAATGAAGAAATGGACAGCTTATTCATTCAGGACGAGTTTTGCACTCAAAATTTACGAAATTATTCCTTAAAATATCGGGTGTATTAAGTTTAATTATCCTTTAGCGCTTACGAAAGCCGTAATACTACCGCAGCGGAATTTGCAAATTAAAACTTTTTATGTCTCTCATGGTTGCTGGTCAAGGCAGTCAGTGCTGAATACTTCAGCTTGACCACGGAAATGAAAAGTTATAATTCGCAATTATTTTCCTTGCATGAAAAAATGTTTTACGATCAAGAGAAAACATTGGTAGCAACCAAAACTTAAATCAGGAAATTATTGATGAGGGTGAAGTTATTTTGTGGTAGAGGGTTAAGGTGCTCAGAGCTGAATATTTCTGTTTAACCACGAGAAAGAATAAATTATTAACAATTATTTTGCTTGCATTTCAAACCTTTCATCGACGACGAGAAATCATTGGCAGCATATAAGGTTTATATCAGAAATAGATTGTTAAGGGTGAAGAGAATTAGTGGTTAAGGGGATAGCTTCTTAATTCAGAACGAACTTGGGGTCTTTGCATTGATTTTTTTAGCGATATATGCGGAAACTTCACTTCATCCTAGATACGGAAATGCTATTTAAACTTAAATTTAGGGTAATTTTGGCCATTTCTGGCTGCGTAAAAAATTACCCGGTTTGAACGTCCGCGAAAGCAAGAAAAATGAACATGGCCGCCTGTGACGTCACGTGCCCGTAACTTCGAGTACCTGCCGTACGGGTATGCTGTAGTTAATTGTTACGCGCTCTCTTGAACGAAAGTCAGAGATAAACTGTGCGCAATGTCGGCATATAAATGGTGTTTTGTACCTGAGTGTACAAATACAAGCAGCAGGAACCCTAGCAAAGTGATTTTCGCGGTTCCGAAGGAAGAGAAACGGAGGAAGAAATGGTTTAGAGCTGCAAGAAGGGACTTCAATGTCTCTCTGAAATCAACCCTTTATTGCTGTGAGGACCATTTTAAGGTATTTTAATATTTATTACTGACGCTTATTGAATAGATGCTTATGTATGTATATGACAAGTAAATTATTCATGATGAAGAGCCTTTAACATCTGCTGAATGAATCCATTAATCGTACAAAATAGCCAACGTAATGGAATGGAAAATAGATGCTTCCAAAAAACTGCAATTCAAAGGATGTAAATTGTTGACGAAAAAAAACCTTGGAAGAAGCATCTAGTAGATCAGAAGTAAACGGTTTGAGCTGTGATTTTGGTATGTACATTGTACAGTTAAAAATATATACCAAATGCTTTTGTTCATAGATGGAGGACGACATGGAAAATTTCATGAGGTACAAAATTGTAGGAGGGCATAAGCTATTGAAAAAATGTGCTTTTCCCCACGTATTTGGCTGCCAGGAAGATCGGCAGAGAGCATTTGCGACAACTACCCGAAAATTACCCATAAAGAGGACTCAGCAGAGATTAATAGAAGACGCACTGAGTGTAAGTTGTACATATGCAGCCCTCCCTAGGCTGGATCTAAAGATATTTGTAGCCTCAATGTGAATTGATGAATATTACAGTCTTATTATGGGAACTCTTTATTGGTACTTACTTCAAGTGTAGACTGCATTGTTTATATGTGCCCTTTAAATAAATTAATATTTTAATTAATGAATAAAGTAAATTATAATCACTAAATAGAAACAGTCACAGAGACATAAATGTATTCTACAGGTATAGACTGACTAATATATGATATGCTGCCACATCATAGTCGGATCCAGGGGGGCAAGGGAGCACGTGCCCCCCCCCCCCCGACCCTTAAAAATGTGCTAGATTTTTAATACGGTCCCATTATCATTTCGTTCGTTTTGTATGACGAGGTATCCTTGTGCCCCCCCTTAACAAAATCCTGGATCCGCCCCTGTGCCACATTGAAGCCTAATAACAACAGAGCAGTTAATATTTCTGAAAAATATTTCATATTAAAATGTAGCATCCACACTCTTGGCTTCTAACTATTGGCTATACTTGGATTCTAACCCCATCATATCTGAAATAAAATGGGCAAAATAATAAGCTTGAAAGTGAAATAAAATTTTGTTAATCATCTATTTAATTCTATACTTATATGCCCAGTAGGAGTTTGAATATTTTCATATAAGCTCAAGTGATTATTGAAAATTTGAAGTGAAGAGTTTGGTGCTGCTCAGGTACTCAAATTTAAAAAAATCAACTTGGTACTATGGAGATAAGGGTCTCGTTAAATGTATGTCAGTTACTTGCAAATTATTGCCTGAATTATACAACTCATAAGATATATGCTTCTCTTTTAGGTCGATAAACATATCCCTCCCCATGTAACCAGTCGCAATGAGGCCTCATACGGGTAACTACGGGCAAGTGACGTCACCAACCGATCGACGAATCACACGACGTATCTTCTCCCGCTGATTTCCTTGGAATTTTAGCGATTTTATCATTCATTTAATTATATATTTCTCTATTTTACTGCATTAAAACCTATGTTTTCTTCATCTACTTCCTTTCCTCTATACGATGAAGAAATATTTAAGTGCAAAAAATTTTTATGCAAACACCCCTAATACTGGAAATAATATTTTTAGCCATTCATTCTCAAGAACTGTTTAGCTTACCACAGCAGATTTTTGAAGTTAGCTTTTATTTGTTTTGACAGTGATTATCTTTTTATTTATGACCTCAACAGCAAATATCTGATTTTAGCCGACCTAATTTTACACACCGGGAATCATTTTCCATTCGTGACTTACGCATTTAGAAATATGCGTACAAGACAATGGCAATTGACTCTGATGTAACAATTATCTATATACACCAAGAATGAAACTCATTTGGATTAGCTGGGTTTGAACTCGATTGCAGCTCAAGCGTGCTAGCCTATTACCCCAGCAAGGTAGCTTCTTTCAAGGCAAATGTCAGAGTTTACCAAACAAGGTGCTGAAGTCTCAAGTCCACGCTGTGTCAAAGGAGACAGAGGCCATGCTCATTAAGCCACTGTCGGGGAAATAAACTCTACTTTGTCTCCATTCCGTGACGGAAGTTTTCCAGACCACAACATTAAACAAATAACTTTGAACACAGTCACGCGCACTGGTGCAAAGTTACATATACCAAGTGTAAAAGTCGCCGCGGAAAGTTCATCTGACGTTTACAAGTAAAGGGTACCAAACATTCACATTCTAAGTTTTTCTGGATATCACACAATTACTTATACCACTGATTTTTTACAGAGCGCGACCCGGGTTTCAATGAATTATCATCATCTTCAGGCGTAAATAATAATAATGATTAATAATAATGAATTTTGATGATGATAATTCATTGAAAACCGGGTAGCGCTCTGTAAAAAATAAGTGAAACAAGTAATTTTTTTTAATTTGGTGTTTGTTCCTTGTTTTTTTTTCTTTGGTCTTCATACATTAGTGTGTAAAAATGGATGTTGAGGGCAATGTAAATGTAGTCATGTATTGTTTTTTGCTGATTTGGTGCTATGTACATGGGGGCATGTATTGTGTAAAAAAATGGTATTTTGAGGGCTTTTAAAATTTTTTTTGTACTTAGTATTTCGTATTGTATTTTGGTTTATGTATATTTTTGCGTGTGATGTTTCTATGTGACCTATCAACCAAGCTGGTACTTTGCATTTTATATTTTTGTCTAAATGTACTTCCTGACTATATGTTGTCACCCGACTTCGTGGTTGACTTGTAACAATTTATGTAAACATAATAATATCCAGGAAAACTTAAAATGGAATACCACAAAGTAAATCAAGAGTTAGTGAATTTCAACCAAATTCTATTTGCGTACCTGATTCCACTGGGCTGTGCCATCAGTGCCATTTAATAGTGCCATACACTCCAGATAGTAGCCCTTCAACCTCCGATCTTCAGTCTCTCTTTAACAAGTGTAGGAAAGTGTACCCCTACTTTTCATCACATCTCCATTGCCTTTATTAATCCTCACGACGAATTAAGCCCCGACATTATTAACTGCACCTAGAAATAAATAGAGCAATGCTTAGTTATTTTCTACGATAAAAACCTTATTTTCAAAGGTGTAAGGTATTTAATTGAATACGACGATATAAATAGTATCATATAATACTTTTCCAAAAAATGCTCTTAATTATATAATATTTTATGTGACCAAAAGCCTGCAAGAAAAATTGAATTAACACAGGTAACAATTCAAGCGGGATATATTTAAATATGGAGAAATAATATTAAGTGTTTTCAAATTATTAATTTTATTCGTCCCTACTTCAGACCGAGTAAAATGACAGGTTTTATTATAACCTTTTTCTCCAGCTGAAAGTGAAATAAAGCTATGATTAAATGGGAAAAGTATATTCGCTAACATCTATCAAGGCAAAACAATACAGCTAATGATGGACGAAATTCTTCCAGCAACTATTTACTTCCTTTTCTTCACTTATACAAATCGCTATCAGTCAATCATACCTGCAACACTATTCCCTATTTTCTGGCAAAATACAGCACTTCTCAAAACGGAGACAGGCTATTAAATTCTGACTCAATCACCTCTTTCATCCGTCTGAAATGCTCTTTATCATACCACATGAAGGTATTGATTGAAATTCTGTTTTAAAAGCTCTACATATAACGTCTAAACTCAGTCCTAATTCGCGAAATTAAATGTTTTCATCCTTATTTGCGAGCTCATCGGTATCACGGTATCTATATAAGCTAAAAACATTTAACCAAGAGACATCGCTCAGAGTCTACGATTCAAAATACTTAAACCTTTATAAATGAATCAATATTTAAAAAATTACAGTATTTTTTACACAGATTAGTAGAAATTACCTCGTGACTGAAAAAAGCTAAAAAGAAATATTTTCAGCATTTGCACGAAACATTTAGTTGAAGGAATTTTTGCTTTCAAAGATGACGGTACCTAAAATAAATATAGTACACTGTGAGGAAAATTCAATAAGCGCATGATAACTGCTTGCGTCTATCGTAGCGCCATCTCAGTTTAACTATAGTATTAACAAACTTTTCGGCGTTAGCAGGAAAAAAATAACTTAGGTGCATGAACTAGATAAACATATACATGAGATGAGGTATATATATTTTGCTGGGAGAAATGTGTCAGGTAATCATGGCAAAACAAGATTTTTTTCTCAGAACCAATGGCTTGAAAATTAAATTTCAAACACTTAATTCCTTAAATGCATGATGGAACTCGTTCATGACTTTCAGGAAATAATAAAGCTAGCTAATTACAATATAATTTATATACCTGCCACCGGTTCAATATAGACATCACATCATACTATGAGATACTGTATAACATTGCCGGCCTTGGTGGCGGCGGGTTAACGTCTTCACCTGTCAAACAAAAGGTCGCGGGTTCGAGTCTCACCTGGGTATGATCCTCAGTCCAGGGCATGGTTGTTCGTGTACGTTTACTTGTTACATTCCTTTAATACCCCGGTATAAAATGGCCAATAAGATCTTTATCCAGTGGTTTGAGAATAAAATAAAAATAAAAAATAAAATTAGCATCTTCTGGCCAGTAAGTGATGTACTATATTGTAATGGGTGATAAGTACATAATATATTGAAAACTTAGAAAATATTGTTCGAGCGTGCTGCGCCCGCTCCCAGCGGGCTTCCCCTGATCTTTTCAATGCAGGTCCACAGAGGGATAGGTGCGTTTCTAATTTTAAAATGTAGAAAAAAAGGCAGGATCTTATGTACAAATTTAATTGGAATGTTCATGTACAATTTGAGGTCAGAGGACCTCTTTCAACACAGCATTGGAAGTAATTACACTATCCTCCGTTAAACGCACATGATGACTAATACTTACATATCAACAGGAGACTTGAATGTGGAATCAGCCGCATTTTGATAAAAGTTATTTAAAGAATGCGAGATATTGTTGCAAATGAACGAATGTATCAGTTTGTGCGCCGTTAATGTCAGGAATATTTACCGTTTTTTTTTGTTTTTTTTAAGTATTTAAAAACCAATTTTAGGAAACAATAGCAATATTTAGGAAGTAAGATATACGGTGCATGTTCCCTGATAAATTCTGTGCATTTTGGTACCTCATTTTTAGAGTTTGGTTGCGTTTAAGTTGAGATAAAGGTATGTATACAGTAGAAATAATATAGAAGACTAGTCATTAATTGAATACCTTTTATGTGGGGGATGCTTCCAATGGTATCGACCTATTTACCGCACGTTAAATCGGGCTCTCTTCCCGATTCCCCAATTCATTGCGCCACATGGCCTACGTCCCCAGCGTATAATTCACTCGGCCTCCAACTGCACTTTCAGGCGCCACCGGCCGATCTAACGCGGACGCAGGTCGTCCCTAGCACCCCATTGTCGCCGGTCACGTGACAAGGGGCACACACAACCGACCGAGATTGGCTTCGCTCGAGACCAAGACCTTCGCATCTAGAAGACCCATTTTTTCCCAAGCGTCTCATTTCAGGATTCCATTCACGGAGGTAGAAGGACCTCTCTTCACTGCATCGCAAGGCCGTAGCCAGAATATATTTCGGGGGGTGGGGGGGTTATGGAATAGTAGAAAAATAAAATTATTTTTATAAGATAAATAAAATAGCGTATTCGGTTAAATATACATATTAATTATAAACCCCTAAAGGAAAATATAAAAATATTATTATAAAATTGAATTTAGCCTTCTAGCTTTTTTTACAAAGACCAAATGAATTAACTCCTCGGTGTCGATGTCTATTCTTCGGTCCCTCAGGAGGCTCATAAGTCACTCACCTCTCTACTAATTCACAGCACTATTATTTCACACACTGCACTACTACAACTACACACACAAATTCGCTTAGATAATTATTGACTTAAGTCGCATTGGACTACTAGATGTCCCTGCGCCGCTATATAATATCGTCCTGTGAGCACCAAGTGAGCATAAAGTATGTATTGATTTTTTTCGTTTCGGGGGGGGATCAATTCCCCTTCATCCCTCCCCTGGCTACGGCCTTGCTGCATTCCACAGATAGGGAAGGAATTACTTGGATTAGACGCATGACAGTGAATGGAATATTAATATTACTCTATTGCATAAAAATCATAACGTTCCACGAATGAAATCAGGCAAGTGTATACAAAGGAAGATTAATAATTCTTCAATTTCCCGATGAAGTATTTAGTATGGTTAGATAAAACACGAACCCATAATGTACACTGTGAAGAACTTCACGAATATGCATCTTAAGTCATACTGTGCGGATTATATTATCGTTGGAATATTTGAAATGGTGAATATAAAATCTCTGTGGGAGCGAAGCTTGAACTTCTACAACAGCAGAGAAGTCAAGAGTGGAAGCATTTGAAATGAGGTGCTACCGATGAATGATGAAGGTAAAATGGATCGACCGAGCAAGTAACGGAGAATTGCTAAGAGGAGTGGGAGAAAAGAGAAGATTCCTAAAAACCTAAGTAGAAGACTTAGTTGGCCACATTTTGAGGCATGATGGCCTGATGAAGACTATCGTTAAAGGATATGTAGAAGGGAAAAAGGGCAAGGGACGGCCCCGAATTAGTTACATATGATGGTTATAAAGGATGTAAAAAAGAAGAAACGCCGCTATGAAAAGGCTATAGGATAGGAGAGAGGAATGGAGAGCTAGGTGAAACCAATCTTCACATTATTGACTTATGACGGTGATACGGATAAAATCTTTGCTAAAATTAACTATTTAATGCTACGGTAGTTAAGCTACTGCCATTTCCATAATTAAGGTTCAAATGAATACCAAATGTTATTGATTTTTCAATTAAGGGTTTTCAAGTGCTTATACATGTTTTCCTTTCCAGAATTTCGCCACGCAAATTTGGTCTCTTATCAGATCACTGTTCTGCCTGAAAACTGACAGCTGTCATCACGTTGCGGATGAGAAATCCAGATTAACGCTTGCCAGTTACATCTCGACAACAGGTGATTCTGAAAGGAACATGACATTCTGGAGATGATAAAAATCTCCAATAAAAGTTGGCATGATTCCTTATCAAATGGGAATTCTGACAATTACGATTTTAAATCAGTAACAAAATACGTAATAATTCCAAGTCTAATTAATCTGAATATCGGAATACTTAATACTAGCGTTTTAAACATTTTTCGACTGAAATTGTTTGAGATACCTGAACTATGATAATAACTTCTTAGCCTAATAAATAGGACAATATGAGAAAAGATTTAATAATTTTTATACATCGATTTTAAATAAATCATAAACACTTAATATAACTATTTTTTGTTGGCATAACTTTGAAAAATGGTGCCTCAGCCAGAATGCTCGATTTTCCAGACGTAACGTACGGTTTTGTAATACATGCATTAAATTGTTTCCAGACTTAGCCATGAAGCGGGGTAAGTTAGGTCCTATTGGGTGGGTTCAGTTATTTTTTTAAACATATCCGGCTTGAGTATACCAAGCGGTAAGGGTCAGTACGAATCCAATATGATTACTTCCTACCTCAACGTCGTCATTTTTAAAATTTCGTTCGTTGTCAAAAATACTTCGGATCGAAACTATATTAAAACTATGGGACGAAACGAAACGCAAATAATGTTTCGCACCGTAGGGACCACGTGCTTCACCTTCGAAAATGGTACAGAGAGATAAATAGGTTTTTCTAAAACTGGGACAAATAGTCTACTCTCTACTGGCACGACGTAAGAGTATTGTTTATTGGACTATGACGTCACGATCAGCCAACATGGCTTTGGGTCGTATGGAGCGCAAGATTCAAAGACAATTTTCAAATTGGAATTTTACGAATAATACAAAGGTTAGAAAAAAAATTGCTTTCACTGCAATTTTCAGCGCGAAGGAGATTTTTTTATCGCATAATCATCCATTTTAAGTGAAATTCCCCATTGTGGTGTGCACCAAGGTTGAATTTTGCCATTAAAAATATTTGAAGGCAATAAATACAGGCAAGAAGACTCAATGAAAGAAGATCCAAGAGCACGGCGGTTGAGCGTTGCACCTGATGAAGTTTCGCGCGCATTTTATTCGGCGGCGCCTCTACGCAGAGGTTTCTCGTTCAGTATGACTTTCGCCATTAACAGTGGTGGAAGCAGTCTTTTTCAGTTGTACATTGTCTCGCATTCCTTTAATGTGTGGGTTATGGGACTTATTGGCTCAGTTACGTATTACTTCTATGTATTTCCTCGTGAAAAGTGGAAATCCATGACTAGTAGCGCCGCGAGTGGCGATTTAAGGCGGAACACAATGAACGCTAACGTGAGACGCGAGACGTTAACGGGAATCGGTAAAAATATGGCGGAAGGGAATATGTGGAAGGGACACAACCACCGTTTACGGAAAGTACGTAAACGCGAGAGATGGGCAACTTTCATCTCCTCCCGTGGCCCCTACACGGAAAGCCAATCACAGCGATACAGCATTGTTGGCGCCTATTGCGGAATATAGCAGTTATTGTTGTCGTGCAACGTGAGCTGAAGAGAAGTCAGTGAAGGTAAGCCATTACTAAATTTAATTTACGTGCATACTATCCTCGTCGATTTCGAACATTCTTCAAAACTCTTCCTACACACAAACGAAAAGACTGAAGACCACAAACAAAACCACTGCGCGTGCGTTAGTCAATTTTCTTTCCGGCAACGGGAACGTCAATTGTGACCGCGCGGTGGCGTTCCCCGTCTCACGTTCTCCCGGATCCCGTATACCGTCTCACGTTAGCGTTGATTGTATCCCAGCGTTTAGAATTTTAAAGTGCGCGGTGCGACATAAATTGTAGTGGTGGACTTAAGATCCCTCGGATACACGAATAAGGTAATTGATTAGTTTTAGTCCCCGCAAAAGCTGACGAAATCGAAATATTGAGATTGGATCTCACTATTCAACTTAAAACACAAGCTGATTGCCAAAACTGTCTGTCCGGAGTGAATAAAAATGTAAATTTGACATTGATGGAAAGGATAACCGTGATTCGGCAAAATGCTGAACTCAAAACGTTAGCCGTACATAAAGGACGCGGTTATCTCCGCATCTTCGAAGGCTGAATTTCCCCAATATTCGCTTTCTCTCACCCCACCTTTTCCCGACAGTGCACACGGAGCAATCAACCCTTTCTGCTACTCCCAAACCTCCCGATTTTCGTCCCAATAATCAAGCAAATATTTCCCGACGCTTATAAAACGCCTACGGCACACCTGCGACATTTCTCCCGGTCAATTTAACCGTCCGTAAACCCCACCTTCTTCCCCTTCCCTCTCCGTGTACCGACGCGTATAAACGTCAACACAGCACAAAACGCTCTAAGTGGCATCATATTTTATTCACGGCAAAAACCTTGAACACGCGCGCGCAGGCGACAATGGCCGAAAATAAACCAAATTATTATCGACGCAGCGTTTCGGGCTTGCCAATTGTTGGGCCCGCCAACTGAACTCGCCAGAGCAACGCAATTTGGCGGGAAACGTGAATAATAATGATAGCAATTATAAGCCATGTGGAAAATTCAGTCGGTCGGTGCATGGCCATTAGTAATAACAACAACAATGAACACACCATACGCAGCGCTACATTAATTTAAAAACACTAAACAATAAAAAGTTATGGTACTCTTTCACACACTTTATTTAGCACGACCGGTTTCGTCGCAGAGGCGACATCTTCAGGTAGAGAAATCGTTATTTTTATTTTGTTGTTTATTCGCTGCTATAACGCGTTGTTAGGGGAGGGTTGCGATGGGGTTGGAGCGTTATTCAACTTCAGGGGAATTTGCAAGAGGGGGAAATAGTTGACAAAAATATTTTCATTTGCTAAAATTCCATTCCTGATGTGTTTACTAATCTCCAACTCCTCCAAGTAGTCCATCCTTCTTCCCTTTTACTCAAGTTGGAGAATTTCCGGAACAAAATCGTTCCAATCGAAGCAACGCGTAATAGCAACGAATAAACAACAAAATAAAAATAACGATATCTGTACCTGAAGATGTCGCCTCTGCGAAGAAACCGGTCGTGCTAAATAAAGTGTGAGAAAAAGTACCATAACTTTTTATTGTGCACTGTGGATTTTCACAAAGCAAAGCCTGAAACATTCGAGTTTAAAAACACTAAGCTTTCAATTCATGAATCTCTCCATTTTCCGGGTTTTCGCCGCGTTTTGTTGTCAGAGGTGACCACAGTTTCGACATGATTCCACCAGAGCGTCTTCAGGTCAAAATGGAGAGATTAACGAATTCTGAACGCCACGGATGACAAGTAAACATGCAAGGCAAAAAATAAACCTGAAAAAAACTACTAGTAAAATTAGTCACTTTGGATATGTGCCTATTGTTAGACTGCTCCTATTTGTAGAATAACTCGAACAACTGGGCAGTTGAACTTGGCCTGATCCGTTCGCCGTGAAAAAGTCTTGAAAGATAGCAAGATGTAATAAAGAAATTGGTGATGATGATGCGAATTCCATTGACTACATAACGTCACCTGCTGACAAGTTCATAACGACTCACTGGTGGATAAAAGCTTCTTTCTATTTTATTTCTGTGAATATTCTGTATTTTCTAATAAATATTATGCATGTTTTGCGTGATAACGACACATTCTTCTTATTTGAATATTAAATGTTACCGATGATCAAATATTTTTTCATTATGTAGATACACTTGCCTCTGATGTAGTATGTTAAAATTTCAGCTGTAGTCATTGTTTCATTTATGCGTAGCAACTCATGTTTTTATGTGCTCGGCGATTTTCAGCTGACGCTTCTTTGCTTGTTCGTGAATTTTCGGTAAAGTACAATACTGTAACAATGCCTCAGCCTCCATATTCGCCAGACACTGCTCCGCGTGGCTGTTTCTTTGTTCCTAAAATTAAGACAACCATAAAGGGCAACCATTTGTCAAACATTCTTAGATTTCATCGAAAAAGTATTGCTTACGGAGCTGGAGGCTAACCCAAAGATCAAGTCTGAGAAGTGTTTCGTAGATTAAAAATAGTGGTGGCAGAATTGCATAGTATGTGATGAGGACGATTTTGAAGGCGACAACATTATTATAGACGAATAAATAAATGCTATTTTCAAAAAATTAAAATTCCCGTTATTTTATCAACACACCTCGTAATAAACTCCTTAATTATATAAATTCGAGTAAAGTAAAGCTGTTGTGAACTCATAGGGACACTTAACTTTTTCTGTCCACTCACCTTCTTCGGACGATAACGCAAACTGGACTTCGGGTCTGTGTGTACTTTGTGGCTGAAATACGGCCTCGGTTTTTTCTCTCGCGTCAGTCGGAATTCGGTAAAGTCAGGCTTTATTTTTCCTGCAAGGAAAGGAATTACGGCAATGAGTAAGAGGTGGGGTTTGGGGGAAGGGGGTGTTTAAATCCGTCTCCACGCAACGTATAAATAGAGGGATTTTTGAGGAGGACTATCCAATTAGCGAGGTTGCTCCTTCCCTCCCACACATACTCCAAACACACCCACTCGTGATGTAAAACGGCTAAAAACGTATTCGTCATGTTATTAGGGAGGCTTTTTACCGTGAAAACGAAATAACGCCTTTTTTCGCAAAATATTCAAGACGTGCTCCAACTCTGAGATCTTCAGAGCGACTAAGAGGATTTAATAGTCAGAAAGAGGAAGCGTTGTAGCCAAAATCGGATGCAGCACTTCGTTGCCGATCAAGATGTCTCGACTTCATATTCCGGTCGCGGCCAACGGACTATCCCAAAAAATTCTCTTCGGGTAAAGGTACAAGAAAGGGCACACACCTGTGTTTTAGTTCGAGGTGAACCCTACCCTTACCTAAATATCTTTCAGAGTTACACATAGAACATCATATTATAATCACGAATTTAAGTATACCGGGACTAGCCACGGTGATAACTTTTACTAACCGGGATCCCGGTCAAGGCAAATGATTTTTTCTCTGTGGATTTTTCTCGCAGTATTATAATCACACTATACAAATTTTCAAGTGCGCTAGTAACGATAAATTAAGAGATATATTTTGCCGAAGCATGGGTGTGGGATTTTTTTCTCTCGAATAATATAGGACTTAAATAAATTCTAGACGGAATTCGTCACACGCCTATTGAGGGCAATTGCGTAGTAATATGCAGATGTAGGTAAACCAAACTTCTGATTGAATCACTGAATGAGACAGAAGTTGTCACCTGTGAAACACAATATTTTAGGCTTCAAAATTAGTGATAAATATACTAAGCCGAACGGATAAGTATTAGAATAAGTTTCCCGTGTAACGATATAGCACGATCATAAAACATCAGCGATAAATAATCAAAGCACAAATATCAATGTCTTCTACATGTCAACGGCTGTTGTCATAGTACTCGCCGACTGCGGTAGGTCACTGGATAATATGAAGATGTTGACTGTAAATACTAATTTAGTGTGTTTTTCACGAGTGTGGAAATATACACCATCATAATTTTTCAACCATTAGCTGACTGAGAATGCGTATGTGTTGAATTTTAAAAGTCTACCGATGAGTGGAAACATAATCAAAACTTGGGATAAAGGTTTGTTACAGCGATTCCACAAAATACCATTCACAAAACAATACGCAGGGAAAATTTAAAAGGCCCTCATTCTACAAATAAATTTTATTTAAAAAACTGTTGTCACTAAAACACAACGGACGCGGTGAAAACCCGAATGGAATGGAGAGATCGCCCGGATACTACATTAGATTTAGCTGAAAGATGCGTACAATTTGCACACTTGCAGCTTGGTTCAAGGTGGGCTCTACCCTAACCTACGCAAGCTAACCCTCGCCTCGGGTTGAATCACTGAGTTAGTGAATGATGCCTATACACATATTCAGCATACCATCTAAGAACGGTATCATATACGCTTCACCATGGATAACAAGTTGACATTCGGATCGGTCACATCATGTTTTTCAGCTAATTCTGGAAGTTATTTTAAATTATATCTATTCATCGATCGCGTATTCTTCATTCCTTTCATATTCATCATCGAGTACCACCAATGTGACGTTGATAGTGGAAAATCTTACTTTAAACCATTAATGAATAGCGTCCGATATATCGGACGCGCGTATTTAATTTTTTTTCTAGGCTCCAGTTGACTTGCGCTACATTTTGATACTATATTAAGTTCAAATGGATGTCTGTCTTCACCGCCTTTTTAATATTTTAGTTGACTCTTTGACTTGATTTATCGACTCGAGAAGCATTTATGTGAGACATGGCATTGAAAGAATTTTCAGTCACCCGCACGGGGTAAGTAAATAAGTAAATTATTTTTTACTGTAGTATTTTTCTCAATATGTTGATAACTTTTATCTCATTTATATTCTAAAGGATGATCTGTTTATTTTCAAATTTTTCTGTACTATTTTGAATCTGTAATCAACACTGAAAACTGACCATCCCATATATCAGACGGGACGGGTATTATTTAAAATATTGATTGTAAAAATTTAAAAATTGCAGAAATAAGTTAAAATGAACCTTATTAGCCAGAATAATTACTTTCTAATTGAAATTCAACAAAAATATTTTATGCGCTAATGGGTTAAAGTTTACTTTCACGGTTCCATACCCGTGCCAAGGGTGCGTTTGATATTACCATACATGCTTTTGCTTTTACTCAACCCAACCAGCCGTTTTAGATAAGTAAACAATTAATATTTTGTAAATATTTTTACGGCGTTGAGTGTGGCTTGCGTGAAAAAAATGGACTTTAATCTAGTAATTTTACAATTAAAAAAAATAAATATTTGCATATAATATAGATAAATTAATAAATAGCGCCTTATAAAATTTTATAAACTTGCATTCGATTATTATTGATGATTGATTTGATTTATTTTATAATTCTTTTTTAAAATACCAAACTAGTATTTTTTTACTTGGCGATTCCCTATTTCTTTCTTTATCTTTCATTTTTATGATGAATTCGTCGATGCAGATTTAAGAATATATTCTTTTATGTATTTTTTCTACTTGCTTTTTTTTTTGAAGGCTAAAAAATGTTCACAAACATAAGTTTAGAGGAAGGTTTAGACATAAGATAGACTCTGAGCAGAGTGATTTGCTGAAACAGTGTACTATACGTGGATGAGATACGTGTTTCTATGGCTTAAGACTGAAAATCAGTGTTTTCAACGGACCTTACGTAAGCGGCTACTCATTTTTCGCGGTAATTGATTGCCGATTGTTGCGGTTGATCGGTTGATCGTCTAAGTGCGGTCACGGGGGTAAACCTATTTGAGCGGTTGACCGACTGTAGTTAACCCTAATCACTTAACCAGGCGTTGGATGCAGCTGACCTTTGTCAATCTCTGGTTCTGTCAAATAGTCAACCAAAACCGGATTCGGGGTTAATCTGCAAAACCTGGAAGCAAAGCCATCATGAAGTTTGCATTCGAAATGGCAAATAACTTGGCCGTTTGCAATCACCGAATCATGCGCCCACCAGTGCAATATCACACTCTTAAAAACGAGTCAATACGTAGTCTTTGGTAATATGAAAAGCAGACTTAATAAAGACGGCGGAATTCGTTTACTTCAAAGGTTGACTGTGACATTCCTGCCGTTGCAGAATTTTCCATTTGATCGACAGAGGATATTTTGTGAAGAGAATTGGTGGCTACTCTGTCCACTTCTACCATTAATTTTATTGCACTATTCATATTACTTTACAACGCATTTCAACTCTATGCTGTAGCGCACACTGCAGTAGGAGTAATGGATGTAAAATAAGCATAATTCTAAAATGTCTTATGGTAGAGTCACTTGAAGTTGAAACTTGTAATATAAATGCTATGCTCTCAATGTGGCACATGTTGTATTGAATAGCTGGAACCTTCTGACAAGCTATATATATTATATTATTTTTTTTTATTAAAAAATTATGATATTAAAATTATACTCTGCTGGGGCAGTGCATACATGAGCACATTTAAGTGTGCACTCGTTTTGCAATAAAAAATAATTTGGGTAATGTTGTCTAAAAATTATTATGAGTACTCATTTCCGTTGTTTGTGGCCCTAAAATTGTTGCCACTAAAGCATTTGTATTTTTTCAAAGTGCTTAGAGTGGAAACATGCCGAGTGGATGTGATAAATATAAATATAATTTAAGGAGTGAGTCATTTGTATCAGCAAACAGATCTAAGTTAGCAATATATAAACGCTGTTTTCTTTACGTGGGGCCAAAGTTATTTCATTTACTCCCCGCTAGAATTAAAAAAAAATAAAACCTCAGATGTAATGCTAAGACTTGCTAAAGACTGGCTTTTCTCGCAAAATATAATTAACATTGTTGCGAAATGCGAGTATATTGGGTGTTCCCATTTCATTATTAATTTTTATGCTTTGCCAGTCGATGCCAATTGGTTCAAATCATACAATTATCTCTCCCTTTTGTAAAAATGCAGGATTCACAAGTATAACTTGAATAACATGATTGCACGCGATGTAGTATTCGTACATAGTAAAGTGATACAATATCAGCTACCTTTCACATCATGGAAATTATAATATACCTTTTTTACACCGCAATAAATTTAACTCTTAGTAGTTTAGGTTACTTAGTAAAGATGTGGATGCACAGAGCACGTATGCTAATACCCACGTAATCACGCCATGCGCAGCGCTACATTAATTTTTAAAAACTTAACCAGCAAGGCAAAAAATAAATCTGCAAAAAAACTAAACTAGTAAAATTAGTCATTTTGGATATCGGTCATATTGTCGATTGCTCCTATCTGTACAATAACTCGAACAACTGGACAGTTGAACTTGATCTGATCCGTTCACTGTGAAGAAACCTTGAAAGATAGCAAGATGTAAAAAAAAGGTGATGGAAATTCCATTGAGTAAATGACGTCACCTGCCAGCGTGTCCATAACGACTCAGTAGTGAATAAGAGGTTCTTTATATTTTATATCTGTGAATATTCTGTATTTTTATATTTTTTTGCACATTAACGACTTATTCTTGTTATTTTAACATTAAATCTTCACCATGATGCCAAAGTACTGGCAAGATACTTGGTAGGCAATTGGCACAGAATGTTAAATGAATACACAGTTGGAAATATCAAAAAATCCTTGTCTTCCTCTCTATACCTCATTACAGGCTCGTTTTAAAAATCGGGAAATTCCTTTTGTCATTTCCATTATTCCAATTATGAATTGATTGGAAAATTGCAATAACAGACAATTCGGTTCGTACTTTAAAATGCATTATAAATTTGAGTAGCCATGATTTTGTTTTTATTTCTCATCAAATTCAACATTCATCAATCATAAAATTAGCTCGGCGAAGCTCTTAATTATCCTATCAGCTAATATTTTCATACCTACATAATTATTTCATTTTACATCCTTCATCCCCTGCCCTATGTATTGTGACGAAAAGCCTCGTCACGGCTCATTCTGCGTTCGCGTCCTGCCCTTTTCCCTATTCAAGTTGGCGCGCGGCCGTAGCAAGCGATGAGCGGCCTTTTTTTCTTTTTGTCGTCTGCTATCATTTTAGTATGTCTTTTGTTGTTCAATTGGGTATATAAGGCCCGGTATTGTGTGAACTGGGGTCGATTCCGGAGAAAGCTGTGGTTGATTCCGCTAAAAAGGAAGGAGACCAGAGGAGACGCGGTGACCGTGCCGAGGGGGGCAGTAAGAACGAGGCCGCTACAGACGGGCTACGGCGTCTTGGAGGTCGGAGAACGCGACAAAGGGGAAGGCGTGCCGGAGAGGAGAGCGTGGAGTGCCGTCGAGGAACTAGAAAAGTGTCCTCGCCTTCGTCAAGACATCGCGACAACGTCCGAGGATCCGCGGGATGTGGTTCCCCGCGGTTGACGGATCGTGATTCGGCGACCAGGATTCGGACCCACCGTTTGACACTTAAGTACTCTAAACCCTCTCCCGGGACGGGGAAACAATCCCGATCCTCCCCCGCTCCAGCCAGCCCATGCGCCCTCGAAGAAAGTCCCCAGTGTGCACGTGTGTCATCCTAATAACCCAGTGGTCTCCTAGATGAACTCACGTCACTCTTTCCCGGTCTAAAGACCGTCTCGATTGTATCACGTTTCTCCCGTACACGTCATTCCATTAGGATAGACGTCAGCCTCATTTTGATAAAACAGAACGTGGAGCCTGTAATATTTTAAAGTAAAGCAACGAACATTACCTATGACTGTCTTAAAATGAAGTGCAGTGGTTTTTGTCGCAACTTGAGCAAGATAACGAGTGCCCGTGTCATGTCGATTCTTGAAATATTCAGTGCCATTTTTGTCCATTTCTGTGCATTTATCCCAGTAGTCATCTCATCTCTCATCTATTGGATGTAAGATTTCTTTCTTTTTGTTTCTGGCATATTCGTTTCGTTTTTTTGCAGTGTGTCATTTATGTCTCATCTAAGTCAGCATCACCCCCATCCCTCATTAGTGTTTAAGGATAAAAGTGTTCGTTTTCTTTTCGTTTAATAAATTGTGTATGATATTCAAACGCTGTGTACGATGTCATTCATCTTCTTGCAGCGCCATTCAAAGCTCTGAGTTCCCATCTTAACCGCGAGCCGCAGAACCCACGAAAACTTAAGAACTTAGATCGTAATCTCAGTTCGACGATGCACGGTAAGTGGGCGTGTATCGTTACAGTATCCATAGTTAATTTTCACTCATTCTTCAAATGACCAAAATATCCCACTTCTTCTAATACGCTGCCTCCCCTTAAAACTTCTAAATCTAAATCACCCCAATTTCAGCATGTAAAAATGAATTCCCTATATGAATCCTGCTCGTCAAAGAAAAAATTCCAAGTTAGAACATTCCAAAAGGCCACGCGGCTAAAAAAAGCCTTAATATAGCATTCATCCGTAAATATACGGGGTGCATGGCGCTTTTGGTCGTGATGAAAACAAATGAAAGTAAATTACACCAGAAACTTCTCTCTAGCAATTTATGCCCGAAAAGAGGCATTGAGGAATGAAAGCGGTCTCCGTGGCATGTGATATTGATAGAAGCCAAAAGCAGTTCAGTATTCATCAGAATTCCAATTAAAGCCTTAAAAGTTTCTTGATATCCTATTCCACTCTCATTGATACGTCAGTAAAAAACGCACCATTATTGTTTCCGTACCCCTTAAATTTCCTCATCCTCAGAGTTTATACCTCCATTCCGTATTACAAAACTCTCAGTTATTAGAAAAAATTATGATTTTTGTAGCCTGCATATCTCGTATAAAGTATGATTATTATTTGATGTGAGCCTAATATTTATGATGCAAAATATGTTGGTGGTACCATATGGTACCGCTAGGCGTAGCTCTTAGCGGTAAAAGAATAAATTTTGAACCTAATGGCTCAGAGTTTCATTGTCATTTAGATAAATGATTGCCACAAAAATCGCAGAAACTTTTTAATTCAGGCGTTGCCGGGTTAAATGGAAGAAAATGAAGAAGCTGAAAAGAAAGCATATATGTCACCCTTTTTACTATATCTTTCGATTATTTGAACACTACTATTGTTAGCTATAGAGAAAAATGATGGCATGGGCATAATAATGCATAATTTTCTTTTCGCCCATGTTATTTTCCACAATCCAAATTAAACCACGAACTTAGGAAAAGGCAAACAATAATATTAGAATCTCTCTAACACATTTCAATCCCGAAACTCGGTGTATTTTGTTTAAGAATATAAAGCTATAGTGAGATTTCTTCGAATTTTATTAGTCAATAGGCTTCCGATAGCCCTCTTTGGCTATAAATGAGCCAGAGCCCCTTAGCGACCTTTCAACTTCACCGCTCGAACAACTCTGAAAAAGCAAGCCGCGAAGGAAAAATAATGCGCTTCCACTAACTGGTTCAGTTCCAAAAGCTCGTTTCTTCCTAGAGAAATATTAGCAATCAGTTCCTAGAATTCAATACACTAGTTTCTTCAGATAACAACTTAGCTTTGAAACATAGACCTCAGAAAGCACTATTTTCTCGCATATCAATCGGCATCCATCTATGTTATGGTTGTAAGTCTCTCAACTGCTAATTATTCAACCCGCACGCTGGTTGGGATGGCAAGTGTTGATTTTACCCCATGCAAATAGTCATCACAAAGGGGATGGAAGTCTAGAACAAGCAAGCATGGACAAGATAAACCCCGAAAATCCTTGGATATTTTATTTACAAGTGAAATAATTGAAGATATGTTTCTTTTAAAGAGTATTCTGACAGTCTTCCCTCACTTCATGCAATTCCCTCTTCAATTAAGAATAGGTCCTACTCCCTTTCATCCTCTCTAAAAATCCTAATCTTTTCCTTCCTCTCCCTCGTTTACCTACCCATGATTCACAACCCTCCAACACTGTTTTCAACATTCCTTCCCCGCTAAGTACTCGCTCCATCCATACCTTCACTTTCCACCGTATCTCATCTAGAAGCTACATCTCCTCACCCACCATGTGCAGCACTTCGTCATTCATTCTCCTCTCCACCCACTTTACCTTCTCCATTCTTCACCGCACCCACATCTCGAAAACAATTACTGCTTGCGTTAATGATGGGAGTAGGCACATTCTTTTCGTCAATAGAGTAAACTGTTAGTAGCAGACTCTTCACTCTTTATAATTTTACCCAAAGCTATGGGAGCATGTTAAACGTAGTAAAAAGATGAAGGCACAAACAACATTTGATGCACGTTATTCGTCACCATTATGATCATTTTACCTAATCCGTACAAGACCTCTTTCGGGTAATAATAAAATATTTCTCTAAGTACCACGTCATTTCATGCCAACTCACCCAGCACTTGAAAAACCTCTTCGTCATCGCCAATTAATCTCCAGTAAAAGCCCAGTAGAAAAATATTTCCACAAAAAACATTGAAAATACATTACTGACACATCCCAGACCATTCTCATGGAGAATGCTCTCATTTCCATATTCATAACCTTTGTTGCAAGCATCTGACACGCTACAGTTAGGTTGCTAAAGAGATTTGCATAATAGACGGGGCTTTGAATAGGGCTCATTTTTATTCGGCAGCGCAGAAATTGCAGTTGTGTCACCGGAGTCGTTTTTTTTCTATTCGCGAAGCAAATTGAATCTTTTCAGCCTTACATCTTAATCGTGAATGATAGAGCTGAATAAAAAATTCTAGACAGCTAGACACGGCAAAATCCCACTAGGATTTTATTCTCAAGCTTTTGTTAGAGCCTTTGACCGGATTGACCAGAATACTAGCTCCCACTCCAGAATACTCATAAGGATAACAAGATACTTTTAATCTAATGATAAAAAATTTTGCCCATGTTCAGATGTCACTACAGGTGCCAATTTTGTACCATATACCGTAACTCACGCACTATTAAAAGAAAAAAAAACGCATAGTCTTAGGATAGGAACCTTAAACGCTAATAATTGACGGAAAAATATATTATGTAAATAAATAAATGTATAAATGAGTTCATCACTTGTCTCTAAATTTATGTCACAATATTTATTTTCAAGGGTAGAAGGAAAAATTATGCACAAATGTTCGCTTGAAAACATAGCCCCATTACGATATCAATTACTTAACATATAGTTACATACGGATAGCCGTAAAATCATGTCCATTGAAAAATAAAGAGATATATTTTAAGCAAATAATGTCTCTTCACACATGAACTTTGATTGGACTTTCTCTATACAGTTAAGACCACGTCTCTACTGGTTAGAGACTGGTATCGTTGGAGTAAAGGTAAGATGTGCAAATTTGTCAAGAAATGCTGCACACAAACAGAGAGCGCTACAAAGCTTTCGGAGCCAAGAGTGAGGACTTAATTTGAGTAAATGCACGGCGGTACATTTCTTACGTTGGTCGTCCAACTGTCCCTATTATGCATGTGTTGTGGATGGTATCACCATAAAAGCAACCGATGAAGTGAAGTATCCCACTATATGTATATGTAGTAGAGCCCCACTGATGTAAAGAGACGAGTGCGAAACCCAAATTCAATGCGGATGACATTAATTTGTACATTACATGCAAGCATCATAAAAGGAATCGATAAAAATAGGATTTTACAGATTATTTCAACGTCTTTCATCCAATAATAAGCTTGAGTATAAGGCTAAGCATGTGTTATTGATGATCTGGATATTTTAGTTTGAACAACAAAATCCATTTCCACTGTCATTTACGGTGCTAAATAACCTCTGGCGCAAATATCTGAGCCACTCATTCTCGGCATAAAGAAATCTGTATTTCCGAGGTGCCGCAATTGGTTGGGTTGCCTCTGTGACCTCAGGATAAGGGTGAATATGAACACAAGAGAACAAAGAGAGTGAGGGGGTAGCTGTTTAAGGGATAAGGCGCTATGCTTTGCCTATAAGGGGAGTGTATAGGGTGAAGGGGGAGGGTAATTTCTACTCATATAATAAATATATCTATTTTCAATGTAAAGTAAATGAAAAATTCTGTAACCCAAACTTCCCCCTGTCCAACACCCAAGATGTCTCTCGCAAGATATTGTGTAGATTTAGATGCAGATGAATCCTTTTCCTTACGATATAATTCGCATTTTCGGAGTGGTTGCTAACGCGACGGAGTGGATTGTTGAAGGTTGTAAGCCAAAAATACAGGTAAGTATAATGAGAGTAATCAGAAAATGGTATTATTGAGATTATTTTCACATTCTTAAACAAAAAATAAGCTTGTATATTAGGCATATTATGTCTAACTGATTACATGGGAGTTTTAGTCCGATTTTTAGAACCATTTCCACTGTCATCTATGGTGCTAATAGCCGAATCATTCTTTCTCAGCATAAAGAAATCTCCATTTCCGAGGTACCGCGATTGGTTGGGTCGTCTCGGCGACCTCAGGATAGGGGTGAAGATGAACACAAGGGGACAAAGAGAAGGAGGGGGTAGCTTTCTGAAGGGATCAGGTGCAATGGTTTGCCCATAAGGCGAGTGTATAGGGCGAAAGGGGTGGGGCAACTTTGTTCAATTTCCTGCCCTCCGGGCGTGAACTCATCACAAATTTACCACCTTGACGCGTTTCCCTGCGGGGCAGAGAGTTGTTGACTCCGAAAAACCGTGGCGCTAGGTCGGAGCTTGCGAAGAAACAAGGAGGGCGAAGCGCTTAAACTTTTGCCCTTAAACTTCCTTCTCTCCATGGCGGGGCTTGAGTAAGAGCGCTTAAATGTTGATGCTCCGGCACCCATCCAACCGACAACAAGCCATAGCGAAAGGAATGCCGAAAGGTCTTACGAGGATGAAAACGGGTTGAAATATTCAAGACTTATTTGTTCCAAGACTGAGAGAGGACAAATTGCTTTCAATTTTATGAAACGTGTTTTATGGACCCATGCAGAGAGAGCCTGGGGACCTGGGAAAGGTGTAAAACCTGGAATTCAGACGGTTCGCTTCCTGTGAATGATCGAGGAAATCTTTCAGTTTCTTCTCTTTTCGTGCTGACTACTTTTAACCGAGGCTATACACTTACAGCATTAAAAATTCCGTAAACAAAAACTGTAATCAATTTAATTAGAACCTTATTCTTGCACATAATTCTATAGCGCTGAGAATAATTAAAAATACCCTAGAAATAAAAGTATAATTTGAGCTTTATTTTTTAATGCAAACACTCCTCAGGCTATTTTTACCGCATATTTTTTCCTTAAATAATAACTCTTGTGAATCATATCCGATTAACAAAGATCATTAGATTAGACATCATTATGGCTAATAATATTTTATATTCTTTTTCGTATTAAGATCAGGAAAGGGCAAATTGCTTTCAATTTTATGAAACATGTTTAATGACCCAATACAGTGAGAGGAATGACACCTGGAAAGTATGTAACTTTTGGAAGAGTCGCGTCTTTTGCATCATCAAAGAAATCACTACCCATCTATTTTGTTGGTGACCACGAGTGAGACAAAGTTACTACTTATATGAGCATCATAAAAGTTGCAATCAAACGTCACGCAGAAAAATAATTTGCTATGAATCTTCCTGTTGATATTTGAAAAACCTGACAATCAAAAGAAAACTAACTCAAACCACTAACTTAATTTGGATATTTTTCATTTATTACAAGCTAAAGTCCACCTATAAACTTTCTTTGATTTCACAACAAATATTCTGATAATTCACTATTGACATTCTGCAGAAAATTATAATTATTTGTGCATGGGTGCATATAATGCGTCTTTCCTTTAAATTCATCACCAAGGTAACAACATAATTTCTTCTTTACAATATGTGACCAAGAGACTATTTTTGTTAAATAATTTGTTAAAAAACGTAATTTATTAAAATAACTCCGAGGAAAATGGTACAAAGTCTCTTATGATGGAAACATTACCTTCTGCTAATATGGTATATTAGATATATTGTTTTGTGAATGATTTTCATTGGGAATTATTCGAAATCATAAAGGGTAATTTATTGAATTTATTCCAAGGAGGATAATAAAAGGTCATCCATCTTAGTTCAATGACATTTTTCATCGAATAATGACAACTAATAAGAAGAGGTTTTTATGCCCATGGATAGGCCGAAGAAACTTTGAGAAGTCGGAGGACGAGTATTTGCGCAAACTTCAAACATAATATTATTTAATTTTTTGGCACAATATAAACATTTTTCTTCTAAAAAATAAATAAAAGAGCAACCACATATTTCATCTGAAGCCAATAAAATAGTTTCCAAAAATAGAAAAGGTGGAAATTAAAATGCCGTTCCTGATACCAATTGACTACGATTAGAATGGTACCGATAATGTGGATAAGAATTCTTATCTCTTAAGAAAGAAAAAATGTTTGTAAAGTTGAAGTTTTTCTTAAAATACTTCTTGAACAATAAATTCAACGAAAATGTCTCTGAAATATTTAATTTACAAGAGTGCAATGAAAATTTAAGAGGCGTACGAATTGATTTAGGCGCCGAAGAACAAATTTCTTGAGGTCATGTTTAATAAATATTTGCAGAACCAGATCTGAAATTGAAAATGAACGTATTCTGAGAAATCATATAATTTTCAGGGTTGATCTGCGAGGAAAATTAAGTGGAAGGTGGTAAACGTCAAAATACCAGGAATTTTATCTCATCTTGAGAAATAACGTGGCGTGTTGACACACAGGGTCTTTGCGGTGAAGACAAAGCACACAAGGATCTATTGAAGTAGCGCGCATGCCTTGTAAAAGAAGAAGAAATATTTACAAGAAGTTTTCGTATCGTCGTGTTTATTTTTACTTCAGAATTATTTGATATTGGCCACCAAAAATAACTCTGACTTAATTGCTTAGAAGGACAAGAAGAAAAATGTAAGACTTGATATCCTCCTTAATTCTCACGAATTAGATTCTCGATAAAATAATTGTACTCCCGTCATCATCACAAAGGACTATTACGTTTTTCCATTGAATGTAAATAAAATGTAATTATACTCATTCCATTGATAAAAGTATTAGTCCTTTGTTGAAAACGTATCATTACAATAACATGTATGGTAAAAGATTGCTGAAGTATCTTGTACCTCATACCTTCAATTGTATACCAAAGGCTCTATGTGATCTAATATCTTTGGCCGAAATTAAAAGAAAAGTATGGTTATGGTTAATATGGTTAACGGTTAATAAGTGTAACTGTAAACTTGTGAATCTGAAATGTACACAAATTATGTTAAAGTCTCATATTTTTGTTTCAAAGCTCCCAAAACTTTTTTGCCATGTTATTGTTTTTTTTGTTCATGAAAATGCTACTTGCAGTGTAATATAAATGCTATGCTTTCAATGTTCCCACTATGTAGGACAAATGGAACCTCCTGACAATCCATATGGCTTAGAAGGACTAAGCCTAGGATGTACAATTCTAATAAAGGCAATCTTATATTAAATTAATAAAAAAACAACAAAAAATATAGACACATTTGTATTAAACCACTAATGTTTTTTTTCGGATAAGGACGAAAGTAAATATTCCTACGTTTTTCCTACTTCCGTTCACATGTTATTACACTTGGTAACTGTAACTTTGCTCACTTATAATTTTGTTTTCTGACTCTTAAAAGCGTATTTCTATGTCTCTTTTGCCATCAATGACTGCATTTAATTTTAAGAGTAACTTAACAATGTATTCAACCGCAAATATTTAAGATATGACCAATGTATATATGTTTACTATGACTTAAGTTATAATCTTACGATAGACGTTTGATGTGCAGTTCAAGGAGAGAAAGAGAAACATAATAATGAGACGTAATATATCGAAAAGAGAGCTGTTTATTCATTCACTGAGGCTGAAAAAAATCGCGATTTTGGCAACAATGAAGAGTGTTAGATAGAGATCATCAATCATAACTTTACTTTTGTGAACGAAAAATCAAATTCATTTTGGCTTATGGCTTATAAGGGCCAAATTTGTATATGCTAATTAAGGGAAATCTATTTATGTATATAAAAATCACCACTCGCCACCAAGAACTCTCGCGATTTTATAGAATCAGCTCTAGGTGACCAAAAAGGTTGAAAAAAATGGACGATACCTGGACGATAATTTATATATAAGACATGTTTATACTCAGGCATTGAGGAGCCAAGGTGATATATTAGGTATAGCTAAGTTTCAAGAAGCATCTCCTCCAGGCGCAAAGATAGACTAAAAAGCATTATCATACTAATGAACAGAAGTTAAAAGCATTAAAAAACGTATAAAAGCGAAATAATATCTTTGGAATAGTTAACTTAGTGCCCATAGGCCATTGAGAAAAAATTCTCTATCCGCCATCAACTATTTCAACACTACTAGCACCAATATTACGACCTCTTTAAGGTGGCCATTAATATTAATTTCTTCTCTATAATGCGGGATGTGCACCGTACGGAGAAACCTATTAATTATTTTATTTTGGAGATAACCTCTCAAAGGTCTGATCAGCAACAGGGTAAATCGGGGATAGACTGTGGAGTCCCTAAAATTTCGACGTTTCCTGGAAGATTACGGGTATATGCGCAATGCAGGAGCACAGTTGATGCCGGGGAATTTATTTAAGGATGTCCCGTTCGTTTTTCATTGGTTTAACAGATTTAAAGAGCAAATACTGAGATAAGTCTGGTATTTTACCATCAAAATTATTCCTTGCCTTGCGCTTAAGCCGTAACGGAGGTCAAAATACTGCTATATTATACAATTTTGTGAGGTTTGCAGTAACAGTTAGTCTCGTTCAGAATTTTTTCAGTCTAGTTACGCCTTATTGGCCTTATAGGTCATAGAGACACGATGTGCGGCGTCTCACCCTTCCTCTACGGGTGAGACGCCGCACCTCGTTAGGCCTTCTCTCATGCGGGATGTAAGTACGCCGCATGGAATTAAAAATGATTTAAAATGAGTTATAATACGTTTTTGGCAACCTTATAACCTTTTTCTGCTTACGAAGACTAAAAATTGTTATATATGTTGTGTAGAATGTAATTATTTGTACCCATATTATGAAAATTACTTCTCTAAGTTTGTAGGCAACAGCAAGTTTTGACTTGAACTAGGTACAACTTGAATTATTTGACTTGATTTATTATTAAACTTATATTTTGAAATTCCAAAAATACTCCTAAATTAATTATCCATAAACTGGCATCTCACCCTAATTTATCCTAGGCTCAGTATATGAAACATAACTATGATTGTTTTTATTCTACTTCAAAATAAAACAACGAAATTTTCAGCATTATAAATTAAACGGAAAACAAAGCTCCTGAAAAATAGGAATTGAAAGAGAAATTTCAATGAAAGTAGTAAAACATAACGCTTTTAGCAATAAACCCCAATCCTCCATCCAAAATTAAATTAAAAGGAGGGAAGTTCAATGCCTTAACTTAAAAATCCTACTCCGAGGATGAAAATTTTACAATGACACACTAATATTGAAATTTGTCATGAAAAAATCATTTTGCTTAGCTGGGATCAAAACTCGGATCTCCCAATTGTCCGTCCGGTATGCTACATGGAAAAAAAAAATTAGTTAGAACCATCAAATTGTGATTACATTAATCAAACTTTACGGTTCATATGGCACATTTAGTTACCGAACTGGCCACAGCAGTTCGATAAATACTACCAAAATCAAAAGGATAATAAAACCGACGTAGCGTGCACATATGAAAGATTTCCCACCCAGAAAAACAGTTTTCTGATTAAAAATCGCAAAATTAAGAGTATAACGCAAGTTACTGCAAAAGAAATACAAAAAAGTAAAGAAAAATTACGCCGACACGAAGCATTGAACGTGGACCCCCGCGCGGTGGGAACGGACTCTAACAACTAGGCTAAATCGGTTGCCGTAATAATAGCTCACACAAACTTTATAATATGCAATTATTGTAAATAATCAACCTTTGTTTTGAAATTCGAATAAGGTGTGACTAAATGTTCCCTTTGTAAGCTTTAGAGAAATACTTGATGCACACAAATACGTTAAGTAGGTGCTCCTTATCAATATCTAGTGTAGATGCTCAGGAAAACCTTATTTGCAGGCTTTTTACATCGATGTAGAGATGACTTTAAAGTGCTGGGTGATATCCTTAGCATGGATTGGGGAAGGTATAACGACTTTTATCACATGTGATTAAACATGATCGCGAATGATCATACCTCAGGAATACCTCGAATTAAAGTTTTAATTTGTCGAAATACACAAATATCTCCTTACAGCTTTATTATCCATGATAATACTATTCAGTCATTGTCTTTGATGCACCAGCTTACGGATAACATTACAATTTAAAGCAGAAATAAAGAGAAAAATGAATTTAAGCAAAATTAAAAAGTTATCGCCATCATAAATAATGAAAACAAAATCATTTCTACCTACCGGTCTTTTATGTGAGGCCTGTTTAAGAAAAATTTATTGAAAATATGTATAGGTATAAACAAAAGAGGAACGACAGACCGTTCGATAGATTACGAAACACTTAGTAAATTCTATCAAATCAAATTTGCATTATAATGTTGGGTTTGATAATTTTTACCAAACAAGCAAGCACCTTCTTACAATTAATCATAACTTCGATAAAAGTTACCAAACTCTGAATCGTATTGAATTAATTCAGTTATTTTTACCAAACTCTTTCGTACAATTGGCCAAATTATGAAATATCAAAATGTTTGATGAAATATAGGTATCAAGAGCGTTTAGTAAAATAAATCAAGTGCTTAATAATTTACATCAAAGTTTAAGCATAATAAACAAAAATACTCCCTATCAGAATACTTTGATAGTTTTTATGAAATCTTTGTTTCCGTGTACCATGCAATAAGCCATCTTCTTCCAAGGCAAATTTCAGGCTAGATTTACTGAACAATAGGTTGGCTTCTAAGGAGACGGCGCGGCGGTCGTGCGTACTACGCGACTGACGGAGGAAAAACACTTGCTTCATCACTATTCCACGACGGACGGATTTCAAACAACGTATTATGTATAACAAGTGAATTGGTACGCAGTCACGGGAGAGAATTCATGAATAATGACATAAGAATGGAATACGTTATTCAAAATGTCCTAACTAATTTCATCTTGGATATAAATATGCACCCGTGCAATTGACTGCGAGAAAAAGTTAAGGAAAAAAGTAAATATACGCAAAGCTTCACAATAAGAGTTCATTTTGTAAGGTTTTGGGTGATAAAGGTCCATATTGTCACAATTTACCAACGTAAAGCCTAATTAACTCATTTTCAAATACAAAGACAAATGACGGATACAAGGAATTCACTCCGAGGTGAATAATTCGGAGGCTTTCAGTAAAAGAAATCTGAGGATAACTCTATTTGATTTGAGTCTGTTCTCGGTCAGAAGCCACATCAATGGAGGCCAGGCAATGACCTTTGCGCTAACGTATTCGACTCCGAAAAATTTTCACTTCAACACTGTCTATTCCCATATCTGCAATCCCTCCTACACTTGACCTTCCCAAGTCTTCAGAATAGCACGGAATTCAAGCACGGGAGATGGAATGGCTTCATCGGGAAATGAAAGTTCGGCTGTTATCAGGCCGAGTGTTGATGGCAGAGAAAGAAAAACAAAAATGTACTAAGAGGTGGAAGATAAGTGAAAAAGTATAAATGCCAGGAACAAGCATCAAAATCTGTGCATTCATTGATCTATACACTCCCCAATCAGAAATTTTCATCGAGGCTGGAAAATCATTTTTAAACGGCGCTACGAAACCATTTTCAAACGAACATAACTATAAAGTTTATAGTTATGTTCGATTGTATCTCCTTCAGTAGAATATAAGTGAAAAAGTATAAGTGCCAGGAACAAGCATCAAAACCTGTGCATACATCGATCTATACAAGATACCCAATCAGACATTTTCATCGAACCTGGAAAATCATTTTCAAACGGCTCTACGAAACCATTTTCAAACGAACATAACTATAAAGTTTATAGTTATGTTCGTTTGTATCTCCTTCAGTAGAAGTATCTCCATCAGTTATAGCACCAATGTCATCAAGTACACTTGATGATATAGCAGCAGCTGCACGGTCAGACCCACATTTGTATTGATCACGATGCAAAGCTTTAGTTGGCAATTTTACCTTCATTTGCCATGCTGATTATTATTTGTTTATGTACTTGGCATGTAATCTTCATAGTCATCAAATTGCTCCTTCATTGATGAACTTTGCGTTGCGCCATTTAAAACCTAACATCTTCACTCTCGGTTTCAACAGTGTTAACATGCTTCCTTATTAACGTGCAATTTTCCCTATCAAGTCTAGTGGTTAGCTATATTGTCTCTAGTTTGTTCTACTGGTCTAGCGAAAACTTCACTAAAAATTGCCTTAAGTTATTATAATGGAACACTGAAAAATCGGCTAATATGCAATATTATACAATTTTAATGATCTTGCGCGATCGGATATAACTGTTTAAAATCATGTGTATGCATATATTAATAATAACCCATACTATTTGTAATCACGTTTTAGCTTTAGCGTTAAAAAATATAGTTTATTTTTTTTTGTACAACGAAATTTTTTTTATTTTTCATTTTTCCCACTTTTTCAGGTGCTTTGCGGGATCGGTAGATGATGCTCGATTTAAATAATTCTTTTTTTGTTTTTCTTGTAATAGCGTATCGCAACTTTTCCGTGCTATAGCGACACTGAATTTATAACTTGAGTTTTTCACTTCACCCTACTATAAACGTCAATCTAAAATTTATTTATAGGCTCAGAAAAAGCGACAGGCTCTGTGATGCATCACAAAAACTCCTATCAATCATTTTTTCTCGATGCTAGAAAACCACTTTCAATTGATGCTCTCGATACATAAAATTAGGAAGCAATGATGTCACCCAAAATTGAAACAAGAGCTTAGTAAAATCGATAGATAGAGAAAAAATTTGGCTCTGCTATTGGAAACAATTCTTCCTTTCACTTGCGAAATATGGGTAACCTCTACTTCTGAGCTATGCTTTCCATTCAGCGCCTTCCCGATTGTATAATCTCTTTTTCTCCCGAGCTGAAACTCACGGGTGTTAGTCCCAACTTGGTAGGTATTTCTGATCGAGTGTTATCAATAGTCAAATACTGAAAAAAATATTTAAATGTATTAAAAGGCCATAATATGCTATTCCTGGGAGTGTGCGAAATGAAGAAACAATTGGAATATGGTGATAAATACAAGACTTCCAATAACATTTAAAATTTGTGTAGGCGTGAAAAACGCAGATGTTATATGTTTAGTTTTTAAATTACTTATTATTACTTAATTTAATTTATTTTAACCTCCTCAATTACAGAGGTGTTTTTATGTCTCTTTCCTGATATTCTACGGAATAGTCAATCATTTTTCCCCGATATCAACTAAATCGTACCAATTTCCTTACCAACCACGGCAGATTCAAGTAAGCACTTAGAGGGAATTAGTCGATGAATGGGTCCTCATAGTTGAACTGTGATAAGAAATTGTTACAGGATATAATTTTATAGCAGCACAGCAAAGTTAGGGCAATCATTGTTACGAAAACTATGCAAAGAAGAATTTTTATACCGGATAACGATGTAGCAAATTAACACTTTGTGTGCCATGGACGTAATATTACGTCCTGTTAATCTTTCTGAAGATTTCCATGGACGTAATATTACGTCTTCCTGCATAATTGGCTTTGTATGCGTGAAGCCGTAATATTTCGCCCGAGGTACTTTTCCAGTTTACTGCTTAGTGGTTCCGTTTTTTTAAAAATCAACTGCTCGATAGAAAAAGAGTTCACTTTATGCCTTGAGGACGAAAAGTCTTCTGTAGCTATTGGTATCCTTATCTTAGGCCACTTTGTGTGAAAATTCTTTGGGCCAATAAACCATTCGTTAAGGTATCAGTGACCCTTTTTGTCATCCAGGATTTATAATACTTTGCTTGGAACAATGCTTTTTTATGATTTCCATGCTTTAAATAGTTCAAATTGAGCGTTATAAAAAAATTATTATGCATGTTATGGCGGTACATCATATGTTGCATTTTTTTTTATTTTTCAAAAACAGTAGGTTTTCATTGTTAAATTACATATTTAGAAATTAGCAGTAAATGTTATTCAACTCATTCGTAAAGAAGATCAAAGTCCATTTTTATCGAAATACACATCGATATAAATATATTTTTGATGCTTTTAAAAAAATGTACGAATTTAGTAAAAATGGCTTGATTTATCAGTAGGGCTTTGAAATTAGCAGCCAGCACTCGAAGTGTTAGCATTTATTGCTCTCGAAAAAAATAAAGATACATTTCTTGAATCTTCACGGTCTCCGCTTGAAGATAAATGCTCAGGAAGTTGAAAGTTCTTGCAAAAATTCTAGCAAATAGGATGCTATAGGAACGGGATTACTGGTTTCTTTGTGTTACCGGATAAAAGCTTTGTGCCGGCGGAACTTATCGGCTTCCCTCGCTTCTCTTTAAAAAGCACCGTTGACATTCGACCTATCGATCCGTCCGATCGACAATCCAGAATCGAACAACCCCACACCATCCGTTATTCCGATTGCAACTCCCTCTACGGGGAGCGACGACAGCGCTCTCCGCTTCATTAATTATTCCTTCCCATTCACACACACGCACAAACTCAGCCACGCACGCACCACATACTCAGTCGAGGCTCGTAGATTTGGATCTAGGATTTTCAGCTCTTATCACTGAATCGGTTCACGTGAGTTGGTCCACATTAATTTCATGTAACCAATGTTCTTAATGATTAAATACAAGTGTATATTAGAATTAAATACCAAAATATAATACATTTTCAGTTCTTAAGTGATACCATGCTTATCAATTTCTTATTTCCTAAATAAAAAAGCACGAATCACTCCTGTCATTTCGAGAAAATCGCATGTAATTCTTAAACAGGTATTCAGAACATTTCTTTAATTTAAATTCTTAAATTACCTAGAATTAATAAAGAAAAATAAAAGGGTTTCAGTTTTTATGCATTCTTCTTTTCTTGTTACTATTGGACCAATAACTTAAAAGGGACACACAATTGTTTTGTTTGCTATAATTTAAAAAGAATCCATGTAATATTAAAAGTGTTGTTGTACTCAACCCTGAGGGTAACCTAATAAAAGAGCAAAACAGCAAAACCCTTGTTTTCCTTTTCCATCATTGTTGCTTCTATTGTACTTATGTCCTTCACTGTTATTCTCCTATTTTTAATCTTCTATTCTAGGTATTCTTCCATTGTACCTAAATAAAACACCATAAAAGCAATATGTTTGGTTTTTACCATGAGTCATTTTTTTAAAGAATCAGCTCCTCCTCTTGTCACACAACCTTCCCTCCAAACTCATACTAATGCGATACTTATTTCATTACAAAAAACAAAACAACATAACATTACTCTCTAATTCTTATATTTTCCAAACATTTTTGTTGGAACTTAACTAATTTCCTTCACTATTATTCACTTCGGGTTGCTCTTCTGCTATAAATTAAAAATCCATAAAAGCAAATTGGCCGATTGCATACCGCAAGAATGCCAATTTAAGGTGCACTTAGAGCAATTAAATTGAAAAATTGAAATTAGAAATTTTATTTCAAAGAAAACAGAATAAAACTAAGCAACACACCAATACAAAATCACTCACACATTGTTTTATTTTTCAGTCGTCGTTGCCTTAAATCACTACTACCCTTGAAGAGAGAGTAATTTTGTATTGGTCTGTTGCTTTGTTTTTTTAGTGTTTTATATGCAGTAAAGGTAATTTGAGATAGAGCTCAATCACTTAGGATAAATGATTCATGAGGAGGAACCAGACATACTGCTTTTATGGCTTTTGAAGTGACAATAGGACAATACTATAACAAGAAGGGAATGATAATGAAGGATAATAATGGATTTCAATACACAATGATAGTAATATATTACAATGATTGCCATAAAAGAAATGTACGTACTTTGTTCCAGCTCATGATCCATTTATTCTGAACGAATCAGCTCCACCTCATGTCGTCCAAACTCCCCTCAAACCCTTCCCAACTCACCGCAAGTGCCACTTTTCACGGGTCTGGGTCTTACTGTGTGCCTTTCTCACACATCTCATCCCTCTTAGCCAACCCTCCCCACCCTAACCAACCCCCCAAAACCCCCCCGCCTACTCAATGTCCGCACAAGGGATCGAAAACCTTTCTCTTTCCGTCCATGCAAAGTCAATTTCACGAAATGCAATTAGCTCCGTTCCCAACCCATCGAGTTCTCCCCCACGGGGGGTCGGGAGTAAAAAGCCTATCAAGCCGTGAAAGGTTTGTATAATGAACTTCCTGTCTCATTCTGATGCGTAAAACAGGTGTGTTCTGAAGTTCTCTACAAAAAAAAGAAAACATTTCTCAGATGGCCATTTCAATTTTCACTTCCGGTAGGCAAATTTACATCCCCACTTCACCACTCCAAATACTTTATTTATTCATGGCTTTTGACTCACGAGAATATTGAAAGCTTTTTTTATTTGATTTTTCGCTAATAAAATTACATTAGTTTTTTTTATCTCCCTACTTCAATGCAATGACCTGATAAATTGTAAATAATAGTAAATTAATAACATGGGGCTATGGAGGACATGATGTATGATATTCGGCATGATGTTGTGAATGTTCTTAATATCAGCATAGCTCTTAGTTATTTAAATAACAAAGTATTAATACAGTTCCTATTCATTTAGCTAACTCTGAAGGACAAACCAGTGATGTATTGAATTAAATACAGTGAAAGAAAGTGCCCCCATGTCCCCATTTTGTATTCGCTACTGTTCAGAGGTGTCCGTGAATAGAAATGTCACTGTAGTTGCAATTTTCCACGATTATAAACTTTTATCCCGACCCAGGTTTCGATGTTACTAAATCATCTTCTAGGTACAAATGGTGTGATAAGTGTAGTTTATACAATTTAAAACTGGAGTGGGGGTAGTAAGAGGAGGGTGGATGGGAAGGATATGAAACAACCTGAAGAAAAAAACTAAACGGAATGAAAAGGCGGTGAGTGAAAGTGGGGAAGAAGACACCTCTGGAATGAACGGAAGTAGGAGGGGGTCTAACAAGGGAGGAAGCACGAGAATTTTGGAGCAGTGAAACGCATGAATTTGTTCCTAGTTTGCTGTGAAAAATTTTTCTAACCCCAAACACAGTTGCTTTTGAGCGCGCATGCGGTGCGGCAAATAACGCTGAGGAACATTAGTAAGAATGTTTTCTGTTGACTTCAATTTTTGAGCTGCTTTGTGCTGAAATAGGCATGCCGGTGTCAAAAATAAAGTTAGATTTATTTTGAAGATATTTATGGTTGTCACTTCTCGCTCATCAGTAAACCATACCTTTTAATACATTTCTTACAAGTGTCCCGTCTTCTCTTCTTCTTCTTCCTTCCAGGATTAGGCTACTAAGCCTGTTCCGACTCCACACTACCATCTTTTCCTTGGTCTTCCTATACTTCTCTTGCCAAATGGTTGATATTCCATTGCTTCTTTTGGAATTCTTTCATTTGGCATTCGAAGTAAATGTTCCTGCCATCTATTTTTGTGGTCTTGCAGTTTGTCAGTGACAGCCTGGACACCCAGTTCATCTCTTATTTGAGTGTTTCTTATTTTATCCAATCTTGTGCAGCCTGATCATGAAATTTTCATGAAAATGTCCCGGAGAGCTATGCTGGCGGGAGCGTATGCTCCTGGTAGGGCCACCCAAGCCAGACAGGTCGAAGGGTAGGGGACTGACTAAGTGTAGCCCACTGGTCCTCCAGGTTGGGGGTTGTGCGACAGGCCGGTAACCTTCTTTAACTCATAAGCTTCACAGAGAGTCTCGGAACAGGTTAGGGTTCAATAGACGACGACTAGGCAAAAGTAAGGACATGAATACTGGTATAAAGGATATATAAAACATAGCCATATGGAATGTACAAGGCTTAGGCAATCACGAGTTAGAACTTAACAAGTGTCCCGTACGAACGGTAAGTGAGGTACGGTTTCCCAAGTTAGTTTTCTTCTACAACGTAATAGTTTTTCACTTCACCTTGTTTGATTGTGATCAATCTCTACTAGATTGAGCGTCGACCACAGGAGGCATCATTGCTCTCCAATAGGGTGGTTTCCTATTAATTTTTATTACCTATATCGAAAGATTATTACTCCTGGAGTACGTATTTCACGCTTTTAAATTTTTAAATGACGATATCTATTTTTCGCGATTAAATGAAAAGAGAAAATTTTCAAGCGCGCGAAAACGCGACTGGTAAGTATCAATGCCGGGAAAACTCCCATGTGACGTCGTTCTGGTTCACTCTGTCGCAAGCGAGGTGACCTTGGGGCGAGATTCTGAGCCCTGATACGACGCAGGATGCTAGCAGGTAGCAGAGTACCATGCTAACTGGTAGCGCTTGGCTTAAATAAGAATTATTAATACATTATCAAACGAGGAAAACTTTCCGACCTTAGCCAGATTTAATAGGTGATTTTAACTTTAATTAATTAATAATTTAGACATGTTTCCCTGAGCTCTGCGCCTCATGCATGCATTGGTAACCTCAGACAATGTAAAACTCCTATCTACTCGTATAGAAACTAGGTCCCTATTACGTCACGTGGAGTGGCATCGCATGGGCGCCTTTTTCAAATGAGGATAAAATTGACCTTTGCCATTCGTCTAAACCGGTATTTCTAAAACCATAATTTGTATATTATGAATACACTAATGGTGGGTAACGAATCGCAATCAATGCCTTTTGTTTTCTTTGATGCTGGAAACTACCCTATTGACTGACATTAACCTTATCAGACTGCCGTCGAGCGGCTGGCGTCTTGGGAGGCCGGCGACAGGTTCATAGCAGTCTTAATATGCAGGAGATATTATAGTGAGACGAAGGCACGCAAACCGACTTTTGTTTCTTGGGGGAAGCTTTGGTGTAATAGATATCCTACAAATTACCCAGGGTATCCTGTAGCTTAAAATGTTGACGTGATAGACAAAAGCTGAGGTAATTTTCTTATTCAGAGGCCAAAAGTTAGTCAAAATTAAGTCACAGACTTAAGAGACAAAATGACTGTTACTCAGCATAATGACTACGAATAGGGACTGCAGTGTGTTATAGAAAGAGTAAATCTTCGTCATCATTATCTAAAAGAACGAATTAGCGGTATGAGAGATTGGAGGTCATAATATAAGTATAATTTATCCTGGCATCTTGGTCTTATATCACGGTTGTCTAAACTACGTTTAATACTTTTGCGGAAAATACGTTTCATACCGCAATCTAGGATACACCTTCACAAAGCATTAGAAAGTATCCTGAAACCATCTTAAGAAATAAACACAACGCCAAAGTAACCAACTTATGTTTGTACAATCTGAAAGACGATTGTGAAGAAATAGGCATAATTACTTAAAATCAAATACCTACATGAAAAACGTCAAACAAAATGAGAGGATCAAAAAACGGAAACAGTGGAAATTTAGGCAATAAAATCATTCACTCACAATTTATCGCTTAAATTAAACTTCAGAAGTTGAATAGGTAGAGAATTCGGCCAATTTAATGGAGTACTGAGTTTCTAAAATGATCGTTGCAATACAACTTTTAACCCATAATATATAATTTTATGAAAAATCACAGGGAAAAATGATTGATGAGTAGAAGTCACATGATAGTAGTATAAAAATGCTAAAAACACAGAAGTGCATTGATTTGACGAAGGAAATCAAGTAAATATTTGCCTTGAATTAAGCAGCAACAGCGGGATCTCTGTAAATTTCAGTTCTCCACAACACCGCAAGCATTCGACGCACCTATCACCGTGAGAAAACAGGATATCATTAAAGGTATCACGCATCTTGGGAACAGGTGTGGGGTTCCGCATGGAATGAGGAGACTGTGGGGCCCTAATGTGGGTTAACTTTACGCTCCTCATACCATAGCGCTCGCGTTCTATCCAGGGAAGGAGAGCGGAGCCGTCTGCCTACTTGGCCAATTATACAGATGTGAGGCCACGCATCACAGGTTTCCCATTACCAGCGTGACTTTTTTATTTACCTAGCTCTCACTCCGATTAGGTTGAGACACAGGCCTCGTCTGACGTATCATCTTCCTCAACGGTTGCACGCTCGCTCTGAAACGTCTATCTCTCGCGTTGCCAACGCAACCTTTCGTATTCAATCAAGATGGTTGTCTCTTCAAATTCAACTTCCTGTAATACTCATTAACAGCGAACACTGTAATGTTTGTGTTTCCAGGTAACTTCACTCCAACCTGTCTTCATTCTTCAGCATAAAGAGTCCGTATCAGAGATTCTATACTAGAATATTTTTCCCTCACAACGAATCAGATATTGGTATCTTCAATATATTTCCTAAAAAAAATACTATCATCTGCGAGAAAACCTTATGTTACTTCCTTAGGATACAGAGTCAGCAATGCATTCGGTCACTAGAAAAAGGAAACTTCGTGCCATAGAATACGATAAACCCTTGGCCTAGTAAGCGAGAGAGGCGCTATGTTTCATTTAATGGGACTGCTTATTTCTACTATTCAAATAGGTACACGACATTGAGGTTAGAGGATGGGAAGTCTGCACGCACCCCTCGTGAGGATTTAGGAAAGGGGGAGTTGTTCCCTCCCGAATATTTTCTCAAGCCCTTTCCCTTCCTATCCATTATCTGCATCTTATATCTTATCACTTCGTTTATTTTATAGGGTGGAGAAAGATTATTTTACGAAATTTTATCCCTTAATAGCTGATGCCAGTAGCAACCAAAATCACTGATTATTTTTAGGTCGAAAACGCATCATTTCTAAACTACAGAAACTTTTAACACCTTGAACACCACCCCTAATCTCTTTATCGCCTTTTCATCATCCAAGGCGATCCAACCAAATCGTGGCACCACTGAAGAAAAGCAGATTCTTTTCGGCCTAAAAAAAGAGGCTCAACCATTTAACCTGAATTTAGGTGCTAAATAACCTCTTGGTGGTGGTTACCTAAATGATAGTAAAAATAGATTATACTGTTCAATTTGAAATTCTCAGATAGTAAGTAAATTACTTAATGCATTTTATACACAGGGTGGAGAAAAAATGTGTGTCACTAAATTTTAACCCTGGATAATCGATGCCAAGAATGAGAACCCAATTAGAAAGGGGGTTCTTAGAAGGTTTACAACGCAACGGCGTCGAGGCCCACTGCTACAACTGATACGCCCGCGCTCCGGGAGGGGAGTGAAATGGGAAGGGAAAAGGAAGGAGGCGCCGCCGCGATTAGGAGCCTAACGACGCCTCCAGCGTAGGGATAGAAATGGAAGGATGGGATAGGAAACCCTCGCCACTATGAAAGCAACCAGCGCCCACTTATAGCGAAACCATTATTTGTTATACCAACGGTTTTGGAATATTTTCCTATTAAAGACATAAATCCAAAGATCAAATGGTTTGAAGATAATTGATGCCAGTAGGAACCAAAATTTAGAATGATATATGGATCAAAAAGACACCATTATTAAGCTACAGAAGCTATTGGCTGCGAGTTTGCCCTGTTTCTGAATGCCTTTAATGCAATGTAATCTCCGGCAGGAAAAGAATTCAATGCCATGAGTTGTCGAAAGTATATGACAACAGAGCAAGTTTGCAGCCAATTGGGGCGCTTGGCTTTAAGTTTATAAATGATGCATTGTTGACCTAAACATGATGAAAGACTTTCGTTCTTACTAGCATCAGTTATTCAGGGTTAAAATTTTGTGACGCAATTTACTTCCACTCTCAATGTATAAACGACCTCTGCTCCCAAATTAGCGATAAAATATGTTAACCCAATGATGACGCTCTTATTCATCGCGAAATCAAGTATCACTCTGGCTTTAAAGTCTTATCTTCGGTTTTAAACAACGTTCAGGTGTGAGGGACATAACTTGATCCAAGGAAATGCACGGCTATACAATTCTTTCTTACGTCACCCAAATTTCCCCATGCAAATGTTATGGATAGTGTTAGCATAAAAGAGAAATATGAAGCTGTGTTTGGGATGTACAATAACTTGGAACCTATCGTGGGGAACATATATAATAGTAATAATAATAATAATAATAATAAGATTTATTTCTGTCCTCAATTTTTAATGTTGGTTTACAAAATTTTTATCAGTATTGCTTGGCTTTGAATAAAAGTGCATAAATCCAAAATATATGTTTCAATTTTAAGGCGAAGATAATATTATATGAGAATCTTTTTTCCAGTCCTAGAAAGGATTTATTTAACTTCCTTTAAGATTTGGTCAGTATTAGATGATTACTCCTGGGGCGGTCACTAAGGAGATAATCCCTTTTGCCTGGTAAGTGAGAAGGGCTGGCTTCCATTTAAGAGGCCCGCTGACTTCTATTATTCACATCCGCACAGGTTAATGAAGGGCAGGAATACTGCACACAACCTCTCGGAAGGATTTTGAAGGGGGTGCTGTTCCCTATATGCCCTCATCCCCTTTGCACCTCCCCCAACTCCCCTGTACCCCACATACAACTCTCGTTCACTCCAAAACCCGTTCTCTCCACTCATTCACATTACCGATTCCTCCAAATCGGATTAGTCGCCCGCGGCAGGCAGGTCGAAGTGTGTGTGGCTTGCGCGGTAGAATCCCATACGGGTGAAGGTAGAATGTGGCCAAAGGGACGATTCCCGAATAGAATGAGGGCACGGGAAAATAAAACGAAAGACAAAAAGAGAAGATGAAAAAGAAGGAATTAGTGCAGGAAGGAATTAATGCATTAAACTCTATTTCTTTTATGAAATACTGTAGTGATCCGGAAATGGAAGATTTCCATTTCCAAAATATGCATAAATATGTTTTTGTGTGACGTCTCAGAATAGCCAGCTATGACAAACTATGCCACGGGATTAACACCTTTTCACTTTTAAGAACGCCTAACCTTCCTCTTCCCCTTCCTTTCCCCTTCCTCTTTGACGAAAACATCCTGGTTCCACTACCCTATATAACGGCACGGTGGAGAGGCTATTGGGACTCGGGGACGCACTCAGGCACTCAGGGACTCACTCAGTAACTCATACTCGGTCACCGGTAGAGTCAGCAGCGTTCAGTCAGCAATGTAGCTGCCACGGGCCGTATGGCCCGTGCGACCTAAGCGCCTCGCTATCCACCCGTGTCATCACCATCAGCTCCTCTCCTTCCCGAGACTTTGGTAATGTTCTAAATTTTGGCTATCCTGGACGCACATATTCACTATTACTTCATGCCTTTTCCTTGAATTGATTTGGAAACTGGGTTTAATGGCAAATAAACTTTGAGTTATAAACTTAAAAGACTTGTGTGTGATTAATCGCTTCCCGACACCAAGGGCAGGAACCCACACGCAATTCGAAGCGTGCGACCCGCGACTTTTTCAAGGTGGCAGGCCGCACCCCCTTAAATACTCTTCAAATTCTACACTTAGTCTTCACATCTAGGCTCGTATAGGGGCTGTGATAGTAGGGACAGATAATCTACATCTACATACCACCCCGCACGGTGCCTAAAAAGGCGTGTGGCAGAGAGTGTTAAGACACAAGCCATTTACACATAAAAAGAAAATACTAAAAGTAAAATATACTAGCATTTATTTCTAATTATTTATTACGTAATTTAATAAATTCCTTTATGATTCCGGGAGAAAGCAAACTCCCGTATCTACCCGTTCGGTCCTCCATTATCATGTTAAAATTTCTCTCATAAAAAATCTCTCATAATTTATCACTTTCGTTGGACCGGGAAATAAAATGGGGCTCAAATATCTCCGTGTCACTCTTAGAAATATCTATTCTCAATTGATCAAACAATCTAAGCCTAGCTCGTTGCCTCCAGGTCTCTAGTGGCTCTCAGCCTAATTCCTTGAATATTTGTGTACTTCAACACTCGTAGCAGTTTTTGACGAATCGCACAGCAATCCTTTGTATTTTATACTTATCCGGATTAAGACTTTCTGCACAAGCCATTCCCATAAGCCGGATTCCCACAAGCCGGATCCCATATGCACTCTGCATATTCAAGGAGTGGTCTAACGTGTGAGATATAACACTTTTCTATTACTTTTTCATCCGTAATATCCCCAACAACACGCTTGATGAGTTATATTTTCTTCTGGGCTCCACCGCAAATATTCCTTATGTGTTCTCCACCATAGGTTAGAAGTTATCGTAACTCCCACGTACTTTACTTAGTCATTTGCCTCTATGTTAATACCACTGCATAAACACGTGAATACTTAACGAGTAGAAATGTTATAATATCCGATTTGATAAACTTTCTGAACGGTGACCCAGACATCAGTACTAAATGTTTACATGCATGATTAATTTTACCTACCATGCTTACCCTATTTTTAAACACCCAGAACTTTTACAATCCCAGGCTTGATTAATAACTCATTCCTACAACTGCCATCTTACTTTGACAAGCGTTGAAAAAGTTGGTATATTAAAGAAGATCATTTAGGGCGTGGGGATAGGTAAGAGATATTATAAATATAGAAGAAAATAGGGAGTTGAGTTTAGGAATACCTGAAATGAAATGTACAGAAAAAGGTTATTAAACCTCAAAACCATAAAAAGCAGCTTGGAACATCTCATTAAAATTTACTTCTTTACGGTATGAACCTCTGCCTTCAGTTATCTTAATACGAAATTAATTTTGAAAATATTGATACGGGTGTTCAGACAGGTGGATTTTTCAATTAAATCGAAACACGAAGTGTTTTCATTTCTAATAGGTTTCTTGAAAATTAACGCTTGTGGAAAAAAAATCATCAAACCTCCGACTGTTTCAGTTTTGACCAAGGATACCCATAGCTTTACCCACATCGCAAACGAAATTTTAAGTAAATGTCATGAGATCTGTGGCTTAAAATGTGCTGAATCAATAGAAAATTCCCTTTGCATTGAATAGTGTTGCGTTGAATGAGAAACGATTTTAAATATCAACAAAAACTGAAATTTGCCGTTTTTATAAGACATTCAAATAATTTTTCAATCAACTGCAAATTTGGCATCCTATTGGGTAAAATGAAGCGATTCCACAGCTAGCAAGAAGGCTAGGCCGTTTTCCAATTCGCAATTATTCACCCTTCGTGCACTTTTCGATCGTCAACTTACGGATGTGACGACAGCAAGGGTGGATCCATTTGGCGAGGGCGCAAGGGAACGGAGGGTAAGTGAACAAGGGAACGCGGATGCTCACTCGTTAACGTGCCCTCGTGGGAAGTGGACGTGAAAATGGCGGCAATGGAAAACTCAGAAATCTTGAACTGGAGTTGTAAGTAATTTTGTGTTTATTATATGAGCTCTTTTACGTAATATTATATCGGTATTGTGAATTCTTGCTCTTTACATACAAAAATATAAGTATAAAGGTGAAATTGATTCTCAAGTCAACCAAACCAATGTCCTAACACTACCCCGTGCGTCACATTTCGTTACTGTCCATAGTTCGCATAATTTCCGTTCACAGTTTATGGCTCATTAGTAAAGGAGCAGGGTACAAGGGAGAAAGGGAACGGGGGAATGAGTGCATACCTACTACGTGGATTAGAAAAATGCCTTAAAGTGGTATGCGGGTTGCTGAAAATACTGTGAAGTTGCACTCATTATATAACCATTGATACCATTATATTTTAAATTAAGACACGGTCTCCGGCGTTACTTTGTGGAACTGCATCATCATAAAATAAAATAAAAATACTTTGTTCTATTCCACACTTTATTTTAAATAGTACGACCCGGGTTTCTGCATATCATATCATGCCTGCCATACCTGATACCACACCAACCCGATCTCCTTACTTTATCATATGCTTATAATTAGGAATAAGTTTATTCAATTTTTTTTTCGATTCAAATTGCGATTCTTTCAAATACATTTCCAATTATCGATTTCGATTCCATCGATTCTCATTCACACTAATTGATTTGGTATATTTGGCATTGGCTTTCCAGTAGCATTGTTGTCGCTAAAATTTAAGAACTGGATGGAATAAATTTTCAAACACAATTAAGTGGCCCAATAAGTATATCCATTAAAGCAGTGAATTCGCAGGATAGTATATAATTTATACTGAGCTTTAATGAAACAATAAACACTTTAACTATTCCAGACTTACACTGATAAATTATTAATGTACAAAACAAAACGGCTCAGGTGAGTGCTGGATTTTAAGCCATATGGTTATGGTCTATTTTCAAAATATTTATTTTCCCGAAACCGAGGAAACCGGAGTCAACTTTAAGGTATTCGATTTTCAATTCCGATTCCGTGGCCGAGAATCGGTGGAATCGAGACTAATCATTTGGCATCGACTCATCCCTAGCAGTAACTTCAAATGCAATGAGTAGTGTCAGCGAATGACGCTATTAATTTAATAAATCTCTTGGTACACTTCTCGTGGCTGAGCTTTAACCCATCGAGTGCGCGAAACTGTCGATATAAGCGAGCTTTCTTGATATACTTAATCTAATACTTAGGACTTACTCATTGTAAGTATTAAAATAAAATAGAGATGGCACTTTTCCATAGGTTTATTTAGAGAACGAAGCGCTTCAACTGTTAGGTCATTATCAAGTACAACATTATCAAGTACAACATAGTACACATATCTATTTTCTTTTAATTCTTGCAAGATGTCATTCCATTACGTTCTGCCTGCTTCTGCTTCTTTACTTACTCATTGCTTAACACTAGAACTACTGATGGAGTCAAGTTAAATCCTCGCTAAATACGCGATCGCCTGATAAACTTTCGAATTTTGCATATCAAACAGAAATGATAACCTTAAGAAAGCCGAAAATATTAGCAAAAACATGCAATGATAAGGTAGGAGTCAGTATGACTCCATTCGGTAGATGCATGAGGGATATCAAGTCCGCCATTTCTAGTGTTAAAAGCGGCATAACCTTTAATAACCTATCAGTGAAGAATAGGCAAGGGTATACGTGGTGTGAGAGGGCGCGGTTAGGAGGAGATATATAAGGAATGAGGAACGGGAAGAGGATTTTTGGCCCGCGTCATTTGCAGCCGCCAGACTTCGCTGATAGGGGCGACGAACGTGGAATAGGAATCTTCGGATACGAATCCCAAATACCTCGTGCAATTCCCTCCTCCCCTTCATTCCAACAACGTTCACCCCAGCGCGAAATTTCATTTCCTGAAATCCTCCCAACCGCCATCTATTACACCTCGGGGACAATTATTTCGATTAATCGACGGTGGATTCCGAGAAGCGGCGGCCGAAGATCGATCTCATTGCGATATATATATATCTGCTCCGTGCATGCGAAAGGCCTAGAGAGCGGGTTTCATCATCCCTTTATCGTAGAAATCGTGCATGGCAATTAGATTTACAAACGTAGTATGTACATACTTATCGTAGGGTTTCCTAGAGTAAAAAAAGGTAAAATACCGCGAACTAAAGGCAATTGGTACCATGCGTTACCCTACTTAAGAAAACTTGATTTTATCTTATACATTTTATTGGTTGATCGATACTTTCATCAAAGAAATAGTGCTTATTATATTTACAAAGGTTGTTCAATAAAATATATGCCATTAATTAAGAAAATTTCAAAGTTTTTTACGTTTCTTTGCATTTTAATACCGGTGATTGTATAAAAAACGTTATTATTCGATCTATGTTGCTTACCTCGGCTATTTCAGGCATGGCTGGTGCCGAATCGGCTGAAAAAACCATTTAAATCACGACTTTTATCGCCGAAATAGCGTAAAAAGAGAGCGTTTGTTGCGGGTTGCCTACGTTAAACATAAACGGTCCTGGTGCCACCGTAGGATGTCAACCTGCATAAACAAAATTTTTTCTCTGTTCATTTGGTGCATCGGGCTACATTTTGTAATATGCCGAACTTTGACTTTCGAAAAAAGTTGTTTGATGACCGCCCCTATTATTCATACTTGTCGTGCTGTGTTATTATACATAAAGTACCATACGTATCCTTTTTTAAAGAACTCAATTTTTTCCTAAACATTTTATTAGCTTCCTCATCCTTTTATCTTTGAAATCATGGGTGGTATTTATATTTGCAAACGTGGTAGGTAGGTGCGCACTTGTTGTAGGGTGCTCTTAGACGTAAGGTAACTGCAGCCAAACGTAACCTATTCAAGATAAAATTTTATCCTGAATATTCTATTAGTTTCACCATGCTTTCATCGTAGAAGTCATGCATAATAATTAGATTTGAAAACGCAGTTCAATCTCGTCGTGGTATCTTCTTACATGTTAGGTAATTAGTACCATAGGAAACGTTTTCAAGAAAACTTGATTTTATTTGAAACATTTTTAATTTTAATCCAATGTAAGCCTGCAAATTTGCGTGGCATTTAATTATGTAATTCTCAGGAACTCTGAGATGAATTTGTGATAAATTAACTGCTATAAAATGAGAGAACAGAAAAATATTAAGTGGAATAAATAATAATATCAAATAAAAAAACATGAAAAGGATAGGAGAATTTTTAGGTTATTAGCACCAATAGAATCCTTAATAAAACGATGCTTTTATTTTAGAAAAATCTTCTCGGGATACCGCGCGGGTTAGATTATTTAAGAGCGCCGACGTTTCGGGTACCGACTCGCTACTCGCTATGGATGGTTTGATGATCATCACCCTATGACGAGTTTAAGAGATCGCCTCGTCTGTGTTAAAGATCCAAGACACCGGATTTTCGATCAGCAGCTCTTGGAATAGAACCCTTAAAAGAGTTATGCTTGCCAGAGCTAAGTATACGCTGGTCCACGGTCTTCCGCGACAACAATCGGATCTCGACCAATCCGGCTCCTCCTAACGCGGGACTTCAACGGTCTTTTCGAATTTTCTATCAGTAGCCGTGAGAATGGGTAGTGAGTCGGTACCCGAAACGTCGGCGCTCTTAAATAATCTAACCCGCGCGGTATCCCGAGAAGATTTTTCTAAAGTTGTTCGCCGGGAAAGTGTAAAATCAGATGCTTTTATTTGTTCAGAAATATATTTCTTTCGTAAAATTGGCGTTATTAACATACCTAAATGCTTGAGTTCAGCAGCTAAAAAATAAATCTGGTGAAAGTTTCAACAAAAATAAATAAAGTCTGAATATAAACATACCACACGTATGATAGGGCATTAATCATAGCATGAGAAGAAATAACAAGTACCCAAAAGCCTGGAGGCCAGCAATTAGTAATTAACGCAAAAACCGGTAGAATGCTTACAAAAATACACCAATTAAATATCTGATAGAAAATACACACACACACATCATGAAACATAAATATAAGGTGACGCAGGAAAAGAAATAAAAAACTAATGAGATAATTCACTATCACGGAAAGGTCACTTGTGTTCAATTTCGGAAACATGAAGAAAAATGAACCGGGTCTATGGTCACGCTGAAGGTCATGCAGGAATTAGCTAGTTATTCACCACAGAACAACCAGGAACAAAATCAAAGGTTCCTTTATTTTCCAAAATTCCCCGATACAAAATTTTATCTCCATAAATCCTTAAACAATATCAGTGACTATTTAACGATATAAATTCGGATTAATCAATGGTGGTTTTGGAGAAGCTCTAGTGAAATGTTTATCTCATTACGATATTAGCTTAATGCATAACCAAAACCCGGTAGGGTGTCTTCGTTGGTGTCACATATGGTATTAGTGATATCTTTGGGTAACGTGTTGCGTTAAAAGGTGGAATCGCTAGCACTTAACGTATAGCCCATTTACAAGACGCTTATGCGTTTTCGAAGACACATATTTCTAACGATTCTCCCATACGCTCCAGAGAAAGAAAAATACCATGAATTTTGATGGAAGATATTTATAACCAGGATATTCCAATAGCATGTTAGTTAAAATACGATTATGCGTCTTAAAACCGAACTACCTTTCATTAAAATCAAGCTTCCATGTAGTATTGACTGACAAGTTGATTGGGACTAAATCGTCATTAAGTCGTCGAAAAGGTATGGTTAGCTAATCACTAGGATATGTGATGACCTTATTATTTTATGAAAATATTAGTTTTTACGCGTACCCAATGCTTTGAATACTATTTTTAATACCGCTCTCATTCGTTCAATGTTATTAGGCTCAACTATGTGGAAGTTGATACACGAAAATATATGTTTCGAACCATAGAGGTCATTATGAAGTACCTGATAATGACCTCTGTGGTTCGTAACATGTCGTACGGACGAAATAAATCGGTGGATATGAACGAAGTCAACGCTCTCATATTCTCATTATATTGCCATTATTAACTATTCTATAACCCTATGAATCATCAGAAAGCAACTGATCAACTTACAAAAGTGTTAAAAAGTGAAGCCTCAAAACTACTCAAAATATAAAGATGATTAATAATTAGTTATCAAATGAAAATAAAAATACATTTATAAAATAAGAAATAAAAATTTTTAGGTTAGATATGAATTTATTTTTTGCTTATACCAAGGCGCACGGAATGTCGAAGACTAGATCCGTCTTAAGAACGATTTTTATTGTTTACAACAGAAGTAAATTTAATAAATTACTTGCCAAGGACATCCCCATAGGTGCCATATGGTTTGTTAAAATATTTAAAATTTCAAAATTACTCTTGTTAACATGAACAGTCGAAAATGGTACAAATCGAAAATAATGAATATAGGGTTATGATGAAAGAATGGTGTGCTTCAGTAACTCATAGGAAGTTAGTAGGGTAAGAAAAACCGTTCTCATGGTAACTGTAAATTGCATCCAAAAGAAAACACTGCCGCAGCTCAGTAACGAAGACGTCGCGACCCCACGTTTATTGGTTTCGTTTACGTATAATAATAGGGTTGCAGAGATTTTTCTGGGACTGCCCGATTCCTGCTCGAGTGTCTTGGGGAGAGCAGTTAAAGTACAGAACTCCGTCCATCGCATGGGACGTTAAGCCGTGGACCACTTGGCGCCTTTTGTTAGGGGAAGGCTAATGTTGACGCCGAATTTTTCTCTTCCCGAGCGAATAAGTGTGCTCATATTGAAATATATGAACTATGTAAAAAAACTGCTGTTTGAGACGACAAATTCGAAACATAAAACGTAAAAGCGTTAAGTAATTCTGTTTCTCGTGTACACCAGGCTAAAAACCACACTATTCTTGCATGATTACCCTGTATTGCTTTTTTTCAGGATTATTTACAGTCTTTATTATACCAGAAGTGATAAGTTATAACTTAAGAGAACAAGTTATACATTTGCCAAAGATAGTAGTTACTCATCTCACCATTGATATGGTGTCACTACTATTTTAAATAATTTGCGAGGAAGTTGCGAAATACCTGGTTATGATGAGGATGTGATAAGTGCTCAGATTAAAAATGATACAAACCAAATTTTTGCCACCAGATGTAACCACATACCTGAATTTAAAAAAATCAAATTCATGAAATGAGATAAAAATAATCTTATAACTGCGCTAATACCGAGATGCATATTAAGGACTAGCTATAATCTGGATTAAAAGAAGTTGAGCGTTCTGCGTGGCTGAAATAAGCTTTTTGAAAAGGATAATGACCCCAGTCTCAGGAAAATCCCCGTATTACAGGGAAATGGCTTCAAAAGAGCACAAGCAATACCTTCGCTCATTTTCATTTCCTTATCCGTTCAAAATCTCTACTTGGGGAGGAGCCACGATCCAAATAAATTCCTAATGCAATCTAAATTCTTAAAGCCAACCCGGAAGCTGGAAGTTTTCTTGGCTTTGGACCGGTGTCCAAGAACCTTACTGCTTCCTGAAATTTTCAGTTCATACCCTAAAGCTCATACATAATTCTCACAATGTTCAGCTCAACCCAGCCCATGGAGGAGAAAGACATGGAAAGTACGTAGGTTCCAGGAGTTAATTCTAGTTTGAGCCACGTCTTCTCTCCGCCGTGGTCTTGTTTAATGAGCAACAATTGATCGATCACGAACCTTGAGCAGCTCATGAATGAGCCCCACCATTGATTCCTAGCCACGAAGATGGCATGTCCCGGAAATTGTGTTGGAATTCCAAGACTCTCGTTAAGACGAGCAACGATCATTCACGTATCGATAATCAGTTTTAATGAATGTCACATCGACGTAATCACTCGCATAAATGAAATTGCCCTCATAAGCGGTGAAAATGGCATAGCTGGAAAATGAAGTTATCAATCATTAAAAATATGCGAAAGACTGTCAAAAGTTTAATATTATACTGAAAAACTAGCTCTAACGGGAACAAGGGGCATATGAGAAGTAAAGTCTCCGATTTGTTTTAGTTAATGTGACTTATTGCCAATGTATCGCCGCGAGGTTCACGTTGCTAGATCTTAGGCCACCAAGGATGGCAACACAAGAGAATATGGCACCAAAGATGCCACCACCCAAAGGAAGTTAATATTATCACTTTACAGCGAAAACGTCCCACTTTGCGGTGGAGTGCAGATGAATTCACATTTGTCCAAGCCATTTTAAGTAACTTTCATCGCTGTTCACGCGGCAGAATTGAAATATTCCTTGCTTATTTTGCTTTATGAGTGTACTACACGCTACAGATATCCTCAAAAACTACTCGAATAAATTAACGGAGAAGGGTGAACTATACAAGTTCGGCTTCAAAGCCCTCTGCACACACTATGATTCGTAAGCTATTTATTCACAAATTTGATATTGTGAATCGTAGCTATCCAATAATAATTGAGTTTTGGAGGTACTAAGCCGATAAATGGGTAAAATTACAGACCGTTCAAATTGCTACAGCTTGGATACTATTTTTATCAAACATAAACAGCAAATACATTCAATAACTTTCTGCGAATGAGTTAGGAGGGTTGATAATTAAAACTGAAATCGGGTAAAACTGGAATTCCGTTTATTAGGTAAATAGTGCAAAGAGGATAATGAGCCTAGATATTCATTTCCGTGAAATGACGATCCAGATAGTAAGGAATGAAGCCACTTTCAATGCTCGATTGAACAATTGAATCGGAACAGCCGTGATATATTCAAATGTTTTGATCATCATCATCTACGGTCATCAAACCAAATATTGGTTTGACACAGATTCCCACTCAAATCTCCCATTAGCTATTGTTTGAACACCAACATTACTCTTCTATTCTATGCATCTCAACGGTTCCTTGGTGTCCTGCCACCTCCTGCCACACGGCTTTTAGGCGGCTTGCGTGGTATTATGCAGATATAGATGGACTCTGCCATCCTTCCCTTCCACCTGTCCCTCAACGGCAATTTTCATCAGGAAATCATGTTTTCGTTCGATGCAGCGAAGAATGACTTCACCCGCGAAATTAATAAAATACTAATAAATACTACGAAATCCGCCAAAAACTACTGCGGGTGTACATAAAACGTGACACACGTATTAAATGAACAAGGATAAGTGGCTCTTGACACCCAGGGGCTATGTTTTAGGTTTTGATTTCTTGAGCAATTGAGAATAGACACATCTCAGAACGACACGGAGATGATCATGTTGCAACACCACTTTATTTCTAATTCCAACAGAAACAATAAATTAAGGAAGACATTTTCGCGAACGGATAGGTATGGCAATTCGTTTTTCCCCGAACCATAAAATACTAATAAATGCTAGGCATGATTTTGTTAGAGCATTTCCTTTTAATGGGAAAACAGATACTGTTGTATTATCCCCTACCACTCGACTATTCAGGCGGCTTACGGCGGATAAAGATGTCTCTTCATTTTTCAGATTATGTTCTCCCGTATTTTAAATTTTATAAATTGGATTTTTTAATTTGAGTCATTCGAAAATTTTATTCCTGCATATCTATCTATGGAATGAAATCAAATCTATCGCCGAAGACGCGTAAACGCCGTACCGGTAAACCATAATTACCACAACCGGCCAGATTACATTACTACATATTTTTTGCAGTTGTTTGTGTTGTTTGGGGTAGCGTGGTGTTTGTGATAGCAGAAACTAACATACTAAAGCAGTTGTTGATTAACACAAAGTCCACAGAATGTAAAATATATTTTTTTCCAATGAATATAAATTATTTTTATTTATTTATATATTTTTATTTTGCTGTTGTTTATTATTATATTTTTAAAGTTGTTATTATTTATTGTTTTATTATTTTTATTATATGTTTTTTATTTAGTTTTTTTATTTTTTTCATTGGCTTTATTTCGTTTTTCTAAATTATTTTTACAATTTTTTTTACTTGTAAACGGTATTGGTGGACACAATTATATATGTATAAAAACTTTTTATCTGCAGCTCACATTATATTCCATCGCTCAACAGTTGAAATTCTTTTTTATTTTAACACACCACTACGCGTAATTCCGCCAAAAAAGTGACGAATTCATTCAAGATCGAGGTCGCATGGTGAACTACACATCACTCTCTATAGGATTCAGTGGTGGGTTAAAAGAAGCGACCCGCAGAGACGAACCAAGAAAATCCCACCCAGCATGAGAGAAAAAAAAACAGCCTTTTGAACTTCGCGTGGGTCTATCCTTTAGAGGATCACGCAGGCTCGACGGGCGAGCGTCCGACCGTTCGGAAAAGAGAGAAATGCGGAAAAGTCACGTGCGAGGTACGATCGCACCTCGGAGACGAAGTGAAAAGCCTTTTTCACGTAGTACCCAACTCCTCCCTTCCACAGACACCCAACTTCCCAACGGACACCAGCCCTCATTTGACGTCACCACACATGCTAGATAAGACGTGAAGACGAATAGAGACAGTAGATAAATCATTTATCGACCTAGGATTTTGTCGACCTGAAAAACAACCGAAAGCTAAAAAAATTAATTTTACTGCGGTGACGTCTATTGTGATTCAGTTAGATTTGCGACAGTGTAAAATTTACAGCAGAAAAAAACGAATTATCTTCTTGGTCTCTTATGTAAATATATTTTTTTGATAAAAATTTCTTTATATCAATTGAACATCATGTAATTGCAGCGTTTTGAAACTATATATTTCTCCATTTTTAAGGTTTGAAGAAGAATGGGTCAACAATTTAGGCATGCAATGGATACGAAGTAGTTAAACAAAACATCCTAACAAAAATTTAAAGTGAAATATCGAGTAAAAATTCAACCTCAAATTATAATGTATCAGAAATTTAACAAAGGAAAACTTTTTATTTAGAAATAACACGAGCTGTTTCACCAATAAATAACAAACAAATCTATATATAATATTATTTATAAGTAATCACATAAATAGAAGGGTTATTCGTGGCCACCTTTTCTATGCATTAAATTATGAAACTTAGGAATAGTTGCTACCTCTGTTGAAACTGAAGATAAGATTTTTTTCTCTTGTAGGCAGTAGCAAGGGATATTTTTATGTCAAAATTATAAAACTTCAATAAAATTACGCAAATAAATTTCAATATATTTTCGGTCAAAGTCACCATGTCTCTTACAATTAGGCACTCTTCTTGATTAGCATGCAAATAAAATTGGCTGGAAATATAACCTTCTCGTAGGTATGCCTCCCATTGCATGGGCACCTGCCATCTGTTGAAATAAAGTCAGGTAGAATAGGACCGATAGAGTTAATTTACGCTAAGTTCCACGGAGATACCGAAGAAATAAAGTGTGTAAGAGGTGGGTAAAATGAACATTTACGCACGTACCTCTGGATTGATCATCTGGTATTTAAACATCCCTATCTCTCCCCATAGATACTCCCCTCCCTTCAATGAAGCCCTAATCTTATTTGAAGTCAACGCAGATAGATGACCTATTGCGTAATCTCACAAAAAGGTATGCACTTATCGACGAAGAAGTATATTACTACAACAGTTCCATAATGCTATAATTATTTAGCTAAACATGATGTTGTCCAAGGATGTTGTCAAAGGCAAAGTTTTTACGGATAGAAGATGACACAAGGTACTTGCTAAAGTTAAATACACCAAAGGGTGAAGTTCTTAATCAGTGGCTTAGTTAGCACGACCCCCGCCACATGTGCCACAGTGTGGACTTATGACGTCAACATCTTGTTCGGTAAAACCCATCCTGAAGTTCGCTCTGAGAAAATGGCTTGGTGGTGGAACTGGTTTATGCCTCGTTCACACTACGTTTGTCCGAGCGATCGTCCTAACTATAGTTGGCCGAACTAGCCGTTTGAATGCATGTCCTGACAATAGTTCACGTAGTTCCAAACGTTGCCACTTTACGATGGTTAGGCGCTGGGAGACCGGAAACGGAAGCGACAAGAGAAAGACGAAAAGTTCGTGAAGCTCTATTTTTTCATGGATTTTTCCTAGTATGGAAGAATATGGGCGGAAGAAAAATTATTCAGTAAATACACGTTGAACACAGTAATATCTTGTCCTTGCATACGTCAACAGCTTTGTTAACCGTCAATTTCCCGTTCACTTTAGATGTCAGCACTAGAGGGCAGCACAGGTTTTAACAATCGTCGTGTGAATGCACGATAGTTCCGACAATGGCTGGAACAATCGTAGTGTGAATGAGGCACGCCTGACCGGCAATTGGGAGATCCGGGTTTGAATCCCGGCTAAGTCAAAAATGTTTTCATGGCGAACTTCACCCTTTTAGTGTATTTAACTTTGCACCCGTCCGCGTGACTGCGTACAAAGTCAATTCTTCCCGCAGGACTTGCTAAAGCTTCAGAGCTGTATGCGTCGCCCAATTAATATTTCCGATCGGTTCACGAACTCTGCAAAAGCGATCGGTGCTGATGGGTGGGTATGGGAGACCGGGAAAGTGCCGTTGGCGAAAGTACACACACAAACAGCACAAGAGCGGCTCGTCCTTCGATTAGGATTGTTTGCGGGCGCGGATGTGTGCGCTAGGAGTGTTGGATCCCGCTGAGTGGTTTCCGAGGGGCATGCACACAGATATCGCTGCTCTCCAAGCCCCGTGGTATCAACAGTGCCTGCGATCTCAGGTGAAGTTATCTGCAATTGATGACGCGATAGCACGGTCGTAGCTTCGTGCACCAGCTAGGGAAAACGCACATATTTGAAAAAAATATCAATGGTATGGCATTTGGAGGAGGCAACCGACAGCTGAGGTCATTTGCCTCATGAGGGAAGGGGTAGGTAAGGAAGGGTGGAGAGAAACCCGGCGTCAGCATTGAAGGGTGAAGTTCGCCATGAAAAAATATTTGACTTAGCCGGGATACGAACCCGGATCTCCCGATTGCCGGTCAAGCGTGTTAACCAGTTCTACCACCAAGCCATTTTCTCAGAGCGAACTTCGGGATGGGTTTTGCCGAACAAAGTGTTGACGTCACAAGTCCACACTGTGGCACATGTGTCGAGGGTCTTGCTTACTAAGGCACCGATTAAGAACTTCACTCTTTGGTGTATTTAACTTTAGCAAGTACCTTGCGTCATCTTCTATCCATAAAAACTTTGCCTTTGGCAGCATGCTGGTTTGGTATGGTATTTGGAGGAGGCGACCGACAGCTGAGGTCATTTGCGCCATGAGGGAAGGGGTAGGTAAGGAAGGGTGGAGAGAAACCTGGCGTCGGCATTAGCCTGCTCTCAACAAAAGGCGCCAAGGGGACCACGGCTTAACGTCCCATCCGACGGACGGAGTGTTGCGCTTGAAGTGTCCTCCACACAACATTCAAGCAGAAATCGGGCAGTCTTTGAAAATTCTCTGCCGCTGCCGGGTGGGAAACCAACACTCTAGCAGCCACACCAACCCAATACCAAAGTATTAATTGAAACTTGAAAAGCAATTACAAGAAGGATCACTCATTGTGCGTTAATTTTATAGAAAAAATCATTATTATCCTTGACCGGTATTCGAACCCGGATTCCCCCAATTTACGGTCGAGTGTTATAACAAGTTTAGGAACCGACGCGTCATTCAAAACTGTGGAAACTTGAAAAGAAGTCACAAAAAGGATCACTCATTTTGCGATAATTTCATAGAAACTGAATCATTATCCTTGAACGGGATTCGAACCCGGATCACCTAATTTCGGGTCGAGTGCTTAAAAAAGTTTAGGAACCGACGCTTTGAACCGAACCGGGATCAAAGCAGGTTAAAATCTTCCCACTCGACGACGATTCGTTACTTAACACTTTCACTGCGGAGCACGTCTATCGACGTGGTCGCGATCTTCTGCCAGCGGCGGAACACGTCGATCGACGTGCTAACACACTTGCGTATGAAATGGCTTCTGATTGGATTAATTCTATATATACCAACTTGTGCTTAATTATTCTTCTTTTGTATGACCCAGACATCATATATTCGGATCCGTTTCAAGATGCCTTTCTTACATTGAAAGTTATGTTTATCATTTTTTTATGCTCTCTTTTGAGATTTAATGTAATCATTTTGCGAGATAATCGGTGTTTCACATAATTTATTAGTCAAGAAATCCGTAATTCTTTATAAATTAAATATTATGAAATTTAATTTATATTTAAGAACAGTTCATACCGCGTGGTTAGCTAATACATACATAATAAATATTGATTATCTTAGAGACAACGACACATTGCTCCTTTTTTCGCCATCTTTAGTATATTTCTTAACGTGTGAAGACTAATATCACAGCTTTGAAAATGATTACTTCTACGACGGTGCTGTGGTAGATAAAAAATAAATATATATATATATATATATATAAATATATTCCCCCCCCCATCTACCACAGTTACAACTGTGTGTGTATATATATATACACAATTGTAACTGTTGGTTGAATCGCGCTATACCCGTCGATTTTGTTAGCGGAGGTTTTCTCTCAGATTTTGTTGAGACAGCTATGTTTTGAGTACTAAAGAACCCATTGGTACACAATGAATGCAAAGTGGAAACTTCGTTAGAAAAAATTCTACCGTGATGAAGAAGTAATGCTGCCGAAAATATTTTCAGACCCGAAACGGTAAGATGAGAATACGCAGAATGGACGTCGGTATAAATTCGCTGTAATTGATATTTCTGGAACAGGATACCATTACGTCCTAAAGGAAACTTTTGCTGGTGTCACATTCTGTGTTGTAATCAGTAAAATACACGACAGATTCAACATTTTGCTACAATAGCTGTGCTTCTGACCTACTAGTCGGTGAGCAACAATTCAGAAGCAATGTACTACAAAGTGACGGCACGGTTGAAAATTAGCCTGAAGTTTTAGATTCAAGAACGCAGAACAGACGTGAACGTGGAGGAGAGACGTTCTGACATCGGGCAGTGCAATTTTAGCTCCAGTACATTAGGTCAGTGGTATCCATAATGGGGAAAAGAAGACGCCAAGTAGAAATATCTCCCCAATATCTAGGTAAGGTTTTACCTATTTTAATAGTTTGTGTACAGTGCTAATTCTCAAGTTTTCATTCTCTATAAGCTAAAAAACAAATTTTCTATTTAGGGGAATCATCGAAACAAAAATTTTTAAAAATAGGGATTTCCAAAAACAAATTATCATCTTCTTCTGAAGTACAGTCAACTCCAGGTAATTATTGCTTTATTACTTCATCTGTTTAATTGAGATTGCTCGGACACACTCGGACTAACTATTAGCTCTTTCACTCTTTGCATTAATGTTTTAGATTCTGATTCGTCGTTGGATCCAGTTTCTATACCCAAAGAGTCTCCAGCTGGTCCTTCAAATGCCTCTTCATCAATACTTGGTAAGAAAAGCAAACATTTTTCAAAAATTGATGACAAAATATCTGCCTGTTAAAATTTGCACCTCCTTTGTGTTTTTTATTTATATAATTTATTTTATTCTATCGACGAATGTAGGAATGCCTTCACCCAACGCAATTTCGGGATACAGAGATAGAAATTTACCAGAGAAAGAAATTGAAGCGATCCTGGAAGATGATATTTCCGGTTCAGGGGACAGTGATGACAGCGTTCTTCTAAGTAGCGACGATATGGAGGATGATGGAAGCACCGAATCCGAAGACTGCGCATATCCAGAGGATGATGACGCTTTCGAAGATTCATCCATAGGTATGTGTGATAGCTTCTCAAGTTCCCTAAGCCATGGCTCAACTGTGACTCCGGGTTTGTCTATCCACGCGCGTCGCACTGACCGCACTTGGTCTATGGAAACACCCGCATTGCCAGAAATGACTTTCACTAGACAGAGGGATTTGAAAGTGAAACCAAATGGAGACACTCCATGGGATTTTTTTCGTCTGGTGTTCACAGACCAAATAGTAGAAAAAATTATTCAAGAAACAAATAATAACGCGGACTGTTTCTTGAAAGAGAGGCTATCTCCTCGCGCACGCATAGGATGTTGGAAACCTGTCACAAAGAATGAGTTTTTCGTGTTTATCGTACTACTGCACATGGGACTGATCCAAATATCTCAGATTCAGGATTACTGGCGGAAAGACAAGTTTTATAACATCCCTTTCTTTCCCTCACACATGTCTCGGGACAGGTTTCAAATAATTTTACGAGTATTACATTTTGCACCTGCCGAAGGGACACAAAAACCACGTTCATCTGACCGCCTTCAGAAAATAAGGCCACTGTTAAATCATTTTGATGACATAATGGATGAAATATATTACCCTTCCCGAGAATTGAGTATTGACGAGTCCATGATTTTATGGAGGGGGCGATTGTCTTTCAGGCAGTACATCAAAGGAAAAAAACATAAGTTTGGTGTAAAGCTATACATGCTGGCTGAACCCACTGGCCTTGTCACAAAAATTTTAGTTTACACAGGAGCCGGGGAAAACTCTGAGGGGGGGCTTGGGCACGCGGGCTGTGTTGTTCATAAACTTTTGCAGGCATATGGAGGAGTAGGACACTGTGTATTTATGGACAACTACTTCACCAGTGTGGACATTGTTGCAAGTTTAGCAGCAAATAAAATTTTGTGCACTGGCACGTTGAGGACTAATCGAAAAGGTAATCCCACGGAAGTTACTGCGAAAAAAATAAAAAAAGGAGAAGTTGTGGAAATGTGGTCCGACGACGGGGTTTGTGTGCTAAAATGGAAGGACAAAAGGGAGGTGACAATGATTAGCACACAGCACTCGGGAAAGTTGGTGAATAGCGTGAGCAAAAGGAAAATTGAAAGGAGGGTTCCTGAAGCTGTGAGGGAATACAATAAATTCATGGGTGGTGTTAATAGGTTAGATCAACTTTTGTCCTACCACATAACCTCAAGAAAGACCTTGCGTTGGTATAAAAAGGTTGCTCTCCATATTGTGCAAATAATGCTATTAAACAGCTTTCAACTGTATAAAATGTATTCAAAGAGAGAGAAAATGAGTCTACAGAGTTTTAGACTCAGTATTATAGGAAAACTCATCAGTTTTGGCCAGACTCAGGAAAACGTCATCGTTTCCCAAACCCAACCACTAGAGATGCACTTTCCCAAGTTCAACCCAATGACAGCTAAAGGGGATAGAAGGAAACAAAAAAACTGCCGTGTATGTACAAAAAAAGGAAAACGCCAGCAAACTATATACCACTGCCCTGATTGCGCAGAAAATCCTCCTCTTTGCCTGGAAAAGTGCTTCAAAGAGTTTCACGGTATGATTGATTAAATTACGTGCATCATGTTTGGAGAATATGTTTTAGCTATGTTTGTTTATGTGAGTGTTTTTATCATATTCTTGTATATTTACTGACGTTTTATTTTTTAATGGTCATAAAACCTGATAAAACATTTGTAAAAGTCATTCTATTTTTATTTTTTTTTTCTTGCTAAGAATGCAAATTGTTAATCTTTATTCGAGATAAATACATATTATCCTACAAATTAAACTTTTACCAATTTATTTGTGTATTTTCAACATAGAGGAGTGCATGAATTGTAATATACCTCTACTCTTTTCCACCACTCTTCAAGAACCATCGATTATATAACCATTCAAGCGGGGAGTATAAAAGATAGTGGTCTAAGATAGGTTTCCAAGGTAAGTATAATGAGGCTAGGCATAAAAATTACCTAATTCCGGTATTTACCTCAAATATGTGAATAAGAAGTGAAGAAGAAAATAAGAAGATCAACATCAAAATGTTTATTCTCCCCATCTAAGGTGAACGTCCAAAAATGTTTTGTGCATAAAATGTACGATAAAAAAAGAGCATCAGGTGGGATTCCGAGGTCAAATATTCAGTTAATGGTACGAGGGTACTAATTAAATACGGATCAACTATCTACTTGTTTTAATCATCGATATTTAGCGACTAAAGAAGATGCATTTATGCATTAGAAAATTTACAACCTTCTGTAATACGGGTTGCATAACCACGGACCATTGTCAACGGCGGACCACGTCGATCGACGTGGAAAATAAATTATCCAATTATACCGAAAAAAAATTGAAAATTTTAGTTTGGTGATACTGGATGTTCATTACATCCAATTTCAAACCTGTTGGCGAGAAAAAAAAAATTCCGCATTTTTGGATCATAGGGCACCTGAACAGTCGCAGTCAAAGTGATTATCTACTTCGCCATACTACTCCGCAATCCGCATAAACAGGCATGTGTCGTGAGGTATTAGAAAACCAGCCGCTAACTCGTAAAAAGGAAATGCTCTAACGAAATTATGCCTAGAAATTATTAAGGTCCTTAAAATTACGCCTTTCATTAACCTCTTTCTATCGTACGGTAGAAAAAAAAGCTCTAATACCTATCCGCTCGGCAAAATACCTCTCTTAATTCATCGTTTCTGTCGAACCTAGAAGTACAGTGAGTTTCTGTTATAATATGATGTTCTCCGTGTCTATCTGCGATAGATAGAGTGATGCCTCTATCGTAGTTCTATGCGACAGCAAAGGAAAACTATATACGAAAGGAAATTCCTTACAACTACGTGCTACCCCGCAAGCCCCCCTCAAAAGGCATGCGGCGGGGTTTAAAGAGGTGAAAATTGATCGCACAGTATTTAACTTTGGCGTTACCCGTCTGAATATTTCAAAGGAATTCTATTGAAAATTTCCCTTCAGGACCCAAGATTTCCTCGAGTTTGAACGGCATACATTGTGGTTATAAGTTGCAAAAAAACTAATTTTGGCGGAAAATATTGCCGTTCGGTATACTTATCACCCATAGTTAAACACACCGAAGGATGAAGTTCACCATGAAAAAATATTTGACTTAGCCGGGATTCGAACCCGGATCTCCCGATTAGCGGTGAAACGCATGCAGAAGTTCGCTCTAATCAATTGGCTTGGTGGTGTAACTGACTAAAACACTGACCGGCAATCGAGGTATCCGGATTCGAATCCCGGCTAAGACAAATTTTTTTCCATGGTGAACTTCAATCTTTTGTGTATTTAACTTTGTACCCGTGCGCGTTACTGCGTACAAAGTCACTTGTTTCTGCAGTACTTTGACCACCCATAATGCTGAAGTGGTCATCATTATCTACAGCTGCATACTACTCCGCCGCATACTGCATACGAGCCGCCTTAATAGGCGCTTGGCGGGGAAAGCTAGGACACCAGCCGTTGGCAATGAAAAAGAATATGCTCTAAGGAAATTACGCCTAGCATTTACGCCTAAAGCTAAGAACCCGCCGTAAAACCCGTGAATAAGGTATCGATGCTGAGTGATTCATGTTATTCAGATTTTATCCGTGTTTTATCTTTCTTATCCAAAGTTCAATTTTCCCTCGTTGCAGCATAGAACCGCGATGATGGAATCGCTGTATCAAGTGATAAAAATAACTAATTACTTTTTTACTACCGGGAAAACATCTTTCATGATTTATCGTTTCTGCACAACCTAGAAATATGTACAGTGAGGTTCTAATATTCTCCGCGTCGCTATGAAAGATATCCATTCCCAGGTGCTCAAGTAATTTTGGTTTAGCCCGCAGCCTGCGAGTCTCTAATAACTGCGAGTCTAATTTTTTTAAACATCTGTGTGATGAATTCTATACACCTTAGCAGTTTTTGACTGAATCTTTAACGTTGAAATTTATTTAGTGGCGAGTGATACTCGTACTGTTACTTTTCCGAATTTTGAAACCTAGCAGCCATAGAGACCTCACATCTCTCTCACTCAAAGATTCATGTAAAAGAATGAATTCAATACCAATTGAAATTTATTTAGAGACTAGTAATACTCATCTCTAAATAAGTTTAAAAAAATAATCATCGCATTTCGTTACGCATCAGTGGTTCTGCTAGATGATTACTGGATTCAAACATTTTTAATTTATTATTTAACGTGATCGTGATTCGCTTAGAATTACGAGACCCAGACAGGTCACCTAGATCGAATGCAGTTTTCATGTCCAACTTTCTTTCGCAAGAGTGAGCAAAGCAAATATCAGCGAGTATCCATATTGCAAAGGACGCAGGTCATTGGATTTACGAGTCAAATATAAAATCAAAATGACAAATGCAACTCAAAACACAGGTAAAATATTTGAGCATACAATTTGTTTTTCAACTTTTTGGCAAACAGTCACTTTAGCCCGGCATAAAATTTTATTTCTCATAAAACAAGTATCATAAAAAGCCTGTCGCATAGTTTCTGTAAAAAAAGTAAAGCTTTCTAAATGTCATAGTGCTGCATATTGAGAGTCGATAAAGCATTGACATTGTTAGACACATTAGAAGCTAAATCTTGGGCCAACTAGTAAATGACAAAAAAAGCTATTAAAAGGACCTGTGCAAGGTGATACCATTATGATTTCTTAGTCTTATCCTCATTAAAACATAATAAAGTGCTTTTCATCTTTTCTATAAGTTCAGCCGAATATTCCATAAGATTATACGATGTTACTTTAAAATTAGCTGTTTCAAATGATGATAATCATGTAAGGAGATCATGTGCTCGACCGGGTACGTCACGGACAAAAGTAAAAATGACTAAATTTTTTGGCTGCGAGCGCTATATTTTTCGAAAAAATACGCCCTCCAAGAAAATCACATAAGGTTTTATCGATTATCGATCATCCATACAAGAATATTTGGGAAATTCCCATTATTACAGCTTAGTCCTATCCTCATTGAAACGTTATTTGGACTAATTTTTAAGAAAATACCCACAGAAAAGTCACAAGTATAATACCATATTGTGTAAGCTATAACTTATGACAAACATATTTGCCGGCGTCGGTGACGACAGGGTATATGCCTGCCAAACAAGAGGTCATGGTTTCGATTTCCGACAAGATAGTTTTTCCATATCCAGAGATTGCTCTTTCGTGTTCGTATAGTTAAGAAATCCGTTAAAAACCCCGGTGAAAAATGCCAATTTTTACTGCATTATAGGTATGATAATAAATAGAATAAAATAATATAATTATATTATTTTAATTGTAGCTACAAAAGTTGATGATAACCAAGTTAGAAGATCATATACTCTATAGTGAATGGCGTCAACAAAAGTAGCGGAAGTGACTAAATTTTCCGGCAGAGAGGGCACGTCGAAAAGTGAACAAAACCTCCTAGAAAAAATCGCAGAAGAGAATAAACCCAAGGCGGACGTGCTCCCAAATTGAGAGGAAAATTCGCCTAGTCAAGATAGAAGAGCAGTTTCGGGAGGGAGACTTTGTGCATGCATGAATTTGTGCATTTGCCGCCGAGGTAAGTGGAGGTGCATGGCCGGGCAAAAGTGGGTTTCTCTGGGCTGAGTGCGCACGCTTTGATCAAATCGCGTCAGATTTGATGCGAGAACGTTCGACCCGTTGCGATATAAAAGCACTCCCGAGCCCACTCAGCCCCTATATATTGTAGTAGATTGTGAAGCCAATCAGGTCGCGCGCATCGATCGATAAAACTAAATCATCGGATTCAATCCGACCAAAGGAGGTTTTCGCGTACCTTCTAAAACTTGAGTGCACAGGCGTGCGCGTTTGCGCCTTCCATTTTTTTTCTCGATATTTCTATCCACGAACGCGGCGTATTTTATTCTTCCCTATTCTGTCCATGGTCACGCTCAGCTCTACAAGGCGTGACTGATTGAGTATTTCATGCCTTGGGGTAACCCACAAAAGCAAGGAAAAGAAATTGCTAAATCATATTCTGCTCATAAACAACTGAACATCATATTAAATGTATTTAATATCAGTTTTACATAAAATGTCACTTTAAACACTTTGCGTGTAGAATAGGAGGGTATAATTATTTCGAACAGAGGGATTGAAGCCTATTTGTAATAAACTTCTTTGTAGAAAACGTTGGGCAAACTGGTTTAACGGGACTCAATTATAGTAATAAAATATTGAACGGCGAAAAAATCAACTAAAATAAAATATATCATAAAAAACCATTAGGCAATGGTGACTCAAGAATCATTTGTTACTAATTTCAGTATCCAAAATTTTCTTTGTGGTTGTGATTTCCATTTTGCTGTTATTGTGCATTGATTATGATATGTTTGTAGCAATGAAGATTTTTCTGTGCATAAATTGGCTTTAGATATTTTTACAAATTGATACTTTGTGTATGCTACAAATAATTCGAATTAATGAAATAAAGTGGAATATTGTTATCATTATTATTATTATTGCTATTATTATTTATTTTTCCACAAGATTTACTTGGAGGTCTGCCAGTGTCGGGCCTTGCCAAGACGCTGCCTCAAGTTACAATTCATTTAAAAACATATTATTATATATTATTATTATCATCCATATATTTTGCAACCGAGGCACAACAGATACAGATTGAAAACCATAAGATATATTATCGAATGCAGGACACAAATACACTATCATATATCACGTGGCACTATTTAAACGTTGACAAACATTTTCTTATGCTTCAAGATTAGATTATGAAGTTGATGAAGCCCCTAGATGGTTTCAACTTTCACGGCGGAAACTTTATCTGCCTCGTTTCTTGCGCCTGGTTTACCCCGAAACCTCATTAGACGTCATCGAAGCACGACGTGCGAAAAAGGCAGAGGGGAAGAGAAATAAAAAAAACAGGTTACAGGTTACACTGGGAGTTTTTTTTCCTCGGAGGACACTTCTTTATTTTAGTTTCCGTATGGCGAGGATAAGATGACTCCATCGCTTGCGTGCATCTCGGTGGCGGCAGGACGGTCCCTTGTGGAACTAGTGGTGGGAGCATATAGCAGCACACCCTGGTGTCAGGGAGCCGGACCCCTCCGACCATCAAAACCCTTTCACGTCGCTTAATTGGGGACAACAAGGCTTGGCCTCTGACCGCCCTTCACATAAAGGGGTGAAGGAATGAAAAAATATTAAAAAACAACCCCGAATCCTTTCCCTCGTTTTGCTGTCGTTTCTTGGACGTGGGGATTGAATGAGAGACATGTTTGGTGGAAAGAAAGTCTGTCTTCGGAGGGTAAGCAAGAGAGGAAACAGTCTTAGAGAAAACACACAAGGACTGGCAAGTAGCCAGAAACGTGTTTTCGCGGGTGCTCGGTTGGTATGTGGCTAGCCCGCACTGGTAATTTAATAGCCAATTTACACGAGTGGGAAAATCAAAGATTACTTTTTTTACAAAGATTATTTTTAAATTAAGACGAAGTTTATCAAGTCGCCATTGGTTTTACCAAGATTTACGTAGATGTTATTGCCTTACTTATTACGGCTTTACTTAGTTATTTCGAAGAAGAATTTTCCTAGAGCGATGTGCAGCATATCCTTCAATTATTTTAACACTACGGTAAATATGATCAATAGAAGAAAATTAAGGTAAGAGCCAGAGCTATTTAAATTTTCATCCTAACTCGTACTATTACGGGTGAAATATTACGGATGGTTATCATCATCACGATCACCTTAAGTAATCAACAATCCTAAGATTGGTTTGACGCAGCTCTCCACTCAATTCGCCTATCTGTCAATCTTTTCACACCAACGTATTTCTTCCCTTTCACATCTTCCTTTACCAGCTACATTTATTTTGTTCGAGGTCTTCCTCTTCCGTTCTTTCCATCCACTTGTCCCTCGACGATTGTCCTCACCATGCCTCAAGAGGTGGCCTATAAGACTGTCCCGTCTTCTTATAAAGATTTTGATGAGACTTTTCTTCCCTACTCTTCTTAAGACTTCCTTCGTTAATAACTCGGTCGATCCATTTCAGCGGATAAATAATAAAACTAGAAAAATAACCGAGAACCCTTTCCTTCTTCTGTTATCGCTCCTTGAACGTGGGGATAGAATGAGTGACATATTTGGTGCAAAGAAAGAACATAACTTCGGGCGGTAAGCTAGGGTGGAAACAGTCTTTGATAAAACACACGAGGTCAGGCAGGTAGACAAAAATTAGCTTCTGAGCGTGAATGGTTGATATGTGGCAATCTCACACTGGCAATTTTATTGTCAATTTATGCGCATCGGAAAATCAAAAATCTCATGTAATAGGCAATTTATTTCGCTGGCATAGTGACGAGGTTTATAAATTCATTGTTGGTTTTTACTAGTCGGTTTTATTTACCAGTAGCTACAGTAGGTAATATGGCCTCATTATTTACCTTATGGCTTTACTTAGGAATTACGGAGAAGACTTTTTCGAGGACCACATGAAACATATCGTCGCGCTTTAATAGACCTTGTACATACAGTCGTTTTACGTCGCACTTTAATAGACCTTGTATTTTTTATGGTATATTTCGTGAGAGTAAAATTAATAAAGTAATCTGCAAAACAGAGGGATTTAAATTGTAATTTTGATCCCGTTATCTAAAGGAGACCAACGGTGTCTCCATTAATTAAATGACTGACGTCACTCTTCAGTGCGACTCATAGCACGTTTATCATTTTCCATTCCTTTAGTTTTGCATGGTTTTACTCTAAGAATTACAAACCGTTGGCAATCTCTGTATTTCCAGCGCTGTGCAAGTGTTATTTGTTACTATTCGTAATATTTTATTTCTGTGTAGTGTGCATGCGGTGATACTCCTGCATGCTGCATGCTGCTAATTAATCACCACCTGCCAAGCACCCTAAATTTGGCTCGCAAGATATTCTACAGATTTAGATGGCTTGGCCAGCATTGGCGTTTGTTTCCGAAATCCTCCTGATTTTCCTAGCGTTAATTAAATTTAAGGTAAAGATGGTAGCAGTTAATCTAATCCGATTTTAAGAAAATTTCGGATCTGATACCCTGATTTCCGTCCTATACTTTTTATAGCTACGTGGAAGTAAGACCAGGGATAATTTTCTCTTAAGGGGATGTATGACTGCCAGTCACAGTAAAGAAAAACATTTTAGGGCCCAAGCAAACGTCACGTCGTATTAAGGTAAATGGAATCACACGGAAAACTAGTAGGCCCATTCTCCTACCCCAGGCAAAGGATTCTCAAGGTTTGTATGATATTAGGAAAAGTGAAGAGTAAATATTTCAGGCAAACATTGGCCTAAGTCATTGATATGAGAAATATAAAATTTAAACAACTTCATTAATCACATGTTTGAATTTTTCTATCGGAAATAGATTTTTTAAATTTCAACTCTTGCACTGAGTTATTCTTCAAATTTTGGCGATTCACCTACATAACCCGGACCAATACGAATTAAATTAAAGTTGAAAAAATGCGTAGCAATGAATTTCTGGTAAAAGAATAACTCCCCACAACATAGCTACATCATTCGGGGAACCCAATTAGAGACTGTTGGATCCGTGAAATACGGTATTGGCATAATGTTTTAATCTTTTATTTTGAATAGGTAGTCATTTTGTTTTTCCAAGAAAATTATAGATAATTTCCACTTATGTTTTAGGATTGTAATCTAATTTCCCTTTGTTTTCTATTACAGTCATGATATTCATTTCCATGACACATTCCTGACTTTCCTGAAATGAACGGCCGGCGTCCAAACGTTCCCCGCTATACACTTTTTTACCCGGCTTGCAGGGTATAATTGGCATGATAGATATAGAAATGCATGACCGATACCAACCCTGCGTAACATCAATTGCTGATAGTTACGGAAAGTTACTGTTTCACAAGGGTGCAAATAGTTTCCATTAGTCCTGTCCAGAAGAAGCAAAAGTGGGGAGGGACACGCAAAAATAACAGAAGACGTGACAGTAAATGTGCGTATGGAATTTGGGGAAGCTCTTTAACTGTAACAGCCTCCCCAGTCAAGTGGCACGACTCTAATTCAAATGAGTAAAAATGGGAATATCAAAACGATGAAAAATAAAAAATAGCGAATGAAATTACCAATAATTGCTTAATGAACTTTTTTTTTATTTTTGTTGTTTTTTCAATAGAATGGTGATTATTTACACGCATATTTTATTACTTTTAACAAATTTCCATGGTTTTTCCATGAGATGCAGTCTTGATTTATATTTTCATGGCACATCCCTGATTTTTTTTAAGTCAATGAGCGATATGAGCCTCATGTAACCTCTATTTCCATGACATATCCCAGACTTTCAAGAAATTCCTGACCGATATGAATCCCACGAAATCCCGATGACTGATAGCTATGGAACGTAACTCTTTTGGGGTGCGTAAAAAACTTTCTTCAGTCCTGCCCTGAAGAAACAAAAGTGGGAAGGGACAGGCAAAAAGAACAGAAGACGTGAAAGTGAAAGAGCAAATGGGGGGGGGGGTGCTCTTTAATTGGAACAGCCTCCCCTGTCACGTGACACGACCCTCATTAAGAACCTCGCGTCGCTTCCTTCTGATGGCTGCTCCTCTCTGTCCTTGTAATCTCTAATGTCTCCTCCGCCACCCACTCACCCTTCGCGCCCACACAAAAAAGATCCACACCCTTGAAGACCCATTCTCTCCCACAAACGTTTATTATCATTTTTTCCACTCGTTTTTTTCCATTTTGCAGGAGAAGCCCTAATCAAGCCCTCGCCAATACTAGGAAGAAAAAATACATAACGTCAGCACAGGGTACAGAGCACTCTTCTAGGTCTAGAGGTTGGTTTCCGTGGAGAACACGCAGTGAATTGAAGATGTAAATAAAAAAGCTACTGATAATCTCAAATAATTAATAATAAAGCATTCTACCGATTAAGGTAGGTTTTCTTGGAGTACTACGGAAGGATTCTGGTAGCCTCTCCTTCCTCTATGTGTTTTCCCATTCAATTAACAAAATGGCCTACCTCCCTTTCATCAACATATTGTTATTATAGTATTCTACCGATTAAGGTAGGTTTCCATGGAGTACTAAAGAAGTGATCTGGGAGCCTCCCTTTCCTTCCAGCACTGCCTTCTTTAATTCTCTGTAAGGCCTAATCCCTTCCAATCTATCTAAAAATCCAATTCTTTTCCTTCCCCTCCCTCGTTTCCCTAACATCCTACCCTCTAACATCATTTTCAACATTCCCTCCCCGCTATGTACCCCTCTCATTTAGACCTTCTTTTCAACATAAAATAATTTATTAGAGACTAGTAAATAATTAGATAACTAAACAATTAATCATCATCACGAATCAACAGTCCTCTGATTGGTTTGACGCAGCTCTCCATTCCTCTCTCCTATCCGCTAGCCTTTTCATAGCGACGTATTTCTTCTCAACTCATTTCTTTACAACCGATCCTATGTAACTTATGCGGGGCTGTTCCTTACCCTTTTTCCCTTCCGCCAGTCATTTTAAGATTATTTTCATCAGACAGTCATGCTTCATAATGTGGCCAGCTAAGTTGTCCCGTCTTTTTCTTAAGGTTTTTAGAAGACTTCTCTTTCCTTCCCTTCTTAGCCCTTCCTCGTTACTTACACGGTCAACCCATTTTATCTTCACCGTTCTTCTTTTACACCACATCTCGAATGCTTCTTTTATTGAATTCTCTATTGCTGTTCACGTTCAAGCCTCAGTTCAATAGAGAACATGTTCCATGTGCAGCATGTGATGAATTGTTTCCTCTATGAAACTGCAGCAGCATATATCATCTACGTATCTTCCAGGAAATTTGGTAACTACCTTAAATGTACGTAAAATATAATATCAACGGAACATTGATTTCTCAGCACCTGTCAACGTCCAAGCCTTGCTCCTCTTCCTTCCTTAGATAAATAATATTTTAGTTTATAAGAAACAATAAGATATATAATAATAATATTAATAGAATAATATATCACGCAGTTTTGGTACAATCCGTTTTAAACTTGATTAGCGTACTTGGAGGTACATTTTTTTCTTCCGATTGCATTAAATATTTAAGTTACTTTATCAAGTAAAATAATGATAATTCGTTATTTTTTCTACAATTACTGTTTCCAAAAGGAATATCCGTTCAGGAAAACAATCGAGGGTATGCAAACACGAGTGCAGCAGGTTTTTTTTTACTACTGCTATCGTTATCGTGCTTTCAGCTTTCATTGCTCTCTGTAATGTAATGAATGGCATTCCTCTTCCTTCTTTCCCCTTGTTTCCGTTGCTCTTTGTGCTCTCTGTTTCCAATTAACTCCATTTCTGTTTAAACCTTGACAATGGTACAAGTTGCCGAAACCATGGTCGGGGAAAATAAAATAGTGCGGAAACAGACAAGTTGTTTTAATAAGCTGAATATCAAAGATTTCCACCGCATCACGCCGGACACTGTCCTTTTATAATGTTTCAAATTTTTAAAAGGACAAGTAACTAATTGAAGACAAAATTTTCCTGCTTGTACTTAATATTGAGTTATTTTTAAACATGACGCGTCAAGGCAACGTCAAATGTATAGCACCGAAATATCTCAGGGAACTCAAATAACGCTGTTTTCAGTTATTATCAATATTAATAATTCTTTAAGATTGGGGCAATTAGTGCTAAAAATGTAGTCCTTTAAAATTTGATATCTTACTCCTCTCCATATCGTCTGTCGAAAATAGATTTGAAATTGTACCTCGCTCTTTTTATTATATCAATCATTCTATTCGTTCAAGTGGACACTGAGTACTAGTTTTTATTCCATTCTGAGAAATTGTCTGGGTACGTGGAGACCGATCTGTAGAAAAATTGAATCCACAGGGGATGTAATGATGGAGATAAAGTGATGAGAGCATTTTACTCTGAAATGGAAGGAAGATTTATGGCTATATTCTTGCAGATTCAATATGTGAGGAACTCATGACTGTGGAAATTCAATTCAATTTTAAATGGACACGTGTTCTGTAATAATAGGGTATTCCATCTGCGTAACCTTAATACTAAGATGTAAGTAAGGTGTAAAGGTATGATTTACATTTCAGAGCCTAAATCACTAAGTTTATAAAATACTGTAAAATATCATATCATCTGCATGCAAAATATTATGATACATTACATGCATGTGATATCTGCATTTAAGGCAAAACATCTAATAAAATGTTTTACCGTATATACCCCTTAATAATTAAGGAGGAAGGAATGAGATTGATAAGCAACCTATATTTGATCAGCATAAAAGAGTCATTATTTCATCGCAGGTACATCTCGTTTCAAGGAAGTCAAACAAAACCTTGAATTTTTCATGTTGAGCCTTGTAATTGCAATCGAAACTCGCTCATGGTTTGCAAGTAGGTGGAAAGATAATTATTCACCGCGATCGACATGCTTCTGATCCTCGGATCCTATGGAAATACACGTAAATTTTCTCTTTTCTTCTTGTAAACTCACCGCCTACTGCTTCACAATCGTTTCATTCGAAATATGTCTTGGCTTTGCTCATGCTAAAAGTTTGGAAGATGAAAGCCTACGAATTTTAAGGCGCAATGGCACAATGACCAAGATACATGAAATATGCGGACTGGATATTAAATATTCATTGCACTTTAATAGTTGGAGCAAACTGACAGTATATTATAGAGTACATTCCAAGCATGTATATCGCGGAGTACTCTCAGAAAATCCACATTGAGGGATTGGATATCTAAAACTGTGGGATGAGTTTAGTAGCGCGTCTATCTCTTAGGCATGCAGAACATTGTTGACCCATCCCAATGCCGTTCGTTGGAATGGGTGAATCGTATGACAACAAGTTAAATTTCAACCTCTGTTTTTAATACTTTTATTCCTCAATTTTATCTGAGTAAGTGTATGGACTCAAATGCACACCATAATATATTTCCACAAGGCTTTTACACCATACGCTCAACTGTGCCAATATTGTTGTTGCACATCTTCTAAGCATTGATTTTACTGAATTTGTTTCATTGTTTGCATATTGAAAGTAATTTCCTAACAAAATAGAAGATTATGCATGAGAATAACTATGAATGATAAACTTCCACACAATTTTATGTAAATACCGACCAGGTTTCGATACTTAGTGTCATTATCTAGGTACAGATTTTGGTCTTCCTCTTCTAAAATTTCTGCCCCCCCCTCCCTCAATGACCTTTCATATTACCCATCTTTTTAGTACAACTGTCTCCCCCCTCCCTTGTTATCCTTTCCACTGCACCCTCCTCTTGCTGGATGGTATATATGGAACGAAGAAGGCCAAAATTTATACCTTGATAAATACACTAGGTGTTGAAACCGGGTCGTAATCATATAAAATTGTGTGGTACTCTACCATTCATAGTTTATTCTCATGGAGATTAAACATTTCCACAAGGTATCGCCGGATACTGTTAATTACAGAAAATTATGATTTTAACCAGCCGGAAACTAAACCCTCTTCATGATGAAGTAACTCATACATGGGTTCTTAGTAAGATGAACAAAGAATTCATGCTGAATCTTAAAATGAATAAGCTTTTCTCGGGTTCCATCCGGGTGAGAATACGATCCGATACGAAAAATTGAAATTCGATTGGAAAACCGGCATTTCAATACAGGCGCTACATACAACGGCTACGCGGTAAGCAAAACTTGGGAGTAAGCGCTGAAAACTATTTATTCACCTGTAAGTATGAAACAGAATCGATGGAATCTGAAGCGGGAATCGATTTGAAAGGATAGGAATTGCAATCGGAATCGAAAAAAAGTGGAATTGACTCTTATCAATGATAAAAAAAAACACAAATGGTAATTTCCACACTTTTAATTCAAAACTCAACAATCGACCATGGTTTCAAAACCATTACGCCTGGGTTATCATTAATGCCTGAATAATCATTTTAGCAATTTTGTCATAGATATTTTATATTGTAAAGGCAAATAGATTTTATGGAACATTTCGAAATTCCATATAGCCCGGGTGGACTTCGTATTGATGTTTTATTTTGTACTGACTGGCCTTTGTTAAAGTTGAGCACCCCTAAGACGTTATAACCCTGACCTTCACTCACGCTTCACTTTTTATGTGTTTTCTGATATCGGCCGTCATTCATTTGTTTACCCAAACTGTATCCACCTCGCACTACCTTCACTCCACACACCCCCACCTCCTACCTTGGCCTGGGTATAAATGCTGAAAGATTGCTGGTTGTATCGCCTTGAAAATGACACAATGAGTTGAAAACATGGTCGGTTATTGAGTTTTGAATTAAAAGTATGGAAATTACCATTTTTAGTTTACATTTTATCATCAAACTTCCAAAAAATCGAGCCTAAAACGATTTTATGAATTTGAATGAATTGACTCATCCCTTAAGAAAACGTGTGGCCATAATTCCTTGATGACGATAAGGAACGTCTCGGAACTCAAAATGTTGGAGAAAATGGACATTGTCAACATTATAAACAATAAAAAATTAAAAGTGATGGTACTTTTTCACACGATTTATTCAAGACGACCGGTTTCGTCGCAGAGGTGACATCATCAGGTACAGAAATCGTTATTTTTACAGTCATTTTGTTGTCGTTTATCTGGTTGCTATTACGCGTTGGTAGGGGAGGGTTGCGTTGGGGTTGGAGCATTACTCAGCTTCAGGGGAATTTGCAAGAGGGGGGAATAGCGCGTAATAGCAACCAGATAAACAACAACAAAATAACTGTAAAAATAATGATTTCTGTATTACCTGATGATGTCGCCTCTGTGACGAAACCGGTCGTCTTGAATAAATCGTGTGAATAAGTACCATAAATTTTTATAATTACAGTGGATTTTCACAAAGTAAAGCCAGAAACAATCGAGTTTATTGTCAACATTGCCGAAAAAACTTTAATCGTAGCACGGTGTTTTGCGAATAGAGACATGGAATTTGAAGCATCTGGCGTTTTTTTCCCTTCCATCACGAAACCCAAAGAGAATGGTGACGCCTTGTATTCAGCGAAGCTAGGAAACGTATGACTAGACGGACAAAGCGCATTCCACATGAGCTGCCTCTCGAACGGAGCATCTCCGATGATCGGAATCCCCTTTGGAATTGCTGACGTAAACACAGGAGACGGGGGAACTTGCCCAATGGAATGCTAACTGCGATCGGGATTCGATTCCGTGCCACCTCAATGCGCCGACGGCTCCTTTCCAGCACATATGGGAACTCGGGGGGACATCTTAATCCATTCCACACCTATCCCCAGTTTCTGATTGATGGCTGTGATGACTCAAATTCAATTGCTCAAGTGATGAGAGCATGAATAGCCAAAGGAATTGGTCAGACGAAGCATCTATCGCGACTTCCCAAATAAGAATTGTCTTTTCCAAGACTCTAAACTCTGGTGAGATTCAAGTATCTGAAACTATTTAAAAAGCCATTACTGAATTACGAACGTACAAGCAAACAAATAGTTTTTACATGCGTGGCAAATCGTTTCCGGTCGTATTGTCTTACTCCACAATGCTATCTTGAAAATATCTAGCGAATAAACTCTTGACAACACTTCCCTATACGTAAAATCAGACGTTTCCTCGGAGACAGTGAGGAGTTAAAGTAATCATGAATAGAGTGAATTTACAAATGGGTACACTACGTATACCGTGGCGTTAAAATGTGATAATTATAGTTTTAAGAATTACTACGTTAGGAAAGCAAAATAAATTTCAATTCAACGAGTGAGAACCATTCGTTCTGCTAAAAAAAAACCAAACTCCCATTAATATTGAACATAAAACAATAAGAAAAACAATTTCAATTATTTATGTATTAATTTGGTATCCCATTCATTCCATCAAAACGACTACCTATATTTTCTTTTTATTCAAGTTGAATTCTAAAATGCGCTAAATCGCGTTGTTATATACTTTATTCACCGTAAACATCAATAGACCATCTTGCGGAATTAGCGATCAGGTTGTCCGTTTGAAATTACAGAACTATAAACAAGAGATAAAATTCGTCGAAGGTTACTCGGGAATTCCACCGGATCAGGGTCTCCAATTCCATCTCGATCGACGTTTCGATGAACGAGTTGTCCATCGTCATCAGGGCAAGTTGATTCTTGAAAATCGTCCAAGATTCGACATGTTCTGATGACGATGGACAACTCGTAGATCGAAACGCCGGCTGAGATGGAGTTGGAGAACCTGACCCGATGGAATTCCCGAGTGACCTTCCACGATTTTATACGCCGGGAAAGCCTGCGATCAATCTAATCAATACGATAACTGGTCCGATCGAATTCTAACTGCGATTCGGACTCGATTCCGTGCCACCTCAATGCGCCGACGGCTGCTTTCCTGAACGGGAAGAAGCTTGAGAAAGCTCCCTTTCCTATGTACACCCAGCCCTAGCTTCCTATTGATTACTTCGACAACTGATAACCCCTCACAGAGGAGTAAATGCACAAATAAAGCATCAAGATATTAGACGCGTCTTCCAAAAAACCAACCGTTTAATCGCGAAACTAAATTATTGCAATTCATTTCAACGTTACGTAAAAGGCTAGACTATAGATAAATAATTTATATTGTGAATGACTCATCAAAGAAGACATGCTTATTTCAAGAAACTTCGGAAGCAAAGTATAGGATAATGAAAAGACCAATCAACTCAAAAATTCTTATTCCAAGAAACTAAATTATTTTTCAAATACAAAACAATGAATAAATTCTACGCAGAAGAACTAAAATGCAGATGAGATTCTTAATTCAAATATCATGCTTAAAGTTAATACCTGATGGTGAGCTGACAAACCAGCAAGGGGTATTTTTTATGAGAATGTCCATCGCTCCCATTCTGCCAGATGTATTTCATCATCCTCCCTGTCTGAAACCTCAAATATTTCGAAGTAAAATCAGAATATTAAAAATCATAGGTCGTTATTCATTTCTGTATTTTTACGATATTTCAAATAATCCCTTATGCTCGAAAATATCATTTACATGCTCGAAACGTTCGTGTACATCATTGATAGAACACGTCAAGAAATATATATATTTTATTTTATTGTATTTAGGTAAAAAAGACTAAACCAATTATAGCTATTATTGTTGTTAAATCTTTCTACCAGATCAATAAACTCGGAAAAAGTGATACGCAAAAATAAAAATTGAATTAAATTAAATTTTACAGTGATACAATAATCATACAAAGACAAATATTACACTTACCATGGTTTTAAACAAGTAATACGTCAGAGTGTACGACAAAACACGAAAGATTTAGTTAAAACAATGAGTTCTCCTAAAACGTACTTTACTCCCATGAAAGTGATTGAGGGATAGAATAATTGCATCCATTATAATCTACCAACATCAGCTATCCATATTTTTCCTATGTTTGGTTTTGAATTTGTACTGCTATGCACTACTCCAAAATAGAACTCCGGCAAATAGCGTTAAACCATCTTACGAAATCATCGGCGACTAAGACACCTATTTGGCATTGCTTAGCTAGGCACAAGTGGCAAGAGAACTACCTCAATGGATTGCTGTGATTAGGATTTGATTTCGTGCCACCTCAATGCGCTGCCGACTCCTTTCCAGTACCAATAGGAACTAACAGGAGTACCAATTCCCATGCATGCATATTCCTAGTTTCTGGCCGATGGCTTCGATAACTCGAGCCTCCACTATTCAAAGGAGAGGCATAGGTCAGACAAAATACTCGACAAGAATAGCAAACGATGGATTTCTATCTCCAAGACACTTAACTCTATTTAGATGCATTCTGGTAAGAGTGTTGCTTAACAACGCCGATAGGTTCAACAATTGTAAGAAGTAATAGAAAAGAAAATGAAAATCTATTTAGAATTAAAATAGCGTATAGATGCTACTGGGGCCTAAAACAAGCTGCTCAGCAGCAAATTAATAAGAAGGAAAACCAAAATCAGGATTTATAAGACTACACTACAACCTACAGCCCTCTGTGGCTGCGACGTTTGGTGACAAACAAAGTCTCGCCAACAACAAGCTCATAGAGAGCAGCTCACATTTAATAAAAAATTATATGCAAATATTTGGACCTATTAATGAAGCTAGAATTTGAAGAATCAGAAAAATTGAAAATTGAAAGTGAGCCGGGTGAAATAGCCTTAACAAACTACGAACGTTTAAGATGGCTGGGCCAAATATTGAGACGGGACAACATCGATATGATAAAGCAGGTTTTTAATGATAGACCCAATAGCAAATAACCTCTAGGAAGACCAAGTGTGACGCAGTGCTGCAGAGACCAAGCATTGAAGGGCGCAAGAAAACTTTGATCAGAAATAGAAATGGCGGAAGACATAGAAGAGTGGGTAATGAGTAAGTCGTTTGAGAAGACAGGTATCATCTTGTGTTTCCATGGCCACAAGAGTAGGAGCATGTAAGTAATAGAGTTAAAAATTCAATTATTAAACAACTCACCATCGAGCAATTTATTATCCTTAAGTTTAAAGACCTCCTATTTAAGCAGTCATATATTGTCCTTTGCCTGAAGTGCACCTGGAATTTCACCAATTAAATGCACTAGATTCTTCGCAAAAATTCACATAGTGTCAAATGGAAAGTTTGTTAATGAAAAATATTTTGGGGAAAAATTCAAATTGATGAAATATTCTCGGGCTCTCAGCTTGACGACTTCTCTGCCATCTTCAAGGCCGTGTTACTCTTTCAAAGTCCACTTTCACACTGAACTGATACGACCGTTTAGAAGGACTACAATGCGGCTCAGCGGTCGTCCGATTGGCTATTTTTCTTTTTAAATTCTTCACGTTCTTCCCTTATGTTTTTTTATGCAGCTGATTACTGGTCTCCATGCATTGCTAAGATGAAAGCTGGTGTCCCGATTGAAATGTTTGGGATTGATGTGGATCTCTATAGCTCCCTTAATTTTGTGGTCTCCGTAGCGTTGTGCGTGGCAAAGAATTTTTGTATCTTCCCATCTAATAGCATGGTTTTCATTAATGCTGTGTTCCTCCACGGCCGACTTTTCTGGTTGCGCTAATCTGAAAAATCTTCGGTGTTCTGTTAGCCGAATACAGTAACACGACCTTGAAGATGGGAGACAAATCGTCTCTCGAAACGTCAGCTTATATCAAAGAATTAACCTAGCTGAGAACCCAAGAAGATTTCATCTAGAGTATTCACCAGGATAATTAAAATCGTTTATTAAAAAATTCAAATGTTTGAGACAAATTAGAGTACGCCTAGATTCTCCTGCATGCATCATGAAATTATGCGGTGACAGCTAATTAATTATGAGTTTACACGTCATGACGCGAAAAAATATGACAGGCAGAGGGGGATTTACGTGTTCTCCAAAAATCTAAATCTTATCAAGAATGAATAAACTTTACGAATAATCCGATTCGGAACCTGGTTGACGGTGTGTTAATGGGTAAATAATAGTAGCTTGAAGTGTCACATACGCAATTTAGCTATGGATAAATTTAGCATGTACATCAAAAATAATTATTATAAACTCCAAGAAATTATTTAATAGACGGTTAAATAATGATAATAGAACATAAATTTTCGCTTAATATTTATTGGGAGGTAAGTAAAAAAAGGCTTGATGAGCCCATTTTGGACACATTTTTAAGTTCCGTACATAGATACTCAGCATGAAATATTGTTATGTCGAATAAAAATTATTTTTTAATCCTTCATGCGAATATTATTTTTAGAAATGGTACATTAAATTTTCACTTTACAATTATTTATTTTCCCAAATATGAATCATCTCTTTCAAGTCGTGGAACATTCTGCTGTTTTCCGCAGTTCCTTCAAGAAACATTTAGGTGTCGCCTGGTTAATGGAATACTCATCCTGACCATCATCCATGCTTTAATTTAATTCCATCATCCTATTTGCCAGGTTTGACGGTGGAAAAATATTTGAAATAGCCCTCTCACGTTTTACATCACAAACTTTTCGCCGAAGGTTTCAGAAAATACATTCCTAAATATGAAAGTTAGACATTTCTAGATTGACTTCAATAGTTCAATGCGTAATATTTTCTCTAGCTACCTTGAATTACTATTTTAAAGCTAACTTGATGTATAAAGCCGTCGCATGAAACAATTTAAGTCCATTCAAAACGGGAATTCGAAATTTAAGCTCGCCCTGAAAGGAAAAATATTGGAATTTCGGCATTTCCGATACAAGCTAACTATTCACCGCAACGGAGATGGGCTCACCATATAATCCGAATATTTCAGCGTTGTTTTTCCACACATCGGCCGACACCAACCACGAACCGCGTTTCCATAACAAATGCATCGCGGATCACGTTTTCATAACAGCTGCGGCATTTATTCTCCCGACGCATCGATTGCTCCGAGGATTTCAAACCTAGTTGAGGCCTCGGAGAGAACAATACAGGATGCCCAAAAAGAAGATGACAAAAAGTCTGATTAAGGGTCAATGAAACACGAACGTAGATTATTGATCCTTCATTTCGTGCTTTGTTGACCTCGTGAAATGCTTTTGGGATGCATTGGCTACTTTATTATAGGGTTTATTAAAATTTAAATAGCAATAAATATATCTTTTATATATATCTATAGTATAGTATCTATCGTATCTTTTCAATTTTAGATTTTATTCTATAGATTGATATATATTATATATATATTGATATATATATATATTGATATTATATTCTTATGTTTTCTATTCTATAAATTTATATGTATAGTATCTTTTAAAAAGTATCTGTTACAGAGACCTGCAAATATTGGCCTATTTATGCTTCTTGAACATCTTCCTTGAAGGTTAATCTTAATAAAATGGGAAATTATCTTGGATTTTCAGCAGGTGCCTTCGGAATATAAGTTCTGTGACTGATTTTTCTTCCGTTTCTCATATTTCAATATCACACCAAAATTGAGTCAAAACTCAACAGCTTCGTTTCTGGCTAAATTAAAACAATGGATTTTATCCCAAGAGAGTGAAACTGTAAACATTGTTTCCAATTTTCGTGTATCCTTGACTTTTATTTGCTGTTCCTTTTGTATTTGTTTTTCTTAATTGCCTATAATTGCTGCTAGTTTTTCCCATTTTTTTCTTTTCGTCTTTGAATTCATGGTTTATTTTGTATTTGAATTGCTATAATTTATAATTTTAATTTTTCTTTATCATATCATGTAGAGCACACAATGTATGCATTTGAATCCCAAATTTGTTTTTCTGCATGAGATTTAAAATTGCCCATAAATCTGCACCAACCACTGCTTTGATGCAAATATGATGGTATGCCAATGGTTGCCCCAGCAATTTTTTCAACAGAGACGCTAACGTTCCTGGTACTTATATTCCACTAAACAAATTTTATTTATATATTGCCTATATAATTTATAAACTCTCTTGATGTGGAATAAATATTATAATTATGATATTGATCGTGATGGTTACCCGCCCTTGCAGGAAACGTTATGAAAAGTCCTAACCACAATATTGGCTCCGAAAATGCAAAGGTAATAACTAAAGCAGGGAGACGCTACCTCAGATCGATACGAGGTGCTATAGCGACATACAACATATAATCAAACAATGACATAACATTTACTGCCTCTCTAGAGCCTAGAAACGGCTGTTTGAAGACAATAACCTAATTTTATATACCACAACCCACCGGCCACCGGATTCATTTTATTATATAGATTATAATTTAGATACGCCGCAGGTTTTCGCAACTTCTGCCCTGAAAGTCCAATTTTCGAGTGCCCCACGTCGTAGGGTTTTCTTGATTTATACTATAGTGGCGTCGTTTCGTTTCATCAAGTAGGTACTCACAATCATAAGAATCAAAACAGAATTTTATATGAAGATTTTTCACAGTTTCTTTTATTAATGTTGGTGGTTGTTTTCGGGAACTGCTACGTAGGTAACATTTTCTCACTCTTATTTTATTTAATGTTACCTACGTAGCAATAACCCGGAAACAACCACAAACATTAATTGAAAAAGAAGTTATCGAATTTAATGAAATATAGGGAGAGGGGTTTGCTAGTGGGTACAGCACTTGGCTGTTGACCGAAGAGTTCCGGGTTCAATTCTTGGGAGAAACCCAAAATAAAATCCTCTAAGTTTGAGTTGGCACAGGGATACGAAAAGACTCCTCTATTCTAAACGTGTGATGCTCACACCCCCGTGCCGTACTCTAGGGTGAGCTCTAACCCCACCTATCAAAACCAACCTTTGGGTTGAGTTACTGAGAGAGTGAATATAATATGCTAAACTGGAAAATTTATGTACGAAATGGGGGTAACGTAACATTGCTGAACGTAAGATGATGAAAGGTTGGCCTCATTACTAACGCCTTTTGATACTTCCATGCTTGACAAATCTTTAATCACGATACGGAGATACTATCCATGGATTTCTCGAGAGAAAGAAGCAGTTTCCAGGGTTAGTGGTAGTTTCGTGGGGCCAAGAAATAGCCAGGTATACTGGACCGAAGCAACGCTCGAGAGCAACCCTTTTTCGACCCTTTTCTCGGGCTCCCAGAGATTAGCCGGGTATTCAAGAGACGGTCGTCACAGTATGAGGTTACCCTTGCCGATATGACCTGTCGTAGTACATTTTGTACTTTACTAATACCAATAATTAGAGGTAAACAAATACACCTATCATACTCATTGCCGTTGAACGATTAAATGCGTCTTTTGATCGAGGTTCTACGATGAGAAATAAGGATTTTACGAAAAGTGATCACATTTACGCCGATTGGCAACGCCGAAATTTTTCAAAACTTCAAAACAGCCCTTATTAAAAATACTAATCGTTCATCAGAAAAATCAGACAAAGTATGCGATGAGAAACTAAAAACTATCAGAAAATTTACGCCGTTGGCAATCGGCGTAAATTTGATCACTTTTCGTAAAATCCTTATTTCTCATCGTAGAACCTCGATCAAAATACGCATTTAATCGTTCAACGGGAATGAGTATGGTAGATGTATTTGTTTACCTCTAAGTATTGGTATTAGTAAAGTACAAAATATACTACGACAGGTCATATCGGCAAGGGTAACCTCATGCTGTGACGACCGTCTCTTGGAGACCCGGTTTATCTCTGGGAGCCCGAGAAAAGGGTCTGAAAAGGGTTGCTCTCGAGCGTTGCTTCGGTCCAGTATACCTGGCTATTTCTTGGCACCACGAAACTGCCACTAACCGCTTCCAGAGTATTATGAAAGAATCAAAATACCATAAGTTTGTGTGAGAACCTAACATGGGAAAGTCCATTATCCTAGGTGACCTTTTTACGTTGCGTACGGATGGCGAGAATTCTCGTCATTTTTTTCCCGAACGTTCCGGACGGATGACAAAGATTCTCGTCATTTAGGCGCATCAACCTAAACAATTTTAAAGCGTACAATACGTATTCGTTAGTACGTTTTCAGTTGTTGTCCGTTATTCATAATTAATTAATGCATCATAATGTTTAGTTGAGTAAAGTTATATTCTAAACATTAGCTAACCCCGGTACGCAACGTGTTAAAGCCATATATTTTTAACTTAATTCTCTCTAAAATCTACATTCTTCAAAGATTCAAAGATATACATGGGAAAACATTTTTTTACCTCACAGTTTTTTTTCCATAAAACAAAGAAAAATAATTAATAATTATGGTTGTGAGTCATGAAAAACGACCGCAGCGGAGAAATAAAAGTTACAGAATGTGGTGCTATCGAAAAACGATGAAGACCAAATGGACAGCGAGCAATGCGGAAGCTCATGGACGAGTAGAAGAGAAGCCTTTTAAAATTATTGGATAGAGGACGGGACAGTTTAAATTAGCCACGTCGTGAGACGCGATTATTATTATTATTATTATAACAGTATACTACGATTAAGGTAGGTTTCCATGGAGTACTAAAGTAGTGATCTGGGAGCCGCCCTTTCCTTCCAGCGCTTCAATTCTTCAATTCACTATGATGCCTACTCCCTTTCAATCTATCTAAAAATCCTATTCTTTTCCTTCCCCTCCCTCGTTTCCCTAACATTCTACCCTTTAACACCATTTTCAACATCCCCTCCCCGCCAAGTACCCGCTCCATCCATAAATTTTGTCTCCTCCGTATCTCATCTAAAAGCTGCCTCTCCTCGCCAACAATACCCAGCACTTCGTCGTTCCTTTTCCTCTCCGTCCATGTCACCCTCTCCATTCTTCTCCATACCCACATCTCGAATGCCTCCAATCTTCTCTTGTATTCTTTCCTCCGTGTCCAAGTTTCCGCACCTTAGAGAGCTACACTCCAAATCAAACTCTTCACCAGCCATTTCTTTAAACTCTTACACAACGATCCTCTCAGACGCTCCTTCCTGTTCATGAACGCCTCCTTTGCTAATGCAATTCATTTCCTAATGTCCTTATTACTGTATCCGTTTTCCTCTAACGTACTGCCTAAATAGTTGAACTGCTCAACCTGCTCAAGTTTTTCACCACCCACTTTTATCTTAAGTCTCACATTTCTCGCTCGTGATGCTTTACAAAACCGCATAACCTTAGTTTTCTTGTGATTGAGACGCGATGATCTGAAAAAAATTGGGGGAGAACGGGGTAATACCGTAGGGTGCGGCGGGGCAATACCGTGCACCATAATTTTAGATCCGCTGGAGTATGCAGTGAGAGCTGGGAAGTACTGCTGCAAAGCGGAAGGAAAGCGAAACCGATAAAGACAATTTGGGGCTTCTACCTTTACGCACGAGTATGCGACGAAAGTTTTTCTGTTTCGTCTACTTTTCTTATAATTTTAAAGACTAACTCGAACTGAGGCAAGGGAAGTATGATAATAGTTACTATATTCAAAGTAGTGGTTTTGAATAGCCCTTTCTGTCATGGGCTATTTTTAATGCAAAACAAAAGTCAGATATCGTTCTTATTTTAGGTTAAGGTTTAAATTGCTGCGTCAAGTTATTTCGGGGCAATAACGTGCAAGGTGGAAGGTGAATGGTATTGCTCTATGTCGAACGGTAATGCCCGATATAGTATTATAACTTCTCTGAGCAACTTTAACATAAAAGTGCTAACGTGAATTATGAAGGGCCTTTCAATGTGAGAGTTGGTTATCCTCTCAAGTACAGGCGAACTTCGATAAAACCGAAAACACGATAGTCGGAACACCTCAATAATCCGAACGGCCTCATCTGTCATGTCGTCTTTTTATCTGTACTTTTTATAGATTTTCATGTTTTGATGCTAAAATAAATCATTTTCATTAAACTATTGGGTCTCATATTGTGGCCGACATAATTCTCGCATCTTCTTCCCAAATTTTTCAAAAGAGCTTTTTCTATCTTACTTTTCTTATACTTCCACATTTCACTCGTGATTTCTTTTCCATTTGATCTTCATCATTCGCTTTTACACCATGTCTCGAAAGACCATTCGTTTTATTCAGCATTCATAACTATCGGATCGAACATGATTTTTTTGCGACCTCTAGATGCTAAAACATTAGACTGGAAATTTAATGTTGGAAACGAGTTCTGTCCTTACGGTAAAGAGACCATGGACAGCGGAAAATTCAGGCCACAGGCTACGCGTACTCATAATACAGAATGCTAACTACCCCAGATCAAGTCACGCCTAAAATAGCGTGATGGCCAGCTTTTGTGAAACAACATACCGTTAAGGCCGTTTCACACGGTGGACGGAATTGCGCAGGTTAGAACTGCATCAATTTCTAAAATGCGCGAATTCAGGAATGAAATTAGATCAAGGGATATTCTGCCATCTCACGTCCACGCATTCTCGCATGTGTTCTAGCAATTCACCGCTTTACACGACGAAATAGGGTGGTTTCCTATTATTTTTTTATTGCCTAAATTGAAAGGTAATTACTCCTAGAGTACGTATTTCACGCTCTTAGATTTTAATGTGACGATATCTATTTTTCGCGATTAAATGAAAAAATTTCAAGCGCGCGAAACCGCGATGGGTAAGCATGAATGCCGGGAAAACTCCCGTGTGACGTCGTTCTCATTCCCGCTGCCGCAAGTGAGGTGACCTTGGGGCGAGGCTCTGAGCGCTGATACGGCGCAAGATGCTAACAGGTAGCAGATTACCATGCTAGATGTTAGCGCTTGGCATAAATAATGATTATTAATACCTTATCAAGCGAGGAAAACTTTCCGACCTTAGCCAGCTTTAATAGGTGATTATTAAGATATGTTTTTCTGAGCTCTGTGCCTCATGCATGCATTGGTAATCTCAGACGATGTAAAACTCCTATCTGCTCGTATAGAAACTAGGTCCAAGTGACGTCACGTGGAGTGGCATCGCATGGGCGCTAATCTGGCCTTTTTCAAATGAGGATAAAAATTGACCATTGCCATTCGTCTAAACCGGTATTTCTAAAACCAAATAATTTTTTTATTATGAATACACTAATGATGGGTAACGAATCGCAATTAATGCCTCTCGTTTTCTTTGATGAAGGAAACTATCTATTTTGGCTGCAACTTCGTGCACACGAAAGATTGTGCAAGGTTTCAGCTCCATGTTTACGAACTGAAATCGAGTAAAGTCAATTTAAGAAGACTTTAAATTTTTAATACGTTTTTATACCCCAAGTTCCATCGATGCCATGAGCCTGTTCTAAGCCTGTTCCGGCTCCACAGCACCATCTTTTCCTTGGTCTTCCTATACTCATCTTGCCAAATGGTTGATATTCGATTGCTTGTTATGGAATTCTTTCATTTGGCTTTCGAAGTACATGTTCTTTCAATCTATGTTTGTAGTCTTGTAGTTTGTCAGTGACTGCCTGGACACCAAGTTCATCTCTTATTTGAGCGTTTCTTATTTTATCCAATCTTGTGCAGCTTTTCACTAATCTTAAAAATTTAATTCCGATGATTCTATGTGCCATAATTCATTCTTTTATGGTGCCCTACATTCTGATCCGTAGAATACAGTAGGGACTGTCATCACTTTATAAAATTTTGTTTGTTTCTTTTCATGTTGTTTTTGGAGTTCTTCTAATTGTGCCACATATTCTCTGTAAAGTATTGATTTATTTTAATATATTTTTCCTCGTCATACGTTATACCGCATCCTAAGTACTGGAAGTGCGACAGTTGCTCTAGGACTTGATCCTCAATAACAATTTTTGTTCGTATCGGGTCGCTTCCTAAAATGCCATAGACTTTGTTTTGGTTTTTGAGATTCTCGGGTTGTATAATTTTCTCGACTGGTGTACTCTGTGTACTGCCATCTGGAGTTTGTCCTCTTTACCTTGTATTATAACCTGATCGTCAGCAAACAGCATTGTATTTAAGTGTTCAGTTGGTCCCAATTCTATGCCTGGTGATACATTATTCTCCTTCCATATTCTCATAACGTCATCTATATATAGATTAAACAAGGTTGGGGATAGACTACTTAATAAGCAACATAATTCTCCATGCTTTGCGTGCATCAGCAGCTACTCTATGCATCTGATTCGAGGCCGAACCTCGCCGTTCTTCCCGTATACCTGTCCTTCAACCATGCATAGTTTTCATTAGCGGGTTAAATTTCTCAGGTCTTCTACCTGAGGTTTCCAAGAGCCTTCTATCACACATCTTCCATGAATTTCCACGTTACTCACATGACCTATCCATCTGATCTCCAGTATTCTACCGTAATACCACATTTTGATCGGTTGGCAAAAGAGGCTATTGAGATATCTATTTTTTTTTCTTCTTATCTTGACCTCGTTTAATTCATGGTAAAATAGTTCTCGTTACATAATAGTGGCATTGACCTATACTCCAAGAACTATTTTTACTATAATGAGATATCTACGTCCACATCTACATAATACCCCGTAAGCCGCCTAAAAGGCGTGTGGCAGGGTGAGTTAGCACACCAGACATATAGGGGGAAGTGGGGCAAAATCGACCGAATAACCTTTTTTCATTTAAAAATTGACCTTTTGTGGCTAATATTCTTTTAAATATGGTTAATAGTAACATATATACATATAGGATGTACAATATTAATGTAAATGCATGTTATGATAATGATTACATACATGTATGATTTTTTTCAAACATTAACAAAATGACGATTTTGCCCCATAGGTGGGGCAAAACAGACACCCATAGAATTTTCATTTACTAAACTTTATTGTACAATTTTGGAAGATTTATTTTACAAACATATTTTTAACACGTGGTGATTCTTCTCAACATGAAATAGTAAATTAACAATATGCGAGGTGGGATATGAGCTTATGTACAGAAATCACAAATGAAATTGTCACATTTTCATTCACAATTTGAACACGCCTCGTGAGCCCACCCTTTGCAGTTCAAACATTGTAACCAACCCACTTCATTCTTGGAACTGGAATACAACTCATTGCAAAATACGCAAGCCTCCTCGTCTCCTTTGTCATAATCATCCTTATCCTTAAGAGCATCCAGCCTCTGTCGGTCCTGCCCCCCTCTCCGGTGGCGGTTTTGCCCCGCGACACAGCGTGAGAAATATGGCCATACAAGCGTATCCATAGTCAACTGCTCGGCTATTTGGGCTTAAAACGCAACTTAAATTAAAAAATTATCATATTAACTTGCCTTTGGTAAATCCGATTGGCACAATAGCTGCCAGATCCAAAACAAACGTAATAAAAGTCGTTAAGAAAACTATTTAAAACTTGAAAAAATCACAGAAACTGAACGGCGGCCACTACGCAAACGAAAACAAGCTTGATTTGCCGTTAATGGCGGCCAATTCGACTGGTTTATAATGTTGCTGCCTGAAAGCAACAATTATCGGGTGATTTTAAAGGGGTCGGTTTGACTCGCCCAGACGGTTTTGCCCCACTCTCCCCTACACAGATAAGGTTGGCAGAAAAAAAAATTCAGCGACAAGGAATTCTCAATCAGCCAAGCATGAAAATCAGTGCTCAAGATTATTAGGACGTCACCCAATAACAAAAAGGAGGAGGTCGACGACGGCCAACCACAAACGACCCTATGCTCAGCTAAGAGATATAGAGGTAAGCCTGGACAGATCTTGACCCAGCACTCGACGCCTTGAGGACGATGGTAGAGTTTTGCCATCGAAACGTCGGCTTTGACAAAACAGCTCACATGGTGGGAAACCCGTCAAGAATTCATCCACGTCTAGCGACAGGAAAGAATCAGTTTTATACCACTTATCTATCATGCATGTTCCTTTCGGGAAATGCTGCGCGGAAAACATATTCACTCAATTTCACCATTCACGTCTTATACGCGAAGCCTTCGAAATAGCGAAAAGACCAAATAGTTTCAATAAAGAGGGTGCTTATAACCTGAGCCGGATATGGAAAGAGCTCCTGGCCCATCCTAATGCCCAACGGCTATCTCCTTCCACACAAAATTCAAATCGAGCCAACAATGTAACAACGCACCCAAAATAAGATCGAGACGAGAACGTTGATCTCATTCTCCTTGATAACGTTCCCAGTAAGCGGAATCAAACATTCAGGGAAACGTTTTCCATTCAGTATTTCCCGAAAGGAATATGCATGATAGATAAGTGGTATAAAACTTATTTTTTGAAGATAGATGAAAGAAGCTGCGAAAATCTTCAAAGAAAAATTTCATCTGACTTTTCGAATCCTTATTAGTTTCATTTAGTACTCATAATTATCGGAATAAAAAACCATGATTTAAGTGTAATGTATGAGCTAAAATATTGTGCTGAAATTTAAAATTTAGTTCATGATCATCTCTTCGAGGGTAACAAGACCATATTCATTAGGATATTCTACTTGGTCGTACCCTGAACACGAGATGCAAACATGGCTACAGTTGACAGAGAGGACAGTACCCGATGGCACCCAACTGTGTCGACCCACGCACCCAGAACACCTCAGAGCGGCGGGCGATGACAGTGGCACGCGAGAATGCACCGACACCAGATTGCGTGTCCGGGCGAGGAATTAGGCCGCCGCGCCGACAGCAGCGCCTCCGCCCCGTCGGTGAGCGGTCGGGGAAGCTCTTCACCCCCCCCTCCTCTCCCTTCTCGCGTGGAGATGAGTGGGCGAGGAAATTGACATTGATCGCGCACGGTCGCTCTTCAGATGTTATTCGCCCGACAACGCCCACCTTTCGCTCTATCAGACCTCGTCCTCTGAATACGCATCATAAGATGAGAAAAGAGCGGCGAGGTGTTTTTCTATAGGACCCAGAAAGTGATGCAAAACCCGATTCACAGAGGGTTGTATAGATCTTCATTTCGGGGATATGGGCAGCTACGCAGGCTTGGGGGCCAACGATGACTTTTAACTTGCTAGATTGTCATGGTAATAAATGTGGTAGTGTTAACCAGAGTAACTTAACCGACTATATCATGAGATATGATGGGCTTATACAGAAAACTTTAAAGGCATAGAAAAGGGAAGGCAGAAAGGCTTAGGATAAATATTAGGAAGCATGTGATATGGAATGTAAAATTGAAAAAAAATTACACAAGAGTGAAAGCGCCGGCCTCGGTGGCGAAGGGGATAAATCCTTGCTAGCCGAAGCGAAAGTTGTAGGTCTTTGAATCTGCCTGGGTATACAGGCCATGGGAGGTTTTTAATTTCTATATTCTATATATAATGATAGTAATTAGGGAAAGATGTTAGCATTAAAACACCTGTTACACCATATTTCTTCTAACTACCGAAATAATAGGATAATATTAGTGTACTATATACGATAAAATATTACGCTGAAATGTTAACATAGTGTGGATATGGTTACCAAGATAACGAGACCATCTTCATCAGGAGAAATGCTCACCGCAACGTGGACGTACTCCAAATACATCGCTTCTAATAGATGACATTTTTACCACTAATGATTCAACTGTGTAGCGACTTCAAACCCAGAGAGCAGTTGACTTTACGTTACGCTGATCTTCAAATGGGTTTACAGAATATTTAAATTTTATTTTTTATTTGTAATGATTAGGAAAAGTATCACCCAGGGTATCCATGGCAGTAGAGGCGAGTAACATGATTCGCGAAGGAGGAAGAGGCAAGAGAGAATTTGGGAATCATGCGGCACCATCCACCCCCGTAGCCTCGAGCCGTTAGTGAGATGTAAAGGCCGTTTCACACGGTACACGGAATTGCGCAATCTGATGAATGTGCGAAGGCGCAATCAAAATTGCGTCGCGTAAAGCGGTGAATTGGTAGACCACATGCGAGAATGCGTGGATGCGAGACGGCAAAATAGCCCCTGTTCCAATTTCGCTCATGCATTCGCGCAATTCCACGCCATTTTAGAAATTAATGCAGCTCTAACCTGCGCAATTCCGTGCTCCGTGTAAAACGGCCTTTACATTCCGCTACTGCGCATTAATATTCAGTAAAGGCCATTTTACACGGGGCACGGAATTGCGCAGGTTAGAGCTGCATTAATATCTAAAATGGCGTGGAATTGCGCGAATGCATGAGCGAAATTAGAACAGGGGCTATTTTGCCGTTTCGCATCCACGCATTCTCGCATGTGTTCTAGCAATTCACCGCTTTACGCGACGAAATTTTGATTGCGCCTTCGCACATTCGCCAGATTGCGCAATTCGGTGTACCATTTAAAACGGCCTTAGCCCTCACTGAATAACCAAGATGAATAATAAATTTTGGTTATTCAATGAGTGCTCCGTTCCGCGGTTAGGTACTGCAAGCTTACATAATCCATTATTTGGCTAATTCAGGAAATCCAGGCGGGAAATCTAAAGAGTGCATTCGGATTGTTCGCTGTTTATGATGATAAGACAAGCAGGAATTTTTTTTCCAAAATAACAACACAAAACCAGGAAGGCAACAAGGGGACGTAAATAACATATTACGACATAATGTATTCGGATTTTAAGTTGTTAATTTACCAAATTCAGCGAATTGCACTAGCAAAGGAGGCGTTCATGAACAGGAAGGACCTTCTGAGAGGATCATTATGTAAGAGTTAGAAAGAGTTTAAGAAAAGGCTAGTGAAGAGTTTGATCTGGAGAATAGCTCCCTACGGTGTGGAAACGTGGGCACTGAGGAAAGAAGACGACAGAAGATTGGAGGAATTCGAGATGTGGGTATGGAGAAAAATGGAGAAGGTGAAATTGACAGAGAGGAAAAGAAACGACAAAGTGCTGGATATGGTTGGCGAGGAGAGGCTGCTTTTAAATGAGATACGGAGGAGACAGAAGGTATGGATGGAGCGAGTACTCAGCGGGGAGGGGATGTTGAAGATGGTGTTAGAGGGTAGAAAATGTTAGGGAACGGAGGGAGGAGACGGAAAAATTAGGGTTTTTAGATAGATTAAAAGGGAGTAGGCCCTGCAGTGAATTGAAGAAGGTAGTGTTGGAAGGAAAGGGAGGCTACCAGATCACTTCTTTAGTACTCAATGGAAGCTTACCCTAATCGGTAGAATACTATAATAATTGCTCTAATTTGCACAGTTTTTATAAAGCGAAACTATTTTTATTTGTGCGCCGCTAAGGGCCGGCTACAGTTGACATCATCAAGTTATAAGAACTCTCATAGAGAGAAAGTCGCTAATTTCATCGCCAACACGAGTTAACGACCGTTAACTATAGCCTAAATAAACGCGCCGGAAATCTGAAACCATGAGAGGAAAATCGCAAGCATCGTCTTGGCGGTAGAGAGGAGACAGACAGAACTTAGGATCCTGCCCCTTATTCCTTTCGCTCAACACCTAAACGACGATTCCAACTCTTCTCGATAAGTTGCTACAAATATTGTGGATTGCGTGCATGTATATTACAATCATATTATGTAAGGAAAATGGAGTCAAGAAAATGTTTTTCTACTTGTTAGCGTTTCTATATTTTTAAGCACTGAACATTCATTTCCTTGTTACTCTAAGTTCACAAAATTTATATTGGCTACAGCATAGCCAGGCGGGAAACTCGGCAAATACATTTGAAAATTTCTCTACTCACGATGATGGTAGGTATAAATAGGAACACCTTTTTTCAATATAAAAGTGACTGAAAACCTGGAAGAAGACAAAGGGACATTCAAAACAAGTTACAGCAAGCTTTACTTTAATTTTAAATCGTTAATTTTCCAAATTTAATCGCTTTAACTAGTAAAGTTTCAACCCACCGTAATTATTCCTGTTTTTTCGTCTCTAAGGGCTACAGTGGACATCATCAAGTAATAAGGAGAGTAGACAACTCTCGTAGAGAGAGAATTGCTAATTAATTCGCCAACAGGAGTTTACTGACCTTGGGTTTAAATTTGTGAATTTTTCACATTTAATATTTCAAATTAGCACTGTTTTATCCCAACGACATTATTCCTGTTCTTTCGTTGCTAAAAGATATCTACAGCCAACTCCATCAAATCATAAGAAAAGAATGCAACACTAGTACAGAAAGATTTTTCGCTAATTTCTTTGTCAACACGAGTTAGCGTCCGTTAATTGCAGCCAAAGTAAACGCGCATGAAATCTGAAACCGTCAGAGGAGAATCTCATGCACCGTGTAGGAGACAGAGAGGGAAGACTGACAGAACTTAGGATCATCGTGGTATTCCGCCCCAACCTCGATTCCCTCAGAGCCTAAACTCTCCGTTTGCTCGCGGCAGTCGGGAGATGGAGCAATGGTGGATGTGTTCTCTTGCGGAAATGGTCGCGATAACGCGTCACTACACCATCAGCTTGCAACCACGGGTCGTGGGACATGATTTCCCCCGTCCCAAAAGTACCACCACCACTATTCCATGCATGCACGTATAAGGCTGTGCGCGTACATAACTACTAGCAGCTCCGCTGTCGCTGAGAGAGAGCTGGCATGTAGTACGTCCTAGCAAGACGGGAACTCACTCGATTCCAGGCCCGTGTGAAGGAACCCGACTCCATATCTCCGTACACGACATGCGCGATAAAATTATGCGCGCCAGTGATTGTCTAAGGCAAACGATATCGCGCACAAGCTACTGAATCATAGATGAAACGGAGGTGACTACGTAGCCATTTGGCTAGCTTAAACTGACTTATTGGCTTTGATAGGATGTTGAACTATGATACCTCTCAAACGAAACGTCAAGTTTATTCCCTTTGCCATTTGATTGTCACATGAAACGAAAATGAAATGAATGCTAAATAAATAAATATTAGAGATTAATCACGGCTGATTTCAGAGTTGAAAATGACAGGAATGCATTTGCTAAGTGATTATTTATTTCAATAATAGTTTAATTCTCCAAAATTGAAGCACATTTTGATAAACCGGGATAATATTTTAAAATACTGCCTATGACAATGTTTCACGGCAAATACCACCCATATGTTGTACCCATGCGCGTGACTGAGTACAAAATCACTTGTCTCTTGCATTGTTTTGAAATACATTCAAAGCAAGGGAATTTCACAAACCCATCGGCACTTTGAGATCCGTTTTTAGTTTAATAGAGTATGTGCACGTTTTTGGGAAGTAATCTTTAAAAAATATTTAAACCTCAATTAGGCTAAACTCCGTACTCCTCTCTACTTCATCTCCACTGATTTTAAAGTTAACGGTAGTATAAAGTGACTTTACGATATTCACCAGCCAATGTGAAATTATCACACAAAATTATTGAGTATGAAAAATTATTATTATGAATGTGAAACAAAGTCCCATCTAGACATTGCTTGCAAATATGGAGGGATTTAATTAAATTTTAATACAAATCAAATCTTAAAAAGGAATTTTTGTCGGACGACGTCGATGAATATCTACAATCCCTGAACTAAGTTTAATGCTTGTTGTAAGGTTCCACGTATCAAATGATTCAGGTATTTCAAAATGAAATAAAACACATTATACAGAACCAGTTAGCAATTATATCTGCGGTTTAAACCCAGCTCACCCCAAAGAGAAAGGTAAATGCATCTCGACCATTGCCTATCGATGATCTATCTTTTCATAAACCAACAAGTCAGTTTGAGCTGGCCAAATGGCTGTATAGTCACCTCCGTTTCATCTATGATTCAGTAGCTAGTGCGCGATATCGTTTGCCTTGGGCAATTGCTGGCGCGCATAATTTTATCGCGCATGTCGTAAACGACGCTTGGGTATGGATGTATAGAATCAGGTTCCTTATGTGAAGTAAATAACACTGCACTATTCATTTAATTTTTGTTTTGGCCTAAACAATGGCATCGTCCGTTTTGGATTGATTTTAAAATATTCAATTTATTATTTTGAGAATTGTACTTAATGATTAATTAATCAAGCTTTTCCAGGGTTAACATTCCATTCGTACCTTATTGAAGACACTTCAATATCCTCAGCTATTAAATACAAGTTACATATTACATGTATTACAGTAAAAGACGTAGTTTTAGAATGCCTAAGGTTTTGCTGGAGTACTCTCTCGAATTCTATGACTATTAATCCTTATGTATCATTAATTTTCTCTGTAACTACCTATTACTTCGCTCATAAAAGTGATAAATTTGATATTATTTTGCTCTTGTATCTAATCAAACGTTGCGGAATCACTTGCAAGAACAGTAAAAAGGGAACAAATCGGGCGTTGAAAAAGTCAATGGACCCAATAAAGTGAAAAGAAAAGCTTATTTCTGCAAAAATAAAGCATGATCACTGTATATTCTTTCCTCCGTCTCAAAGGAAATAAAAGAGAACGAAAGAAAGAAATAGGAGTTTTATGGACATTGCAAAAAGTATATTTGCTTGCGGACTGCGAGCCTTTTTTACAAAAGTAATCCCTCTCTGTCTTTCATTCAACTATAAAAAACGAACAACCAGTTATGCATGCGTAGCGTAAGATAATATATTACTCTAGCCCTTGAACTTTAGAAAGAGAATATAAGCAAGGATGAATGCAGATCTGTGCAAATAGATGCAGAGATCTATTTTCAAGCTACCAAGGGAAAGGTCTATTTGAAGATGCGCTGCTTATTCTGAACAAATACATTTTTTGGCGTATGTTCTTCATACACAAATATAGATACAACTATTATTTAATATATGTCCTAAGGTTATGCATTATTCCTAAATTTAATAAGATAGAAATGAGAGAAAAAGTTCTTGTCCTTCTTTATAAAGAATAATACTTGCAGAAAACGGATACTATCGAACAGATTCAAGAACTTATTCGCATTAAGCTTATCAAACGTTTAGTAAAAGCCAATATTAGACGCTATCAACAAATTTAGCCTGTTGGGGTATGTCTTCCAAGAAATTCCGACCACATTTTCAAGTAAAGACATGGTCATATATCAATTAATCAAACGACTTAATTTGATGAAAACAAAAGAAGGAAATAGAAAAGGAAAACCGGCGCAAACAAACACTGCAAATTTTATGCAATTGGATAACTAGGTAAAAATAAATTCTCAGAAGCACAAAATTCTTTATGAGAAATTAAATTACTGCTATCTCTCTTCGTGCATAAAAATTGAATCAACTAGGTCTCTTCTATATGGTATGAGCAAATTCTATAAATTTCCGTCATCCCATCTAACTTTCCCTGCACCGACTAGCAGTGCGCAGAGCACAGTCAAGAGTCAAAACATTTTTAACGCTGAAAACCTTATGCAGAAAAAAAGTGTCCTACTCATCAAAATTGCATGTGACATGACGGCATATTAATAATAATAATAAAAATAATAATAATAATGTTTTTTGTTCCACTCAAATATGAATTTTGAGAAATACATGGCAACAGGAACATAGGTACCCCTTTGGAGTTAATACTCCGCTTTGGGGTTACCGACTCGTTCTTCAGTTAGAGTGCTTTTATGCATATTACACAAAAAAATGTTACCATAGAATATTGGATATATATAGAATATAGAAACATATAGAATATGTAAACGTAGCATATATAAATAAACATATAGAATATGAAATCACCGACTAACATAAAACAATCATTGCATCTCATTCCATTCATCACAATACCTCATTCGCCTAAGCAAAAGTGAAACATCATTATGAGCAAACAACCACATCTTTACCCTTTTGCAGTATTTGTATACATTCGTTTCGTCAGTTATGTATTTTGGTAACTCACAGTAAATTTTCGGTCCCAAGAATACGTAACTTTGTTTCAATAATTCCGTTCTTGGTCGGGGTATGTGGAAAGTATTATTCTAACTATTGTTTTTACATAGACAGAAATTAATATGGTTGCATAAACATGCATTTCAAAATGGATATAAATACTTATTTCCAAGCATAGAAAATGAAACTTAACTGTAAAGATCTCATGAATATGGAACTAAATATAAAATGAACCTTTTCTTTAAGTCTAACCAACCACTTACGTAGGTTGCATATTTCATCGCATACTGAAATCTCAAAAGTGAACAAAAAATTAAGAAATTCAGGAAATTGAATTAATTTTTTCTGCTCACTGAGTTGCCGGAACAAATTAAAATGCCTATTCGTACGGTGTTCAGCTAAAATTTCGTTTTCCATTACGATCTAGTCCTCCAGGATTTAAAAGAAATTGGGACATTTCTTACTGTAACAATATAACAGGCGATTAAAATATTAATTCACACGACCATTGTCCAAAAATAATGCAAATTTACATATCAAAAAAGAATTAATCATAAATTTTTTGTCACAGATGAAATACGTCGAAAAATCTTATTGCAACACGCTAAGTGAAAGTAATCCTCAAAAAACACATACTTTTTGATCATTTCTTTCAAGTATACCTAATTAGTTGTGTATCGAAAAAAAGTACCACATATTCACTGGCTTTCCGACCATTAAATTAAGAAAAAGAAAAAAAAGAAAAGCAGATCACTTTTAGAGTACCACGAGGAAATTTAAATAGGTACATATTTGTTGGTTACCAAGGTGAAGGTCTGTACAAAGCCACGCAAAAACAATTTTGAAGAAGAAAAATTCTTTGTGTCTATTCACGACTGTCGAGCTGAAATCGACGCCGCGCTTCTATGCACATTTCTTTCTTTCTCAGAAAAACCTTCTCAGATAAAAACCCTATGGACCAATGTGTACGAAGCAAACGCCCTAATGAAAGAAACAGCGACGAAGAGGAGAGCGAGCATTTCTCATTCTTCTCCCTTCGCGTGGACCGCTGAAATGGAAGAGTAAGACCATGCACGTGTCTGGCCTACTATCACTGAGCATGGAGACGACGGGGTGGACAGCAGAAAGGCGGAAATCACACGAAAATCCTATTTCTGGAGGGACTCATGCAATTATCCCCAGAGCATAAGCATCAAGCTATGGAGAATCAGGGATTATCACCACAAATCCCATAATGTAGAAGATATGAACTTACCACTCTTATCTTTATAGCTCCTTATATTTACTGCTAGCCTACGGGAAAGCCGTAGGATACTGCGCACCTCAGGGAAGCAAGTTGACATGGTAACTTCAGTTACTTAACGCAAAACGGCAGGGGAAAATGAGAGGGCCGAATTGCCAAGACGAGGAATATAATTACACATAGATCTACTTAGGAATAAAGATAGTAACCTGGCAATACTTTAGGCATTCTATAAATAATTCATGTACCGTCAATATTAAGGACATTGGAGTGACTTAAACATGGCACGTGTGAAATATTAACACTATGGAAACCAGAAAAATTGCTTTTAAATAAACAATTCTCAAAATATTTAATTAAATATTTCAAAAAGGAATTTGAAATGCATTCAAAATACACGTCAATTTTGTGGCCAAATCTTTTAAGATATCTATTTTTACTGCGAGAATAATTTTTATGATTTGTGATTTAAAAAATTGGTTAAATAAAAAAACTGAAACGCATTGTTGCAACGCAAACCTGAAATCATTGTCAACTTTTAAATAATGCATAACACGAGCACAAGTAATTAGAACCCAATTCAAAAAATGTATGAAAATCCAATTTTTGCATATCATCATGTTATACATGGGTGCGTAAATTTACAATCTTTGTATCCGTTTCATACTACAGGCCTGAGGGAAAATTATAGCATACCACGGAACTTGGGGAAATAAACTGATAACATCTTCGGTCAAGGCAAAGAGCTAGAGGAAATTTGAGGAAGATATGGCAAAGAAACGGAGTATGATTATCAAGAGTTGTTAGTGATCATGAGAGTCAACATGATCAGAATTCACCTAATTATTCCAGTAATTCCATAGTCATTCCAAGTTGATTCCCTTCGACTGGGAATCGAAGAACGGACTTTCTGCTCTCCAAGCTGATACAAAGACTCGGAGGCTGCGCGCTAGGCTTAGATTGCTTGAACAGTTGAGGATGGATATCTTTAAGAGCGACACAGAGAACATAAATATTAGAGCCACAGTATATTTTGATGGAAGTGATAAATTAAGAGAGATGTTTTGCCGAACGGATAGATATGGGAATTCGTTTTTTCCCCGAAACATATAATAAACTCTAGTCCCATCTTTGTTAGACCACTTCATTTTTTATGTGTATATGGCTGGTGTCCTAACACCCCCTGCCACACGCCTTTTAGGCGGCATGCGGGGTATTGTGTAGATGTAAAAAGAACACCCAAGCACAGAAGTTTTTATTAATGCTAATTACTAGTTTTTTGACGGGAAATTTATACAAGTTTCCGTGGAAATTCAATTTATGCAATCCCCTGTTCTATCCCTATGTGTAATACAAAAGAATATTTAACACATTCAAACAGGTATATTAGGAGAGGCTTAAAAATGAAAATTTATGAGATTTACACTGTAAGAAAAAATGTTATCTCTTTTGCAATAAAAGATATTGTTTCCACTGATAAAGGTGCAAGAGAAAATGCATAAACTGTAGATTGGCAAAAGATAGAGATACAAACATATTATAAAAAACACCAGATGGATGAAGTATTTCAAAACAAAGGGAAATTAGGGAAAATGTTGTGCATTTTGCGACAAAATATAGATAAATTATGGATTTAATTGTTTCTTACTGTTTTTACAGTGAAAGGGGACCTATGCATCTTTATTATGGGCGACAGGGAAGAGGTAGTGGTCGTAGAACAATGACGAATCTTATTGAAAAGAATTAACAGTACTACAAATAATTACGCAAACAAGAATAAGAATCAAAATAAAATCAGATAGAAAAATATCGCACAATACAGTGGCATGGCGAAGTGGGAGGTCCGGGGGGTCCCAACTTCCCCCCGAAATATAAAAATAAAATTTCAAACGAAAACATAATATTGAAAAATCATAAATGTACGAAAGATTTCCTTTACAAATGAAATTGTTTCGATTAAAAAGTATTAAAATTATTAGTTCAAAACCCTCTATTAAGTACCCTGTATTTAAATATTTTTTACACTAGTTTTGGACCCCCCCTCCCCGCCCCCGAAAGAAATTCCTGGCTACGCCATAGACACAATACACAACAAAAGACAAGTGAAGAAAGATTTCAATCGCTTCTTTCTACGCTGATATTCTGCGGCAAAGGTGGACCTATGGGAGCCTATTATTGGAGACAGCGAGGGTACAGGGGTCGTAGACATTGCCTAGCCGTGTGGGAGCGAGAGATTCGTCGTGGCCGTAGGTGTACACCCTTGGCACGCGGCGACGCCGTCGTTGTATCCGGATTGCATACGAGGGAGAGAGAGAGGTTCGCTTATCTCCACTTCTCCCTTCACTCACGTTTCCTGCCAACGTCACGGAGGAAATACAGTGCGGCCCGGAAACGAGGCGCCGGCGCCAACCGGCGCATTCCGCCGGAGTCGCTACCTGCTCGCCAACCCCTCCCAACCATTTGCACTTCCATCCTTATCCCCACCTTATACCCTCAAACTCACCCCCAACCCCCGAGGGGCAATGCTCTAATCCACCCCTTCCCAATACAAGAAACACTGGCAGCTATACATATTTTGGCATCCACGAAACATACGCATACGTAAATTAGACCCACAAGATAAAATTAGATCCATGGCCATTTTGTTGTATATTTATAAAATTACTTCACCCCGCAAGCCTCGGTAGAGTCCTTATCTTACACAAGAGTCCCACCTCGCTAGGTTGCCCCGATCCAGGGCAGGGATGTTCGTGTACCTTTGATTGTTAAGTTAAAAACCCCGGAATAAAAAAGAAATGGAGCTGTTTTCGGCGGGACAGTGATAAGTAAATTTAAGTACGATCTTTGTATACATTATGGCATAGAATGCAAGCCCATAGTGAAAGGCATACGTGAAATTTAGTGAAATTCGAGAAACCAGATATTTTTTCTACTAGAATAGGTATAAATATCAAGATTTCAGCTTATATATTAACTTTCCGAAGAATAAAGATGTTAAAGATGGGGAAGGCTTCGATGCCAAACTGGAAAATATTGTATGCTATGCAGCAAAAGTTTTATATAAAGTCTTATAATGAATTCCGTGACCCCCAGAAATAGCTATTACTGAAACTTAGAGACTACTTTTTGGTTGAAAATCCGAAAATTAAAGCATTTATGCGCCCAAAAGCTGAAAATAAAGATATGCATGAAAGTTAAACTTCGTTAAGTATTTACTTCGTTGGTGTGCTATGATACATTGCATGGATATTATGCCAGAAGACTCCAAACATACCCATTTATCGAAATTTTTTTTTCCTCAGCCCTCCACGATGCATTGAGTTTCTTCATAATACAAAAATTAAGCGCTGAATAAAGCATTTACTTCTACTGCAGCGTAGTGCAGTTTAATTGCCATGGGAAAAAACACCATTCACCGGGAGTCAAATCATTGACTTACTCTGCTATGCAGCTTCTTTAAACTCAGTTATGAGTTTAATTACGTGAAGATATGCGATCACGCAAGCTTTCGTATTTCCATCATCTGCTCAATAAATAATTTTTATTAGGTATCAAAAATTCATTATATTTTCTTTTAAATAGTTTTTTTTTAATTTCTGCATGTCCACTGTACGGCATGCAATTAAAATCTTCATGTCAAAATGTGTAACTAAGGTGACAATGAAGAAAATAAAATAATATATTTTGTCATAAAAATTTCGCTATTTCCTTAAACGCAATTCACAATTTAATTAATCATGTATCATCAGCCCTGATGTTGGGAAAGACTCCCAACTAAACGTCGGCTTACACCATGCAGACACTGACCCGGTCGGAAACCCGAGAAGCTTTCATCCAACTCCGTCTAGCGTCATAGAGCCAGCAAATCATGATGCAATTGGCCAAATTTCCTCGTTAGTCCAGTTAAAGAAAAATAATTACATTAAAGCCCATTCAAGGAAATAGATTGCTTCGTAAGTGACAATTAGGGGATCGGGTTGGTGTGGTGGCTAGAATGTTGGCTTCCCACCCGGTGAGCTCGGGTTCATATCCCGGAGGAGGCAGAGTATATTCAGAGACTGCCCGATCCCTGCTTGAATGTTGTGTGGATAACATTTCAAGCGCAACACTCCGCCCGTCGGATGGGACGTTAAGCCGTGGTCCCCTTGGCGCCTTTCGTTAAGAGCAGGCTAATGCCGTCGCCGGGTTTCTCTCCACTCTTCCTTCCACACCCTTCCCTCATGGCGCAAATGACCTCAGCTGTCGGTAACATACTATACCAGTTACAATTAGCGACGATAAAGTATCTGCCATCATACTCTTTACCTTTTTTTTATATTTTAAAAAACTAAATTTATTGTAAAAATGAGACTTACCAACCAAAAACAAATAAAATAACATTCAGCAGCCCCTAGTGGGAGTTTGAAACGTTGGCTTGTGTGGACAATTTACACCAGTAGGAACCCCGAGAATTCGAGTTTACCCCCATTACTATTCACCGGGAAAGCATTAAATCATACATCCTTATTAATATCTGTAACGCAAATCGCTAAGTTTTATCAGTTTTTACGATTTGATGACTAAGTAGCAAAATAAGGTGCCACGTTACGACACCTGATCATGATATGCCTTCCGGGAATACGAATTCGCGGAATAACAGGTCAATGTAATCGCCAATTAGGCTTTGCCATATGGATTCTTGGAAATGCCAACGAGATACGAGCCGCAATTTTCCCTAGGGAATTCATGCCGAGCATTGGCGGTCAATATTTGAGATCCTCGCGAGGGCGGCTTAATCAGCAAGCTGGAATGCGTACGCAGAGTTACTGGATCCGATAGAAAGCGATAGTAGTGGGTATTGTAATTCGATTAGCCATGCGTCTCGACTGTAACTTTCAAAACCGTTTTGAGCACTAATTTCCGCTACCCCACCTACTAAATCGATTGCTGCACAATGTTTTATACACTTTAATGGCATTGGAATAAATTCTGTAATTTAATTCATCACTGCTGGAAATGAAGAAATGAAACTATGTAAGGTTCACTATTATTTAATTATGGGCACGACCCGGGTTTCGTAACTTGGTTACATCGTCAGGTGAATCGTCAGGTCACCTGACGATGTAACCAAGTTACGACACCCGGGTCGTGCCCATACTTATATAATAGTGAACCTTACATAGTTTTATTTCTTTATTTCCAATATGGAGAGGTCTCACAAAGTAAAGCCTCAAGTAAGTTAGTTATCCTCAGTTAATTTATCACGGTTTTAAAATTTCATTTCCTTTTCTTTAAATTTTATTTTTATTTAAAGAAATTTAATTTATAATTTTTGGAAAATTTCAATTATTTATTTCAATGTAGAAAAAGTCCACTCTATCACGCTTGAATGTTCGGATTTTATACATTATCGATAATGTTTCAGAAGTAATAATACAGCTTTTCAGTGGAGTGCATATGTTTAAAACCCCTCATGGAAATCCTCCATGAGCAAATGCCATTTTCTCCTCGGAATAGGAGGCATAGTATGGTATTTGGTAGAGGTGATCGACATCTAAGGTCTAATGGGCTATGAGGGTAGGGTAGGAAAGGAAGGTTGGCAAGAAACCTGGCGCTGGCATTAGCTCACTCTTAAGGAAAAGCGCCTATGGGATCTTGTTATGGCATAAAATCCTGAAAAACCTGAATTGCTATCCACGAATCACAAAAACTGGGTTTATACGCAAATTTGAAGCAGCTACTTCAGGGGTCTAATGTGTTGACAAATTTTTAAGAAATGGAAACGATTTTGTGACACTATATATTATAATTTCAGCATGCCATTTTTCTGTTTAATTTATTGTTCTAAGCAAAAATTGAAAACCAATTAAGAACTGCAACAGAGACATAGCTTCCATTTTTCATTCTCTTTTTGGGTATGTAAATAAATTAAAACTGGTAATACTAACTTATGTATGAAAACAGGGGTCTAATGTGTTGACAAAAATTTAAGAAATGGAATCGATTTTGTGACACTATATATTATAATTTCAGCATGCCATTTTTCTGTTTGATTTATTTTTCTGAGCAAAAACAGAAAACCAATTAAGAACTGCAACAGAGACATAGCTTCCATTTTTCATTCTATTTTTGGGTATGTAAATAATTTAAAACTGGTAATATTTTTTTATGTATGAAAACGTAGAAAATTCAAACAAAACACCCTTCTTGGAAAAAAAAGTTGAAGCAAAGGAGACCCCGATCATTGTACAAGAAAATTCATTCCATATCACTTGCAAGTCCATGTTGATAGAAACTAAAACTCCCCATCCACGAACCGCTAATACTTTTTCTCGGCGGAAATACGATCCTGAGCCTCGGATCCGCAATTCATTTTTCGAGGCAGAAATATTGAGAAACACGACTCCCAGAAAATAGGAAAAGATCTACCGGTCTATGTAGAGAGGAAAAACAAGAAGGTTAAACAGCTCTCGAAGAGCTCAAGTTTATGAAATATGATAGGCCTGAATGCAGGACTCAAGGTAAAAAAATGACTTACTGTAATGCATTCTGCAAGCAAAATATCTCCCAAAAATAATAGACCACAGGAGGGTAAAATAAGGAAATAGGAAGCTGCAATAAAATAGGTTGGAACGTTTTTCAATTGTACTGACAGCCTGTGTTTTATCCCTAAAAGAAATTTATGCTATCAAAACCGAATTATGAACTATAGCTAAAATAATTTTGCTATTATGAAATGCATACCAGACAATACACGCATCATGGCTCTCATGTGAGGATTTTTATTGGTTAAAGAACTACTGCTGAGCTACGTAGAAACCGTGGGGAAATATAAAAGGCGAAAAAATGTATTAATTCTCATTCAACCTGTCATTGCTATCAACGATAGAAAATCCATCCATTTTCCAATGTCTTACAATAAGTCTTTAAATAAATACACAGGAATGTGAGATATACTGGATACTTAAGAGATATGGAGAAAAAACTAGAATAAGGCAACAAAATAAACCACTATCAATTCAACAATTCTGAAGCTAAATATAAAATACATTACCTCGCATTCATATATTCCACATCGACTATTTCGCCTAACAATCCTTGAGTCTGTTAATATTCCATGTAAGCTCAAGTACTTCGCGGTAGCAAACGTGAACTTCATTGAGCTCATCTCTGATTTAAAGCTTACAAGCCCTTAAATACATATGGAAAATATCATCAGAACCAAAATACCTAAAGATTTGTTTTGTCGTAGCTTATCTTCGCTAACTTAAATTGATAAAACAGTCTTGGTCTTCCTAAAAACAATCCTAACGAACCTAATTACACTCTCAATGGATCAATCAATCACAGTTATTTGTTCGTTTGGATAGAGGAACACGAGCACAAACAGTCAAACTTATCAAGACTTAAATATTAAATAATTTAACTTATTTAATCACCATTAGTGCATATATATGAAGGTTACCCAACATTCACTCTTTAATTTCCATTTGAAGTCAAATATAAAAACCAATTTCTTCGCTTCTTTTTGTGAACGAAGAAAATATATGACTGGTTTTATAGCTCGAACTAGAGAAAAACAGGTCATTATTGATATTTTTGACCATCGATCTTAAACTGAATACATTCTCCTTACGTTGCTAAAATTTGTCATTGAATTTAATATAAGCTTCGTAGATAATATACCCCTAAAAGTTGCCTTTGTGTGAATTTGAGTAAGCAAAGTGATGTCCTCTGTTGGAAGAAAATGGTCGTTTATCAAGAGAAATTGTGCACATACTCGGTGATCATTTCTCTCAAATAAGTATTTTACTAAATCATAGCTAGAAGTAAATTAAAAGTCATCCGCCATTTTCAAAAGCCCTTAAAATTCACTTTACGAACGCCTTCAACACATATTGTATTATTTTTGGAAATATAAATTTATGTCATGGGTACCGTTTAATTTTTTTTTTTTTTTTGTTTTGGGATGTTCGCAGAAATTGGTCCACATTCATGTTTCATATCTCATGAGTAAAAATCTGAAAGATTGCAATCTGTGCATCCATTTTTTTTACCTCACATCATCCATCTAATCACTAATCCATCGTGCACTTTATTGCCTTGCATGGAGTCACTTGGTTATTGTAGACTTATTTTTGTTAAGTATTTTATTATTGTAGATTTCGTTTCTGTATTATTTTGACGTCCTGATTCTTTCTTCGGCTGATAAGTAGTGTAAATGGTGTCATCCGTTGGAAATGAATAAGTTAAAAATAAATAGTTACCTTCAGGAACTGCCATTGATACATAATGTATTAAAACCAGTCGCGAAGTGCATTGAAGGTATTGTTCGAAATTTTCTGGGTCAAAACTTTTACAAATATTTTAGACTAAGCTTGAAACGACTCTCTAGTACGAGTATATAAGTGAAATGCATATAATATGGTATAACTGGTTAAAGTTCACTGCGCCAGTGTACCAGTAATGTGATTCGGAGAGTACAGTTTCAAGTGTTAGCCAATGTCCTCGTGAGGGGTTGAGGACATTTCATCTGGGGGATTACGCGGCTACCCGTATCACCCCTTTCCTCCGCTGCTCACGAAGCCTTTTCCTCCTCATGAATGTCCAACTACCCGTCTGCTTGCTCAGCAAATGACATTAGCTTCAGGTCGCAAACGAGTAATCAACGCGTGCAAATACGGCAATCAGAGAATGACCCGTATTTCCTCAAAGTTATATTCACCTCAAGCACACAGCCTTGAAAAACGCTACGTATTTTTGCTACAAACCATAGAATAATTAGGCTATTGACCGAATCTCTGGTCAAATATTTACCTATAAATATGTCACTTAAAAGGGATAAATGACTCACTGATTTCTCACTGATTTGATTTTTCAACTGTCATAAGCGCTTATAGGTAATTATCTCATTTGCATTTATTCAGAATTTCATTTCTGTTTCTAATTGATATCGAAGGTATTATTTTATTTCGAAGGTATTATATTATTACGTCTGTGATTCGTAATATATAAATTGTAAATATTATACAACCCAAAATGATTTTAAATCTATTAACATGTATCATCACACTGGACATAACACTAAATATAGACCACACTATTTAAACAAATTTTATAGAATTTATTCCCAAGTTTAGACTTTTTTCTTGAAGCATTTTACACTGAAGTTAATGGAATTGAGATCTGAGGGAATTTAATTCGAAATGGAAATAGGAAAATAATCCACCTTGCCCAGGGGCCCCTCGTTTAAATTTTACTCAAAAAACACCAAAAACGTGGTGCGCAATTACTTAAAATGTCACACTGGACAGATATATATTACCCTACCATGTATTAAGGATTTTTTAAAAGTATTGTGTCAAATATACATATAGGTGCAATTTGATTTAAGGTTATGTAATTGATTTGGATCGCGTTTTCATTTTGAATATCTACTCTTCTACCAATCAAATTTAGGCCCGTATTCTTAGTCGAACCTGTAGGGCCAACCGACCCTGGATACGTCATCAGCCCCTACATAAACCGATCTCGCCCTACATACGGTCGTTTTTGGAACTAAACGGGCCCTACTTGATGAAGGGTACCTAGGGTACCCGAACCAGCCCTACAACCTACAAAAACATGGTGGCCAAATACGGTCTGCTGATCTGCCTCTATTTGCCACAAAATAAACTTAACTACGGAAGGTGAAAGCGAATGACGAACCTTGATGATGATGAAACGTAAGTTCCCACGTAAATGATTATAGTTGCTCCGTGCTTATTACTATCTTATACAGACCGCTTTTGAAGTAATTTAAAGACAATAAGGTTATACTTTTGCCTCGATATGAGAGTATTTGTAGCGATAATTAAGGTACAGACACGACCTGGTGGGCGACACCGATTGTTTATTTACCTTGAACCGCTGCCCTAACAATACGCCCGAAAATTATCGGACGTCTTTTCTTAGTTTCATAGTTAGTTCCTATTACGCCACCAGAGTGGAAAACTGGCACTGCGCCATCATCTACGTCATCTCAGAGAACTTGACGACGGAATCACCCCCCACCACTTATGTAGCGTCGACTGAGAAACGCATGTAGGGGCCTTTTGTTATGTAGGGACGAATATGTAAGGTTGACTAAGAATACGGCCCTTAGACGCGGGAACTTAGGACAAGGCAGGCTGTTTAACGCAATGAAAGCACTTGTCTACTCCCTCACATCTCCCTAGGTCTCTACGCTTCGCCACATAATGACATTTTTCATGATTTAAAAAACTGCATTTTTTTATACAAGGCAGAGTGGTTAATTTTCTTTTTCATAAATTGAATACAAACGAGTTTTTTAAATTAATATTTAGATACACATTTAATTTTATTCATGAACTCGATTACTTAAACTCGTTAAGCGCCGAATAGCCACAAACAGTTCTGAATTTTCCCAAATTCGAAAAATATATGCTGTAGCTAAGCGCTTAATGTTAGCTACCGAACGTGGTTGCTCACGATGCCGCAAAAGAACTTCGAATACCGTTATGATATATTGCCATCTGGTTCTGATCTGTGCTAAAAATTTTAAATCTATTTGAGAAATGTGTTCGATTCGAGTTGCAAGATTTGTCCCGGAAAGGCAAACAGACAAGAAAGCTAACAATTAATAATAATGTGGTATAAAACAAGGTACTGTCTCAAAGGAAGAAAAAATATGCCGCAAGTAAAGGGACAGTTACTGTAAAATAAATATTAATTTACCATACCTGTATATTTAATTCCCGTAAAAGCTGATTTCATACCATATTAAGGAATGTAAATAATGAAAAACACTTTGTTACTTCCACAAAATTCGGTGGAAGAATTTTGTGGAAGTAACAAAGTGTTTTTCATTATTAACATGGAGCCCTTCCACCACGTAAATGCTTCAAGTTTCGATTTAATATTAAGGAATGTTAATGCGCGAATTTGCATTCCTTACGGGAAAATCTCTCAGAAATATCATGAATTCCTGTTGAGTAGTATTATATAGTTCATTTGTAAATCAATTTTTGCAGTATAAAGCCACTAGTACAAAATGAAATTTAAATCAATCCTAAGGGGTATTTAAAAGAGAATGTAAAATTTATAATTTTTTCGTTGTCTCTGGGAACAAGTTGAGTATTCATATTTGTTCCATCAACACTCAAATGTGACCAAACCAAAATAGTCCATCGTTGATTTCCTTCATAATAAGTAGTACAGCACATAATATTTTCAATATTTCAATTCCATTATCATGTGTGTATTAAAACTGTTCAAATGGTAGCCTCAATTCCCAGAAAGCGCAAAACGTTATGTTATGGGACGATTTCCTCACATAATGGTGTGGAATCGTTAATTACTCACATCTTCGAAATTCGCTATTCCATTATTGGTAATTTTATCCCACGGTATGGTTGATTGAACTCGTTGCAAAGCCTAACATTTCTGCATGACTGAATCGCATTCGATAATATGCTTGAATGAGCTTAATCTGGCATAGCTTTTATGTGATTCCGCAGAAACATTAATTACGCAGGCATTTGCAAGGTTGCTAAAAATTACCTTCAGTTCTCCATTTCTGTATTGTCATTGGGGCAGTGAGAGATTGTTTAATTTGAAGGATTCTAACCGGTGATTTGGCTGGACAGATAATCATTCCAACTTGGGTATTTACCTTTTCTATATTTAAATGGAACAGCGAGAGGAAAAATTGTAAGTAACTTGATAAACAAAGAGCTAAGTATCCCGAATTTTATGAGGGAACAGGATAAGGTACAAAAAATACGAAGGAGCTTAAATTAATTATGTTTTTTACGTAGAGTGTTCCAGGAAGAAACGACGATACTTAAGGAGATGGTAGAGAAGACAATTTTTATTAATAAAATATTAAAGTCGCACATTTTTATCAAAATTTAACTGTTCAGGGCCCATAAAATTTCAGCGCATTGAAAAAATACCAAAAATGCTGAATATCCGATAAAAATCGTTTTATGGTGACTGCGACGTGCAAAAAATAATGTTTGTGTTTTCATATTTCAGTAACTAAGGAGTAAGGTGCCCATTTTTATGGGCAATAATACTTAAAATTGCTTCCCCTTCTGATGTATTGCAGGTTCCACACAAAACACCTTTTAGAGTAAATGTATGAATAATGATTAATGAGTCAGTAATTATATATATCTAAATTTACAAAAAGTGATAGGCACCTAATCATTATATGGTGGTATCACAAAAATGGGTGATTGAAAAGAACGCCTACAAAGTTTTATATGATCATATTGCAGATTATCTATTTTTGAATGCACTAAGTAGAAAAATAACGGCAATAAAAATTTTAAACGCGTTGAAAGTCCCTTACGAACGATACGTATCGCTTTTAATATAGTTCAATGAGCTGTCTGCTATCTACGTCGTCAACTCCGTCAAAGCACGCGGCAGTGCTTGAGCTCCAGATATGATATCCATCGATACATCAGGAGCGACTGATGGAGGAAGATTCCTTCCGTTGGAAAAGAGTTCTTCGCACTGGCCACGATAAAGCAAACAGACTCTCCCCATTTCTGCCTGACCGAATCGCATGAGATAAGATGCTTGAATGAGCTGACAAAGGCTTGTATTTGATTCCCCGGACACATTAATTACTCAGGCATTTACCTGGTTCGCTAAAAATTACCACCAGTTCTGCCTCTCAGTATTTTCATTCAGGCAGATATGGTGAAGTGAGAAAATGCATAATTTCAGGATTATAAGCGATGATCTGGCTGAAAAGACAATGAGTCCAAGCTGGCGGAGTGAGAGATTGTATAAGTTGAATGACTTTAAGCGGGGACTTGGTAAGCTAGGACCTATATCCGTTTTATATTTAACAAGAGCAGTTGAGGGAAAAATTCCAGAAACCGGCCTTATCATAACGTAACATCGAGAGCGCGAGTAATGCCGCTTTCGGCACTTTAACCTGATGGATTTCCGGCGAAACATTCGCTTACCTCTGACAACCAACGCAGTAGAAGCCTGGAATGGAGTGATCTACGAATTCTACTGCCCATTTCTGCAACGTAACACTAGCGTCTCTGCAGCAAAGTAGGTATATCGAAGCAATATGCTTTGCACAGCTGCGTCTTCCATTATTTAGTAGAGATCTTTGTTTTTCATCGTTTCTCCTAATTCTACGATCGTCACATGCACACGCTAAGTAACATAGAAAACGTATTGAAAAATTTTTCCACTACTTATATCAGTTTTCCGTCTGATCCTTGGAGCAGCAAACCTGTATGATGAAGCCAAGTTCCGACAGGGCAATTCGACTGAATAATGATTTACATGTGCAACGCGAATTGTAGTTCTCTGATTTTTCAATAAAGTGTAATTATGGTATCCGTGTATCCTATCCTACAATATGTGAAGACGAATGCAACTCATTTCCCCCCGAAAGTTATGTTTCCCACACCATTTCGTAAGTAATGTTTCCACCGAAAGTTTAATTATCAGATTACGGGTGTTCACGGATTTGAGAATGACAGACACTTCCAAGAATTTAGCAAGCAAAAATACCTACTGCGGGAGAGATGGCATTGTTTACAAAGTTTGCAGAAGAGCCCTTCTCCTTTCCTAAGGCTTTAAAAAAAGGTATCAGATATGTTAATACTATATATTGCAGTCGTAAAATCAAGTCAATAAATGCTAGGTTTCACAATGAGTAAAAATTTAGCCATTAAAAACACGTCTTCCTCTCATCTCTACGCTTATCATTCTTGATTCCATTCCATCAACTTCATTTTATACTTAACCTTATTCAGCTTTTGGATTTTCAAATAACGATGTTGTATTAAATTTGGACCAAAATTTAGACAGTGAGTTAGTTTCCCTCGAGTTATTTTTGCCGTGTTGGCGAATAATTTCATACAAAACTCCTTCCGCAAAGGTTGCTTGCTTTAAGGTACCGTCTCATTTGAAGAAGTCTTCCATAGATATCAACCCTCAATAAAATATTGCATCTACGTCGGTTCATCTCAGGAAAATTGCATAAAAAATTCAACGATCATAATTGTCGAAAAACTAAAAATATATCGGCCGTTTTACTGCATACATTTGTTATGTTTATATTTGTTCGTATTATGACATATTATTTATTCATGATATCAATAATGTTTATTTTATGTGTAGAGACAGCAACACGACCAATGGCATGTATCAGTATTACATATTCACACAACAGAAAATGCATCTGGTTTTCGCTTCAAAAGCCAAAGAAGAGCTCGACAAATAGCATGTTCTCGACGGAATCAACAAGACGTGCACCGAGTTATTCGCAAAGTTTGAGGCATACGGTGCTATAGCTACAGGCAAACTGAATACTGCGTTCTTGGGAGAGAACTTAAGTTTCTTCAAGTGTGTAAACATGAAACGGATTCACCCTCTTAAGAATCAAATTGCCATTTTGCGTTAGAAATAGTTTTCAAACAAACTCAAAATGTGCATCGTGCGTAGATTTCATAGGAAAATGGTGTAATGAAAGTCGCCTCCATTGAAAAATAGGAAATTTATGTAATAAAATCTAATCTAATGACATCTCTTTTTCATTAAATGAGCTGCGGAAAGATGCTGGGGCGTAGCAACCACTTCCTCATCGAGACTTGCCTTGAATATACGAATACAGGGCAAATATAAGCGATAAAGTTGAGATTAATTTTGCTAGACACCTAAAGATAGTGCAAAGAAATGTGAATCGATGTTTAAAAATCCTCTTATAACGCACAGATAGCACAATTATTATAAGAACTAGGATGGGAATTCCTAAAGAATTGGAGGCAACGAGCAAAACTTTGTTTGCTAAAGCAATTAAAAACTTCATATTTCAGAATGACAAGGAGAAAAGTAATTAAAAACTTCACTGAATATTTCTAGAACGTAACAGAAACGATAAAGTTGGAGAGATATATCCCCAATCAATAGGTACAGCAATCCCCTAATTTTTTTCCGAAAAGCAAAGGACTGCAATAATGCTAGCTCAAGTAAAGGATGTCACATCTCTAAAAGCACGTTCCTTATATTTTATTAATTCTTTTAAATATGAACGGCAGGGTTTTTAACAAACTCCCGCCACAGGAGTAAAAAATATTCATTTAGAGGTGAGTGTTCTCCTCCATAGCCAAATTTCCAATACCTGCAACCGTTTTATCACCATCATGCGTCATCAATCAGAAGAATGAACTCAGTTCTCCAGCCCACTCCTCTATCCTTTTAATAATAATTACCTTCTTCGTATTTCTTCCATTTCCACCCTAAATAACTTGTACTGTGTTATATATTTTGGGCCATCCTTCGTCGTTCTTATCGTTCTCTTGTCTTACGAGAAATGTATCCATCAGGCCATCAAGCGGCCGTTAAGCTGTCCCCTATTCTTCTCACGGTTATTAGAGGACTCCTCTTTTTTCCCGAATCTTGTCAGCCCATCCTGATTACTTACTCGGTCGATCCATTTTATCTTCATCATTCTTCGGCAGCACTACGTTTCGAATACTTCCTTCCTTGAATTTTCTGCAGCTGCCAATGTTCATGCTACACTCCCTAAAACAATATGCTCTTTATGTAGCATGTGATGAATTGTTTCCTTCTTCTGTGCTTGGCTTTTAACTCGTAGATATCTATAAATTATTCGTTTTGAAGAATTCTACCTTTACCTTTGCCATTCAACTTTTGATTGGCCCATCGTTGATCCATGGGCATCCTAAGTAACGAAACTCTTGTACCTCTTCAAACCTTTGTTTTCCTAGTTTCATTTTCGTTCCAGTCATTTCTTTTTTCCTTCAAACTTATATCTTAGGTTTTCTTTTTGTTTATTTTTAGCTGATATAAGCAAACATGCTCTTTGTGTAGCATCGGATGAATTGTTTTCTGAAACCATTGTACGTCCAAGCGAAAAACAATTGACAGTTGACAAAACAAGAGTTATAGTGTGATTTTACTCACTTTCTAATTTTCCACAAAACTTTATTATTCCACCCCTAGGTTTCAACTACTAAATACTTATTATCAAGGTAAGACTATCAGTAGTTGAAATCTCGCTGAAAATCTACTATCTACTAATAGTACTATCAAAAAGTAGTTGAATCCCAGGGTCGGAAAAATAAAGTATTGTGGAACATTACAGAGTGATACATTTCGCACTATTCACCGAGTGAAGCCTAAGCACTGATATACATTCGACAAAGATATATCGGTTTTTGTTTTAAATACTTCAACCCTTCTCTTCTCCTAGTCGATATCGTTGTTGATGATAACGGAGCCCCGTTGCTAGGGCACTTTTCAGTGACTCTCGCGGAGTTGACGAAGCCAAAATGGAGGTACGGCATGTAGATCCGTTAATTGCACGTAATGCTATGCCAGACGGCCGGAATATTCAAGAGGTTGGTAATGTTCGCCGTAGGAAGGTTAGTCTGCTCGTTAACGAGGGCCTCAAAAGAATTCCGCCCGTCCAAATGGATGAAAACATTGAAGGCACGTGCCCGCGCAATAAACAACCCTTTTAATGACTTAATAACGTGGACACATTTCCCAGTAATTGGTATCGCGCCCACAATACCACTCCGCTGGCATAGTTGGGCTTTCATAGGGGTGTAATTATGACCTTTTCCATTGTGCCGACAGCAACAGCTTAAATGCGATTCGATAAATTCGGGTTTATATTAAAGTATTCCACCGATTACGGTGGGTTTCAATGGAGTAGCTATATCGATGGCTAAGTTCTAACAACACGTATCAGAAAAATAGCAACTTTACAGGAGAGCAAAGGAAACGATTCATATTTTTTATTGTACACTGAAATTGAAATCCGAAAATTCATGAAACTGAAAAAGAAGTATATATTTGCAAATAAAGAACTGTTTTTTGCTTGAATTTTACTTTTACAATGTTATTACACTTTGTTTAAGATACCTGCCTCGAACCGGCCAAATGTTTTGATACGTGTTGTAAGAACTTCGATATGTATTCTTGCGGTCTCCCTTACCTTCATGGATCTTCCCTCTCCAATTAACAATAAGGGCGACTCCCTTTCATTCTATCTACATATGCTACTATCTTCCTTCCTCAGCATCTTTTATCCAACATTCTACCATTTAACACTACAATTCCAGCAAAATATCAGATGGACTTTAAACGAATTAAAACAAATGTGCCACTACTTGGTACTACATCGCGCAGTGCTTTGCTCATAGTGTTATTTAAATGAATAGATAAAGGGTAGAAGCCACCTCGGACGTATCGCTCAGGCGTATAAACAATAAAAACTCAGGGGGCTAATGTGAATTTCATAATTTTGGCTCAACACCAAATGATGTCATGGCTTTAGCCAAACACGGGGGTTATTATGTTACGGGGAGACGATCAATAAGTGGTATTTTATGCCCCGCGAGATAAGGTTCACTCAAAATTCTCTAGATCGCCTTGTAATAACAACGAAGTAGATTCGTTACAGCTCACAATTGTTTCTCCATGACCTCATGATGACAAGCCTATTTCAAGATAAACCTATGAGACACCTCATAGCCGAGTAGGCAACGGTAACGGTTTCCAACGCAACCAAACCATACGACTTTTTTAATTAAAGTATTTTACCGATTTGGGTAATTTTCCATGGAGTGCAATGAGCATTGTGGCAGCCTACCCTTCATTTATGAACTTCCCTCTTAAATTTACAATAATGCCTACTCCCATTCACTCCATAAAAAAATCCTATTCTCTTCCTTCCTCTCCTTCGCATTTACAACACTACCCCATAAAACTCTTTTCAACACCCCTTCCCGCTAAGTACTCACCCTATTTATACCTACTGTCTTTTCCTTATCTCATCTAGGAGCAGGCTCTCCTCACCCACCATGTCCAGCACTTCGTCGCTCCTCCCTCCATCCGTCGATTTCACCTTCTTCAATTTTCTCTAGACCCATATTTCGAACGCCTCCAATCTTCTCTCATTCTCCTTCCTAAGCGCATTCAGGTAAAACACACAAAAAGAAATGTATTTTGACTGCTTTCCGATACTTTAATGGACATGAATAAAGATAAAAAGTACATGTATTGTTCTAAAAACTGTACACTGTAATATATGGGAATAAATGTTTTTTGCACTAAATGTTTTTGATAATAGATACTAAAATCCGGTTTAAAGCAACTCTGTGAATATTTACGTCAATGTGCTAAAAACGTGATGAATATGTCGGAAATGATGAATCTATGTAATGAACGAAAGAAGGAAAAAATAAATTACAAGCCAATATGAACGAAACACCACATTTTTATTATTTACACAGGTTTAATACTGCAATGCAACTGAATATAATTGAATAAATTGAGTTAGAGCCATTCATTACCATTTTTTTAAGGTTTGAGTAACTTAAAATATAAACAATGTGAGTCCGTATCTATGCAATTTAAAACCTTAAATAACTTAATAACATGGGAACATTACCGATTACAACATTTCTTTGACATTTACCTATATGAGTCCTAAAATTAGACGAGCTCAACTACAAGGATTATATTTTTATCACAGGCATGTAATCAGCCCTAATCTAATTACAGTATTGATATATCTAATTAAGTAGGACAAAAAACACGACTTAGATAAAGAGCCAATAACCTACAAAATTTATCCACGGTTTAAAATATGATATATATTTAACATGCTATTAGGCATGTTGATTATTTTATATACTTCATGAACTATTTTCATCATTAAAAATAAGGAATTGCATAATCTTTGACCAAAATTACAAGCATAAAGCATCATTACTTGACATTTACGTTTTCCAATTCTTTATGGCATTTTGTAATGAACGCTTTACCTTAAATTTAAATCGTATGCACCTGCTAAAAATCTCATTCTCCGAACGCCTCCATACTTTCAGGTAATCTGATCACAGAGCTCAGATCGCAGCAACTGGGAGGTACCTAACTAACAGTCTTGCGGACATAACCGCTTGGTCATTACATTGGATTGAGGAAAAAATCACATTATCCGAAATGGGTCCGCGAAGTTTTGTTGCTAACAGCGGGCGGCTATCGCACTTCCTTGGTGAACGCTTGAAGTTACCTCAACAGCCATTTCCTAAGGCCCAGTTTCCAACTATCTCCCGAAACATTAAGAGATATCTCCCACTATGGAGCCGTAGTTGAGGTAATCGAGGTACTTTAACCATATTGTCAGAGAAAAAAAGGTTCTCTTTCTGGCAAATGATATGGTGAGCTACTCAAAGTCAAAGTAAGGTGCATTTACACAAGCGTTCCATACGATAACCCCGAGCATTTTATAATTTATTTCGCCAAAAGAGTATTTGCATTAACTTCTTATACACTTGACCATGCAACGTAGAGGTGTCATTAATCTTTTTCCTCCATCGACTGTGTTTATTTTTTTCCTTTACGTCTATTGCCTAAGAATGAAGTAGTTTTTTGCGTTGCATTGAGAATATACTTATTTCGGTAATTGTAAATATATTATGGACAAGCCAATGAGTGTTTATTGCAAAAGTAAGCTCAATCATTTTATCATAATCAAAACTTGTATTCTCAGCGTGGTTAATCCTAACTACATATTTGGACATTATGATATTTTAAAGAGAATTTTCTAATGGCTATTTTGTAACGATTCACCAGCTTACTCTAGCTAAAGCCACAGAGAATTTAAAAAAAATTATCATTACAAAATCCCGCGAAAATTAAAAAAACAAAAATCAATTTTTTTTACTGGTATTTCCCTAATTTGTGCCTGATGCTGTACTACATGAACATGATCTGCCATATTCCACCCTGACGCATAATATTTTTATTTACCCTTTGTAATTTTTTCACTATAACTGAACTAACGGATATCTTCTATGCGTTAAGCAGCTCGATAATTCGTGATCCTTTCCTCGAATATTGATACGTTAATGCATTTACAACACAGTACCAGAGCATAAAATTATATTGAGGGAAAAATATGAATATCTTTCAAGTCACGCAAAAATACCAAACTTCGTATTACAAACATGTGAACCGCCCATATGAGTAAATTCATTATATCTAATTAGCTACATAATGCATTGATTACACTAAACGTGATCCCTCTGTGGCCAATTAAATAGATCAGAATAATGGAGCAACAAATAGACGACAGTGTATATAATAATAATAATACGTCTTTATTGGGCGAGATTGGGACTAGAAAGTCCCATCTTCCATCTAACCCCTCGTCAAACTTTAAATATATGCAGTTAAATACATTGTAAAGTTGCTCATGAAATTACATGCAGAGAAATTACATAAAAATAAGTAGAAGTTCCATTTTTAATCAACAATTAGCATTATAATTTAACAAAGTTACTATTGACCAAGTGTAAAAAGATGTTAGTGAACGTGGGAAAAACCTAAGGATATTGACTGTCGTCCTTATTGGAAAAAACCCACTGCAGGAAAACGCCCACACAAGAAGGGGGGCGTGAAAAACCTGCGAAAACCTACTGAAAAAGCTAATGTAAACCTGAGTATACAAATACAATGAATTACATGGAAAATGTCACCCAGTACCTGTAAAGAAAAGGAAAATTAGATGAAGCCGGAGGAGATAATTGATGAATCTTTCGTACTGTTCCCGTGATGTTACATGTCTCGCTGTTGTTCTCGAAGAAGTTTTACGTGTAGTGCCTTTTTGAAGGAGGCGAGTGATGATGATTTACGTAGTGGTAGGTCAATGTTGTTCCATTCGCGGCATGCAGTAACAATGAATGATTTATTGAATCTGACTGTCCGGTGGTGAGGTATAACGAATTTTTCATTTCCCCTCGTATTTGAGTCGTGTTTTCTACTAAGTGTTTGAAATTCGTCCCTGAGGTACACTGGTGTATTTGTCTGTAAGATTTGATAGAGAAGACAAAGGATATGCATCCGGCGTCGAGAACTAGGCTTTAACCATTTGAGATCGTTAATATGATTGGTGGTATGATCTGATATTTGTAAATTAAATATGAACCTAATGCAGGCGTTGAAGGAGCGGTGAAGTTTATTCGACAGCACCTGAGATATGTCTTGAAAGGCAACATCGGCATAATCAAAATGGGGAAGTATTAATGTTGAAATTAATCGCTTCTTTAAGGAGAGAGGAATAATGTTTCTGAAACGTATTAATGGAAATAATGACTTATTCACTGCCTTACATATCTTAGTTATATGAGATGACCAAGGCAGACTTTCATCAATGATCAATCCTAGATTAATAACTTCGTCGCAGTACTTTATGGGAGTATCGGAGATGTGTAGTTGCGGTAATTGATCTCTGTCGATTGACTTCAGTATTTTAGGATATCCAATTATAATAGCTTGGGACTTACTAGGGTTTATGCTTAGAAAGTTGGATTTGCTCCAATTGTTGATATTTTCTTGGTCATTACTTAGATTACATACTCCATTGAACAGGCTTTTAACAACTGAATTTAGGTACACTTAGAGATCGTCAGGATAAAGATGATATTTAGAATGATTTATCACTGAAGGGCAATCATTTATGTACAGAGAGAATAGCAGAGGTCCTAGAATAGAGCCTTGGGGCGCACTTCTTGTGGTTTCGATCCACCTTGAGCAGAAATCATTTGTAATCACTCGCTGATGCCGGCCTGTTAAGTATGATGTTATCCAATGGAGAAAAACCCATGCCTCTCATTTTTGCTGCTAGGATATCTTTGTCTAAGGAATCAAAAGCTTTCGAAAAATCAAACAAAACGAGTACTGAAACTTCTTTTTGATCCATGGAGCGTCTCAAGTCATCGGTGATTTTAGTTAAAGCGGTAGATGTGCTGTGACCGTGTCAGAAGCCAGACTGAAATTTATCGAGAATACTGTTGCACTTTAAGAAATGTGTTATCTGCTCATAAACAAGTTTTTCTAGAACTTTGGAAAGGATGGGAAGAAAGGATATTGGACGGAATTCTTTTTCCCCTTGGGAATTATTCTCTTTTGGAATAGGTCTGATTAATGCTCGCTTCCATTGACTTGGGAAGTGATTTTGAAATAAAGAGAAGTTGAAAATGTTGGTGATGTATGGGATAATAACAGGAAATAGCTTTTTTATGAAATCTAGTGGTATGTCATCGGAACCTTGTGCTTTAGACTTAATTTTCTTGAAACACGATTCAACTTGTATTTGGGTAATAGGGGTAATTTCAAATTTTTGGTCACTGTTTAGTATGCATGTGTCTTTTGAGGCGTACAGTTTTAGAGTTCTATCTTTGATCTCGGCTTGAATAAGGTTGGGGGGTGGGAAAACTTATCATTTAAGGAGTTCAGACACAAGTCAGGAGGGAGATTGAAGACTTTATTTTTACCTATGCCAAGTGATTTAAGTTTGTTCCATAATTTACCTGGAGAGTGGTTAGATTTAGTAACTGCGTGAAAGAATTTGATCTTCGCATTTCTTATGAGCTGTTTCGTCCTGTTTCTCAAGTTTTTGTATCTTTGAAATGCATTGAGAGTCATAGTTTTCTTAAAAAAGTGGAAGGCTGAATCTCGTGTTGCCATTGATTGTTTTATTTCTGAATTTAACCAGAGCGCGCGTGGCTTGGAAACTCGGATCACCTTTACAGGGGCAAATTTTTCAAGCAGATAAGTCATCAGTGAGTTTAGTCTCTCAACCTTGTCGTCAACTGAATTGGTGAATTCAATATTGGCCCATGGTAGTAAAAATGCTGCATTAAGTAATTCATCGCCGTTTATTTCCTTGATGTTTCGTTGACTTATAAGCTTTTGCTCAACTTTTTTGGCTTTAACTGAGTAGGCAAGGTACAGTAGGTCGTGTATCAGAGTATACAATTTGTATGATTGAATAGATGAGGAATATTACATCGCAAAAATGCAAAATACTGCTTAAATCAAAATCTCAAAACCAGATGAGCAAAACAAGAGGCTATTGACTTAAAATTTGTTCCAAGACTGACCACGGAAATAGGTCAGAACGATAAGTTAACTAAATGTTAACGATGCATATATGCAGCAATGTGGAGTTAAAAAAAGGAACACCATGTCACAAGAGTTACGCTAAAAGTCAGGACGACTATGATAAAAATGTACATATCCATTACAATTTAATAATTTTCACCATATGATCTACTTGATAATACCTATAGTTATGTATTTATCCATTTGAAATGAGCCCTAATTAAAGGTACTACCGCATTGATAGATTAAACATTAAAACAAACCTGGTACAAAAAATGTTTTTGAGACCAGAATGCGTGGTAACCGCCAATGCTAAAAGCTAAATTCGACTTCCTAAATAAAAATGAATTGATGCACTTGGCTATTGCAATGAGTCCTTTTATGACATTGATGCAATGATATGAAATGCAGCCAATCCGAGTGGTCCACGGTGTCCCTACAAGCGGAATATAAATGCTGAATGCTCGACTAAATATTGAGCTTTTCCACCGAGATATAGAAGCCAATATGTTATTCTTTCTGATCAATGATGAAATACAAAACATAGAGTTATTGTCGGCAGATGAGAAAAAAATATTTAACATTCATAATTAATTTGCTATGATGAGGTATTAAATTAAAAATTCATTGCATATTCATGTACACCATGGATACGTAACCTTGGTTAGATAACGATGGTAAAAAGTTAAATTAACGCCAAGTAATATTTAAATATAAAAATAACATGTTTATAAAAACCAGGAAGAAAACACTACCCACGGCTCCTTAAATTTTTGAAAATTTCAATTATGATTGATGATAAAGTAAAATAAGTTTATGAACAACATTTCAGGTGTCAAAAAACGAAAAACGTGGTGCGCATGTAATATTACATTCGCTTTCGTTAGGAAACAAATCTGATACATCTGAAACCAGCAATTATTAATTATACAGGGTGTCCCATTTATCTTGACCACCCGAAATAACTTTTTATCCAGACGTAAATTCGAAAATGTGTCAATCATATGTTCATTAGCCGTCAGGGGGACATTAATCAGCATGCTTGCCTTCCTTGTAGCTTTGTTATTTACAACTATATGAATAGCGGTATGTCTTTTTCAAATGGCACTCTTGAAACGGGCACAAAAACACCTTGTATTCTTAAATCGATGAGAGAAAACTCATAAATGCACTCATGCTTCCCACCAATCACCGTTCATATTTCATATATTGGGTTATAAAGGGTTAAATTTGTCATGATTCGTTGATGAGGAACGCCACTAAAAATTACGGATTATATGGATAACACAAGATAACCCAAAGCTGTTTGTATCGCTACAAATGACAAACTAGCGAATATTATGCTCGAGAAAATCCGAAAAGAGGGAAGAAAAACACGTCATTATAGTTGGGATCCGGGAAGTTGTATTTCAATTCACGGAACCCGTAAATTGAAGTAAACTGCAGTACAATGGATAGACAGTACATAAGGAATAAAGAATGTCTCTTTTGGACAAAACTGGTCGAAGATTAAAGTGAATTATAAAGTGAAAATTATGTACAAAGTCTCATATTGAAATGAAAATGAAATGAAAAATCTCTGTTTAATACTCATGAATTTTCGTTCTCAAATTGTAGCGTTTTCCAAAAATGCATTTAGTGTCAGAAAAAAATCGCCATCAAAATGAATTGAAGGAAAGGATGAGTATTCGCAAAGAGACATAAGTAGAATAAAGGAATGAAAAAAAATTAATCCTTTCCCTCTGCTTTTTTTTTGCCTCTCCCCGAAGGATCGTTTTCCCTCAAGATTGGTGGAAAGATGGCTCGAGTCGATTCTTTAGCGATGGAAAAGGATTGGGAAGGGCGCGGGCATAATTGGAACTTTACAGAGTTATTGCTTCCGGAAATTGAAATCACACGGGGGTGCCACACGGGTTGGGGGGGAAGGAAGAGGGGTTGAGGGTCGCTTAATCATCCCTCTTTCTCCACTGTCAGTGGCAAACCCACCCCTCTCTTCTGCATCCCCCCATTTCTTTACCCCACCGCACACTCCAACCAAAACTCTAAAACCCCTTGGGAAAAGTAGAATGAAAGGTAGAGAGGAATGAGGATGGAAAGAAAGAAATAAAAGCGGGAGTGATAAAAAATATTCGTGAACATCGTTTCCGTGTTCGGCGAGTAACTGAGTACAGTAACTTAGTAGCTATAGTAACTGAGCACTGTAACTTAGTAACGTTTGTAACTGAGAACAGTAATGCAGTAACATTAGTAACTGAGAACAGGAACTTAGTAACGTAAGTAACTGAGGACTTAGTAACATTAGTAACAGAGAAACATTACTTAGTAGCATAAATAACTAAGTACAATTAAGTACAGCAGCTTAATAAGATAAATAACTGAGTACAGTAACTTAATAGCGATTATATATTTTAAATTATTTGTCCTACGTACTGCCACAAAATATTTATACATATCTCGTAATATAATATCATAATCATCAGCAGTCCTTAATTGGTTCGACGCAGCTCTCCGTTCAGTTAACTTATCAGCTAATATTTTATCGCCTACATAATTCCAATGCTTTAAATTGTGAATCACTTGCTCCAAGTATCACACCCCTGCCGTATCTCAGCCGTGTTTGCCACTCCACCTGTCCTTCAACGATAATTGTTATTAGACCATCGTGCCTCATATTATAGCCTCCTAAATCGTCCCATCTTCTACCAAGGGTTCTCAGAAGACTACTTTTATCTCCTACTCTTCTTAGAACTTCCGCATTATTCACACTATCCATCCATTTTATCTCTATCATTCTTCCATAACAGCACATATCGACCTCAATTTTTCTGCGGCTATTATCTAATACCTACCTAATGAAAATACATAAAATAAATGATAAAGTTAAGGGTTTTATGTTTTCTGTTTTATGTTGGGGGGGGGGGGGGCTGCAGTCCTGCAGGTGGTTTAGGCGCTGTATAACTTCCCCAAGTGAAACGGGGGATATTCCATTGCACCTAACTGTTCCAAGAATCTTTGTTTGATTTAGCCTCAGAAAACAGCATTATTAGTACTATCAAAGACTAGAATTCATTTGAAATTCTAATGATTTTGTTTTCATCGTACTTGTGTATACTTGGTACGTTTTTCGGACAAATTAAAAATTAAGTTCAAGGTGCCAGGATGCCCGTGCTATTCCTGATAACTCTGCCCATGACTTTCCTGTATAAATAATAATGTGTACCGTAAAATCATTAATACATAATTTTAAGTATTAATGCTACTTTTTCTAAGGGTTATTTTTTCTCGGTGCTTCACTCATTTCGACGTACAGGGTTGTACAAAGTCCTGTGGATACAGATGGAAGAGCTCTATCCTCACCAATCCAAACCAGCTTTCAGTTTGAATCACCGAGCGAGTAAGTTAAATGTTTCTTAAAAATGGATGAAGGTATTATAGTTTCACTGGAAAATTTTCTGTAAAAATATACATTTTTACTGTAAAATAATTACGATAATTTTTTAAGCAACGCTACTTTTTCTAACGGGTACTTTTTCCACGGTGCCTCACTCAGCTCAACCACAGTTCCGTCTCTCCCTTGAGGAAGAAAGGAAAACGAAGGAGAGAAAATAATGAAAGAAGAAAAAAACGGGGGAGCGATAAAAAGAATGAAAAGCGGTCGCCCTCCCCGCCCTCTGCCGAGGAAAAAAAAACTCCCATCGCTCCATTATTCTCCTCCAACAATGAAGTGAAAAATTTCCCAACCTCCTTACTCCTCCTCACCCCTAACCCCGTTATTATTTTTTTTTTCTTTCCAACCAACCCCGTCGTACCCATCCCTCTCTGAAAAGGTTTCCGCTCGTTAAAATTAGGAGGTGTAGGGCAGGGGGTGTGATATGGGAGGTTGGAGGGAGAAAGGAAGGTGTTGGAGATGTGTGCGTCTGGGTGTGGTGGGTGCCGTACCATGTTTCATCTCGAAAAAACATTTATCCGGGATTCTCTCCCCTCCGAACACAATGCATCTCTCGTTCCTCCCCGTCGAGAGTGATTTCCCCGCCCAAACCCCATTACACTCAGCATCCTTCATTTCTCCAGCAACCATCCCTCCCAGCCTCCCCCGACTGGATCTTCCTTCAGTTATGTTCTCGAGGAGCCTGCTCATTCAATTGCCTCGACTATCTTGGCAAAATATTATTGAGAGCTCTCTCTTCTTTCTTACCGATGGAAGAGGTGAAACCACCTCCACTACTCTTTAAGAGGGCTACAAATCAGTTTCAATGGTAAATATGATAGATATGATAACGGAAAGAATATATTATTTAATGATATTCAATCGTTAAATAATCCACAGTAGGGCGTTTGGAGTGGAAACCATTGAAGGTAAGGGGAATCATAAAAAAGTTAGGAGTGGTCGACAAAGTGATTATAAAACTGCGGACTCGGAAGAAAATAGGTCAAAAGTTGTAAGGAAAGAGTGATCACATCTTCAAAATTACGTTATAGAAGCAGAAAATATATTTTTTCTGCAAAGACTAACGGTATTCTTTCTGCATAAAGATGCCTATCTGAATAATTTTTAACCAATTATAGTTTCTAAGGGAAAAAGAATCATTTAAATACATTGGAGATACTTAAATGGGAAAATATCACTGAGAACTCTCTTCATTTGCGTTAGGAAAAGGTGAAACAAAGTCTTCTATTCTTCAAGAGAGCTACAAATCAAATGAAATGAGTAATTACACAAAATTAAAAATACATCAATAAAAACCAATTATTAAATCAAACAATATATGGTATTTGAAATCGTTGGACCTAAGGAGAATCATAAATAGGCGGAGCTGGGTCCTTAGAGCGTTTTTAAATAGCGCGCTTGGGAGGGAATTGGTCAAAATCTGTGCTAAGCCCTTCCATTAGTAGGAGCAATTATGAAGTCATAGTTTAGTTAATGTGGAATTGCATACCAGAAGAAAGGCTGGCAAATTATATTGTCCATGGGAAAAATATCATTTGAATACATTTGAGATACATCAATGGCAAAGAAAATTCATTCGATAGAACATTTATCCGGGAATTTCCTCCCTCCGCCCACAATGCATCTATCGCTCTTACTCTTTAGAGAGTGATTTCCCAACACTCAACCCCCATCCCACCACTCAACATTCTCTATTTCTCCAGCTTCCAAACTTTCCCTTCCCTGCTGGATCTTCTTCCAGCTATGTACCCGAGGAGCCGGCTCAATGTATTGCTTCGACTATCTTGGGAAAATATTAATGAGAGCTCTCTTCTCTCATACCGATAAAAAAATATGAAACCTATTCCTCTGCTCTACAAAACAGGCTAAAAATCAGTTACAATCTTCTATATTATTTCCACTGTATAGATACCTTTTTCTCAACTTATACGCAACCATACTCTACAAATGAGGTACCAAATTGCACAGAGAGAACACACGACGGCACATCTTACTTCCTAAATATTGCTATTGTTTCCTAAAATTTGTTTTTAATAATTAAAAAACAGTGTCAATATTCCTGACGTTAACGGCGCACAAACTGACAAATTTGTTCATTTGCAACAATATCTCGCATTCTTTAGATAGCTTTTATCAAAATGCGGCTGATTTCACATCCAAGTCTCCTGTTGATACGTGAGTATGAGTCATCATGTGCGTTTAACTGAGGATAGTGTAATTACTTCCAATGTTGTGTTTAAAGAGGTCCTCTGACGTCAATTTGTACATAAAACCCTGCCTTTTTTTCTACATTTTAAAATTAGAAACGCGCCTATCCCTCTGTGGACCTGTATTGAAAAGAGTGGGGGAAGCCCGCTAGGATCGGGGGCAGCACGCTTGTGATTAATTAAATTGATAAAATTATAAAAATATTTGAATGAGTTTCAATCATATACTATAGGGTGTTTGGGATAGAAATCAATGATATTAAGAAGAACTATAAATACGTTATGGAGTCAAAAAAGCGTTTATAAAATTACGGTATTGGAAGGAAATAGGTCAACATCTAGTGCTCGCCTGTGCTGCCACAAAGGAAGGAACGATCACGAATTCAGAATTAAGTTCAAGAAGCAAAAACGTATATTTTCAAGGAATACATTCTACATTAAGGAATAAGAGGAGTGGAATTACCCACCCGAAGAAATTTTGATCAGTTTTATAGCCCATGGGTAAAACGAACAAGTAGAATACATTTGAGATACGTTTACGAGAAAATAATATTACGAGCTATCTTCTCTCGCCAAAAGGAAAGGTGTAACCATCTTCTATACTCTTTTATAGGGCTATGATGCAGTTTAAGTAAGTAAAAAATTGTAACATTTATAAAAATGATGTGGATAATTTTTATCATGTAATCATACACTATAGGACGTTTGGAATGGAAGCCATTGCTATTAAGGATACCCATAAGTAGGCTATGAGGTGTTTACAATACGTTTATAAAATAGCGGACTCATAAGTAGGTCAAAAGCTGGACTCACCTTGCTACATATAGGAACGATCACAAATTCAAAATTAGGTTCGAAAATCAGAAAACGGGCATTTTGGAGGAATCCTTCCTGCACAGAGGAACGAAGGGATAGACATTTATAGGATCTTCTCCTCAAATATTAAATTTATTTTAGGATATTTTTCGTAAATTTTATGTAATGTCATATTAACTCAATGGGGTGCATTGGAAATTGGGTAAAATGATTAATTTTCATTGTTACATGTAAGGTATTCGTAAAAAGGGTCTAGCAGGTTAAGATGATGAAAAGTGCCCCCCGATATTTTGAGAAATAAAAAATATGCACCTTAAGTGCATACAATATTATGTGTTTACCCAAAGTTTTAGGCCTCAACAATGGAAAATAACCCCAGAAAAAATTGAAACACGATTTTTATTTTTTAAACCACATCTCAAGTTTTAATTTTTCTAAGATCGTTTTCTTGATTTTGAATTGTGTATACTATTATGGTCTACCACCCTGATTTATTTCAAACTTTTGAACCGAAAACAAAACTTTTAAATAAGTTTGAATTTTTCAAAATTAAATTAAAATTTTAGGAAACTATAGACACGCCAAACAAAATAAATGTTGTTACCCCTATCCTAAAGTATATTCTTAATTTTTTTCACATTTTTAAAATTGGTGGAACAGGGTCAAAAACACGAATAACTGCTTTGCGCCATTTGCATCTATGCATTCCAGGAGGATATTTGGTTTGATAGTTGAGAGCAACCATTGTTGATCATTTTCTAATTTTATTGATTAAGAATAAACATTAACATAATCAATGCCTATCACACTTATATTAATCGTAATTATTGCTTACAGCCATACTGTTAAGCTTTAATCTTCCGTCGGGCGCAATGGTTCTGACTGGCTCAGCGCAAGTGTTTTTTCACTTCTCCATGCCAATAGGTGGCAAAGAACCCTTTACTCATAGTAGCTGTTTTTTTGGCACGCTATATCTTGCTTTCCGCATTTATGCCAATAGGTCAGTGTCGGATTATTAAGCATAATTAAGCAAAATAATGGTAAAATAAAGCGAAATGAAATCACTACTGGATAAATAATATAGCAAAATAAACACAAATCTAGAGCACCTCCTCAGTCTTTTCTAAGTGTCCATGCATCTTCACCTTGAAGGGCTTAACTCCAGGACGGACTCTTCACCAGCTTTTTCTTTACACTCTCACATAATGGTCCTCTTAAAAACTCATTTCAGGTCACATTCCACATAATTAAAAATTAAACACTAACTTTGGCTCACTCATATGTTAAATAGAGATTTTTCAAATATTAATGAATGATATCAATTTAAGGGTCATACCAGGAAATTCATTTTAACTTTGCATTCAGCGATACTCGTCCCAATAATGGTTGCCCAGCGAACCGAAAAACCGGTGTCAGGGATTCTAATTCATATTTTAATCAGCTTAGGACATAGAGTTCTAAATTTTACGGGTCTACTTGAACAGGAGTCGCAATGCCACCAAACTCACAATTGATTAAAACGTTACGCATGAACATTCTGTTATACGGAAAGTTGAGACAGTGTTGAATGCGATTAAAAAGAAAAGACAGGAAAGGGCAACTTCACCTCCTCTCCTTTTCCTCGTGAGTTATGAGTTAAGAGAAGGGAACGAAAGCAGGTTGAGGAAAAATAAAAGGGGTTCGGAACTGTCTCGAATTCTCGCAAGACATATTATCCCGTTCCAGCAGCTTATTAACTGAGCAGCTGGGCGTGTGGATAAAGGCATTTAACCGATCTTCATTGCTCCAATTTTAGCTGAAAAACGTTCGGGCGTCCATTAAAATCTCCGCCTTGCTGTTTTCTCATTAACAATGAGGCGTGTTTATGTGAAAAGAAATTCAAGCTTTTCTCCTTAGCGTAGGCATAATTAAATACCCAACACACTGTGGATAGTTCTTCTCAGGATTAGACGCTGTTGTAAGAGAAATACTTCGTACTCTGTGGGATTATTAGTAGTAGCGGAACATGGAATCGTTATTTTAAACTACGCAACCATTTGAAATGCCCTTCATAAGGTCGCAGGACAAAAAAGACTAGAAAATCAAAAATCATAATCATAATAGAAGTACACACATATTATACCTCATATTACCCGAATTATTTTTAGGCTTATAAATGTTACTGATGCCGAACTTTGAGGGACTGGAGAAAACAAAGCGAAATAGGGCTATTCACCACTGCAATGTGGTGATGTGGTGAATATCACCTGGTATTCATGTTTCCAATATGTTTGTCGAGTTAGAGAGAATATTCAGAAGAGCGTACATTTTTTTTTCTCAGATGACGAGAATAACATCCTTGGTTTTTCAATGCATTATGGTTCACGTGATCACCAGAAGAAAATAAAGGAAATAGTCTGCAAAAAGAAAGATTAAATTTTTTCCTGCAACTATTAATTTAGTGTCTAGATTGATTAATTGAATGGCGTTTTCTTAATGAAATACATAGTCTCCGGTGTTCATTTGTGGAGCTGTTTCATGTTAAAAAATAAAAATACTTCGTTATATTCCACACTTCATTTCAAATAGTAGGACCCGGTTTTCTGCGTATCATGCCATCATCAGGTACAATTCATTGGGTGGCTTGCATTTAAATAGTTATCCGTGAGTGGTGGGGGGATATGAAAAAAGAGAGGTGAGGAGAAACATTAATGACGGGTAAGGCTGTTTTTGAAAGAAGGAGGGGGAAGGCCTCGGTATGGCTTGCATAGGCGAAACGACAAAGGAAAGGGGTAGAGGGGTTCTCAAAAGGTTAAAAACATGAGTAAATTTAGGTTGAGGGTCATGGGGGGATGGTAATGTGACATATAGTAATGGTGACTGGGAGGGGAACATATGGTCATTACAAAGTTTAGTGGGGTAATTCGCAATCATCAAAGAAGTCCATTTTACGCCCCTTGTCAATACAATGTAAGACCCTGGGTTCAAAAAACACCAATGATGTTGGTCACATTAATGTTGAATGGCGTTACTTGCTAGGACTACTCATTGCATGTTTCTCTTCTCTCTCCAACGCTCTAACATTGTATTGATTTACTGAAGGAATTACTAATCGTAGGTAGGTACGAAGGTAGGCAAGTTTTGCCTATTCATGAATGTGCATGTATATATATATGTTTAATGCATAACATCATTACGAATGCTTTCATCACAAAGTTCTGAATCATAACTAGATAAAATCTAAGCATCTGGTTTGAGGAACAAGCAAGAATGTAAATGATTATTTTTTCGGGAGAATGAGTGTATTTTTGCATATCAACACATGAAAGATTGGAACCGAAACATGAAGATGACGATTGCTTCTTCAGGGCATGAACCTCAAAAGTTAGCTTACCATACTTAAGTATGTATTCCACAGGAAAGAGCAGGAGGAGAAGCTGCAAGGTCGAAGAAGTCCGGCGATTCAGTATTTATGTATACATGCCATTTGGTCTAGGGCTTCGCCTGCGACGACTATTCGCTTTCCTCCTCTTCTCGGCTCTCTCCGCGTCTCAAGAATTCAATTGTTGCCGGGAGGGAAGACACGATTTCTCCGTCGCACAGCCCCTTTTCAATTCTTGATGTCTCCGAAATGGAAGGCACGGTTGGTCACCTGCCGTCACACTGTGGTCAAGGCCTCTCGACTAGAAAGGACCTCCGCGCATTATGCAGCAAGCAGCCGGCTTTTCACCTGCGAAGTGAAAGGATACATCAAGTCAATCGCATTTTTCCTAGAAACACTTCCAAACCCAACAGCGAATTAGGATGGCTAGGAATTTTAGCGAATTGCGCTGGGAGCCTCTGGAGACTGGGAGGCTGCGCGCTAGGCTTAGATTGATTGAACAATTGGGAATGGATATATTTAAGAGCGATACAGAGAACATAATATTAGAGCCACACTATATTTCCAGATCCGATGGAAGCGATAAATTAAGAGAGATGTTTTGCAGAATGGATAGATGTGGGAATTCGTTTTTCCCCCGAACCATTAAGGACTTCAATAAACGCTACACTCCCTGCCACACGTCTTTTAGGCGGCTTGCGGGGTATTATGTAGATGTAGATGCATATAGCACATGACAAAAAATTAAATATCATGGTTATTAATATGACGGAAAAATCTGAAAATATGTTTTGAAAAAACATTTTGCTCCGTATTACTGTTAATTTTTTTTTTTAATTTATTCGTAGTTTTAGGATTAAGGTTCCAATTTATATTATTTTTCGGATTGTTCCTTACAAAACCCTTTAGCCAATTTTACACAAATGCCGTTCTGAAGCAAAACCGTATACAATGGCCTCCAATAGATAATATTTGCCACGTAGTACTTATGAAAAAAATTACTAAAGGAGATTAGCGCGCTCTTGTAGAGTTTTCGTGCATGTGACGCATATAAATTGTCGGCAAAAGCCGTCAGGATGGTTTAAAATGCCACGATAAACCTCTGAGAAAACCTCGTCGTTCCGAAGCCATGAATCACCGTAATATGCAATTATAGCGATGCACCTGGCCGGATTTGTCTAAGGAAGGAAGCATTGTCAGAGAAGCTATCTTCGGGTGATCCCACAAAAAAATAGCATAAAATGTGGAGCTTAGGAGGATAAAAAGAAGCAATTTTCAACACTCAAGCAACGCAGGGACTTAGAAAGAAAGAGCTTGGGAATTATTAGAACGAATAACGTGTGATAGACGCATCCTTGAAAATGGGCATGCCTGTCTCCATGACCCACGAGATATACGAACTAATGAATGAAGCTATTTTATTTATAATTACTTAATCATTACTTAGGGATATTTAGAAATAAAATATTTTAATACATTTTATTTTGAACAATTTTACAATTTAAACAGGAATTTAGTGTGCTATTTTAAATATTGCCATAACAAATTTTCTGTTTCGCCCGGAAAGTTACTTTTTCCTTTTATTAATCCTCTTAATGTCGTCTATTAAGAGTGACACTGGCGAAAAATAACAAAACCATTCTAGTTAAATGTAACATCTTCAAGAGTAATTCCTGTTATGTCATTTTTGGGCATATAAACATGCTGTTCTTTAAATTTGACACCCAACACATTAATATTAATATTTGTAATTAATTCTGGTTTATTATTCAAGAGCTTAGTTGTTACATAATTATTAATTTGAAGAATTAACTACATCAAAGCCGATATTTCACTTTATGGACTTTTTCGGCTGAGAAGCAAAGGCCGATATATCATCCCGCGCCACTAAGAGGATATATCTTCTATATTATTTCTACTGTAAAGATACCTTTTTCTCAACTTATACGAAACCAAACTACAAATGAGGTACCAAAATGCATAGAATTTATCAGAGAACATGCGACGGCATATCTCACTTCCTAAATATTGCTATTGTTTCCCAAAATTGGTTTTTTAATTATTAAAAAAAAAACAAAAAAAAACAAACACCGATAAATATTCCTGACGTTAACGGCGCACAAACTGATACATTTGTTCATTTGCACCAATATCTCGCATTCTTTAAATAACTTTTATCAAAATGTGGCTGATTCCACATTCAAGTCACCTGTTGATACGTAAGTATGAGTCATCATGTGCGTTTAACAGAGGATAGTGTAATTACTTCCAATGTTGTGCTTAAAAAGGTCCTCTGACCTCAATTTATACATGAACATTCCAATTAAATTTGTACCTAAGACCCTGCCTTTTTTTCTACATTTTAAAATTAGAAACGCGGACCTGCGTTGAAAAGAGCGGGAGAAGCCCGCTGGGAGCGGGCGCAGCACGCCTGTAGTTATATATTCCACAACATAAAGCTGTTTGATGGATAAAGGTGGCTTTCATTCAAAATCACTTGCTAATTTTCCATGACAGATATGGGGTAGGTAAATACCTAACGGTAGAAATATCACACACGCGAGTAATTCATATTCTTTTCCGATTTAGACCGACTGATCTAGATGATCTAAGCCTGACTGTAACTAACCTCTTGGATAAACTCGGATGGGAATCTTTGTCGGACTGTAGATTGAAAAGTAGACTAAACCTTTTAGATAAATTCAAGAGCAGTGTCTTTTCTAACGAGGCTAACAATATCTTACGGACGCCAGCACACTACGGAAGATCAGATCATATAAATAAAATAAGAGAGATAGATTGTAGAACAGACAGATTCAGAATGTCTTTTTTTCCACGATCAATAGGAGATTATAACGGCAGCGATATAACTCATAAATAGATTGAATGACTTGTAGTGTAGCCTACTAACCTATGTAAAACTTAATGCATGTTTCTTAATTTTATTATTATTTCTAACAGCATATAGTTAGTATAATTTGTTAGTGTACGTGACGTTTTTTGGACAGTGTGGTGTGCATGTGGGAGTCCAATTGCATGCTGTTGATTGATCACCCCCTGCCAAACACCCTAGAGGTGGCCAGCAGGCTATTATGTAAATATAGATTAAGTGTCTGACATGGTTGCTGTTTTTCCTGGGCATTTTCCAGTTGTCCTGGAGGGATCCTTCCAAAGACTTTTCTCTCCTCAAGGCCGTTCCCACTCCACGCCCCCAACCACCCCACCCTGGCTCCCCCGCAGGGTTTCAAGGAAGTGGATCGGCCGCACGAAGAAAGGGCAGGCGCCAGGAGGGTGAGAAAAGGGTCAGCCGGACGTGTTCCTCATTCAATCAGCACTCCGAAGAAAGGTGAATCCCTAAAGCCAGGCACGGGTCGCGTCGGGGTCACCTGGGATTTTTGATATTGATGACTATTCAATCGGCAGGAGCATTTGTTTCCTGCCTCCACCGCAGATCATGCTCCAAGGAGACCCTTTTTCTTTCGATGCCAAGATGTTCTCCAGTACTTCAAGTTACCAAGGTAAATTATTGAATGACGTTTTTACAACAATAGACCCTATTTCATCAAATTTCCAGTCATTTAAATACTCTTATACAAAGACGAATGTGAAACTTGCCAATATGGAATGCAATATAGGAATATGATTTTTAAAAACACGAATTTTTTTACCTTTTGAGCCCATTTAACATTTCATTGGGTGGCCGCTTTAACTTGCTAGGTTTAGAAAAATAAATAAATAAACTGTTCATCTTGCCTATTCATACTTGTAGCGACCAAGGAATTGTTTATACTTATATATATAAACTATGGCTTCATTTAAACCACTTTTTTCAAGCCTTACTTGAAAAATTTAAGTCAGCAAATATCCTAGTCACAGATGCAAATTTATTTATTTATTTAGTGAATTGACTACTTAGAGCTTACTTGTAAGTTCACAAATTTAAAATATACGAGCATAAAAAATGCAAATACATTCGAACATAATAAAATAAAGTAACAATGCATTACAGGTGATGATAATGGCCTTAAGAACTTCCATTCTTATGCCAAAGAGCCCGGTTGGTAAAAGTGTGGCTTGGAAGTTAGAACAGGTCAATGTGGACTGGAACAAAAATCCCGAGTTTTTACGGACTAAGGACTTTTATGGACCAACAAGACTAGCTCAAATGAATACGATATTAATAGACAGCAATGTGGATACTTCTATCTGGTACCACGTGCTTCCATTGGGTGTTAGATGGCAATAGCACCCTTGGAGGGAATATCTCATAGCATAATGGAAGGGGTCAGTCACGTTACATGTTGGGTTTAAGGAGCTTTGCTCACACGACAGTGGACTTAATTGAATATGGCCTCCATCTAACCATCAATCGCAGAAATAAGGTTGACTAATAAAAATATATTCCTCGGTAGAGTTTTTAAAATTTCAAGGGTCCTGCCTATATACAAAACAGGAGTACTGTTGGGTAACCCCACGTCAACATTTGAAAGGCCTACTTTTCTTTTTCTAAGCTACAAATTTCGTAAGATACATTAATCAATATTATCTATATTGCGCGTCAAACCTTCTTCGACAAACATACTCCTAACATTCCTCCTGGTGAGTAATATGCAAGAATTATTCTCGCGTTCTCAACCAGGTAAAGCCAGCCGTATAGGCTGACGTTTAATAAGACGACTTGTCCGCCATTTTCAAGGCATATTACTAAATGAATGTCTAATTTTACTCTGAATATAACTGAATTAACCAGGTTAAGAAGCCAACAAGAATTCTTGTACATTTTAAAATTCCTTTACCTGCGTTACTTGGACCCCAGTAATGTAATAAAAACTAATAGAACGAAAGCGAACAATAGCCCAGGCCATTGGAATGTAATGGGAGTAATAAAGCCACCAGACCATCCTAGTTTCCAACATGCTCGTTGAACGTAAAAGGCTCAATATTATCAATTACAACTGATACCCTGACTGAATTATCGAAAGAACAACAAGAAATCGATTTTGTCGAGCTGGATAAATAAAAATTCCCAATGACTGCAAATGCGGGATTACTTAAGCGGTCACATGTGCGGCAGAATCAGGCGATAACGACTGTGATCTGCACAATACGATCTAGAGTTAAAACAAGGTCAGACATTGAAAACGAATAGTCATCTAAAGGTTTAAGCGGTTGATAATTGGAAATGCTACAATTGATTTAGGCAATGTAAATGATCATGAACAGTTATGCGTACTACTCAACATACTACCCCGCAAGCCACCTCAATAGGCTTGAATTAATTCTTCTCGGGTTCCAACCGGGTTAGGGACTTTCCAAGCATCTTCATATCTGATGATATCGATGCAAGTATTTTTGCGCAGCATATACCCTACTTCTTCACCTGATTGCGATCACCAGGGACCACCAAGGTAAAGAAGGGTATACACCGGGACTACAATGACATGACCCGGCAGGATACCTGAGAAGATTTCATTCAGTCATACACCGGGAAAAAAATATATTCTTCAATGACTCCGAAGGCGTTTGTCGTGGTGTTATCACGTCTCAAGCCAAAAGTATAAAAATAACAAATCAAATAATTTAGATTAAAACTAAGGGTAAATTAGCCATTTGAGTACTGAGTTCACCAAACATGTATGATGGTTCTTTTTTTATCAGGGTAAATAGGACTTGTTACACAATTCAGTACGGCAAAACTTCGATCGTACTGTATTTTTTCAGTCGGACCTAGAAGCATATTCTAATTCTAAAATGTATTAAGTGAAATTCAGAGCGGAACATTCAATCTCAGTGACGAGAGAATGAGAAGCTAAAAGGCTAAATAATAATTGAATTCGTAATTATATTTGCCTTTTTCAATAGAAACTATAATATATGTCACGATAACTATTATATGTGACAATAAGTGACGTTTAGCAATGTAGAAGATGTTTTCAATTAATATGAACAATTACTTTATCTCAGAGGAAAAAGCCTCAATACGAAGATGAATACATCTTTTTTAAACTCAGCCTCTTATGCATAATTAAATATTTTTAATTCCACTTAAGAGGGCTTTGGCATTTAATCCATGATAAGAGCATTGCGCTAAGAAGCTTAATTGTTCAATTAAAATTAATTTTCCAGGTGAACATCATAATTACACGACAATACAGAGCTCAAGTATCCAAGGGGGAAAGCAAAGCGTGTGTATGAAGGAATTTCTAAATCGGCTGTGGCAATGAATGATTGAAAGAGTATTTTCCGAACCCCTGAGAAATCATAAAAAATTATAGCAATCAACAGAGTAGCTTCCATTTAAAAGCCTTGCTCGAAAAATTCCAATAAGACAGCTTATAATTAATTTTATTGTGGTCTGTGCCTTTCATAAATATCTGCTCCTTCAGTACCATAAATTAAAAGCAGAAAACGCAACTTTCATTTTTCTTTTCCTATCAAAAAGAGAACCAAAGCTGGTTTACCGATAAAAACTTAAAGCCTCTAGCAAGAATCTGGTGCATTTTAATCAAACATAGAATATTATGACACTGTTATTTATTTACTTCCACTTTAATAAATGTATAAAAAGTAAAAAAAAGCCATGAGAATATTAATTAATCGACCAAGTAAACGATATTAGCACTTAGTAACACTTTGCAAATCTACGAAACTGTTTATAATGTCTCATTATGTATACAGACAAACAATATATGATATATATTTTACACAATTAATGGAGAAAACAAGTAGGTTTTGATGTATTATCGACTAATTTAGCATAAAATCAAAGCGATAATTAGGTAACTTTCGGTTTGCACCCCTAACTCTAGCTTAATTGCCCGCTAAATTTGGTTTGCTCTACTATTTTTGACGGGTGAGGCGAATTTTGTGAACTCAATTAAGTTCCCGGTAGGTGACGCCATAAGCAGCGTACGAACATAAAAACTCGTACCAGAAACCTTCAGATCCTGGTTGAACCTGATTCCTGGTTTTTCAACCTTCATCGATGAAAGTTGAGATTAATTAAAAAGCTATTTTTAAAGCTCCTTGTTTGTTCCTTCAGCGGAACACTTGCATAACTTTTTGACTTCAAATGATTCAAAAATACAAGCAAAAAACATAAATCTCTCGAAAAGTAAGAATATAGCCGGACAGAGGAAAGCACAGCACTTAAATTAGAAATTAAAGTTTCGAATATCCGACAAAACTCACAACCTTAGAGAAACATGGCCACCCCACGAAATTTTAATATTAGAAGACAAATTTTGAGTTGAAAATTAATTAATGCAAAAATATTTGTCATTTCATGCCCATTCACATGTTCCCAGTTACCTATGATTCTATTAACTTCATTGGCCAGACAGGATAAAAGACACAACTTTCAATCAACCGAGTAGATTTTATTGGTAAAATAAACAGCTAACCAACGATTGACGACGTCACGACTTTGACAATCTATTGAAAGACACTGTCGCTCTCATATTTTTGTATTTCTTGACATCTTAATCGATAATATACCGATCAGACTTGCCCCGCGCTCTTTTGAGAGTCTATGGCAAAAGTTGGCCAACTACAGCGAAAGTACTCTCTTGAACTGAATCCACGAACACATGTTAAACCCTCGCTGACTCCCACGCTGATAGTTTCTCCTCGCGATGAATAGATTTTCCCGGAGTCCTCGAACAAGCAGCAGTTCCTCCTTTGAGAAGAGTGGTCGCCGTTGGGTAGATACTGCAGTGCAACAAGGCACGACAAATGCCCTTTGCCCCCAAGAGAAAGACCCGCGGGAGAGAGGGGGCACGTTAAAGAAGTTTCTCCGGCTACCTAGATCCGAATACCCGCAATGGGGTTACGAGACAAGAGTCTTGGAGTCACTCGCAAGATTAGGAAGCTGGAAGGGGATGAAAACATTCATGGATTCAGTTAGCAGTTCACAAGCGTAAGTACCTAGGGAAATAAAGGAAAAACTTTGATTTTTGGATGGAAAATTCTGATTTCAGAACCACAAATAAGATATGCGAATAGAGAAACATCTCGATTTTCTCTAGAGTTCGCCAATATGAGGCTAAAACTAAATAAAAATCTCTGAAGTAGAGAAGAAAATTATTTGTCGGCCTCATTAGCGGCGGGGATAACTCCTTGCCTACCTTACGGAAGGTCGCGGGTTCGAGTCCCGCCTGGATAGGTTTCCCCTTCCCGGAGTGCGATCGTCTGTGGTTGATTGTTTAAATTCTTGATGTAAAGGCCAAATTGTGCTGTTTTCTGGGATAATTGTGATATTTTTTTTTAATAAAAAAAAATATAAATTCATAGATAACTTAAAAGAGAAACGAAAGAAAAATTAGTTGCCGGTAAAACCCAATGAAAGAAAAAGATTTCGAAAAAACGAATGTTTCAGAGTGGCAAACGGGAATATTATAACCTGTGCCTTAACGTAACTCGCAAGATTAAGTAAAGCAGTGCTGGACGGAGATTAAAAGATTCATGAATTCAGTTTGCAGTTCGCGAAATAGTAGCTATCTAGGGCAATGAAGGAAAAACTTTGATGTAAGATTTCACTTTTTCCCGGCGTATGATGGCGGTGTATTCTTCTCGGGTTTCCATCCGGGTGAGCTCCATCTCCATCGCTGCCGACGTTTCGATAGAATCCTTTTCTATCGTCATCAGGGCCGATGATGCCAGTAGGAAAGTGCCAGGTTTATATATCCTCGGTCGTTATGTTGGGTCGTTCTGATTGGCGGAGAAAGAGTGCGCTTTTCCCGCAACTTTCAAAATCGGGTTCCATGCCTTACTTAAGTTGAAACCCTCGTCTCTGTTGAAGTTTTTCTTGGAGAGTCGTATTTCATTTGCCTCCTTGGTGAGACGATCCCAGTAGCCGCTGGAGTGGCAGAGCATTTTGGTGTTTTCCCAGCGAATCGCGTGGTCGAGATTGATGGCGTGCTCCGCAACCGCCGATTTCGATGGTTGGCAGAGCCGGAGATGACGCTTATGCTCTTTGATTCGGGTCTCGATCGTTCTTCCCGTTTCACCGATATACTCCTCACCACACTCGCATGGTATGCTGTAGACACCAGGCATTTTCAGTCCTGCAGGGTCTTTGGCACGGACTAAAACTTTGATTTTTGGATGAGGCACTTTCATTTCGGAACCACAAATACTGTATGTGAATAAAGAAACAACTCGATTTCCTCTAGAATTCTCCTATTTAAATAATTATTTTTTTTCTTTCCTTGACCTTATTTAATATATAATATGGTATTTCCTGGAGTATAGGTCATTTGTACAAAAGTTAGCAGCCAACGTTTCGATTTATTTTCTTAAATCATCTTCAGGGCTATGTTAGAAAAAGTGTGAAGCCTTTCTCCTATTTAAAGCCAAAACTAAATAAAAATCTGTGAAGTAGAGAAGAAAAAAAAGCTATAATTTCATAATTAACTTTAAAGAGGAACGAAAGTAAAATTAGTTGCTAGTAAAATATAAAGGAAAAAAAGGTTTCCATTGCATAAAAAACGAATGTTTTTGAGAAGCGAGCGGGAATATTATCACCTGGAGTCGCAGTGTTGAACAGGGGTGAAAATATTAATGGATTCAGATAACAGTTTTCAAACGTAAGTACCTAGGGAAATAAAGAAAAAAAAATTTTTGGATGGGACGTTTTGATTTCGGAACCACAAATACGATGTGCGACTAGAGAAACAACTAAACTTTCTCTGCAATTCGCCTGTTTGAGGCCAAAACTCAATAGATTTTCTATATAAGATAGAAATAAACGTTATAAATTTGAAGAGAAAAAATAAAATTAGTTTCTGGAAAATCTATGGATAGAAAAGGGATTTCGCCGCATAAAAAAAACGAATGTTCATGAGAAGCAAATGGGAATAATATCAAATGTGCCTTGAAGTCACTCGCAAGATTAAAAAAAGCAGTGCTGGCAGTATATGAAAACATTAATGGATTCAGTTAGCAGTTCGCGAACGTAAGTACCTAGGAAAAAAAACTTTAATATTCTCAGGGTATTTTGATTTCGGAACCACAAATACAATATGCGATAATAAAAACCACTAGACTTTCTCTGAATTTCCCCTATTTGAAGCCAAAACTAAATAAAAATCTCTGAAAAAGGAAAAAATTATAAATGTACAGATAACAATAATGAGAAGCGAAAGTAAAATCTTTCTTTAGTGAAATCTAAAGAAAAAATATGCTTGTTGTTATCATTAAAAACGTATGTTTATGAGAAAAATATGGGGATATTTATCAACTGTGTAACTGTAACAAAATTGTAAAAGTAAAATAAGACTAAACCATCAACATATCATGTCACTACCATTCTCCTTGCTCAATTTCAGTGAAACATATAATTTTAATACGACGAATTGAAACACGACGATATATAACATAATGTGTTGACTGTCAGTGTCATTGGAAATATAGCCGATGTTTTACTGTTTGCTAAATTTCTCATTACAAATTTCATATGCCACATTCGGATAAAGATTCAGTGAGAATTATACAGGACGTATTTTCATGTGGAAAACGATATAGGGACGAAGAAGAGAAATGCTGAAAAGAGAAATGGTACGAATAGAAATTGGCATTTAACTCCCTCAAAAATTACGCGATGACGAAAATGCTCAAGGCCTCAAAGATAACAAAGCCCTCACAATATAATACGATTTATTTATGAAGGAATTCATATGAAGTGATCTCCCCACGTTACCATTGAAGCTTAAGAGTCTTACAGCTTAAGAAGCTTAAAATTACAAGCATCTGAAATAGGTACAAATTTAAATCGAAACTTGAAGCTTTTACGTGGTGGAAGGGTTCCATATTAATAATGAAAAACACTTTGTTACTTCCACAAAATTCACAGTTTCTATTTTATTACCGGTTTCGGCTATTACACCATTTTCAAATAAATACAATATATGGTGGGGGCAGGTATATATATAGTGGTGGTTGATGTGGGGGGATTGGTAATTCGTGGAAAAGAATGGGGGGGGGCACAGTTTGCCAGGTGGATTGTTGGGGTGGAGGATTTGGGAGGGTGATGAGTAATAAGGGGGATGGGTAAGGAAAGGTTATGTCGTTAACAAGGCTTCCATTTATTTCTCGAATTTCCAAGGCGTCCATCCTTCTTCCTTTACTACTCCATTTTACTAGTTTACGCTCTACTTTTTCAAGAAATTTCGTGTAGTGTGAAGGATGCTTAAGAGAATTTTTCTCGCAATTTTCATGTCCGCGATAAACCTGCGAGAAACTTGCCAGAGAGAAGTTACTGTCACTTTCCTAGTTCCACAAACCCAGACAGGGACTGCAAAGCAAAAAGGTTAAAATAGCAAGGCCCACCGGGGGTGAAAAACCACAAGAATTAAGTTAGCAGCCTGCGAACTTTTGTGCCTTGGGAAATAACGGTCTAGCTTTGACATTTTGCTTCATCTATATGCTATAAGTACAAATATGATTTATGAAAGTAACAGGTTACAGAACTTCTCTGTCTAGGGACAAAGTCTTCAAACAAAAAGTTGAATTATACATATTGTCATAAGTAAAATATACAATAAAAATTGATCCAAACCGTAACATTGAATAGAACTGAAAGTGAAATACGTTGCTCACGGAATTTCATCGAAATTGAATACTTTCGATGCAACTTAAACTGAAAATAAATGTAGCAAACAAATAGAATTATTACAAACTATTCGAAATCTACAATTTCATTTGACAATATTAAAAAAATGTTTTCAGAACTAATTAAAATACAGAAGAAGACTAAAATAATTAAGTGAATAAAGAATTAACTTGAATCCAAATTCGATCACCAACAGATTTTAACAAAATAAGTAGTTTTTACAGTCCCAGTACGTCTAGCCTTTCTTATAAATACCGTTGTTCGCCAATCTCTACCTCATAACTAGGTTTCCCTATAACTACCAGGGAAACGGTATGATAATGCGTAAAATCCTTAACGAGATTTCTAATTTGAAGAAATAGCTAGAGTTCCGTGCTGTCATGCAATTATTTTCACGCTTTGATTTACACAATATGCTATCGGAGCATTTACTGACTAATTGTTCATGATGGTATAGATATTTTAGTGCATATATGCACTCACCTTTTACATAAACACGTACTTGAAGGCCTGATAAGCGATGCAATATATTCTATAAGGGGTGAGATAACCAAAAGTAGGTTCCATTTATTATCTCCATTTTATACACGCATGTTTAAAATGTGCTCACAGCTTGAGAAAAATCTGCGATTAAGCTCAACTTGACCTAGTTTTAACGATCTTTAGTCCTTTTTAATACTACATACTAATCCCCTATTATACCTTTAAATACTCCATGCAAACCCACCTTAATCGGAAAAAAACTTGAATAAAATCTATTGTATTACACTCATAAAACAAGTTACAAAATAATTCAAAGTAAAACCTTAACACGCGGAACAACTTGAGAAGTTAGGATATAAATATAGTAAAAGCAAAATCGTAAGACAAAGTCGTTATAACGCCTAGAATCTGAGATTCCGAGGATAAGCCTGAGGAATTATTTAATTCTGCGATGCGACCTCCTTAATCAGTTAATGACTGACGACGGCATGGGCTCATTTTCCTCCTAGAAATCGTGGCGCGAGCAGGCAGTGTTCCCACGAACGAGGAAACGACCTTGGGCACCTCGGAAACCTCTCGCAGCGGCAAACGCCTCGCGAGGAGCAGCTCGGATCGGGTTCAGCGGGGCGCCAGCGCCACATGATGATGACGCTGCTCGACCGGAAGTGGAGACGAACCGCTCCTCATCAACGGAGCGATTCCTGGCGGAAGAACAAACACGGAACTCGAGAGCAAGTAAACACACACTCATCCATCTGCATTTGAGATGCATGGGACTCAGCAAGCCACAACGGGGGAGTGCGACAAGGGAATTCACGGAGACCCCCTCGCTTTATTTCATTCCTCAACGTCTTAGTAGATACCTCTGATGAAATTGAAAGAATACATTAGTGGCATGCCATGAATGATATTTAATAAAATATTGTGAAATAAAAACAAAATATTTAATTGCCATGCATGAGTCCTACAAGGTACCGAGGAAAAGTCCAACATGGGAGTGCTCTGGGACCACTATATTGTATGCCATTCTTCTATCCCTCAGTCGGGTCCTCTAATGAAATTGGAGAAATTATTATGATTTCGTATTATGAATAGCATTTGATAAAATATATTGAAGTTATGATACAATATTATGTCTATATGTATGACCGCTGCAAGTAACCATGGAAGAGTGCCACAGGGGAGTGCTTTCGGACCACTCCATTGTATTATATTCTTTAACGTTTCGGTTGGAATTAGCAAGTAATTTTGATGAAATTGAAGTAATTATATAGATTTCTACCTTTAAATAATACATAATAGAATATTTGAAGATAATGATTCAATATTAATAAATAAAATTTGTTTTTCTGAGTGACATATCCCCTCGTAATTTACCAAACTCATTCAATTGCTCCACTTTATTCGACTTCACAATCATTGTATCACCACAGCTACAATATAGGCGAACGTCAGTACCACTATCTTAAAATAGTCCGCATTATTAAGGTATATTTTCATATAAGGTTTTTCAAACGCAGTCACAAAAAACGAGTGAATGGATACGCATGCTAAAGAAAAAGAATGACGAAAAAAATGGCAAAAAAATAAATAATAACATTATTATTTGGATTAGGATTTGGAGCTAATTCTCCCTTACTGTCGCTGAAATTCCGATCAGTCAAGTCCTCTTTCGAAGCATGATACCTGAAGTTACTTTCTACAAATGCAACACTACGAATAATAGCTATAATGATAATACATAGTAAATAATGGCGGTTCTGTAGCTACAAATTCTTCGTATCACTAAAGTGAATGACATCATTATTAAACACTGCTTTATAGAATTTATTTTCGTTTCTACATGTTAAAAATCAATTATCATTTCTTGCAAAAGGCTATTATCAAATGTAATTTGCATAACAGATATAACAGAAAACAGAAAACTAAGAAAAGGACTTGATAAACTGGATAATTATCCTAATGGCACATTTATTTTAGTAATGAAGTGTAAATCTAACAACAAATGCGATCTTCAAAGGGTATAATCTGAAGATTGCAAATCAACATCTTCAACGCAAAAATTGGTAAATGTAAACTGTTCAGGCCAGGCCATACACTGCTGAAAACTCAAACATGGGGGTACGAAAGTAACAAAGGTTGTTATTGTAAATATTTACCCCGAGTTCCTCCAACTCTGTGGGTTTTCCGTTCCAATATTAAAATAACCACTCTTTTCACTCTTTCTGATCTCAAACAAAACTGGCCCATGGAAATTCTCCCTCGAACTTGTTGCGTCGGCAAAAATCTGGTATACTTTCTTTTCTAAAATAACAAAGAACAGTTAAATATAAGGGCCCGAATTATATTAATTCTCATTTGTTTGTAGTTTTATTTAAACGAATTCTAAGGCTACAATGATTAGTCATATTTCATCCTTGAAATTTAAACGATAAAATTGGCATAAATTAGTATCATTTTCTTGAAAAAATACTACCGATTCATTCCGCGAGAATGGCCTACACACCTTTTGCATTGCTTTGTGAGAATAACAATCCTAATTTTGGAGAATGAGTTGCACTCATTAGCACAAATGGGCACTGTGCTACAGATAAATTGAATTACTTGCTCGAGTTAAATTTACGAAACGTGGCTGAAGCACTGTTTGACAAAACCTTTTTTCGCCGAAGCGATAAAACTTCAGTGGAGAGTTTCCATTGGTTTTAATCTTGACGTAGATTCCAAATCGGCCCTTAGGATTAATGGCATGAACTATAATCGTCTTTGAATGTGAAACTACTACATTCCCAGAACTTGAACTCTTTGAATTTGAAGTGTAAAGTAAGTTTACACGCTCACCAGAATGTATAGTATAACGGAGTTTAATAGAGACTTTTCTGAACAGTGATAAGTTAATGGTTCAAAAACCTGCTAAATCATTAAAGCGACTAGTAGTTGCACAAGTACAACAAGGATAATGTATCTGCTCCATTACCTTCATTTACATCAGGTGAAAGGTGAATGAGACTAAAAACCTGTTCCAATATTTCACAGCAAAAGTTAACAGAAGTTACAAAATAGGAATGAAGCTCAAATTGTCAGAAGGTTTACTGATTTTTCGTCCCACTAAAAATATTCACGGGATAGTTAACTTCTGAACTGTACCCCGAAATTAAATCCACAGAAATGATAATAGAGAATCAGAATTTCTTACAGCCTGTGAAAACGGAGCCGTACTTTTTACACTATTCAATATCAACAGTACAGAAATCATCCACTCTAAGGAAATTTTGAGGAGTGGCTATGCAAAAAGAAACAATTTTTTCATGCAATATAAAAAATTCACTCACGTATTAACGTGCTAGTTGTGTCTCAATTATCGATTAGTAATTGTAATTAGTAATTGATTCAATAGTAATTTTATGATAACATATAATAAAATTAATATTGCATTTGAACCAAAAATGCATAATTAAATTACACTATCGATTATTCAAGACCGTAAACGCGTTCTATGTCTTAAATACAACTAACGTGATCCTTTTGTCTGATCTCAACTGAATTTTCAGCTAAATAAATGCTTGCAGTCAATATTTCTCGTAAAATACAATCAACTAGGTGAGCAAATTAGGTAACTTGATTTTAAGATCCACTTGCTTTCCTAGTAACCATAAATAGTGAATGGCGTTCTCTAAGTGCTTCGAAGAGTAATGGAGATAAAAAAATGTAATTGGCCTTAAAACTTTCTAAAAGTTATTTAATCAGCTTTTGTATAAAACGTTACCAAATTGTCATCAAGGATAACAGCCGAATTAAAATTAGAAGCACACTTTGTGACTTGGAAAAGTTTAGGATATATTTTTCGATAATGCTTCTTTGTAGTGGTAAGGCGAGGGCGGTAGCAGTAAAAAAAACTGGACAATAGAGAAGACTAGTAAATCTTGGGTAGAAGGCGGGAAAATTTAATCGGAATCGACATGAGACATTATAAAATGGTGAATATTATCGTTGAAGGACAGGTGATAGGGAAAATCAGGAGAGGTAAGCTTCAATTGATATACAAAGAGTAGGCAATGAAATACATAGAGCAGAATAATTCAGTAAGGGTAAAAAGATTTTCTAATGGGAGAATTGGGTGAAGAACTTTGCCAAACCAATCTTCGGAATGATGACTGCTGACAATAATGAAAAAATCTTAACGGTAAAGTGTTTTCTGAATACACACTCGAGGAAAATTTGATCACTTTGGGATTGGGCCTTAATTCACGGTGAAGTCCTAATATTTTTCCCAGCATCCTCCACGATTCGTCGGGAGGTCTTTCCCCAACGATAACTCTGAGGAAATGCCCTAACACTTTTCCCAGAAAAGGAAGCAGAATCGAGGTTGACAAACAAGAAATGGGATTTCAGGCTAAAAGATAGCTCAAAGGTGTTGGTAATCGGATAAAAAGGCAAGAGAAACATCGCAGGTGTGACTGCGGAACTTGTTTAGGTAGTTTTGACGGGTTGAGTCCTTAAGAAATAAGGAAATGGCGGTAAAGAGGGTGGATCGAAGGACCAATTTAGTGTGCCCCTCAACTAAATCGAGTCTATGCTTAAGATTTATTTTGCCTCCCTTGTGTAGGCTTTCCCGGTGTGGCGAAGATTCAGCAGTTTTGAACAATCCTAAATTAGGTTTCGGCATGGGGATTCAGTAACCCCTACGAAAATTAGTAAACTTGTTGGTCTCGTATAATTTTGGGCGGTATTCATCATGCAAAAAGATAATTTTCCACAATTTATAGCATTGCATATATCTCGACAAAAGTAGGTGTAGTTCAATAAATACAGAACAGTAGTGATATTAATAGGTTTAGTGCTGTAGCCGTTACTATTTTTTTCTGTCCTAAGTAGGCTTAATAAATCAGCGGAGAGGGTTACAGAAGTAACAGTGTATCTATCAGTGTGGATGACCTTAGTTAGGTACCAGAAAAAGAGATTAATTTTTAAACGGACGTCAGAATGGGGGAAAAGGATGGGTAAAGTTTTCTTCTAAGACAGAATTGCTCTGGTTGTTAAAAAATTGAAAAAGATGTGGTATAAGCAATAGTTATCCCAACAAGAAACCATAAACGGAATACCACACCGTTAAAAATGAGTAAATGATTTTTTCCCTAAAAATTTGTCATATAACGAGGTGTTAAATCAAGGAAATAAGATCGAATCGGGTATTTATAATTTAATTAAAAATACTTCAAGAGCCAATCTATATTGACTAAATTAGCGGCTTCATTAAATGGACTATTCTGATGCATACTTGGAATTTGAAGTGGCCTCCTACTTGAAATGTTACCTTGGGATCATTAACTAATTACACGGAAAATGGCAAAATCCTGTCAGGTAGTGCAATGTTCTTGCTATGCAATGTACTCAAACTGCCACTTAGGCATGCATTTAGCTACACTTGGTACATCAAGTTTGAGTGAAAAATTTGCTATTCGATGAAGAAATGCCTAAACCCGGAACCTTGAATTCTGATAAAAAATAAAATGAGTAAAAGAATTTCAAAGAAAGGGATGTTCCTTATATCAGAACAAGTACGCATTTATTTCGGGATTTTACCGTTTGTCCTAGGAAAATAGAGGATAAATGAAAACCCTGTTGCCGCTGTGGAGCGAGAAAAGAAGGTACTCAGACGTAAAAAGGGATGCTATTTGGATGAAGGAGAGAAGGAAGGAAGAAGCTTGGAGAAGTAATTGGAAAGAGAAGGTGGATCAGGGGAGGGACAGGAAGGGTGGGATTGGCATTGGGAGAGATTAAGACACGAGGCAACGAAAGAGAAAGTAAGAGAAAGCGACACTGAAGGAGGAGGAGGCTAAGAACGCACGCAACATCTTCGAAGACATCCGATTAGCCGAAACAAATACGATTCTCTCATCTGTCGTCACAACCACTTGAAGCGTTGCTACGCGGCGCCAGATTTAGGGAATGTTCTCCATTCTTCTGAAACCTACGCAGAGTGGGGAAAAACACTCCAACAGTCTCCTTTAGAAAATAAGCGGAACAGACGGCTCTTCGGAACGGAAGCTTGGCAATTTTACCCTTAGTGTTCGGTGTCTCACGAGAATAAATCGATATTACGATACTACTAGACTGATGAATTCCTCTTGATGCACCTACGTAGGTAAACCACCGTGAACGTAAAGAAAGATCAGGTGATTTCCTGGCGAATAACCTGAATGTGGTTTTCGCGTGGTTTATTCCACAGATTGTACTCATTCGGAGCAAGCATAAATTATGTGTGACCCAGACACGGTCTTAGGTGTTCCTTTGTGGAACTGCTTTATCATAAAATAAAACAAATTACTTTGTTCTAGAACAATGTATTTAATTTTATTTTATGCGTGACCCATTGTTGGGACACAATATCCAAAGTTTCGAAGCCCGACACTTTCCTCGTCATCAGGGAATGATGCAGGTCCCATAACCGTGGCCTACATCTACATCTACATAAGACTACATTTGGAATACGCTGTCAGTGTTTGGGACCCTGATGAAAAAGGCTTAATAACAGAGTTAAAACGCGTGCAAAGAAGAGCTGCCAGGTATGTGAAAGGTCGTTACGATAGTCTTGTTAGTGTAACTGACCTCTTAGATAAGCTCGGATGGGAATCTCTGTCGGACCGTAGATTGAAAAATAGACTAAACCTTTTAGATAAATTCAAGAGCAGTGTCTTTTCTGACGAAGTTAACAATATCTTACGGACGCCAACATACTACGGAAGATCAGATCATATAAATAAAATGAGAGAGATAGATTGTAGAACAGACAGATTCAGAATGTCATTTTTTCCACGATCGATAAGAGATTATAACGGCAGCGATAGAACTCATAAATAGATTGCATGACTTGTGGTGTAGCCAACTAACCTGTGTAAAACTTAATGCATGCTTCGTAATTTTATTATTATTTCTAACAGCATATAGTAGTGTAATTTGTTAGTATGCGTGACGTTTTTTGTACTGTGTGGTGTGCATGTTGGAGTCCAATTGCATGCTGCATGCTGGTGATTGATCACCCCCTGCCAAACACCCTAGAGGTGGCTCGCAGGGTATTATGTACATGTAGATTTCAATCACCTCTTTAAGTATTCTTTTACAATAATTGGATGATTAGTTTTCCCAGATATTTCACTATTACTTATCCTGTTACTTTATAGTAGTGGTATAAGTAGTGGAGAAATATCAAAGAAAACTTATAATGGAATACCACAAAGTTAATAATGAGTTAGTGAAATTTTAATTGGATTATCGGCAGGGTATTTTCACTTAATCAAACATTTTGTCTTTTTTATTTATTCCTTTGACGTGCCATAAGTCTCTGGAAAAACACTTCAGCCATTGGAGGAAGATATTGGCGCCAGTCAATCGGAATAGACCACAAACTCTGATACAAGTATAAACACACGTCACGGTCATTGCTTTTGAGTTTATTGTTTATAGTCTATTGAGCCGTGGTGGCCTGACAGTGGTTTTACGGGTTTCCCACCTCCTTAGGGCAAATGCCGGGCCAATACCACTCCCGTACCAGTGACTCATTCCCAGTCCCACGCGGAAGACGCGCAAGCCTAGAGCAGCTTCACGAGCTTTTGTTATTGTTGTTGTTATTTCAAATTCTATGTATCTCTTTTGCCCGTATTTGAACTTGAAGTTGATGGGACAACATCATAAACTGATGACGAGGAACGTGTCAGAACTCGAAACAACGGAGAAGATTGAAATCCTTACCCAGCTGGTACCCCAAAAAACCTTATTCATTCCATGAAAGTTCCTTAAAATGCCATTTCATATTAAAAAACCAATTGTCGAATAAGTTTATCGATATATTAACGGACGCCCATTCAACTCTTGGGCAAACTTTCTTTACTTCCTGAATTGTAGTGTGTTACGGATAGGACACAATCAAAGTGAATTAGAAACACAAATGAATGCCACAAGTGACGAGTAACGGGATTATATCTCCACGGAAACAACTAATATAAAGTCGTGCCCCTGTAATGATTTACTGTCGTTAAGCCTAACTTAGAACCCAATTAACAACGTATTTAAACAAGGATGAGCTTGCCATATTTTAAAATCAGTTTATAAATATTATTTCAGATAAAGGAATGAATACGCAGTTATGTATTGGATTCAGTAAGTTATTACAATAACACATATCATTCTATTTATTTTTAAGTAACCATTCAAGGAAAACTTGATGCATTACATACCGTAAAACAAAATCGCTCCCGTAATTCTTATAAGTCTTCTCTAGTAGGCAAACTTGTTCACAAATTTAAGTCTTTTCTCGTCGTTTTTTCAAGGTATGCGATAGGTGTCTCCCATTACATAGAGGAACACTGTTTGGTTTTCCGTGAACGGAAACTTGAAGAGATGAAATTCGACCATTTCTCAGGTACTCATACTGCGTTCGCATTCAAGTTAGTTGTGCCAGGTACAATGTACACATACCCTATACTTTCTCGTCAGCCAGATCTTCCCGTATTTACATTAGTACTGCACATAAAAATAGCACAATACATAATCACTTGATGAAGTATTGTCCGTTATATGGGAGCCAAATGTCTTACCCGCGGCTATAGATTTTTTTAAAATAACGGATCAATCAGCATTACATTCCTGTGAAATAATGCACTCTATAAGTCATAAAATCCAATTGATGAAATAATCTCATGAATATAACACACATTTACTATAAAATCCTCTGCTGCGTCATTCATTTCAGCAATCTTTTACCGTCTATTAGTTATTCAATATTTTGATTGTGATATTCTACATATATTCATCATCGTCATTCGTCAACAATCCTAGGATTGGTTTGACGCACCTCCCCATAAACATAATTGCACATAACATAAATAAGTTTTAAAAAAATTATTATTTAAAATAATTGCATAATAATAGCATAAAAAAATTATTATGCTATGCAAGAAAATCATTGAATATTTTCTCTTTTTTTGCGAAAACGTACCTACTGCATATGATGTATGATACCTATACCCAAAAACGTGAACTTCAGGGGGGTAACCTATCAGCACCCACCATTTATGAGAAGATGTATTCCCTTTTATAAAAACAAAAATAATATTTGCTCTATACTACCTCTTTTATAGTACAAAGAAGAACCTATTGTACTAGAGGCGGGTGAATTCTCGGTAGAATAAATGAGAGGTAAATATATCGATACCTCCACTGCAAATACGCTCAAAAATCGCCCACCGAATCGAATCCGCTCATAGCCCAACAATACGAATCCGCTCAGCTGGAAGTGTCCGGAGCATAAACGCTCACCTCCGAAGCTCTCCACCAAATCCGCTCAGCTCCGTGGCCTGATTTGAAACCCGCTCAATTGCCAATTTTGGACAAAATATTTTTATCGTCGAACCAGAGAGAGACGTTTTTCCGATAGCGATACATCATCATTTTGTCACGCAACTTAGCTTTAGAGCGGAGTAATTGAGATATGAAATTTGGAAATGGACACACCCTTCCCGTGCACAACCGCTCATCTCGTCATCTCGGATCGCCGTCCTCGACTTGCGCTTGGTCTGCGTGTTCATCTAAGGTCGACAGGAAAAAGTAAAGTTGAATGCATGGAAAATTATGAAGATTATGAGTATGTCAGAGGGGAATGCACAAGAACTCATTGTACCGCTGAAAACCCGTGGTTGTATATTATAAACGAGCGAGAGTGAAGCGCCGCGAGTCGTAAGACAAGAATAAGAATAGAATATAATTATATTCTATTATGCTAAGGGAATGTCTAAGTAGGCTACAAAATAGAACTCTTAGCTAAAATCCCCAATTAAATACTGAATGAAAGCCTAAATTTAAAAAATCAATAGTTTTCTGCGTAACTAACATAAGGGGCAACTGAATGTGTTATTTGTGATTGGTACGCTGTAAATCGCTTTACAAGGCTAGTTATAGTCGTGGTGCTCAGGTTAATAACCGTAATTGAATACGAACGAATTTGTTCATAAATATGAGTAGAAGCAAGAGATTAGTGGAACTTGCTCTTCAGAGTAGTAGAATAAACGCAGGTAGATATAACTTTTAATGTTTTTTAATTAAAATTTTGCATGCATACCGGGGCGTAGGATATATACAACTATTAACATTCCCTTTCAAATCTTCAGCGTATCATTTAATATAGTACGTACAGCTTATGACGTATTACAGCTAAACTGACATCTGTGCGGATTAAATCCACCTGAATTAAGTACCCTGTTATTTGTATCATTTGAATTCCTTTGGAAAGAAAATCTGAATGTTTTGCTTGTTTTGAAATATACCTAAAGTAATGCCGCATTGCTAAGATTTTTATATTTCGTGAGCAATCTTCAATAGTTTCATTTAATGTTTAATTAAAATGGCATCCAAGATTCAAGGAATTCGATGTTTTACATGACTGAAGTCACGCAATTTCACTTAATACCTTAGGCTATGAAAGGTTACGCATGGTAGAAACATAATTTTGTGCGTAATTATCAGGTGAATTGGACAATAAAGGCTAACCTTAAACCATATCCAAAGCATTAAGTCTCTTCCACGCCCACATTTTTCCTAGCTAAGAGTATTAACTTACTTAGTTTCAGCCAATTTCCTTGAACTTGTAATGACCGAGGGTGAAACTGCATTGGTACCCGCATGGTGTACGATATTCACAGGTCGAGAGTTTATATTCCCCAGCCGTCAATTCTTTTACTGCATAGTGGAGCATAGGATTTTTAGCATTAAATTGCAATGGAGCATTTAATTCTTACCTACCCTACTAAAATTTCTAGGAAAAGTAAAATTAACTTCGCAAAGTTCACATACGTTCTATGAATTGAAATACGCTTTCTTTAGCAATTCACCAAGTTCATTTCACGAAACACTTTCCCCTAATAATGCTGCATTAACTATTGATATTTTTAATTATGTAATTTTTTATTTGGGAAATAGTAATTGCAAGCCGAGTTTTAGAGCATATTGTGGCACAAAACTTTAATCGAGATGTTAATTGGGTTTTTAAATAAGAGATCTTTGTGGCCTACTTAGACCTTCCCATTGTATATAATGTAAGATACAGCCATATATTTTCAGCCTCATAGTGATTTCTCGAGTATCCCATTGTATATACCATAATTGGTCATGCATTCAACTCTATATGTCATTCCTCTTACCAGTTACTTTGTTAGATTTAAGTGAAATAATCCAAAAAAGTCATTCTGTTGAAGGCCTAGATGAGTGTTTAAGCAATCAAGTTTTATAAATTACAAAGGTTTCAATATCTTATGCTTAAAGCAAAGGTTCCATGTAGCCATTACGAATGACAATTAGGAACATGACAAACTTTCAGCCAAAAACGCTCAATTTCCAAATTATGTTAAGGAGTACTTATGTATTCTAATATGCCAAGCACTCTGCAAAACATGAATAAATTATAACTATGTTAATGGAATTTACCTTCCTTAGGAGAAAATTGGATGATACAATCAGGAAATGAAGAATCTGATAGCCTTTACCCACCTCCAACCAAGCGTATAGTCTTTCATGAAAATTATTTCGAGCCTCTTGCTGAGGAATTCTTGATAAGTGGCTCTGAAATTGATATTTTGCCACCAATTTCACCAGGTAAAAATAAGAAATATATTTCTAATATTTTTAAAGGCAACATGCATAATTATTATGACTTAACATATAAGCTTTAATTCCAGCTTCCCTTCCATTGAATCTATCTATATCCTCATCACTTGTATCAGCTGAATATAATTCTTCAGAAGATGAAGCCTCTAATGTGAATGGTGAGTTATATTTATTTTATTTACTTTCTCAAGCCTGTACATATAAAATACATGTGTAAAAGTATAATATAATACATAAGTATTAAATATATGATGTGGCAGTAGCAGTACCAAACTTAATTAGGATGTGAGATGTTCTGGCTGGTTGGCCTTATATGTAACAATTTTTGTTTAGTAAAATCAAACTTAATGTGATAATAAACAATTTCTTTTGTTTGAAGACTCTGCTGAGGTGGTGGTACCTGGTGTATATCTACTGTCAGAAAGTATAGTTAATGAAGACAACCAAACACCTTTCACTTCTTCTGCAAAAAGACAGCAAGGTGAGACCTGATGACATTCATGTAGGATGTCAGTGAATCTTGTAGAAGTCTTGATGAGTAGGTATACCCACTATCATATATATGTATATATATGTTTAATGTCACCACATTTTCTTTACACTTGCATTAAATTTGGCACACCAGTGATGACCATGTTGTTCTTGTTTCTCACTAATAAAGAGTAGCTCTGTATGTAACAATTTTCATTCAGTTCCACATGATCTGGTGGAAGAAAATACTGACTCAAGTTATCAAATTAAATTTGAAACATTAATTAATATCCCTATCTTTCAGGAGTGATTCTGAACTCTGAGCCAGCTCCACATCCACAAGATTCTAATTTTCTGACCAATCCTGGCCTCTTGATTGATACTCAATTTACTGCTGGGGAACACAGGGAAAAGGTCTCCGTCTCAACCAGTCCCGTCAGGAAGCGTCCAAGGAATGAAGTATTGTGGAAGAGAAATGTAAACAAGACTTTAAAAAACTTAGGACAGCCTTACACATCATGTAAAGGCAAAGAGTGTGAAGGGGCTAAGATGCGTGACCCATGTGCATGTAGGATGGATTGTGTCCATAAAATAACTGAAGAGGAAAGACATCAAATTCACAACATCTTTTGGCAGCTGGGTGTGCATACTAGACAGTGGGAATTCATTAGAGTGAATTCACTATGCACTCCCACAAAACATCAGCCTGGCAAAGTAAATGCGGTGAGAAAGGTTAGCCGCACTTATTTTTTTAATGTCAAAGGAAATAATATTGTAGTTTGTAAGCAAATGTTTATGCGTACACTTGGAATTTGTGACAGCTGGATTGATTCAGCCTATAATCACACAAATCCTGTGAAAGGCTTTACTTTATCACCAGATAAAAGAGGGGGACAAAAGAAAGGTGGAATGGTAACCTTAACACTGGAAAAAATTGATAGTGTAAGGGACCATGTCAATAAATTTCCTCGCATCCCTTCCCACTACTGCAGGAAGAGGACCAAGCGAGAATACCTTCAAAAGGGGCTAAGCATCAGCAAGATGTCAAGACTATATGCTCAATGGGCAGAAGAAATTGAGTTGCCGAAATCATCAATTGCAAGCCAGAGGCAGTATCGTGACATTGTAAATAAAAATTTCAATATTGGATTTTATATGCCAAAGAAAGATCAATGCAGTTTATGCTCCATTATGAGGAATATAAATAATAGTGATCAAGCTGGAGAGGATAGAATGGCAAAATGGACTACTCACCTTAACAACAAGAAAAGAGCCCGACAGTTGAAAGAAAAAGATAAGGCAGATGGCATAAAAGATAAGACTATAGCTGTATGCTCTTTTGATCTACAGAAGCAACTACCCTGTCCTAAGTCAGAAAACTCAGTCCTTTACTACAGAAATAAATTAAATATTTTCAATTTTACCATCTTCAACATGGTCGAGAGAGTTGGTGACTGCTATTTATGGCATGAAGGTATTGGCAAAAAGGGCTCAAACGAGATTTCAAGTTCTCTCCTAAATTTTTTGGAGTGCCTAGTCAAGAAAGGATACAGAGATATCAGACTTGGGTCTGATAACTGTGCAGGCCAAAATAAAAATCGTTTTTTATTTGCCATGTACGAGTATATTGCTATAAAATACTCAATAAAAATTACCCACAGGTATTTGGAGCCTGTTCATACGCAAATGGAAGTTGACTCTATTCATGCTCGAATAGAAAAAGAAACAGAAAAAATGGAAATATTTGACTTCAATGGCTGGGTTGAGGCTATTGAAGAGGCAAAACAGGCATTTCCAAAGTACAGAGTGAAACAGATGGATAAGAACTGCATCTTTACTTTCAAATCTCTTGTCGCAAAACAAAATTGGGACGTTGACACCAACAAAGTTCGCATTCAATGGAAGAAAGTGAAGGAAGTTACTGTCAATGGTAATGAAGGTAACCTTGTAAAGATCAAGTATGATTTTGACAGTGACCAATATGTGACATTGTGCCCCAATAAAAAGGGTCATCCAATCAACCTTAAATCTTATGTACCCCCTGTTGCCTATGAATCAAACATTCCATTGTCACAGAACACGGTCAAGGATCTTACATGGTTATGTGATAACTTGCATGTTCCTGTTCACAAAAAGGCATTCATAAGGAGTGTGTTGGCCCATGTAAATCCTGTAACAGAAGACAGCATATCGGATATGGAATTTGACTCAGATGAAGAACTCTGCCTTGGTAATCTAGAAGAGGCGAAGGACAACAGCGACCGACAACTAGGCAAGGGAGTTGTAAACGACAATGGGGATCTGTCTGATTAAATTGATTAGCCTGTGGACACTGGTATTTCATTAAAATTTACCTATTTGAAATTGAGGTGCAGGAAGAAATAAATTACTTGCTAATTTTTCTCTGAATTAATTCATTAGAGCTCAATCAGTCTCAACACTGCCACATCATTTTAAAGGGATCAAATTTCATTTTATTTAATCCTCTTAATTAATCTCACCTCCTCTTCCTATTTGTGAACAAGAACTAGCAAATGAGCACTGTTAAACTATATATTTAAATATTAAATATAAAGTTCCAATATCTTTGTGATTTGTAGAAAACAATCATTGTCGCATTCCTATATCCTTTTATAATTAATGATCCTTTAATTATAAAGTAAGATGGTTGAGAAATAGACATTAGATTGTAAATCTAATTACGAGGAGTTACCCCTCTCTTGCTAGGTTTTATAGTCAAAGAAAATGATATTAGACTGCAATTCTAAAGTTGTTTATATAAACTAAGACCTAAAAGATTATTACTTTTAATGGAAGCTTTGAAGGCTACTTGTTTACTTAACATAAGATCTTAATATAAGTTAATTGCTACAATTAAAGGGATTCCTGCTATTGAAATTAATACTGATATAAATATAATTGACTTATTGTTGTTTTGATTTATTCAAATTGTTGATATATTATTTATAGTAAATGCACTATATGTTATTCGTAGATAAAAGTATAGTGTAATCATAGTGGTTATAATTATAACAATAATTAATAAAGTTCTTTCAAATAAAAGACAATTTTGAATAATTAATCATTTTGGTAGAAACCCTAAGAATGGAGGTAAACCCCCTAGAGATAAAATTGCTAAAAATAATGTGAATTTTAATCTATTATTTATCTTAAGAGAAAAGATTTGTGATAAATAAAATAATGAGTTATTATTTATTAGTAAAACCACAGTAATGCTAAGTAGTCTATAAAATAAAAAGTACATTAATCAATAATTTAATATTATAAGTATCGCAAGTAAGTCAAATCCTTGGTCTTACTGTCTGAAGGTACAATGTGTGGTTCTAAGGTTTTAAGACTGACTGCATACTCAATGAAAGCTACTTTCCTTACCCTCAGGCATTGACTGTCAACCTGTTTCAAGTCAAAAATCCCAATCCTGCATTTTAAAGTGATTTGATTCAATATATGCACTTTTTGTTCATTTGCTTCATTCTTTTCTTTGACTAAGCCTCTTTTCCCTGAAAGTGGCATGTAGGTCCGGCACTTTGATTCTGCATCCCTCTTGTAGAGCCAAAGTATAAATCAAAGAAAAAGTGATTACACTCAGGTGTCCAAGTAAATAAAAATCCCACTAGTCACCTGGCTTGAACTTAAAAATGCTTCTTTCAAATGACAAACGTGCGAGAAAGCAAACGATTCTCACTTGTAATAAGATCTATACATACATCATTAAATAGTAGACCTATGGAATAAAAGAAATTGATGCTGCAAAATGCATTCGAAATTTTTACTTGGTAATGCATAAATCCATCTCATTGTCAGATAAATTTGTTGATTATTACACACACAATAATATGTTATACCATTAAAAAAGGAGAGATTAATGCGTACTAACTAAGCATTTGTATGTTTGAGATGGAGTTATTCTTGTACAAACGGCCGTGTATTCATTGTTGATATATATTGCATTTTTTTGCACAACTTTCTTTAGGATACGAACTTTCATTGGTGTGTGCGAGATAAGTATGGAAAAACATATATTTAGAAACGTCAGTATTCTATACATTTATACCCAAAAAGCAATAAATACACTCAATGTCAGAGTAGAATCGAAAAATTTTGCAATGTTGAATAGAATTGTAAAGAAAATAATGTTAAGTTAACGCGTGATTAATACACATTTACTACGCAACATATACCTAAGTGAGAGAAATTAGTAACACATGTTTGCAACTCCTATTATATTATATTTTAGGAAACATAACAATCTGCCTCGCCAATTTACATTTTTCAAATATTGACAGCGTAGACATAGGGAATATAGTTTGCTAAAGGGTTATAAATATAAAAAACAAAGCAAAATTAACCTAAATTGTTGCACATATTTATTGCTGATCACGTCACAAGTAGCACTACAACGCACGCAACATTTCACTGTACATGACACAAACTGTCTTTTTGAAACTTATAATCAGAGTATTCCGAATCAACTGATTCAAAGGAGAACTTTGCCCACAAACAGTATAAATTAGTAAAGTGCCCACAAACACTGTATATTAATTTAAAACACTATAATGTAACACTAATGAAACATGATAATCAGTTTTCCAATCACTCTGCACAAACTAAAAGGCTTTGCACTCGATGGAGTTAGAAAGGATTCTTCACATATCACTTCCCACTCGTCACTTACGATTTAGAATCAGTTAACGTTATTTCACATTATCATTACGAAGACAGTGAAATGAATAAGCTGAAACAGATTGCTAAACGGTTATTGTAACATCAACAGACTTCGAATTACACTATCCTGCGGTAATGAAAAAACAACAGCGCAACGAAATGCGTGAAATGTAAATGATGTATACACTGGCGAAAGTGGGCGAAAGCTCACAATGAATAATTGGCAATAGGTGCAACACGTAATAAAATCAAACAGAGCTTAGAACCGAACAAACGAATGAAAATTTATATGCGTTCGATGTATCCCTAAAGTACAACTAGCTCAAATACGAAACATATCCCCATCGCAATAGTTAGATACCTCGAAATGTATACGGTTGATGAACCAGCATGGAAGAAATTAATGATTTCGTCGAAGATGTTACATTCACAACTCACTTCACTCTTTACTTCATCGTCTATATGCAATCAATTCACTTAGGGGTACATTAATGGCACAAATTTTGTTCACGTACACTAGAGGCACAATGAAAGTTCACTGCACGTCGTAGTTTCCTTGCAAATGCGGCTACATAAAACGTCGAATTATCGTCAACAATTACACTGTATACGTTGCCTACCTTACTTGAAGAATGGATTTCACTGATAAATGATTAAATGCATCACTCATATCGCGAAACTCGTGGTTTAAAGTTAGCAAGTCACCAATGAATCTCGTGGTATGTCTTCAGTTTTTGCCCAATGGCACTTTTAAAATACATCAAAGCCTTAACAAATGGACATTTTTTGGATGAATAAAACCTCAAAGATCCTCAAAAGTCAAAAAAATCAAATTTAAAACTTAAACGTGAATTGTGGAGATGTAAAATCCTCTTCCTGCGTTTTCTGGAAATCTGACGGTGTGTCTGTTGAGCGGATTTCAAATCAAGCTGCGCAGCTGAGCGGATTTGGTGGAGAGCTTCGGAGGTGAGCGTTTATGCTCCGGACACTTCCAGCTGAGCGGATTCGTATTGTTGGGCTATCTAGATGAGCGGATTTGATTCGGTGGGCGATTGGTGAGCGTATTTGCAGTGGAGGTATCGATATATTATACAATGCAGTTCATACTTAATGTCAGTCATAATAATTAGGTTTAGTTAATAATTTTAAATAATTTATAATTACAAGAAACATTATAGGAGTGTCTTCCTCTGATTCATTCACTGAATAACGGTCATCAATTATCTTCTCCATTCCCAGTACCAAACGTACGAGATGAATTTTCGGATTTCACCCTGCTTTGCATGGATAAACCATCTCGTCTTTTGTGCAACTCTATTGTTATCATAAGATATATCCAGGCTATACAAAATGAAAATGTCACGTTTCTTGATCCTGAGAATCGTTTCAGACAGGCCGTGTCACTACCACCACCCAACCGAGACGAAAAAGGAAGGAATTTCGCACTGCAATGCACCACCGCGCCGCCGGTGGGCGAAGAGGAGGAGCGCAGAGCGCAAAGAATGAAGGGAAGGAGACATTCATTTTTCAAACATTTTCTCGAGAAAAATGAACGAAGCTCAGTCTTGCACCGGAAATGTCAGGACTAAACGGAGTTTAGGGGAAGCAATAGGATGGAGGAGGAGATAAGGCTTAGGAAGGGGAGGAGGAAGAGGTTACGGTGGTTACCCAAGAGTAACTATTACATTATTATAAAAGGCATGCATAATAAAAACTCTCCATCATCATCACTGTTCAACGATCCAAATACTCATTTGAGGCAGAATTTAACTCAATTCTCCTATCAGCAAATCTCTTCACACCTACGGATTTCTCCTCTTTCACATCCTTCTTTACCTGTTCCATACATTTCATTCAACATCTTCCTTTTCCGTCCTTGCCATCCACTAGTCCCTAGACGATTGTCTCAATTATATGTATCTTAACGACTTTATATCATCATTTCTGCTGAACAATCCTAATAACTGTTTGACTCACCTCTCCCCTCAATTCTTCTATCAGCTAACTTGCCACTCTTAAGTATTTTTTCCCTTTTACCTCCTTTTTTACCGATTTCATTTCATTCCGTTCCTGCCATCCATTTATCCTTTGACTATTGCCTTCATCAGGCCATCATTTCTTCATGTCTCAAAATGTGGCCAATAAGTTTGTTCCGTCTTTTTGTCAAGTTTTTCCTTCGGCTTCTCTTCTCTTCCACCCTTTTTAGCGGTTCTCATTACTTACTCTATAGATCCATTTGAATCTCATCATTCTTCTGTTGCACCATATTGCGAAGACCTCCGTCCTTGATTTCTTCGCATTGTCCATGTGTCACTTCCGTTGAGAAGCATACTCCAAATGTAGGTTATGATAAATTGTGTTTAGTAATTTTCCATAACTATGCAAAAAGTATAACGGATAACTTCCAGCTTAACCATGTGAAACTTTTCTATCATGGAAAATAAAAGAGTAATACTTCTTTAGGTTCATTTACATTTTTAAATAGGCAATAGCCAGATTTCGTAACATTTTTACATCTCAGGTGATTCAACATGCATGCATTTTCTTTTATTTATGCTATATAAGTCAGGTGCGGCAGTAAGGACATCTAAGGATTCGTAAGGACCCCAGTAAGGACTCACCTCCGAGAGTAAGATGTCCTTACTGTCGCACTATACTTGATTTAAAAGGAAATGTATGGATGATTAGTTAATTGAAGATGTGACAATGTTATGACATAAACATTCCAACAAAAGATTAATCCACTTTCAGCAGGAAGTTAAAGCACAGAAGTAGAAAACAGTTTATCATTCAACAATATTTGGAGTATATTTCTGTACTAAATTGCGGCATGGACAATGACAGCAGCAGAGAAATCAAGGGTACATGTCTTCTAAATGTGGTTCTACAGAAGAGTAATGAGGATCAAATGGATCGACCGAGTTAGCAATGAGGAATTCCATAAGGGGAGTGGGAGAGAAGAGAAACCTCATGGAAACCATGATAGAAAGACGGAATAACCCCATTCACCATGTGCTGAAAAATGATGGTCTGATGATAACAATTGATGAGAGATAATTGGATGGCAGTTAAATAAACAAAAGATCCAAAATAAAATTAGATTGGCAGGTAATGAAGGGGACAAAATAATAACTTGGGTGTGAATATTATCGGTAAAATACAGTAGTAAAGTTGGAAAAACGAAAAGGGTGAGAAATTTGGAGTACATGGAAGAATAGGAGAAAAAACACTGTGGATTACTGAACGCCAAAGAAGAACTCGTTAGACTAACCACTTAATGAGATACAGTAGTTACGTGGGAAACATTATATCATATCGTTAGGAAAAATTTATTGAAAGTTCCCCAATGGAATGATAAACAAAGATACCGCATTTGTCACTAATTTTATTATAACGACTTACTATCTTTAACTATTGTTTAATCTATTACTGTCTATTATGCATTATCTATTACTCTCTTTTCTCTATTACCTATTACTTTTAAGGAAGATGTTACAATAAAATTAGTGGTCAGTACGATATCTTTGTTTATCATTCGATGTGCTGTTCCATGACATCGCCAAAGAGTTGACTTTAACCCCAAAGAAGACCAAGGAACTAGTAAATAGAACAAATCAGAAAGCATTAAGGGAAGGGGAACCTCAGGAAGATAAAAGAAGTATATTGGGATAGGAGGAAAAGGAGGGATACTCTATACCATTCTTAGGATTGCAATACTATAAATTTATGTATGTAAGCATTGATTTCAGTGAATGGGATATTATAATTTCATCAGTGGACGTTTAAATTCATTACGAATCTTTAACAAGCTAGACGCACTTACCCGAAGTGAAGGTAAGAAGTACAAAATGTCTCCCATAGATGTCTTCATATCTCAAGATGGCACTAGTTATTCACGAGCGCATTAGGTAGAGGCTGGGGAGGAGTATGGTTGGCTATGAGGTATTTTAGGCCTTCAAAAAAAAAAAACCTTCCCCACAGGTATGTTTCCCTTACGTTTTCCCCGGGTCTTTATTCCACAAAGTCTTGGGTCGGGACCTTGGGCGATATATATATGAAAGTGCGAAGAAAATTGGATCGCAAAAAAAAGGGAAGGAGTAGGAGAGGGCCTACCTGGAAGAAAGGTCTTTTCTTTCCCAACCATTCTGTAAAGTGTGGTTGTGATAGTAGTGAAGGGGTTAAGAGGGTCTCCCCACCCTCCAGAAGGCCGCAAATGCTGCCTCGCACTAAATGAGAGGTCCACGATATGCCTCGAGGGCTCGTGAAGAGTGAAGCTTGTGAGTGATGAATTGGACCTTGGTTGAATGGAGAGAGAGAGTGCGTATTAGGAGGGAGTAGATGAACTTGCCCTGAACAAGTGAAGACGGTCGGTTCCCACGGAAGACTTGGCGAGGGACCTGAGGAATTCCGAGGGCTAGAAGAGCTGTCTTCATTCTGGACCAAGCAAGCCGACGATAGTACACAAGGCATGGTTACAACGTCTTTCAGGGGTAACCATAGTTAAAATATTGTTGCAATTATTCAAATTGGCTCAAGTACTATTTAAGTAAATATTTATATACTGACATGACAAACAAAAAATCTAAATTACAAGGAATTCGCATAAAATATACGCCGATAATTCAACTCCTGTTTAAGTAAATATTGATATGCGAACAATGTCACCTTAAAAAACGAAAAATATAAATTGCATGGAATGCACATAAAATATACGCCCATAAATCACGTTATTTACTTTTTCAGTGGATTGATTGCACAATTCTAACATAGCAACCATTCCTTTCATCATATGAAAAACATATAAAACAAAAATTTTATTCTTAGAATTGTGAAATTCACCATAAAATTTAATAAAAATGCGCCTATTTTCTTCGAAATATGAAGTGACTCTGACTTCCGCCATTGTGACGGCAAAATAGTCGTACAATGCATTGCATTCATAAACTCAAAATAAGGCAGTACAAAAGGCTGATTTTAGAGATGAAGCATTTAAAAATATTTTCAAGTCAGGATTAGTTAGCATTATTTACAATGAAACATAAAGAACAAGATAATTAGTAAGGAATAATAAAGGCATGCAGAGCGTATAAGTTAAAAATTGGAAATATTGTTCTGTTGAGTCACCTTGGAGGGTAACCTTGGCCTAGGATTTCTTCCAAATCAGATTTAAAGGGGATACTGAGGATCCTAATTTTGGGAAGCTAGTACTCTAATCGGGGATGACTAAAAAGATCACAGTACCTACGCTTCTTAGTTCCGTGATCAAGGGTAAATATTATTCAATGGATCAATTTAGGCAAAGCAATGCCAATGACAAACCTTACTGAGACACATTGGCATTGAACTAATGTAACAAAAAATCAGTCGTAATGTCATGACAAAATTTCATAAGAGAATACGAAAGTACCAGAAAATGTTTATTTCAATATCCTTATTTATCTACTAAGCAACGAATTGCACCCATTATGTGTACATTATTCGATAATACATAAAAAGCTGACTTCCATGAAAGAAGTTTCCCTTTTAAATAATCCAGTTGAACTAAATCATGTAAAAAATGGCATAAACGTTTAATGGCATTACTCCTGACAAAATCCCTTTTTTAATACCGGATATACTGTTTAAAGAAAATGAGAAAATTGCAAAAATAAGGAGCGTATATATGAAATGTGCAATTGAGATTTTCGTAAATGATTCTTTGAACAATTTAGGCATTGATGTCCGAGACTGAGGAGACCAAGAATCGCTGAAATAGATGCCAACAGCCAACAAGCGAGAGGCACATCTTATATTTTTCGCCATCGTGAATCTTAACGACGAACCAAGTCAGAGACTTATACGTCCGTGCTCCCGGGGAGGGGTTAGGATGGGAAGGAAAAATGAAAGAGGCACCGCCGCGATAGGAGCCCGACGACGCCTCTGGGATGGGAATAGGGTTGGAAGGGAGGGACGGGGTAAACACCTCACCGCTATAGAAGCGGAGAGGACCCACTAAATAGCGAAAACCGGCATCAGCTATTAATGTACAAATGATTTTGGAGGATTATCCTACGAAAGAGGAAAAGGCAGCGATCAAATCGTTGGATATCCAGGCGGTGGCAGAAAATTTTCAGAGACCCCTGAGATCCCTGCGTGAATGTTGTGTGGAGGACATTTCAAGCGCAACATTCCGTCTGTCGGATGGGACGCTAAGCCGTGGTCCACCTAGCGCCTTTCGTTAAGAGCAGGCTAATGCCGACGCCGGGTTTCTCTCCACCCTTCCTTACCTACCCTTCCCTCATGGCGCCAATGACCTCAGATGTCGGTCGCCTCCTCCAAATACCATACCTGATTTTGCATCCGAAAATTGGTACATAAAATAAAAGTTGGCATGGGAAAATAACAAAGGAGCCAACATGAATACCAGGGGATAATTAATAGACCAGTGCTGATCACCATAGCTATCATTCATTTGCTTATCAATTCATGGCTATGATGAAAATCTTATTTGCCAGTGGACAAGAAGAAATTTTTGCTCATGAAAGTTCTTTCCAAAGTAAACAATAAAATTGAAATAGAAAATGTACCCCGCAAATTCTTCATGCATTACGTAGTTGCTCCCTATAACCTTCCAATCAGTGACAGCTACATCAGTGAGACAATTAATAACCAATGATTATTACGTAATTCTCGTTAATGCTGGCCACGGTGGCGACGGAGTAAAACCGCACCTACCAAACTAGAGGTTGCAAGTTCAAGTTCCGCCTGGGAAGGTTGCCCCTATCCAGGCAATTGTTTTTCGTAAACGTGTATTTGTTAAATTTGTTGAACACCCTGATGTAAAATGGACAACTTGGCTTGCATTCGGTGGTGTAGGAATACATAAAAAAGGAAAAAAATAATTGACTTATCAATGAATTTCTTGTTATGAAAAACTGATTTGCAAATAGTCAGGAACAAATGTTTATCACGAAAACTCTTTTCAAAGTAAACGACGCAATGGAAATAGAAAATATAAGCTGTTCATAGTTTGCGTGTTACGTAATTGTTCCCGATAGCCTTCCGATCGGTGACGATCGTCTTAAAACCGTGTTGGCAAGGGAACGAGGAAGGTAGGGATAAGTAAGGGTCGTTCAAGACGAGAGATGAGTTGGAGAAAGGAGAAGACTTTTATTTTCCCGACGTGGGACCATGTTCTGTCCGAGCCCGCTTGTCCTTTGTTTTAATCAATCTAATAACCTTCCGCTTGGCGTAACGTTTCCGCGTCCTCGTCCGCTCCGAAATGGCCTTCTAACCCGATCAACGTCTTTTTCCCAACATCCCTCATCCCTTCCCCGCAACCCTCTCAATCAACCCCCCAAGCTAACTCTTCTTTTTCTATTAGCAGATTGGAAGGGGAGGGAGATAAAATGATTTCGTATGCCCTATCAACAGAATCAGCATTAGCCTTAATTAGGGTAACACGCCTTTCAGACTTACAAGGTGATTCTATTAGATACATGTAACTTATTCTTTTTATTTAAACTATGTATAAAATAAAAATGTTTGTTTTCACACCTCCTAGTGTTTACCCAAGCATCAGGTGGTATCCATATGATATCTAAATAAGGTCGATATATCCAAAACACGTTGTGATCCCACAATCGATATTTTGACAACATTACATGCATAAATATCCTATCTGTAACATCCACGACAATCTGTGAAGAGAACATCTCGCGGTAAAATGAAAACAAAAACACAACGCAAGAAAAACTATCGATAGATAGATACGCTCTCGCGGTAGCCGTTATCATCAATGACAAGTCCCTGCGCCACAGCTGAAAAATAGAATTTTCCCACCATATACTCAAGGGAAAACTAATCAGATCGAAATATACTTCAAAGGAAATATCGGGCTCTCGCGTTCCATTGAAACCATAAATACGTGCGAAGAGAGAGAATTAAAAGATAACACTGAAATACATGAAACAGAACATTATTTTCCTCTCCAATTATTGTAAACTGATATACACGGTGCTGACAAGGGTTGTCAAACATATTCAATAGGTAGTTAAAATATGTTGTATGATACGTGGCACGATATGGAGGAGTTTATTAACATTATTCAAAAGAAACATTGTAACATTTCCACTGATTTTATTCGAGTGCCACGAATTCCGTTTTTACAACAGCATTCTCAAGTGGATCCTCTTGACAATGGAATCCTCAATCTTGGAATCTTGTAAATGGAACCTTGGAATGGATCCTCTTGATCTCATATGGATGCACTTGAGAATGTATTTGTTACAAAGAAACAGGTCGTGCTTAAATAAATTCAGGAAAATGATTGCAATGTTTAACTTAACTAAAGTTTAAATATGTTCTTGCGAAATGCAGAGTATATAAGAGATATTATTACTGGCACTACTAATAACGTATCTTAATCATGATGGACCAAATTATAGTAAATGCTTTTGTTTGAGCGAAAATATTTCATTATAATTGCCTGAAACTATTTATCTTTGAGCTTTCAGCTTATTTTACCACTATTGCGCAATCTCACCAATTTTAAGGTTAATTGCTTAAGATGATTGTGACTGCACATTTTCGCCCAGCCTTAATTATTGAATCTCCTAAAAAATCAAGATTGCCGAATACAATTTCGAAAAAGCTGGATACCCAAGAAACGCCGTTTTCATGGTAACTGCAGAGTGCATTAAGAAATCTGCATGTTGCCAAAGCTCGGTAACTAAGGAGTTCATACCCCATTTTTATGAAGAATAATAGCTTTAATTTTCCCCCTGCTATCACCCCCTATGATATTGCAGATTTCTCCTGAAAACCCCCGTGTAAGAGCAGAATACGTTATTGCGCTTTCCTGGCGGGTCATATCATTAAACCATCTCGGGGTTTAGTTTGGCCTGACGTTTCTCAGCTCTCTCCCTTGACAGTTATGACTTCAATGCTAATTCATGGGTAAGTATTGATTGTGTACGAATGTTTACAAACTGTTAAATATATATTATGCCCAAATTAATTTCCAGGCGGCTGCGACAGTTTTAAACAAGAAATGCACGCGAAAATGGAGTCAAAATAAGACTGTTTGAGAGGCAACGAGGCATCTCCTTAAAGATTTTTCGAATCTTATGCGAAAAAAATACGACATACGAGGAAGGGAAATTTTATTGAGAAGAGAGGTTGAGGTGGTTTCTGTAGGCGCGGTTTGGATCGCAAGGGGAGAATTCGGTTTCGGCGGTCGGCCGTGGGCGGTTGGGGGCAGCACTGTGGTGGGTGGACCTCCCCCTCCTTCCCTCCTCTACGTTGCTCGCTGCCACTGCACTCTCTCCGGCGTATTAATAATTTTCAAAGGGTTAGGGGAGCACTCCCCTTCCGTCGCAAGAAAGCCAATCCTTAATAAAATAGAAAGAGATTCCGCAGAAGAGCATGAACCCTTGTACCCTTTCCATCTATCTGAACACTTTACGAACCCAGGATACCCCCGATACGAAGGGCACTGAAACGGATAAGGAATATGCGGTAACTCTAGGGTTTTCTCCTTGTACCACTTTTCTCACGGAGAGAAATTTTATACGCAAAAAAAATTGGTCAACCCGTATGTATGAGCTTGGATTGGTTTTGTTTTGAAGGTTTTAATGATAATAAGTAGAGAGCACGATTTTCTAGTGGGTAGAGTACTTAACTGCTCAACAAAAGGTTGCGGGTTCAGATCCCAAGAGAAGCTGTCCAGACCTGGGCCATCTTCGATGCCTGGGAAAGAAACAGGCTCCCCCTCCCTGAATAAGTAATCGAAAGGTGTAAAGGCCTGGTTACACGGTGCATTAACCCGTACGGGTTAATGTCTAAATGTATGAACGCGAGAATGAACGGAAAAATTCACCGTGTAACCACCCCAAAATGTACAAATGCATGAACGCGTGAACGGAAAATAGAACCTGTTCTAATTTCGTTCATGCATTCGCACAAGTTGATAACAGAGCCACCTGGTGGGAAACAACACATTTAGTTGTCATCTGCTGGGCTATTCCACGGCCGTCTTGGCTATTCAGTAACTCTTTACGCGTATTTGTTCATTTGTACTGTATCGTAAGTACTTGAATCCTACAACAAACTCACCATTTGCATCTACAGTAATATTCTTAAAGATTATCCCTGTATGTATGCCGGATATACCAAGTTTAGTATTATGCCGGAACAAAACAATCGATGAGGTTGTCACAGAGTTTTCAACACGACATTTGTGAAATATAACGGCTATCATACGACTTATAGAACACATTTAAATATAATTAATATCATACGAATTAACGACGATTCTACCTTTTATACGTCCGAGGCGGGAATGCGCTGGCCCACCACAAAAATACGACTTACATTACGCAAGATCATAAATCGACAAGACCTCTAAACCAACATCTTTTCCATCAACAGCAAATATCTTCTTAACTTTATAACCGTCCCGGACAAAAGTAGAACAAAGTATTAAAAATATCTACTCTCATACATCATCTACACTCACAATCAGTGAAACAAATGACAGAAAAATGTCTAGTAAACACGGCTTAAAAACAAGATGCGTCTACAAATTTTCAGCCTAAGTATTTGTCTAAGTAACTTTGATAACGGTTTGAAATAAATAGAGTACTATTGAGATATAGCATTAAGCGAGCGATAACGATAAATATTAAATATAAATAAATATTACTGACACGAAATGAAACAACTTCGGCAACTACAATGAAAACCACTGTTTACACGGCAGCGCAAATATATTATCAGTATGTGAAATTTCCTGGTCCTACAGGAAACAACGAAAAGGGAATTATTTTCTGGTAGGTATCGTCTGCTTCCTACCTAATGATACTGTTTTCACATTTAAATTTTGCGCACTGTAAAGGGAATAAACAAAAACTAAACGCCTCGCGTTACGAGAAAATGTATGAAAACTTGTGCAAACGCATGTACCGTGTAACCGCTCATTCATACTCCTCGTTCACGCAAGCATCCATGAATTCAGACATGCAAACAGACACGCATTCATACATTAACCCGCACGGGTTAATGCACCGTGTAACCAGGCCTAACCGGGTTGAAACGAAACGAAACTGTTTCGTTTCGTTTCGAAACGGTTTCAACCCGGAGCGAAACAACAATACGAGGCTTGAGTTAAGTTAAAATCACCAATGAGTTTAGTTTTATCACGGGACGAAACTTTACTCCCGCGAGCGAAACTAAATTAATCGAAACTCCACTGCTCATTGTTAAGTTTCGATCCGAGAAGTAGAGTGGAGGGGAATAAGACTGAATAGTTTCGACCCATTACGTGTGACATACGTGTATAGAGGTTAAAACATTGAGCTTAAAAGTCGACTGGCCAGTTTGCGTTTACGTTCTCCTGTTAGTGGTTAAAATATGAGTGTCCAATCCATCTAAATCATCATCCTTCGTTTTATCTGTAGTCGTATTCATGAGCATATGACAAGATAAATTAGCTACACGTACTCAAGTCTTTGAAACCACCTCTATCCTATGCATGATGTTATCATAAAAATGTTGTCTTTACGCCATGGTCTTTTTCGTTCGCTCTAGCATCGCGTCGAGCAAACTTTGTAAACTTAACGTTAGAGCTATAAAAAAATGTAGCACAGCGTTTCCTTGTTGCCTTAATATTATTTCCTTAACAATGTACATCGATCATAAGAGTATACATATGAATTTTAATACCAGACGTCGGTTCAAGATTAAATGGAGGAATACATTAACCTCTTTCACCACCCACAGCGAGGTTGACACTTGATTAAATGTGCACATAATCATGACATTTTTATGTACTGAAATGTTTAAGGTAAAGAACAATAGGCTGACGTCCTAAATATGTCAAAAATTACATAACATGCGTACCGACTTTTATAGAAACGGATACAAAACGAAGGGAGAAACGGTAAAAAAAGCAATGGAGTAAAAGAACGAATGAGGAAGATGGAGTAAAAGACGAGAGAAAAGAAAAGAGAAAACGCTAAAAAAAAACATGTTTATGAAATCTTCGGAATGGATAACGAAAAAAAGTAAATAAACAGACGGTCAAAGTGAGAGAGCGAAGACTCGACATATACATATATTTTCCACGTTTATGAATCTTTTCCACCTCAAACACAGACACAAACAGACAAAAACCAACTCACTCGAATGCGAAACGTTTAGCAAACTCTTTTCGCTCTCTTCATTTTTTCCCAGTCCACTCTGCCCACACATTCTCTCTCTCGGCAAAAAAAGAAGAACTTTTTTATTTGTACTTTCACCCCACTCTTTCGTTTTTCCTCTCCAGTTCCCACCAATCCTATGGCCAGTCCTTTTCTCCCTTACCCACTCTCCTACATGTACCACTCCGAAAAAGATAATCATCCTCTGCATCTCTCCCATCCACTACACGCCGTGTACACTGTTCCACTGCTGCGCCCAAAGGAAACGTTTCTTCTGCCCACATTTGACTGCGGAGAATAGTATTCAGAGGGTGAGAAACAACGTTCAAAACGCAAGAAAGACGAAGCGTTTTTTTAAAGCCCTGCGTCAATTGATTTTTAAATATTAAAATCTGAAGATTCAACCATGAAAGAGTGGAATTTTTCCACATTGAAATAAATACTTTCGAATTCTCACGATAATAAAATTTTTAATGACCTTGGTTTCAATTTCCCTACTGCCTGCTTTTAATCTTTCCACTACTAACTTGAAGATGACGTAGTAACATTGAAATCTTGAATATACGGATATTATTCGTAACGGCAGAACAAGCAAAGCTATATATCACGCTCTCTCCAGGATAAGTCCGGGAAAGAGATATTACTAAATGCTTAACCGTTTGCACTCCAATGCTCCCATTTGGAAACAGATTTTTTTTTTTAATTATGAACATTATATTTCGTATCTGTGATTACTTTTATAGTTTTTGTTATGTAAATAAGTATTTAAGTATTTTTTAAAGTGAATTGCATGACTTTGTATTCATTGTTCGTTAATTATACCTTTTCAAAACTGGTTATTTTCATCACCTTTGTGGGGAGTACGCGGTTTATTCCATATTTTTCCGTTCACTCAATCTCCAGCAACAAATGCTCACTTATTCAAAATATCAATATGTATTACATTGCTAAAATTAGCTTTTTGGTCAGTTTTATATTTATTTTTTAAGCAATAACAATAGTTTTGTGGCGTGGGACGCTTGGGAATATGCTTGAAAAATGCATGTTCCAATATCTATAAGTATGCTAAGTATATATGCTATATAAAGTATTTAAAGTTTTTTTTTCGGGTTTTATTACATAATATCTCTTAATTAGTTGTAAATTCCCAGGATTTTAACATTCATTACGTCCTAGGTTTTAATGTTGAAGATGATATAGCTCGCATAGCTCGAATAATCGTAATTCATTGAAAAATAATAATTGCATAATAAAAATAACATTATAAATGAGCCTGCATAGCAGCAGAAGCGCGACTATGTCTCATCACCGTGGAAAATTACAATTATTCATTTCAAATTTGATTTTTTGATGAACTTATTAGAATTTCATGATAAAAAACTATTTTAAAGTACCTTGCCGCGATATAATAATACCGAAATATAATGGCAATATAGAGTGCTTCAAGAGAAACGTGCAATACTTCAGGATCTTATAGGGGAGACAATTTTAAGCATTTTTGTCCATAAATATGATTTCGGACCTCATTTGCTAATGAGACATGGCAACGCAAACTTTTTTTGGATGCACTGCCGACTTACATGAAAATGTTTTTTACTTGAGTACCCAGCCTTTCCGACATTTGATTCAATATTATAGATTAATAAGAGCATTTAAAAAATTTTGGTTGGACGAAAACGTAAAAATATAATTTTCTGAAACAATCATTCTTTCTGCTCAATTGAATAATAACTTTGAGTGATTATCAACTATACGGTTACACAATCTATCCCATCTTGAATTCCCTGCTGAAACACCCTTCATAACCCCTTCCCTCAGAGATTAGCAGAGGGCAGCTAGTATGTATCATACTTCATGTTTCTACTTTTTCATCGATTTAATCTTCAATATTTCATTGATTAATTCATTATAATTTCATTAATTATCACCATTTCGATAATCGTAGGCAATCTGAATAACATAGTAGCACATTACCACTGATTCATGCTGGGCCCATTTAGTGATGCTAGCCGCCCTCCACAAAATCTTTCTGTTAAAGTCATACTGTCCACAAAAAGCTTACAGTTACTCTTATCCCTCCGGATTCTTTTCTGTGCGTAGCAATAGAGTAGAAATGTCTAATTTTAATGGGGCTTTTTTGCCACCAAATTGGGGTATTGTTGTATTGAGGGTTTTTCCTCGTATTACCTCACTAAAATATTTCCAAAACTGAGGCCCATTCAACGCTAAACTAGAGAACACTTTTTCAATATCTATCACATTGCAAATATCGATAGCGATCTTGTGGTGACACTTGGGCTCTTTCCCTCATGAAACACAGTCAACCGTACCACTCAGTGTCTGATAATATTTTTATTTTTTTTTATTTTTTTCTCCAACCCCCGGATACAGCTCTTATTGGCCATTTTACACCGAGGTGTTCAACAAATTTAACAAGTAAATTTAAAAGTTTAAAAGTAACAACGTACACAGACAACCATGCCCTGGACCGGGGAAACCTACCCAGGCGGGACTCGAACCCGCGACCTCTTGTTTGGCAGGCGAGAACGTTACCCCGCCGCCACGGAGGCCGGCTAAATACCATATATATAAAATATATCGCCGATATGGCAATGTATCCCAATTTTGAACTAGTGAGGGGGAGAAATTTACCATGGAATTCCAAGAAGGTGTCAAAGAACATCAAAACCCTAATTCAGGACGCGATCATTAGTGGTTCTTTAACAATTCCTCGAATTCCTCCCGCGCTTAAACATTTACCTTGTTTCAAGTGCCGAGAAAATGGCTGCCTTCTTGATTTAACTGTTTCTCTATCGTGCAAAATTAGTCTCTCAATTAGAAGAAGAAAAGAAAACTACTTCATCGTACGCCAAGCACTCGAAATATGTATTCGAGGTTTTCTTCATGGCCATCTTTGTCCTTTAAATCTCTCTTACAGATAAACTCCAAAAAAATAAGCAGCTTTTGCATCTCTCTAACCTTCTACACTCTATCTACCCTCTTCCTCTGCCACACTCAAACAAAACGTCTCTTCTGCCAAAATATTTCTTGGGAGATTAGAGTAATATTCATTTCTGATTGAGGCTTTCACAGCGCTGAGTTGCAGTTCTCTCCATGATACATTGATAATTAATATTTCATAGGATACGTAACATCATCCTGAAAACGACTTGGACGCAGCTAACCCGAAAATCACGTATAGAACAGCAATAATCATTGATAATTTTCTAATCAAGAAATATGGCTAATTCTAGAGCTTTCCGTCTTTATCACACGAATGAACAATGACAATTACAATTCGTTTTGATTCGGATCTTGGTATTTAACGGGTATCTAGTACTTATTTTTCCCGTGTTACCGCACCCAACCAGTTTCATCCCTAATCGATAGGTCCAAAAAAGCGAGCAAGATGTATTACGTACACAATTTTAATCCAATATCAAAGGAATCCTAAGTTTTTTAAAGGTGATTCCCTGATGTCACCGTATTAAAAGGTCACTATATTGAGTTCCGTTTTGCCGTCTTTTACCCTCTCTGCCATTGTGGCACGTGTCAGATGCATAACTTTGTCTCGTGAGTTCTACCGGTTACTCATTACTACCTGCCAAGTTTTACTTGGACAAGGTAAGGAGGAAGTTAGTTAGGGCTTGAAGGGGAAGGCAAACACATTTCATCGTATTATTGAGCTCTATGCATTATTAACATTCGTAATGAAATAATTGGGCCACTGGTATTACTACTTTCACAGAATCAGTAAAAGTAATTTAAAATTTTATCACTAATTTGAACTGAATTTCCCTATTTCTTTCGATTATGGGTCTTCTTCTTCTTCGGGTATACAGTATATATTTTATATTATGTTATACTCAAGTTAACGCTCTGACCCCTAGCTATAGGTCCAGAACTGAGTCAACGACTTATTCAGCAAGGTAAAATACAGCATATAATTGCATACAAACAGCTGCAGTAATTTTCCACTGTATTTGTGGAAATTCAAATCGCGTGGAAAATTACTACAGCTGTATGTATCTTATTAAGTACAGTGAATAACCAGAAGGAGAACCCATCAACAATCGATTTAAAATACAGCATTTTGATCGAGTATTGAATTTTCTGTTTACCTCTAACTTTGACATCCAGCTGCCATCCTATTAGGAGGCAGAATGTGGCGGACTTCGTTTTGGCCTCTTCTGACACCCTTGCAGCGTGGCACGTGTAAGGCACTTGGCGCATCCTTTTTTCCCCCTCTTTAACGCAAAAATACCATCGGGGGTTGGGGGAGGTGAACTTTCTGTAGCTCTCTTTACCTGCAAAAAAGGAAAAGGAGACCCTATCAAAGTCCAATTTTCGAGGCAACCCATTCCACGCGAACCTTCTCTTTGTGATCTTGTTAAAAAGAGAAGGGAGAGGAAGTAGGATGAGCAGGCACACCCCTACGAGATTTCACCCCCCCCCTTTCCAACCCCCAAAGCAGAGCAAATATTTAAAAAAGAAAGAAGAGGGGAAGCTTTCCCCCCTTCTTTTATTCGGGGGTTGGATGGGGTGAGGAGAAGTGAAGCCCCTGAGAAACATTTGCCGCGCGAAATTCGACGACGCGTGCTTCAGTCGAATGCGGCAATCGGACCCCTGGTGCCTTGTTTGCCCTCCGCACGCGACCCTCGAGTCAAATGGGGCCTGATTGTCATTCAAACGAGTTTCTCACCTGCCGCTTTACGCTACTCACAGCTTCACTAACAACGTGGCTTTTCAAACCGTTGGGAGACAAATGATGCGATGTAGTCAAGCAAACATATTCTAAGAAGAAATTGAATTTTTTTTTCAATTGCAAACCAGGAAATGTAAGTAAATATGAGCCAGCCTAAAAATATTAGTAATATTTTCAACAATATTCAGGGCTGATTGAAATACACTTGAATATTTATTTATTCGTAAAAAAATTGAAGGGGTAGTGTAAAAAAATTAAGATTCACACCTAAATGCCATGCTTCATATTAGGATAAAGTTAAATTAATTTCATTTTAAAAACGTATCTATGATGAAATGCTGCATGTTCATAATAAACATATACGCAGTTGTTCATGAAAAGGGATCAAATTTCGTACTTAAGTTTACCAACGTCACTTAGTATGTTAAATTTACAGTCGTGAATCTACGCAAAATGGTATTTTGCATTACTTACAACGGCTAATAACAATGCCGTATTCGAAAGGAAAAGTTGGGGGAGGGGATGAGTAACATGCTGAATTCAGAAGCAAAGACATATTTATGGATGTGTGCCCAAAATATGTTCAAAAATACTAATCATTATACTGAAACATAATATGTATGACGAGGGAGGAATAGTAAGCAAAAGTAATTTTTAATTTTTTTCATAGATAATTGAAGAGGTGAAATAGTTTCTCATGTGTAAAAGCGACTTTTTTGTTTTTATATCTCTACAACAATGATAAGAATTGGCACAATTGGGCCCTTCTAAGCTGATGACACCTTCAAAAGTTGATAATAGTGTAAAAATATAATACTCGAGCAGCCGTAATTGTACCTACTTCAATTTTAGGATAGGTTTACAATTGTTGTTATTATAAGTTTTATTACTATTATCGTTATCTTTTTCATTTTGTTTTCTTCAGTTTTTCCTGAGTTTTTATTTAAAGAGTACTGGTTCTCACAGAGGTTACTGCTATATTGAGCTGAAACATTCTCTCGTGATTGGGCACATGACAATTAATGTGGCGTTTTGCAGATTTGGGATGATATCGGCAGCAGAGATGACAATAGGCGCTGTCAAAACCTGTTCCACATTTCCATGCTATTTTATTACTTTTATTACAATCATTAAACTTTTATTATTAAAGTATTCCACCGATCAAGTCAGTTCTCAATGGTGTTCATAAGAAGCATTCTGCCAGCAACCCTTTGTGAACCCTCCCTTCTCTCTTCAATTCACTATAAAATTGCTTAAATCTAATAATACTATTCTCATCCTTTCTCTCACTCGTTCACCTGAATTTCTACTCTCTAACAGAGATTTCAACATCCCCTCCTCTCTCAGTATTAGCTCCATCCATACCTTTTGTCTCCTCTGTATCTCATACATAAGCTCCCTCTCCTCACCCACCATGTCCAGTACTTCGTCGATTTTACTCCTCTCCATCCACTTAACTTTTTCCATTCTTCCCCAACTGACGTTTAAAGTCACCTGTATCAATGGTTGAATCCGGAATCATAATCGACCCTTCACTTCTTTTAAAGTCAGGAAAAAAATGGTGTACAGCACATTGACGTCATATCATTAAGAGATCCAGAATCATTAAGAGATGAATAAGGCATTATGAAATGTTTCAAGGGAAAGTTTTGATCTTTAAGAGCATCTAAATGAAATAATTGAAATATTTGCAAATCAACAATTGGTTTTGATTGGATTTTAAATGGATTCACAATGCTTATAAAGGCAATAATTAATATCTGCATGCAATGAAAACAGATATTATGAACCTAAAATACGCCAGTAGGATAATCTTATCCGTAATTTTTCAAAATTTAAATACGATATTGGTGTAAAAAATAATACTGTTTGAATTGCACCTATGACGAAATTATTCATAGCATTACGATAAACAAACCTACAGAGTCCGCGATTTTACGAATTGAGATGCTTTTAATAAACACGGTACGATACAGAACGGCAGAATAATATTTTCATTTTACAGCTCATTTCACAACTTGGTGTTGGTTTAGCTTGATTGGAAAGGAGGATATGTATTGAGCCTAAAATCAAACCAAATGAATATCAATCGATTATAAATACAAGGAAAGAGCTGCATGATGTCGAAAGCATATCATTAGAAAATGGAATCAATTGATACTAATTCAATAAACTGATTGAACATTAAAGGTCAAGTCAATAATTTCGTGCCCGCATGCCCTCATAAATTTAGTAATTCGTAAGAAAACTCAAAAAAATTTATTCAATAAGTTACTGAGAGTATGTTAAAATCTCTGCTTTGAAATTGTCTCAGGAAAAACTGTCTCTTGCCTCCTACAGGTTTAGAGAAAACGTTTCAATAACACCACTGAATGGATATGCGTGATTGAACGTAAACAATACGTTTTAATAAATGTAAATATTGCCTTGATCAATTGTATGCAACGATAATTCAAATATGTTGGTCCTGCAGTCTTTTTTCCTAATCTTATCAAATATGGTCTTTTCTACCATAATAACTAGGCTTTTTGCAAGCATCTTGAACATCAGGCAAAAATAATTCTACTTGAAATTTCAACGAATGATTCAATATAAATACTTTGATTCAATTGGTTACCTTATCCCATTTTAAATTCTTACTTGGGTCAGTTTCATTACTGTGTTTAACGCAGCAATTTTTAACTAATGTTGCTGCTTGCTTCTGCACTCTAGATAACTATCCGATACCATTAAAAGTTTACACTTGCCCCGTACACTAGTGATGTACTCCAAATTAGGTCTCACAAGATAATAATAACAATGCATATTCCACGGGTCCTTTTAATTTTCGATTGGCCTGTTCGTAAATATCCTGCATGTGCAATGCAAGGACTTCCTAGGACTTATACTGAGATATGCACATTGTGCATATCTCAGTATAAGTCCTAGGAAAGATTTACTTCTGAATACTCAACTGAGTCTGCATAAATCGAATTTCAATTATTAATTGGACTCTTGAGAGCAATTTTATTTCTATCACCACTCACTTAATTCAGTGTTTTAATACATACAATGTAATGTACCATCAACTGGGGTAACCTTGGCCCTGAGATGTATCTGTATCACACCATTTGCATTGATTTATTGACTTAGTTCTTGTATCTGACAGCCGGAGACAGTTACGCCTCTTCTTGTGATGAAGAAAAAAAAGCATTCCGATAGATTATAGGAAAAAAGTTTGAGCAATAACTGGCTATATATGCACTGCATGTACGTATGCATATATTTCAAAAGAATATGATTTTTGCTGATAGAAATATTGTTTTTAATTTTCATTTTTACCTGAATAAAATAAACTTTCTGAATATAATCAAGTATGACCTGAAATCAGAATACTAACAGATACTTTTATGGTGGTATCTTTGATCCAACTAATGTTTTAGAACTATATTTTTACTGTTTTATTAGACTGGACCAAAGATACCCTAATTCAAGGTAACTTTGGCCCAAATTTTTTAAAACAAATCCCGGTTTTTAAAATAGTTAGAGGTTCAGAAACAGCCTGAGGTGAATGCACCAGATCATAATGCAATTTCAACCACCTAATATACATTTTAAATTAGATAAGTTAGCTTGTTTCCAAGAAACCATGAAAAGTTCGTCCAAAATCACCGCAGTGGACGGTATTCCAAAGTTGACTTAGTAACGAGGATTAATGTGGCATGAATTTTCTAGCACAGCAAATCCCCAATTGAGGACGCGTTCATTGATTGTTCTTTAACTATTGATCGACTTCCACCCACGCTTACAAGCTATAATTGTTTCAACTGCCAAGAATGTTGCTGGGCTCTTGACTCAATTGGCCCTCACACGGACAAAATTAGTCTGCTTATTAGGGGAGGAGAAGCAGTCTCCTTTGTCGTATAACACACTCAAACTCTTGAGCAAGGCCGTAAAAGGTCTAATCAAAGTATATTTTGTTTGCCCAATTACCCTGCTTCAATCGTCACACAACAAGTAGAAAGCTGAACTTCAAAGGTTTGTCTGAATTTATATCGGAGATCCATGAAAAGTATGGTTTATAATTTCACCCCTTTTCGTTTGACTCCAAAAAGCATTGATTTTAAATTAAACATTTTCATATATTAAAAACATAAACACAGAATGCCAATCAATCAACTCCAAGGACATTTAATAATTTCATCGAATCCCTATGCTAAGCATGAAATTGAAAAAAAGGATATATTCGATATGCTCTGGCACCGACTCTATAGGGCCTGAAGGGGCCCGAGCCCCAACAAAAATTCGATATGGGTAGGAGGAATAGATGTGTCAGGCCTGTCGATTTTCCCTTGAGTGTTATCGAAATTTGAATTTTTGGGGTGCTAATGTTGATTATATGACTCTTCTAACATGCCACCCCTGTCGATATGCCTAAATGGCATTCACTTAAATTGGGAAACAGATCAGTTGAAAGTAAAAGCATCAAATCTGAATCCTTACGCCCTATTATTAACCTTGTTCGTATTGTAGAATTTTCGTAATAGAGTGGCTCTTATTCCGCATCAACAAACACAGATATAAAGAGTGAAATTTATGAGTTAATTCCATGGAATGAACGTGTGAAATGACCGCAAAGACGTGAGAAAGAGTGAATGATTTGTAAAAGCATTTGGAAAATATTTTACTTAACATTTTCCTTCCCCGTCCGTCCATGTTAATTGTGCTCACAGATAATTTGTGCTTCCACAAAAACTACAAACTTATAACTTGTGATTTAAAAAATTTCTTTAGCTTTAAACGGGCCGGAATTATGTTGATGTTGCTGGAAGATGCATTAGAATGTTCTAATTCCCATTAGTGTTGATTTATCACAGTATAAAACTATTTTGTATTTATAATTTCAATTCATGGAAATTGAATGTTGGTTTCCTAATTCATTAACTCGGTATATACAGCTAATGGGCAATAGACTGCGGAGTCAATAGGCTTGTTATCATCTGTTACGTTTGTATCGAAGACCACATGATGACGTGCCACGTCGTCGTCCATAACAAAAGAAACTGTATATTTAGATTACTAAATTTAATCACATCAATAGTAAAAGATTCTGAGAAAAACTGAGGATTGATTCTCAGCATGCAAATTTTGCTGAAGGCTTCTGTCAAAAACCTTTCTAGTATCTCTGACTCAGCTGAAATTTTTCACGAAAAACGTCTTTAGCTATTCCACCAGTGCACTCAGAAAGAATGCTTCGAAAGCAATCCAGAAATATGTTATTGGCATTGAGGATATTACAGCTTATGAAAGCTTATATTTCAGAAATAGGTGGAATATGTCCTGAGCACCAACTCAACTGTGAGCCGCTGCAACGTACTTCGCTCCTAACGCGATTAAGTTTCTCTCGGCTCTGAGTAATGAGTTGGGCAGAGTGACGGTCTCAAGAGTTTAATTAGGAGGCCTGCTGTTTCTGTCTGTCAACCATGTGCACGGCAATTCTATTTTCCTCTCACCAAAATAATCAGGCCAAACCCTTCCGAGAGGAAGGAAATACAAAACTGCAGATGAAGCGATGCGCTTTCCAAGAGGCTGAGGGAGGTTGCTTGAAATACCAAGGAGTTCAGCCAGAGAAAAGGAAAATATAATACACAACAGTCGAGGTATTAAGCTCCTTAGTATCGAATTCTATTCAAAAGGAATACACATGGATTTATTATATGTACTATTGTATATACTCTATCACTCAGCAGTGAAGAAAAATTGAAAACAGGGTTAAAGGATAGAGTGTTGGGTAAACGAGGGACAGGGAGAAAGAAAATAGGGATTTTAGACAGAATGAAAGGGAGTAGGCCTTATTGTGAATTGAAGATGAGTGGCCTGGTAAGCCAAAGGTCAGTAGTTCAATTTCCGGTCAAAGGGATTTTTTTTTCTCATTTCAATTCATTAATATTTCACCGCCGTTCATGCGGTTGGATTTGAAATATTACATATAGTACCTAGTTTACGCGGCTCGTCATCATCTGGTAGATTCGTATCGAAGACCCATGATGTGCCATAGCAAAAGCAAACTATATATTTAGGTTCCTAAATATATAGTTTCCTGTAATTTTGAAGTCATAAGTTAAGTGACAAGAGTCAGAATGAAATGTTTTCATTTCTTAAAGTAAAAGAGGAATCTACTGTAAATATTTTACTCAGAAAAAAGTTTTACCTTCCTCGACCGCAAATTCTACCATATTTTTTCTCATCTGAAGAGAGGAGAAGGCCGAAAAAGATTTGCCTGAGACGCTAGATGGCATTCCGAATACCTTCCCGACGCAGTTCTTCGCAAAGGACGCATTCCTTCACTCCTAGAACTCGTGTTCGTAGGTCGGAAGGGGAGATACACGCAATTCTCCCACACGGCCTACCAAGCTTCCCGGCTGACATCTAGAGGGCGCCTCCCGTCTCTTGGCTGAGCAGTGCACATTCCCCAAACCCCCCATCGTTTCTTCCGCCGCCCAAAAGCATCCCCACCGCTGGGGGACGACAAGGTTTCCTCAGCGCCGAGCGAAGCGCACTCTCTCGGGAAACAATTGAGTGAGAACGGTGCGATAGGGGAGGGGGATGATGGAGGGTTGGAATGGGAAATTCCTCCCTTGCCAAGACGACAATGCCCTCGGGTGGGCGGTTGCAGGAGTTTTGGTTCATTTTCATGTTACGGTCCATTCTCGTGTTCCGGTTCATTCGATTTGGACCATGGTGCCGATCCGAATTTTTAAAAATATTCCTTTACATTTTCATTTTTATATTTAGGGGTGGTAGGAAAGGGAATGAGAAATTCCATACCTGCCAAGACGACAATTCCCCAATATGGGTGATCGCAAAAGATTCCGGTTCATTCAATCTGAATCACGGTGCCGATTCCATTTTGTAACAACATTCCTTTTAATTTTCATTATTTTATGAAGGGATGGTAGAATTACGATGGGAAATTCCACCCTTGCCAAGACGAAAATGCCTTCGGGTGGGCTGTTCCAAGAGTTTCAGTTCATACTCATGTACCGAGTTATCCGATTTGGGTCATGGTACCGATTTAGTTTTGCGAAAATATCCCTTTTAATTATTTTCATGATTGTATCAAAGGATGTTAGGAAGTAGGATGGGAAATAACATCGCAAGAACGAAAATGCTGGACGGTGGCAGGAGCTACGGTTCACTTTCCGGTTCATTCGATTTGGTTCACGACACCGATTCGGTGCAAAAATATTCCTTTCAATTTTCACGGTTATATCAAAAGGTGTTAGAACGTGGGATGGGGAAGTTTACCCTTACCAAAGACGACATTACTCCTCGGCAGGTGATTGCAGGAGTTTCGATTCATTCTCATGTTCCGCTTCATTCTATTTGGTTCACGGCGTCGACTCGATTTTGCGAATACACTCCTATTTATTGTCAGGATTGTATTTTAGACAGGGAGAGATGCAAAGACTTCTGTAAAACGGCCTCGACACACGACGACAATCGGTCGGCTGCGGGTGAATCGCTCCCCATTCCACGATGACAATGAAGAGTTGGGCAGAAAGGCCGCACTGTGGTGGAGTTATCTTGAAACATGCGGCCGAGTGTGGCAACGATTAACGACAGATCGATGAGTTGAATCATACTTGCTCGGCTCCCCAAGAAATTGTACCTCATTATTCTTAGTTCCTCAAAATCTTCTGACTGGTTACAAATTTGAGCGATGCGACTTTTTAGGAGAACGCCCAAATAGGCGCGGAGTAGCCTGAATCCGTTCACACTCGTTGGTTGACCGTGGACTGGTGGAGCATAAAATACTTGATAAACTGAAGGCTCAAGGGTAAACATTCGACTCCACATGAAAGCGACAGAAAGTCGGAGAAATAAATGAAAAATTCACCGTTTACCGAAACCTGGGTCGATAAATGGCACCTTAAGCTAACGTGAAACTGCTTTAATAATTTTCGAAATCAAAAACTTCAAATGGTAAAGAAAGACATCGCACTGCCCAATAATTTGATTTTAGCAACTTACAACATGCTTTTCGAATGTCTACACTGTCATCATCAGGTACTGTACATTCAGCAATAGAAACATAACGTATCACAGCGATTAAATTCAATGTAAATATCACTTGACACTCTGTTTTATTAACAATCCTATTTTACATCTACTTCAAGATGGCTCTCTCCTTAACAATCCACTATTTATCTTTTATCACCATAGTATCGTCTCAAACAAATAAATAAAAGAAGTCAAAATAAAAACAAACATGCTCAAAAATAAACAAAACAAACAACAAATGAACTTAAAAACAGAAAATAACTAAACATATCCAAAAGTGATATTGGTCATAAAGATACATGCATTAAACATGTGTTGTAAGATTTTCGCTAAGAATTTCCTCGATATCTCTCCGCAAAAAGTTGATTTTGTCCAACATTTCCACCGAATAACTGACTAGTATTTGATAGAACATTACATTTAAACAGTATATTCTATCAAATTGTACGAAATACCTATATCTACCACGTTCATTAACGTGAATCATTCTTTATTTGCTTCATTCGCGAACGATTCATAGCTCTGGTGGAGACTAGAAGCTGTGAGGAAAGGGTTGAAACCGCCCGCTCGTATCCCGAACATCCCTCCACCCTCCGAGCAGGGTGGCGTTTTAAATCGCAGCCTCTCTCCACGCCTGATCCCCCTCACACAGGGTGTTTGCCCCTCCCACATTCCACACTCTGCTTGCCCTGCCGCCGCCGCCAACGCCCGGGACGTTATTACACAGACAGTAGAAGGGGCGCGCGCCAGGCACGACAATATGATCCCATTAAGGGGTTTTATTCCAGCCGTCTCGAGCAATTCCACGCTTACTTCTGCCGCCTCAGAATGTGTCCTACTCCTCCTTCACCTCGGAATATATATACCTCACGGGAGAGGAGTTCGGAGAAGGAATTCCTTCCAAGCGTTGGGGCCCACGGATTGACTTCAGGGGTTGGCAATGAACGGAGAAAAGTCCGAGTTACATTGGAGTACACAGTTTTGACACGTTTCGAGGTGAACAATAGGCCACACAATAATATATCAACGGAAAAAATGTTCGCACAAGCCCTAACCATACTCGGTAATTATGGGTTACGCATTGATTCATTTTTACAACTAAGGTTCTTCTCTTTCCTGATATATCTTCAGAGAGTATTCAGAAATATTCCTTAAATTCGAGAATTTGATTTGAGATGTGTGCATGTAAACTAATCTTTATCAGTTTTTCCAAGAGATTTTCACAAATATTGCGTCACCCGGACAATATTTCACCCATATTGCCCGGGAGGAAAAAAATGCAAACGTCAAAATTAAAAGCAAACTATTAAATAATTTTTAAATTGACTCAGCAAAGAAAGGCCACATAACTTCCTTTGAATAATTTTTCCTGGAACCTAAGGCAAAGCATTTACCACCACGTCGCTAATCGTATGCTAGTCACGCGAAAATTCCATTGACGCTCGAGGTACGGTGGGACCAACAAGGAAGTGCGTTAGATGTTATACAGATATGCTACGTAAATTTGATACTATTTAGTCTACATCTGTGCAATAAAAAATTGATCATCTTTCAAATGTAACAAAATACAGGATAAGTTGTCTATGCATGCACGATTTTCAACTCAAAATCTCAATTTTAAAGAATATTTCTGAAAATGACAAGGAAGATATGCAGGAATGTGGGAAAATTTTAATATAATCAAAAATCAGAGAATGAAATACAAATACCAAGTACTGTTTGTAATCACCAGGTAAAGAAATTATTTTCAAAGTGTATACAGTGAAGTATTTTCAAACGAGGAATTAAATGTTATTCAAAAAAGCTTCATAATATATTTCACTCCCCCGTCTCCTCAATGCACCAAGTAAATTACGATATATAGCTAGATTCTTTGACTTTACCCGGGATGAGGAAACGAGTACTGACGTGCGTATAAACAGATTTATCGACAAAATATACCTCGTATCTTATGAAAAGCATTACCTTATGAGGGGAAAAATGAATATAATCCTTGATACCATTAAAGGAGTTTTATTTCGGCTATTCCAAGAAATTCAGATTACTAATTTCGCCTCTGACTCCCAACTTTTTTATTTAAAAATATATACATCTTGGGGAGTTTGAGAGGAAATTCGGATATTCCACCAGTGGTGAAAGGTGAAAATAGACGTGAATAGCGTCAGTTACATCGAGTATATCAGTTTCAAGTCGTAAAAAGGGTAAAAGGAAAAACTTCGCGTAATCTGAAACCCATGCCGTCGTATTCGTTTCACGGATGGAAGGGAAACAGAGCATTAATTTCACAAGTAATTGAGAGCAATATTATTCAAAAATAATTATTCTGGCCACAAAAAGTATTCAAATAGGTTAACACTATTCAAATTAGGGAATCAAAAGCAATTTTAAAACAAGGTTTGCTGAAATGATATTATTTTAAATCTGCCATTTGAGTTTGCTTCAATTTTTCACGGAGTGTGGTGTGATATGTTGGTAGATCACAAGGTTTTAAAGGACGGAAAAATCCAATCCAATCTTCTCACGTTCTTCTTTTTACCTGGATGCTGCTGCTTTATTTTAATCTAAGTTTGTTTTTTTTAACCTGAAATACGCACGAATTTTCCGGTCTCCCATCTCCATTCAGATTTCGTCAATGAACAGTTAACTCTTTTGACTAAAAATCATTTTGCAATATTATGAGATGAGATATATTTGACGAGTGCAATTGATTCCTCAAGAGGAATCCAAGCACATAAGATTATAATTCTAAATTTATATGTACGTGTTCGGCAATTTTAAAGCTTCAAAACATTACATTACGTACTCTCTCATCCTATTCAACGACAAGTCAGCTTCAAATTCAAGTAATACGCCCCACTGACATCGTCCTTTCATGATACGCAGTAAGTGAAGAGAAAGGGTATAGAAGGAGAAGTTGGTCACTAAAATTGCCCTTCGACGTCATGTAAAGTCATGAATGTCTCCATATTAATATTCTCGTATTATTTACTTCATTTCCCTCTCCTGAACATTTTATCAACGGCCCAAAATAATAAATCAGAAGGGAAAGTCCTCCCTCCGGCAGAATTCATCTCTCATGCAGAGGAAGGTGGGGTAAGATGACAAACCTAAGCTTCAGATTTTTTTCCCTTTGTTTATTGAGAAGTTTAAATACCGGAAATTTTAAGGAACGATTCTATTAACCTCTGTACTTAAAAAAACAATTGAAACCTGTGAGTTATAAGAAATATATCACCAAAATAAAAGAGTTAATTTCGTCATCTTCCCAAACCTGAGTGGTAAAATGACGAGACAACAATTGTTAATAGAAGATAGATAACAGTAGTACGTTAAAATAGAAAACTTAATTCAAGAACCATCTATAATAGGCATCAAGAATAGGTATATGGATATTTAAGGTTGATAACAAATGCTGTATCTGTCGAACGTTTTGCAATGCCTATAGTATCCAGAATCTCCGCAACCTGCTTTTAAAATATGTGTTTTGTGTTGCGGTGGCAGGCATTAATGTGGGACTTCACGGAGGCCAGGACAAGGAGTATCTTTCACACCGTTGCGTTGTACCGAAGAATTAGTATCTTTACTATCTAATCCCAAATCAAAAAAAAGATTATATTATAGAATAATTAGTTATGAGGTGAAAAATACCTCATTAAATTGTCTAATATGCTTCACCAGAAAGGTCTTACATATTAATATATTATTACGAAGCGAACTTACGTTACTCGGCACTTTCGCGGTAACATGACAAATCTTTGGTCTCTCGAAGCATCAACTGCAAGTAATAATCTCAGCCTTTTAATCAGGTTTTTAAATAAACACGATTACAAAACTCACTCCGGTTGAAAAACGAATAGAAACTTAGTAAATATCTCTATTGTCTCAGGTTCAACATAGTGGAGATTCATTTTAACGTTAATGAAATTAAAAAACTGTTGCATTCCAACAATTTATTTTAAGGTTCAACAAAGCAGAGTTTTCATCAGCTACAAAGAGTCGAAACAAAGGCATATTCTTATATTTGATCCAGTGGTATGCTATATCGACTAACAGACCTTCACGACCCTACCACTTTAAGGACTGTTTTTTCGGATGTATACTCCCCATACTGGAATACTGCTCACCAGTTTGGTCAACCGCCTGTCCCACTACTCTAAACTTGTTCAACCGCCCTGTCAACTTCTTTCTTGCTGTAGCTCGCCATCGAATCCCCACACTCAGGTATAATTCCCGTGACGCTATCCTTTCCTCCCTCAGGATCTCTAGCATAACTAGCCGCCGTGTCTTCTCCGATCTCATGTTTTTGCATAGAATCTTTAACGGTTCTCTCTGGAAAAACGAAATTCTCCCTCTTTTCCGTTTTCATGTTCTCCCTCGCCGCTTATGAAATAACTCTCTGCTTCATATTTCGCGATTCCGTCTCTCCATCTCTCAACGCTCTCTATTCCACCGAATTGTGTTTCTCGTTAGTTTTTTATTTATCGTGTTATTGTTCGTTACCTTTCGGCTATCATTTATTTAAGTGACAGCCAGTTTAAAAGCATTTGTACCGTTTATGGTGGTGAAATAAGTAAATAAATCCAGGCTATGGAGGAGGAAGAAGGTGGAAGGGGGTAATTCTTCCCCGCCCCCCCTCCACTCTTATGGACACCCTCACCACTTTTTTAGTCATCAACTACTCTTCGTAGTCCAAACCTGCCAAAGGTCTTCCACCCCAACCTCTCCTACCCTCCTCTACCCCATTTTATAAATATTTTGCCCTTACACCTACCTTCTTCCTCTTCTATCACCTGAATGAAATATAAGATCCATGACATTTATTCGACTCTTTTAACTGATGATGATATTGCTGAGTTGAAACTAGTCAACCTTTAATAAGAATTGATGAAATAAAACAATTTTTTCATTAAATTTACTTAAAAAACTAAGTATTTTCCGTTAAAAATTTGCACAACAAATAGAGGAGTATAAAATATAGGAAAGGGAAAAACTTTCATAACTATTACAGAAAGTTTGTTTGGTAAAAAAGGATGGTTAATTGTTTTTCAAATCTCATGCTTTTAAATCCTGAAGCGAGCGAGCCAACCCAGGGTCCACCGTCCACGGGACGTCCTGCGCCGTCCAACAATTCTCTCTCTCGCGAGATTTGATCGCCCTCCCCCGTCTCCATAGCGACACTTTTCCAGCCCGACAACAATGGACCGGACCACGAAGGAAACCCCGTCGCTCGAGATTTCTTTTCACTCTTCGCTTTCGTCCGTCCTCATTGTCTCAGCCAAAAACGCCCCCTGGGAGACCCAACCACCAACACCACCCTTCTTAAATGGTCTGTGGAGGGAAATTTCAGTCAGAGAGTGGGGGTGTCACGAGAAGCCACGACGTGCAAGTCAGGAAGGAGGTTACCGGACGCACAATGAAACTGGTTGGGCGCTAATCTCTAAACTTTATTACGCGACAATGGAAGGCGTAAAGAGGAAGGTTGGACTGGTTAGGGAGTGGGCAAGCTGGCTATTCATATAAGTAAGGGACAGAGGTTGGGGAAAATATGAATAATAGGTTGAGCTGAGGGAAAAGAAGTTTGGTATGTGTGTGAAATTTTGCGAGAGCCTTACAGCCCAAACTAATTTTGTGAGGTTCGTGAAAGAATCAAGACAGGGAGAGAAAAATGAAAAAAATATAGGGTTAAAGTACGAGAGACTTTTAATTACACCTGAAATTCCTGGATTGGACTGCAAACGTTGCACTAGAATTGTAGCGTAAGCTTTTCTTTCTGTGACGGTGTAATGTAAAGGTATGTTGACATTATTAGGGCATGAATAGAGATGAGTATTTAAGTTATACATGCCTCTGGACAATGTAGTGAAAATGTTCATCATGCAGCACCAAAGCTGAGAGAACCGAAAAATATTTTACTTTATCAAATCGTAAGACATAGTGTTAACGAAAATCACTAGTTATACTTCTCAGTGATATTGCCTCGATTTTTTCTTCTGATGGTGAAATACTGGACACTGGAGCAGTGCATCTCAAAATATGTTGCATACATTAATTAAGTAAAGTCGCCGACCTCGGTCGTGACGGGGTAAAGACCCGCCTAGGTACCCACCTAGGTAGTCGAGTTCCGTTCAGTCGAGTTCGAGTCCCGCCTAGGAACCCACGACCTTTGTTTTGGTAAGCGAGGTCTTTAACCCGTCACTACTTTGTTCGTATCTGGTTGCTTCCTTAAAATGCCATAGTCTTTGTTTTGGTTTTTGAAATTCTCAGGTTGTATAGTTTGCTCAACTGGTGTAGTCTGTGTTCTGCCATCTGAAGTTTCTCCTCTTTATCTTGTATTATAACCTGATCGTCAGCAAACAGCATTGCATTTAAGTATTGAGATGGTCCTTATTCTATGCCTGGTGATATATTATTCTCTTTCCATACTCTTAGAACGTCATCTATTTATAGATTAAAAAAGTGAATTGGATGGATGAGGCAGATACTTTGTGGAGATCCATTATGAGATATGAAGTGAAACACTTTGCACTTTCCACATAAAAAATTGTAATAAATTGTGTAAAAATTTTTTATGTGGAAAGTGCAAAGTGTTTCACTTCATATCTCAGATTAAAAAAGGTTGGGGATAGGCTGCAACCCTATCTAACTCCTTGGTTAATGACAATTTCTTGGGTGATCTGTTTCCCTGTGTCAATTACAATTCTGGTTTCTCTGTATACACACTAGGAAGCTTTTATCAGATGTTTAGGAAACCCTCTTTTCTTCATAACTGACCATTACATTTCTGTATTTACACGATCGAATGTCTTTTCAAAATCTATGAATACAAGATGCGTTTCCAGATTGAACTCTCATCGTTTTTCAATGATTTGTTTTAAAGTAAAAACATCGTCAATGCAAGATCTTCCCTTCCTATATTACTATATTAGAGAATTTTTGGTACTAAATTAGAGAATTATTCATGTAATCAAGTTTTTAGTCGCTGGACTGGTGTATGTATTCACCAGGAGAAATATAAATATTCTGTTTTAAAAATATTTTTTTACATTAATATTCCATTATTTTTCCCCTTAAAATGTTCACCTCTTTATATTGACCTGAAAAGTTCGAAAATGGTCGAGTCTTCTTAAAAAAAAACTTTGTGGAATACAACAAAATTTAATTTTATAATCTATCAATGTAACACGAACTGTTTTTTTTTTATTTTGCGAATAGAGTGCAGACATAGTTCATGTACATACTGCCCCAGTAGTTCTCCAAACACTAGCCATGGTGGTGTGTGTCTATGGGGTTAGGTTTCGGCTGGGTGTCCCAGAAAGGTGGCCAGTGCCGCATAACCCCGTGCGGTCTGCTGCAACACCCAGGTAGTGCGGGCAACTGCAATTACTTTGGTCCGTAAGACGAGCGGCGGGAGAGGTAAAGGGTGCATTCGTGAGCTAGAGGGCTGTTATCCCATGCATAGACACTACATCTCGGTCGCGTTACTCACTCTCCATGGCTACCCAGGCGTAGTATTGGTCTAATGGTCGGCTGTGATTCTCAGCGGTACGTTAATTGCATGCTCGCTTTGTCCAGAATTTGTACACATTTTTCGTAAAAAATATTGATTCAAAGGATATATGGCCTTATCCCATGAATTAATAGAAAAGTGGAACAGCTGCTAGAGCACATATCAATCTAATGGTCTAATAGTTGTGGGCTGTGTTTACAAATTAAATATTTGTTCGCTTTATTCATAATTTGTACATATTTTTCGTAGAAATAAGTGATTCCAAGGAAATATGGCCTTATCCCATGAAATAATATAAAAATGGAACAGTATCTAGAGCACATAGCAGTCTAATGGCATAACAGTTAATTACATGTTCAATGCATTCAGAACTTTTCTATATTTTTCGTGAAAACTATTGATTCAAAGTAAACATCGGCTTAACACAAAAATAACATGGATGAAGCACGTTTTCGGGTAGGTACTTAATAAATTCATGAATTAGGTTTCCTAGTTCACTCAAGTTAAATATAATAGAAGTCGGATTGAGTCTACCTAGGCGTAGTATTGGTCTATTGGTCGGCTGTGTTTCCAGCAGTAGTTTAATTACGATGTTCGATTTATTCAGTCTCTTTGAACAGTATAAAATAGTCATTTAAAGGAATAGGAAAGAAAATATCGCCTCCTTGCAAGAAACAATATCGATGAGACTGTTGTGATAACATAAAGTAGATTTTTGAATCAAAAAATCTTAATAGATTTAACATGCATGTTTTTAATGGACCACTTTCATTGCTATTCAACATTGTCAGGCCTAATGGTGTAAAACAGTGACGAAACTGTCAATCAAGTTACTTTATGATATCTACAAAGTTTTGCCAACATGAAGGAAGTTCACAAAATTCACGTCCCCAAATATCCATTTTATAAAATTGATTCATGAATTAGGTTTCTATCTATGAAAAATTTAGATCTATGAAAGGCAGATCTATGAAAATTTTACGGGATAAATGTAAATTTGAAAGATTCTCCTCCAAATTTTATTGCCAATCGTCACCGGTTTTGACAGCCAGACCATTTTCAAGAGATTTCCTTAGCTTTGAATTCTATGAATAAAAAGAAAATTACGACGTTCTTGTATTATTTTATTAAAATATCTTAACCAATAAACCAACAAACCTCTGCTGCATCCTTTAACCATTAACTATATTACGATGCTAAATAAGCAGCGGTGAACCCATTTTTTGGCATAAATTCAACGTAATGAACAAATAGCAACACACTTAACTTAGAGCAGATAGCAGAGCAGACTAAGAGAGCAGGCAACGGATCCACATCTAGGGGAAAGAAATGCTGCTAACAACTTTGCTCTGTTCGCCTAGCTCAGTCACCACGGTTACTCACACGAGCTATTCGTCTGAAACTCCGTCGTACTTCCTATCAATGAATCAATCACATACACGCTTTCCCAGAACCGATTTTAATTTTCAAAAACAATTATCTACAAATAAAGTTAACATCAGCTGAATCGTGGAGAGGAAATGATAGAAAACTACGGAATTTTGAATGGTACCATCTTTACTATCAAGGAAAAATGTCACAAAATCTCCACTGGGTTCATCCAATTAGTTAAAGATGTTTCTGAGAAGGAATATCGATTAAACTTTTTTGATAGCATTAACTAGAATCAATCATTTCGTTTGAAATGCCAATTGATTGGGCAACCTTTCGAAAATATGCTTTCCTCACACCGCCAATATTTTCTACTAAATCTAAATGCTCAACAAATTATCTACCTTCAGTCATTAAAGACCGCACCCTATTTGTTAGTGTTCCGTTGGCAGACTAAATAGAACAACGCTTTGAAATGCTTTTAACGCAACGAATTCAAAAGTAGAAATCAAAACTTTTAAATTGAACAAGGAACCGTTAACCTTTGAAAAGCAAATGAAAGCATAGATATCAGGTATATTTAGAGATTTCTATGGTATCCGACGCCGCAAATATATCAAAAAATACATTAAAATGCCGTAAATGATGCAAGACTTTCGCGATAAAGGAGTTTATTGAAAATCTTTCGGCCTTCTATTCAGGCCGCGTTGAACTTTTCCTCCATCCTGGCCTATCAAAAGCTGAGTTACTACCATCCCTGGTAAATGCTCCGTATGCTATGCGCTTTCCTCAAATCATTAATATTTCAAGATAAATTTGAGAGGTTAACTGATAATTTGCGTTTCAATATGCGAGGATGTACCCATGAATTCATGCTTCCCTAGCGATGCTAGCAAACCAAATGGAAAGCTATGTATGCATGATTATTGTGCAAAACATTGTAGATAATAAAGAAGCAGAAGCAGTTTCTGCAATTCCAACAAAAAATTGTGGAAATTGCTCCTGCTTCTTTGCTATGTACCCTTTCAACTATATCTCGCCCGAAATCTCAGATTATATTGAGAGTAGGTTTTGATAGCAGATCAATTTACTATTGGAAAGTCAGATATTGTGAAGCAGAACACTAAACCACTTTCCTACGGTCATGTAACTCACATACAAGGGCTGCAAGCCCTAACAGTACGTTAATTACAAGCTAACTTCGATTGAACCCGTAATAAATTTTGTGAACACTCATTTTTTTAGGTTAATCAATAAATTCATTGGGAGGAAATGATATATAACTGCGAAAAGTTAATTATAAATGCAAATTTTGAATGATGCATATCATTCAGTTCAAAGAAATATGTCACAAAATTTTCCATTATATCATTCATTTATTCTATTTAAATTGATTTTATTATGATAGAATAAACTAGATTCATGAATTTTCTTATGCAGGCTTCCGCGGGTCGATGAGTATGAAGATACGTCTCTTTCGGGTAAAACACGCTACGCACTTGACTTCATACACTACGCAGTCGAAGAGCGGAGTGTATGAAGTCAAGTGCAGCTGTGGGAGTAGCTACATAGGCCAGACCTCCAGAACCCTCAAGTGCCGCCTAATGGAGCATCAAAGGGCAACTAAAAACAGACAATTTCGACTTTCTGCCATAGCAGAGCACATATGGACAGGCCCTACCCATAACATCAATTTTGACGAAGCGAAGCTTATTTCCGAAGAAAGGAGATATATTCCACGCCTGATACGGGAAGCCATCGAAATAAGCAAGACTCAAGATAATTTCAATAGGGAAGACGGCTATCCCCTTCCGCATGCCTGGAAACGAGTTTTGCGTGGAAAAAGACACAGCAGCGACAGCCAATCACAGATGACCTAGCCTCTACGGACAGATATATAAGGCGGCCAATTCACTGCATCATTACTTCACTGACCTGAAGAAGCCGACTGTAACGCCGGCGAAACTGTCGTCCGAGAACAATGGACCCACGCGGTGTTTTACCCGAAAGAGACGTATCTTCATTCATGAATTTTATTTACAATACCTTTTTGGCCATATAAATTTATGTAACATTTGAAAAAGGCACTTTCCTCAAACCATCAAAGTTTCATGGTAGATTTCAACAATTCATAAATCAAAATACTTTTACCGTGTTATCATGTACCGATAGATAGCTGAGTATGCATCATAAGGTGCACATAATTTCCAAACGCATCCAGCATAACCAATATAATATATTAATAGGTTTTTGATATATAGCCTGTATGCGTATTATGGTTTTATTTTCAATATTTAAGATGCATTCTAATTAAATTAGTGTCCCGATGCAAGACAACCAAACCAAAAACCAATTTTCCACGCTGCCTCCGCAACAAATTCATAGACCCACACAAAATTTTGAAGTAGTTCACAATGGAACTAATAATCAATTCTTGGCATTGAGAAATTTTATAAGAAAATTTTAATGTGCTTTCAGAAATTAAATATTGCTGGCATAGCAATGATTATTTTTTATAATATTGAGATAGTAATTCCGAAGCATTCGTCAAGCTCAAAAAACATTATTTCATAAGTCTAAAATAGCAGCCAAAGTGATTTCAACACAGAATATGCGATCCAGAGGAAATATTTCATTCATATGAATAACATCGTTCTCAAAACATAAAAATGATATTACAGTTTTTAATTAAGTAGACCACAAGAGACAAAGACATGCCAGTATACCGCTAACAGTGAAAGCACACTTCCGTCATAGGGACAACGGCAATTTTGAAGCTATTAGGGATTCGAGGTATGTATCGAATATGTAAAGTAGAACAAATGGGATGATATTTGATCCGTAAGGCTGGATAAAAATTTTTCGAATAACATATTTTACCGTTGAGTACTTCCGGGAACTATAAATCATAAATAATCATTTTTATAATGCCTGTATAAGTACTTTTTTTTAATGAAACTCTAAGAGCTCGGCATTTGAAAATTCATGATGCGTGTATACGTAATAATAGATAAACCTGGCTATGTGCTTCAATAAACATAAGAATTCAGCTTCAAAAACACCTATGACCAAAATATTCTGGAGTTGACCAAATGTTCCTCGTAATGTAAATAACTACACATTTCTATGTTAAATTAAACCGTATATTCTCATATGAAGAAAATTCACCCAGTGAAAATATAGACAGCTAGTATTATTGTTTAAGTAAAACGTTTTATTTTTATTGTAATTATTATTTTATTACCATATCATTATTATTTTATTGAAAAATTTAACGGGATATTCAGTAAAAACTTGGCAATATAAGCCGTTTTACATGACATTGTGTCCGCATGGCATATTTCTCTTCGAGATAGTGGTTTGGACGTTGACAGCAGCAGAGAAGTAGTGTGTGGAAGCATTCGAAATGTTGTGCTGCCAAAGGTTGATGAAGACAATATGGATCGACCGAATAAGTAGTGAGAAGAAGGGTGAGAAGAAACAGAAGTATTCCTAAAACCCTTAAGGAGTTTATGTGACAACTTAGTTGGTCACATTACGAGACAAAATAGCCTGATGAAAAAAGGATAGAGGGGTATTTAAAACATAGTATCAAATAAAGTGAAATAGCCAAACGCTCACGATAAAATAATGCACACCCTCTTATCTTAATTTCCAAAGTTTTTTTACGCCAAATAAATATAATTCTCCAATTTAAAAAACCAATTTTAACCACCAGGGTAACTTTTTCGTCTCCTTTCTTAACTCATTGCCGCAAACAATCCCATAATAGCATCTATTATTATTAACACTTTTCCCCGTATAAAATACCACGCATCCGGTCCCGAAATATAATTTCCTCATTTCCGACGATCTGATATTGTGTCGCCGAAACTCGATTAGACCCTCGCCAGAGTTATTTTAATTGTAATTCTTCCTTCAAACTTGGAAATCTCATTAATTTGGCCCCCTCGCTCCTTCATCTTCACAATTATATCCCTTGTAATCTTTGTCTCCTTCATCCTTCAAATTTCATCGTTCCACAGCTGTCTTGAAAAGGTCAACATAATTATTTCCCTTCTACAATTATCCGCGCTTCCCTCTAAAAAAGCTATCCCCGAATAAAAATTGCTATTTATACCCGCGGCTTTGAATGTTTTCCATCCCATCAAAATGCTTACATTCTAAGTCTTCACCTTTCACGCACATCATCAACTTTCAGGATCATGAAGGTTGTAATGGGTAGCAGGTACCCGAGCATTGCAAGTGACAACAAATTATTTCCATAACATTAACCTGTATTTGTTTTTCTTTTTCCCATGCTAAAATCTAAATATGGGAACATAGTACCCGTTTCCGACATTTTAAAAATTGCTTCATTTTCAAATTGCCAGGAGTCAAATTCAAATTCTAAGGCATCTGAAGGTTTTATTATTTTGCGATTTCTTATCAAAATCAAATAATTCTTTGAGAAATTTACTAGAGTATAGTGACAAAAAAAACACCTCATAATGTTGAAGAGGCTTCATGAAGTCTCATGTAATCGACTTCATGAAGGACACTTTCAATGAAACATTTCTAAAAGTTGGAGGAATCTTATGGATGTTGGTTGAAGGGCCATAAGTAAGGGTGTAAAATATTTCGCACGCTGGATTCTTTCAAAAATATTTCTTATTTTAGGTAAATGGAAGTTAAGCTTGTACGGGGACGATAGGTATGCACTGGTGAATATGAATAACGCACTTTTAGTCAATGAGAGCAGTATGTTAACCCCGATAAACTTTTAATAAATCCTCAAAAATTTTAACACGATAATTTGTGAAAAGGTCGGGCAAAAATCAGAATAGAGAACCTCCCTGAAATATGAGCCAAGTGCTTTTCTCTTTGAGTATTCAGTTTCCCACTTAGTTATTAGTTCAGATCAAATTTTAGTAAACAAATACTAGAGGATCAATTAATCAGTTCAATTGAGTATCTTTTAGAAATCGTTACTACATTTAACTGCATAAACACACTAGAAAATCAAAATTAAATCGAAACTTGAAGCTTGTACGTGGTGGAAGGGCTCCATATTTTCATAAACAAACACTTTGTTACTTCCATAAAATATATTTTTTAAATTCTATTTCTGACGGGTTTCGGCTATTACACCATTATCAAATACAGAAAATATACGTAAAATTTTTTTATGTATTTAATATTGGTGTAATTTCCGAAACTGGTCGTGCATAGAAATTTTATAAATATTTTTTGGAAGTAACAATGTGTTTGTTATTGATAATATAGACAATAAAAAGGTCAACTCCCCTTAAGTGGGGCATATTAGGCAAGGAATAGAGATTGAACGTGGACAAAATTATGACCTACAGTAAAAGAATTACACGATTCATACTTTTAGCATTATATATCCTTCGAAAAATGTATTATTCCTAACGATAAAAAATAATTGCTATTTATTCTTTGCAATATTGATCAAAAATAAGCACACGTATGATAGTATGCACTGCCAAAACACTGTGCATAATGATGAGACCCCAATTACCATAGCACCAATAGACGAATTATGTTTAACACTGGGTAGTCCAGACCCCTCATTTTGAAGTGTAACCTCTCCTTATTTAATCAAAATGCCCAAAATTTTTTTTTTTATGCCGTCTTCATTTTTTAACTTTTAATAATTTTTTTTGGAACGCATTCTTTTAAAATACAACATATAAATTTTCTCAAAGGAATGGAGTTGTTACACCTATCTACTCAAACAGACCAGCAACCATCAAAATGACATGTTTCTATTTTATTTGTAACGGTAATGCGTGTTTTACTCAGGAACTCACCACATTGCATTACGTCCGGCCGTTTTAATGTTTTAGTTAGTACATTCATGCATTTAACTTTCCCAATTATTGACTAATTCCTCATTCATTTTGAATGAAGATAATAAGGATATCTGCCATAAGGAGTAGAGTGTGTTAGGCCAGGAAAGGGGAAGCTGGTACGTGACCGCTGTTCATTTTAAAATGCTTTATTGCAAAATGGTTTGTGAAAAATTACTCAGGGGCACTGATAAAATAATAAAAAGGTATCATTTAATGAATTTATCAATTAATTTCAACATGAATGACGAAATATTTGATATCATTACTACCCGCCAAAATTACTGGTAATAATGGTCCTTCTGGGTAGCCCGTACGACCCCGGTCCTTCGAGTGTTAAATCCACCCTTCACATATGCAAAAAGCCTTACGAGATCCTACGTGGATGGGATTAGAATAAGAGATTAGCAAAGAAATGTCTTTGTGGGCTCCATGACAACCCCTCCCTATCTCAGTAGAAGGACCAGGGTAGTATGGCAACATAGAACGACTATCATTGCACGTAATTCGGACGAGTAGTAATAATATTAAATCTTTCTTCACTTCTGTTAAAAATTAATTGCTGACTTCATTAAATACAACCTTTTTATTTATTAATCAACATAGATTACTTACTAGTCTTGTACTAATTATTTTACAGTAAAAAGTTTAAAATGAATAGCGGTCACATCGCTTCTTCTTCCAGTGCCCTTTCCTACCATTGCCACTCAATATGGAACATATTCAGATTTTTTTTCATTTTAACATGTAATACGGAATTTTAAATGCATGAATGTGCTAGCTAAAACATAAAAGTGCCACGCGTAATATAGTGAAGTAATTTCCTGAACAAAACACGCTTTGTATGACTCCAATTCTTTGAGAAATAGTTGAATTATATTTTCACAGAATACGACAAATATCAAAAAAATTGAATCAGAAAAAAATTATCGGCAGTATTAATTAAGTATATAAAGGTTACGCGTCAAAATGGCGGGTTAGGTCCTTTTAGTACCTCTATTTTATATTGATTTAGGTTAAGTAATACATCTTATTGGAAACATTATATCTAAGAATTTAACTATGAAATATGACGATATCTGTCTAATAGGTGGCGTAAAAAGCCGTTAGGTTATATCTGGCAGTAAGTACGGCATATTCCAACGAGACGGCAATATATGGTAATGCGGGTTGCATAACTGCCTATTGATACTGGATTCAGCCGTTGTTGCGACAACGCAACATTTTGTTTCCGATCCGATTTTCGCTTAATATTGATTTCCTGACGAGCTGTAAATATATATAAGCTGTAAATCTATTCATTGATATTTTTACGCTTTAATGGACAAATATAATTAACGTAATAAAGGTAATAGTTACTCTCAGGAAAGCATATTTATGTTGCGTAACAGGCGACTTCATAATTGACACATCTTGAGTATTTTTTTAAATAACGAAATACTAATAAAATGTCACTATTATCTCACTGAAAATCAATCTGAACTTACTTTTATCGAAAAAAAGCGAATTCTTAATGAATAAAATTCATTTGAAACTATTTTTTTTTTCATTTCTTAATAATGTTGCGTTTTCGCAACTTTTCCCGTAAATGGGTTAATGCCACAATTACTATGGCGCCATAAGGTGAGTTGGGTTTCCAATTCACTCTTCACATATGCACGGAGGCTTACGAGATCCTGCGTGGACGTGATGGAAACAAGGGAATAGCAAAGAAGAGTTTTTGTGTGCACCATGACGACCCTCCCCTCTCTCACTATCGCATTTCCCCTCCCTTTCACCTCCCCCCTTCCACTTCCGCATCAAAACCACCAGACCACCCCCGCCCCAAGACCAAAATCGTCGCGGCAAGACTCTTTGCTTTTGTGCCGTGTCTACTTTGGCGACCAAAAGGAGCTTACGGGCAGGAGAGAAGGCTTTCATCCCACCAAGACCACCTCTCCTCTGTTAACAAGAAAACGTTTATTTAGCGGAAAGGTATTACGGTCAGTTGGAAACCCACGCCTTTTTTTTATAATTCAAACATAGGTTTCATGATTAGGAGGACGGACGAAATAGGCTTAATTAGAACGATGCTCTCGACATGGGCCGAGGCCAGTTTCTGTCGCTATAACGTCATGGAAAAATTGGAAACATTTTCCAAATTCAAACTTTATAGGAACACATAGCTATTTAAATTTTCTTATTCCCTAACATACGTCAATGAAATTAAAGGTCTAACCAAATTTAAAAAACTTTTCGGATTAAAAGAATACGCTATATCAGGGATATTTTAAAATGTAAGATCCTATGAAATTAAGCACCATAAAATTCTCGAGTTAATAAAAAGGTCATCTAAGTACATATTTTCCGATTTTGGCAAATAATTTTCAATGCAAGCATCCAAATGCAATGTACACAGACAGCCATTTTTAATTTCTTAATATCCGATAGCATGCATCAGTAAAATAGGGTTCTTCTCTATATTTTGACGGTTCTACATCCTAATAAAACATAATGATTCGTGCTCAATGTGAAAAAAACCTAAATTACTTTTAGGATTAAAGGAATATACTACATTAGTGATATTTTAAAATGTAATATCATTAGTTATAATGCACGATAAAAGCCTTGAAGTTATAAAAGGGCTATTTGTATTTATATTATGTAATAAATGCTTGAATATGCGAAAGTAATGTTTACAGAACTATAAACGAAAGAGATTTGGTGGGTCTCACTTAACACTAGGAGGACGGGAGTTTCGCGCTACCTAGAAGGACGGCTAGGGGTCATTTGACCCCTAAAATGTATTTTGGAATAAAACGCCTAATTTTCAAGCAATATTCAGTTTAATCGTAATAATTGTTGAATCAGTTCATTAAAAACACTATTTAACATTATTAAATATTATTTCCATCGTCAGAAGTTAATAACAATTATTTTAAAGAATCATGAATTAAACCGTACGTAGTAGTCGATTGCAAATCAAATAATGAAAATACATACACTCAATACAAAAGTTGTGTTACGTGTTTAAACAATAGGGGTACTGGGTTTACAAAATTTGCATTAAAATTTTTAAAACTTATTACGTTGTTGTAAATCTCAGACAGACAGTATTTTTTCAGCGCTGTTTCCACAAAATATTTTTTTGCGCTGAATGCGTTCATTGGACGATTTATTCGTCTACATCTAAATCTAACACTAACCCGCAAGCCGCTTAAAAGCGTTTGGCAGGGGGTGTTATGACACCAGCCATTTGCACATGAAAAGGAATTTGGAAAATGGAAAGGAAATTAGTGCAATGATCAATTTGATGGTATTTAGCACTATTTTCATTTTTGTGCCCGTGGAGATATGGCTTTGCTTGGCTTTGGAGACGTGTAAATAAATTGATACATGCTATCCATCATATCTGCTCCCGCTTTGTTTTTATTATGAAATAGGATGGTCTCTGGTATTCCTTATTCGTTTCGGAAATGGTGTCGTCTGAGATCATGCTGCTGAGTGAAAGTGCATTATTGTTCTAGTTTGCCTGATTCTACGTAAGAGTATGGCCTAAGGTATTTTTGAACACTCGCGTTGAATGGATTACATGGCTATTTTAGGGGTCATGGATATTTGTGCGTCACGCCTGTTTTTTTCAGATCGTCCATGCAAGAGAAGTTTTCCATTTGTTTATGACTCCCTGCCGGCTGGATGGATGGAAAATAATTGTTACGAGTTACATTTATTCCTGAATTCTTGTATGTTACGGTCACTTTAGTAACTATTTATTTCCCCAACGCTTGATTTGATGGCCAATCATCATCTTTGCCACAATACAGAAATTCATTTAGGCTGTATTTTCATTTCACATCTGTCAAAACCCAGTACTTGATTCCAAATTTGTCTGGTTTATTTGGAATTTACCTCATAAAAGGACAGCTGCATTTTGTTGGATAGAGCTGTGCATTTGCTATCACGCCAAAGTCGCCATCGGATTCACTACCTTGGACTTCAATATTCCCTACAGCTATTTGAATCACGACGATTCTCTTCTCTTGATATATTTCTCGACTTCTTATTTTCTCCCTCAACTCGCTACTGATATGCATGCAAAAAAATCTACAAACGAAAGCGCATTATGGTAGAATCTTCTCTAGTTGCATTGGAGGTATAGAGAGCTGGAGAGCATTAGAAATTCATACAAAAGGACAAAATTTTCAGAAGTAACGCTAATTGCCGTTCGAAAGGCAGGGACTCAACCGCCAACTGTATCCTGATTCGTTCTTCAAGGAAATTGCAGTAGTGCTTCTTCGTCGACCTACGTGCGGATTCCAAGGGTAGGATTTACAGTAGAATTTTACAGTCCACCCAATTCCTCCGCTCTCTCAAAAAGAGACAGGATTTTCCCCCAGGACGCAGCGTGCAGTCAACCCGCCCCAAACCCCGACGGGGTCAGGCGGCACTAATGCTGGACACACGGCAAAGAAGCTAGGTCAAGTGACAGTGCTATCAGGCCAGAAAAATCAAAGTTATTCGTAAACCTGATGAGTCGATATTGAAAATAATGTCTCTAAGAGCTCTGAATCTTGGACGACGTAAAACAATAGGGTAGTTTCCTTCATCAAAGAAAACGATAGGCATTGATTGCGATTCGTTGCCCACCATTAGTGTATTCATAATACACAAATTATTTGGTTTTTGAAATACCGGTTTAGACGAATGGCAAGGGTCAAATTTTATCCTCATTTGAAAAAGGCCAGATTGGCGCCCATGCGATTCCGCTCCGCGTGACGTCACAGGGACCTAGTTTCTACACGAGAGGATAGGAGTTATACATCGTCTGAGGTTACCAATGCATGCATGAGGCACAGAGCTCAGGGAAACATGTCTTAATAATCACTTATTAAAACTGGCTAAGGTCGGAAAGTTTTCTTCGCTTGATAAGGTATTAATAAACCTTTTTTAAGCCATGCGCTACCAGACAGGAAGGTACTCAGCTATCCGCTAGCATCCTGCGTCCTATCAGCGCTCAGAGCCTCGATCAAGGTCACTTCACAAGGAGAGAGGGGGAACCAGAAATGCGGCGCACGGACTTTCCTACTTACGCGTCGCGTTTTTGCGCGCTTGAAATTTTCCCTTTTCATTTAATCGCGAAAAATAGATATTGTCATTTAAAAATCTAAAAGCACGAAATACGTACTCCAGGAGTAATAATCTTTCGATTTAGGCAATAAAAAAATAATAGGAATCCACCCTATTCTTGGGATACGTGACGATTTTCCGGTTTGAATAATACAATAATCATTGAACAATATATAAAACAAAATTAAAATATCATAATTACATGAATTTATGCAAACCAAGGATTGAAAAGGTTTTATTTCCTTTGCTGCCCAAAAAATATCGAAAGATTGTGCACAACAAGTCGCTATGCCTAGGTTTTCGAATACAGATAGGAACCTTTGGGACGAAACTGGCATTGAACCGGGTACTTCCAGATTCAAAATGAAGCAAATTATCTACCACACTAGCCTATTGCTGATTATATGATATACATGGCACTAAGTGCCCACGGGCAAGAAAATAGCGCGAAAACCAGTTGTGGGTCAAATGACCCCTAGCCGTCCTTCTAGGTATAACACGTCATAAAAATTTAAAACAAAACATTATTGTTGAATTTTCACTAATTTATCAAAATATAGACCAAAATGAACAAAGTCAAAAAGTTTCCAATTAAAAAAAATGTTTTAATAACAGAAAAATAAATTTGAATTCTGAAAATGGGTCAAATGACCCCTGCCGTCCTTCCAGTGTTAAAATGGTTATTAACAACACTATACGACACGTTTAAATTTTCTAAACCTAATCATTATATGACAACATCTAAACTGGTGGTTGTCTGATTCTCGCATTATTGATGTACCCAGATGCTGCTAGCATGCATTGAGTATTGCTTTTGAAACTTTTACAATTCCTTTAGCGTAATACGAAAGTTTATTTTTAGCTCACTTCATGGCTTCCCTTGATCTACGGAGGGAATGGTAGTGGAATCAGCAATGTTTACTTCAACGCTAAATCGAAGGTTAACCAAAGCCACGAAAAGTTTAATAAATGCTTGGAATACAGCAAGCACAAAGAAAAATCCACTTTCATTATTGAAGAAATAAAAATAAAGCAAAAATAAATTTTTTGACACCCGCTCGACCAGTTATTTATATACATTACAAGCAATAAAGATTTTAAACCTATTAAAAACTCATGTAATTTTCATGGTGTCTAAATTTGACTCAAATCAGCATTTTCCTGTCCATTCAATTTTGCTTGAGTATTTTATTAGATGATTCTTTTTAACATTTTGGGTACGTAAAATTACTCACAAAGGTTTGCTCTATACGCCCTATAAATGTATATATTATGACTTTTAAGTTATAATAAATGATAATTCACCAAAATAGATTCTACCGGTCGAGTTAAACTATTAGATCCTCCAAAACTCAATCCATACCGCGTTGCTATTAATATTTCAGAGCTTCGACGTTTTCAACAACTTCGATAAAACATTGAGTATTTTTATAACAAAGATATATATCATTGACCAGCAAAATGCCAACATTATTATTGTAAATTTTATTTTTCGAAATGCATTACCATGACCCTTTCTACACCTCTATAGATTTAAAGAAATACTCAACTTTTAATTACAAGAACCCTTAACGCTAACATTCCATTAAAATTGGATATTCTTCCATGAGGCTGCAGTAGTTCTAATTGGAAGAAAGAATCCCTGAGGTAAACAGTTGAACGTAGCATCCCCCCATATTTTTTTCCCATCCTGGTAATCTTTCGAACATTTTTACGGCAAGGAAAACTTTCCATGTCACCCGGAAGCTCCACGGATCTGAATATCTTAATGATCACAGTCTTACGTACAACTTCCAAAACTCTGGTAAGTGCTATCTCAGTCCCATTAGTATTTGAATTTTTAATGTTATTCACGAGGGTACGTTGAGGTATTGAGAGATCTATATCATCTGAAAATATCGCTTCATCATTATTCTTCGCAGCTAAACTTTAGTAAAATATTTTCAGAAATATCTTTAAACTTTAGCTAGGTATGAGGAAGCCCAAGAAGAGTAGGAGACCATACCGCCAAAAGATAGACCTGCTTACAGTGGGAAACTTTAATATGGAAGTAGAGAAACAATTTATAAAAACCTACATTTGGAGTATGCTCCTATACGTAAGTGAGGCATGGACAATGACCGCAGCGGAGAAATCAAGGATAGAGGCCTTCGAGATGTGGTTCTACCGAAGAATGATGATGATCAAATGGATCTACCGAGTTAGTAACGAAGTAAGTCTGCGAAAAATTCTTATAGGCTATATCTAAAAATTCCTAGAGGCGACATGATAGCCTGATGAAGACAATAATCGAGGGACAAGTAGATGATAAGAACAGAAAAGGAAGTCCTCGAACAAAATGTATGGAACAGGTAGATGGATGGAAGGATGTGAAAGAGAATAAATACGTAGGTATGACAAGATTTGCTGATAGAAGAAATGAGTGGAGAGCTCCTTCTAACCAATCTTAGGTTTATTAACCAGTATCGATGATTTTAAATTATGAATTTTATGTATCTTAACAAGTTTAAATCATCATCATCATTGGTGAAAAATCCTAAGATAGGTTTGACGTACCTCTCCATTCAATTCTTCATCAGCTAATTTTTTCACATCTACGTATTTCTCGAAGAAAGATTTAGTGCTCTCCCGGCGAATACCCCGTGAATAGTTCTCGGGATCACCACCGGGTCAGGAACTGCATAACTGCGGACGTTTCGATGCCTTATCATCAAAGCTCGAACATCGGCCATCATCAAAGCCATGAGGTGGCGATAACGAGAACTCTCCACGAATACTTATTTCTTCTACTCATTTGGGAATTACTTGGTGGAACGATGAAATGTTCATGGTGAAACAAAACCCAGTACTGTTCCACAAACTTTTTGTTATTAGCTGTCAATTATTTTCGACGTCCATACCGTCAGTATCTTAGTTAGTCTTGATAATGACGGTATAGACGTCGAAGATAATTGACAGCTAATAGTAATAAGTTTGTGGAACAGTACTGGGTTTTGTATCGCTATGAGCGTATTTCTTATCTTACACATCCTCCTTTACCTGTTCAATATACCTCATTCGAGATCTTACTTTTCCTTCCCTGCAATCAATACTTGTCCCTCAACGATTGTCTTACTCAGGCCATCATGTTTCAAGACATGACATATAAGGTTGTGCCGTCTTCATATTAAGGTTTCCATGAAGCTTATCTTCACTCCTACTCTTCTAAGCAATTTTTTTTACAAAATATCGACGTTTATTCTTGAGCTTGGAAAACCAAGGAGATTTTATTTATTTAAACGATTTAAGTTTTTCCTGGTGAAAACTTCTGACAAATATTTCTCGGGTTTGCATCCAGGTTAAAGCTTTTATGTAAGCCGACGTTTCGGAAGACGACTTCGACAATCGTCTTCCATCCTCAAGGCTGTGTTACTCTATCGAAGTTCAATTTCACACTGAACTGGATCGACCGTTTACCGAGGACAACAATACGGCTCAGGTGTCGTCCGATTGGCTGTAGGTCTTTTGAAATTCTTCACGTTTAACCCTTATGTTTTTAATACAGCTAATTACAGGTCTCCATGTAGTGCTTAGATGATAGCCGGTGTCCCGATTGAAATTTTTGGGATTGAGGCGGATCTCTATTGCTTCCTTAACTACGCGGTCCCAGTAACGTTCAGCATGGCAAAGGATTTTGGTGTCGTCCCATTTAATAGCATGGTCTTCATTAATGCTGTTTTCCGCCACGGCCGACTTTTCTGGTTGCGCTAATCTGAAAAATCTCCGGTGCTCTTTCAGCCTCGTCTCAATCGTTCGGCCTGTCTCCCCCACATACATTTTACCACATTCACAAGGTATTCCATAAACCCCTGGTGTCTTCAACCCAATCAGATCTTTCACCCTCACCAAGCGGTGCCTTAATTTAGGTAGTGGCAGATGGACAGTTTTGATATTATACCGTCGTAGAATGCGGTGGATCTTACCAGATATGGTTGACACATATGGGATTAAGGCTGTTGATAGCGGTTTTTCAGGCGGCTCATCCGGGCAACTCTTTTGTTTTATGTTGAATCTGCTTAGGGCCTTAAAAATCTCTTGTTTTCCATAGCCATTCCGTAAAAATGTTGTCTTAAGGTGGTCTAACTCGGCTGAGATGCTTGTATTATCTGATATTAACTTTGCTCTATGGACCAAGGTAGATAATACAGCGGCCTTCTGCGATGGATGGTGGTGGCTCTGTCCGTTGAGATACAGGTCAGTATGCGTTGGCTTCGTATAAACGGAATGACCTAGGCTCCCATCTTCTTTCCTATGTATTAGGATGTCCAGGAAAGGAAGTCGCCCATTCTCTTATACCTCCATGGTAAATGTGATGCTCGGGTGTTGGTTGTTCATATGTGTCAAAAATTCCTGCAATGCAGCTGTACCATGTGGCCAAACTAAAAAGGAATCTTTTATTTTTATTTAGAAAATCATTAAATTTTATATATTTGAAGTTGAGATACTGGCAGATTATGAAAACTGTACACCTGAAAATGTCAAAATGTTAGCAAAGATTTTTAGCGAGTTCTTTTAGTGTAAACCAATTGAGTGGGTACCATGCGTCCTCTTTAAGGATACGAAGGCTGTACTTGCCCAGAGGTGACACATATATCTGTGAACCCGCGCCTGAAGAAAGGTTTCATCGCTGCATTTAACCTTAAATAAAATACTTTACTGAGACGATTACTGTTTTCTAGTCACCCGAATGCTTTCTTCTGCCTCTCACCGAGTATACGCTACATACATACTGTATAACGTAAGTTAAAAGCTAACAGTGTGAACAAATTTTAACTATAAGTGAATGTGACAGTCAAGTGTTATAAAATGGTCAATTGTAGTCGTATTTTCAACAAATTTAAGATTTGTCACTCATTGTACTCACTAAACTATACCAGATATGGACGGATGGGCTACGAAGAGATATAAATTTATTGCATAAACGTAGGGTCGCAACTCCCCAGTTACTGAGCCATGGAAACACAAACATTTTTTATTGAATTTCTATTAATCAACACGAAAACGGTTTTTCGTGAATTTCCAATCTTTCAGAAATTTTAATTAATACTATAGATTTTTAAGGACATAATAATAATAAAAATGAATATTTGAGGTTGTACGAAAAAGTGTAATTATTATTGCTCGAAGCAATTGATCAAAAAATGTGTGAGATTGCGTAGTTGTATTGTTGATACTCGCTCTAATCTCTCGTTTAATTAATAGTTTCAGGCAATCATAATCGCACATTATCCCGTGGCTTAAATTGCTTTATGTCCTTAAAAATCTAGTGTATTAAATAATTTTTGGAAAAGGCAGGATACCCTATAAAAATCGTTTCCGTGGAAGCTGCAAAGTGCATTCAAATATGTGTGTGCGTTGTCATGGCTCAGTAAGTAAGGAGTAGCCACCCCATGTTTATGTGCTAGAAATGCTTAAAATTGTGTCTCTTACCACCTCCTAATGTATTGCAGATTCCTCCTGGAACACGCTGCATATATGTAATAAAAGTTAATGCCGTGCAAAGACATTAGAAATCCAAACCTGATCTTCGGCCATTGTCGTACAGTGGCATCCTTAAACCTCCCATTCGGAGGCCAGATTCAGCCAGTTTTTTTTTATTGCTCCAATTTATTTTTTGGTGTCTGCGCGGTGATGACGTCTCGCAGATGATTTGCACCCCGTTGCCCCGATGTCCGATAGGGTGGCGAAGCAATCGCACATCCTGCTTCCACCTCCCAGGAATTTCCAATATAGCTCTCCTCTCTGCGGACGCAAACCTTTGATTTATGCGATTCTCCAAACTAACAAGAGTGTGTGCGCTCCGCATCTTCCCTCTGTCTCCGCCGAGGCGTAAGTGTGGGTGCTATCCTTTGGGGGATATCTCCACGGCGATAGCCACCTCCTTCCTTCCCTGCACCCCGCTAATCGCTATCCGTCATTTCTGAGCCGCCTGCCTGCACACTGATTCTCACAGGACGAGCCTCTACACGCCAGGTTACGGATCTCGGTTTCAGTTCCAATTACGGCACCTCTGGAGGGAATACCACCAACTACCTCATGCATAGACGTATGTAAGCATTCATTTCATCAGAGAGATCCTTTAACTACGTGTAAGATTTTCAGATTAATTGTCACGAGAAAAAATCTACATAACAGTTAAATTTTCGTTCCCGGGAAATTTTTTTACTATGAAAACTAATATTAATTTCTCTGTCATTCACGAGGCAGTCTTGTAATAAACTACATACGAGTAAATATTCAGCATGAAGATATGAATTTTTTTTCCAGGCTTATCTCAAATAATTCTGAGAACTATTAATTTCCATTTGACTACAACGTCATTCACTCAATTCTTCCCCTAATTTCTTAAATAAACAATCATTGCTTCAATATATCACAGTCGTGGTTAAAATAATACTTGCAATTTACATAGAAAACAAATTTAATCATGATATGAGAACTTTTCTACACATTCATCCAGGTTAAATGTCACCGAGTAAAACAGGACAAGAGACAATATTTGAAAAATATCTTTTTCTTAGACTTTGTGAACTAACAAAGCTCTAAATAAATATCTTAAACTTACTCTTATGTTTTGAAAAGCGCAGTTCAATATAGACTTATCGCAATATCCTAATCCTGAACGTTACCTCATTGTACAGCTTCAGGAATTTATAATATATAAATGTACTTGAGAATGACGTCGCCGTATGTCATAGCGTGTTGTACGGTACTACATAAACTTGTGAATTAGTGCCATCTCTTTTTAGTTAACGCAGACAGCATCTGGTAATACTTATGAAATGTTGATGGAAATTCTTATACTTGTGACATAGGTTATGGCAAATGACATGGTTATGAAAATAATGTAAATTTAAGGGCCACAGATTCGTCTTTTGATGCGTCATTATCACTTAGACTGCACCGAGATAAGAGATCATATTTGAATAGCAACGGCTCAACTCATTGGATAGGGATCTCGGATTCAGTTCCAATTGCAGCACCTCCATAGGGATTTCCACATGCTACCTCAGCCACACAATGGCTTTACATGTACTTACAATAGATGTAAAATAGGTAGAACGCTGACCTCGAAGCGACAGTGTTAAATTTTATCTAGGCTCTAGAAAACCAAGTAACAAGCCGTTTCACTCATTGGCTAAAGAATACACAATATTTAAGCAATTTTAAATAGCTTGAAGCCAGCCTGAGGGCCGAAAGTATGAAGGAAATTTCGCGAAAAACTGCATAAAAAGCAAAAATATCGAATTCTTCGTCTTGTTACTGCCAACATATTAAATTTATGAACATAATTGTATTTTTATTATTGAGAAAAATATGATCCCATTTAAAGTATACCAGGACTAGCCGCGGTGGCTAAAGCACTCGACCGGAAATCGGAGGATCCGGATTCGAATCCCGGTCAAGGCGAATGATTTTTTCTCTGTGGATCTTTCGCACGAATATGATCCTGAAAATAAAAATTTCCAAAATAACCGAAAACACAGTATAAATTTCAGAGGTGCCAAAAAAATGTTTTTAAGTGACAACTTAACGAATCCGTTGTAGAGGTATTATTGCCAAACTTTTTCTGCTAGGAAATTATGATATTATTTTTCTCAATAAAACCCAGTGGATGTAAATCGTCCCATGCATGTAGACACAAACCTATTAACTATTGATTAACCAAACCCACCATCCTTGTCAAACGAAAGAAGGAAAATGTAATGGCCAATAGCCAGGAGGATATTTTAGTTACCGGAAGCAATGGCAATAGTCCTCCCATAGAATATAATAGTCGGTCATTTAAAAATTGATATCCTGTTGTGTAATATTCTGAGCAGCTCAGATAGGCTTTCCACAGGTCTCATAATCTTATTTTGCATTCACGAAAAAAAAACGAATTTACTTTGAATCAGAAGATAACACTAAATAATTAAGAGCTATTTTAGGCTTAGTCTCGTGTTCTTCTTACACGATTAGTATTAACAAGTTAAAAGTTACTGGGATTTTTCCAAAATATCCAGTAATATTGGACAATTGCCATTAATTTCTTAATTATTTATATTGATATAAATATGCATAATGCCTCTGATATTCAAAAACAGTGAATGGCTAAGTTTCTGGTAAAACCTTACTCCTTTACAGCGATGCGACAATAAATAGCACTGAATCCTTCAGTGAGGAAGTCGGCAGCTCGCCATGACATTTGTCGCTGTGATTTGATAAACGGGTCCGAGGTAAGCTTGTTCCGAACCAATCGCTTCCACCGCAGGGGACCGTATCTAGGAATGTGAAACATAGTCCCCTATGGTCGAAAGCTGTACGTGGGGATATACGATGGCTCCACTTGCCGGCTGCTCCTCAAACGATATCCCTACCTCAATTCACTCAAGACCCCGGTGGTAACTACTGCGGTCCCTTCGGAATCTAGCTCATAGCCTCTCGGCCAACCGCGGGGGCAGGTTTTTGTAGGCGCGCGTAAGCTTCTTGTACACTATGGGGTCAGAATTTATCGCATTTGCTTGCTGATATATGTTGTGGCGGAGGAATCATCCTTGACAACGCGGTGTATTTATTTTAACGACGGGGAGATCAACAAACGGAGGATTGAACATATTGTGTTTGGGAACGAAATAAGAGTGACTGTGTACAACTTTTACGGAAATAAATGTGTTTTTAAGTGTTCCGGAAATAGGAATAGTTGTTTTTGAACCCTCGCACGTAACAATATGTTAAATCTTATCATGGCAAGAACTGTGATTAATATCTCGAGGATTCTGTCTAAATGTGACCTTTTTTAAGATGTCTTGTTTCAAGTGTGTTCAAACGTAAGCAATTAGTGATACAAATGAGTGAATAACTAAAAATTACTACCTCTGATCGATTTACCTGAAGTGATGATTACGGCAACCACTGCATGACACAGAGTTAAGCATCTTGAAAAAGAGAAAAATGGACATCGACGAAGTATAATGGGAATAAGTTATGTGGGCACAGAGAATATTGAAGATCAGAAGGACAGAGATTAAAATTAACAAGAACCTACAACAAAAAACATTTAGGAAAAGAAGCTTCTACGATAAATGGAGAGACAAAGGGTGCGTGTGGAATGTGCACAGCAAGGAGAGAGGAAATGCCAAAAAAAAAACTCTCTAGCCTAAAGGATTTTGGGTAGGCGTAGACATAACACATAGAATTCTTCTATGATGTGAGGAATGATATGTTGAAAGTTCTTAATTTTACAAATAGCTCAATTAGATCACAAAACATATAAGAACTAAAATTTAAATGAAGTTAAAATAAGAATGGGAGAATTAATTTGCTGTCAAGTATATGAACTACCTCAACTAATTTTTAGCAGAAAATTAACAAATGGTTTCGGGAATTATTCTGCAAAGAAAATATTGTTACACGAGGCCCGGAATTTATTCATTATACCACCTCGAATACTGTAAATTTTACTAATTTTAGACGCAATAGGATACCTAACATTATGTTCTGCCATGGTAAGTATTTGCGAAATGATATTCTTGAGCCCATAATAAATTTCACGTGAATATTATGTGCAGTAAACAGTAGCTTAAATATTCCCGTATGGCATTAAATACTGTAATACCAATAAGTCTAGCAATAATGGGGATGGAAGGCATAACTCAAGTCACAGAATATATGGTATGGATGAGGAAAATGTATGGCTGCAAAATTAATTAACACGAATGAATAGAAAGACCTCCTCTTTTCTATGCCCGGTAATTCACGAATGGTAGGTATATATATCCATCTCTATGATACCTCACGTTCAAGACTGGCCCTCTACGAGCCCTATGGCTAAAACAAGTCTCTAATTTATTTCCGGAAGTGCAATGACTCTTCCAACGGAGGAGCAAAGTACAATAAAGGTTTCCAGGGTATTTTACACAAGACTCAAGAAATATTACCGTGATTAATCAGCGACTGGTGCATGTAGCAATGTAAAAAAGGACCAAGAAGTGGATCAACGTGATGAAATTATATCTTCTTTAATTATCATTCTCTACTGAAGTGAAAATGAAGATAAAATAAGAATAGGATTACGAGGGAACGCATTTCAGTAAAACGCTGAAAATAATAGTAGGTATCTACTAATGAAATAAGGAATCTATGCCCGGTCTTACCATAAATTTGAATATGTTTAACTTTTTTGTAATATGCTATTATTGAATAGTTCACATAACATTTTCATGGAGGTGGAATTAATTATTTCGCTCCCGTACATGCTTGAATTTTACATTGCAATAGGAATTCCATATAAACGATGATAACGTTTATGAACTCAATTATTACAACTGCTCCTTTTACATCCATTAAAGTTGTAGCATTTTAAACTTTGAAGATCGGTGGTTAGTACGATATCAAGGCGAAGACCGAGAAGGAAAGTTGATGGGTGAAAACTCATGTTGTTTGAAGGCGATATAATATACGACAACATTAAGGGAAAAACTCTAAAACGAGAAGTTATAATATCTAGATAACATACAAGGTGACATTTAGAACTGTTGGGACTCGGAAACAACATGAAGAAGGATATCAGTGTAGTGCAATGAAGCTGTAGGCCATGGATGTAGGAACTACGGCACAACAAACATAATTCGAAACGCATACAAACCCTATATAAAAAACTATGTCACCAAATTATTACGACCTAGGTTTCAATATTACTACTTCAAGATGAAGATGATGCAGTAAAACTACCACCTAGGACGTAATAAATTTTATAATCGTAGAAAATTGCAAGCATTTATTTCAATGTGTACATTTTTATCTAATTTTTGAGTCAAGAGTCGTGATGCTTTTATGCCGGCGTATGCATGTGTGGAATCTGTGTTGTTGAGGTGAGGTGGAATGAATTCTATATATAGTGGAGAAATAGAAGACACGGAAAATGTTTTTTTTGGAAGGGTGTGTAGTTGGGGGTTGACACAATATCCCGCGAAGATAATGCGGTTCCACGCGGTTCCCACTTCCATGGCGACACAGGGACATTCTTGTCCACCCCCTCCCTCTATCCCTCTACACTCCCTCGCATTTTATTTTTCTCCGCTTGTATTAGATTCCGTCCTAAGATATTGCAGTCCTCGCTTCCCTTCTCTCCAAAGTGCTTGAGGAATAAATAAAATTTTTACTCGAGAGTTTTTCCGGCGCCTTTCTCTTCTCTCTCCTCTCCCGAAAAGATTTCAAGCTCTGCTGTTGTCCTGAGAGAGGTTGGATAGGCGATGTTCCGCAGAATCTCTTTTTTGACTCGGGTATTTGAAGCGAGTGAGCCCAGTTTGAGTCCCTTCTTAGTCTACTCTTGGTAAAAGATTTACTCGATTAAATGAGTTCTGTTCTTGTTTTCTTAGGCTGATTGTTTCGGGGAGAATATTCCTCTAATTTATTATCGAAAAAATATATGAGTAACCAAAGAAATGAGTCTGAAATTTATGTTTTCCATTTCAAAGCTGTCAAGTAGTTAAATTAAACATGTATAAACTACAAAGTACTCTTTGCATGAAGGCCTTGCAAATAGAAAAACAAATATATCCCAAGCCTTGAAAACACTTTTTTTCTTTGTTATAAAAAACACTGTATTCCGCGAATTAGTCTACACAATCAATTAATTTAGTTGAAAGGCACTTTCTTGGTCTAAGATTAGATCATTTTTGCTAGTATTTGTTTCAATATGGAAAACCTACACTCATTAACGCTTGAATCTTCGGATTTTATTGAAAAATATACGGTGCATTCCATCTTTTTTCATGCACATTCACTTAAATACTAATGCATGAGATGGATTTGCTCAAACTTTGGAAAAAATTCACTTAATCATTTTAATAATTTCCAATTCCAATCTTCTAAATTTTTAATGGAAAAGAAAACAATAAACACAGTCTATTTAATAATGTACTATTTGACATAAACTATTCATGTAGCTTCTACACACTAAAAGACTCTGTAATAAGAAAAATACCTAACAGAAAGTAGGACTTAGCGCGATAAGTGAAATTCCCAATGATGGCTTGCAAACAAGTTTTCTTGTTAATTTGAAAGAAAGGAGATATTTATAGACTCACCGAGGTAAGCTGTTCTGTTTGAAACACCCATCCAATAGTCCTTCAAATTCCAGACGAAACTCCGCATTTCCACTCAAAGATGGGCACTAACTCTTCGGGTAACCAAAGGTAAAATCCTTGATCATTGGGACTGACTCGGCTTCTAGATCCACACACTCCTGGCACCAGCTGTGAGTATTACATCCTCCAGTGCACGTTGTCTCGCCTGAAAAACAAATTGAATGTCATATACTCCGTTTCTAATATTATATGCATATCAGGACCAAAAAGGGACTTCAGGAGATATCTTTTTTTTACATTAGTTGCAAGTTTTCTGCAACCGGTCCAGCATCCACTTTCCACAGGTCATCAGGTGGCTCATGATCATTAATCGTGAGCCACATTATACAGGGTGTCCCATTTATCTTGACCACCCGAAATAACATTTTATCCAGAAGCACATTCAAAAATGTGTCAAAAAATTGATGATTAGACATTAATGAGATGATCAAGAGACATTGATCAGCTTGACTGCCTTCCTTGTAGCTTTGTTATTTACAAAGATATGAACAGCGGTATGTCTTTCTTAAACGGCACCCTATATTTTTTATTCGGCAATTCATTACCTCTCCTATAACTCCTCCTGTTCATATCTTTGTAAATAACAAAGTTACAAGGAAGGCAATCATGCTGATTAATGTCCCCCTGACGGCTAATGAACATTTGCTTGACACATATTTGAATTTGCATCTGGACAAAAAGTTATTTCGGGTGGTCAAGATAAATGGGACACCCTGAATATTATACCGTATATGGGTGTTTGCTAATTCAAAACATCGTAATGTGGTTTCGTTCCCATTAATCTAAATATGGATTCGTAAAGAGAAGACTTTCAGTATTACGTTTTTATTATGTTATCTAAGAATATTTTATTAATAAAATAAACATGGTAAATTCGTTCCCACACACCCACATTACGATACATCCACTACAAAAACGCTCAACAATTGCCCACCATATCATATCCGCTCATCGAGTTGCCCAAGTAGACAACCTCTCTGAGATGATATTTCCAGAGGTCGAGTTAAATTCCTCGTCTGTAGCATAGTTTCCTTGCTTTCTTCCTTTAATGCTAGACTGCTAGTAGGTAGGATGAAGGTGTGTTAATATTGAGTATTCTTTCAACTATAGACAATGTGACCTTTACGCTAGTTACCTCAGTCAAAGTTAACGCCTATGGCGTTAATAATTTTCTCTTGCTACCTATACTCGCAATGAAGTGTACCGACAGTGTCGACAGAAAATATTTTCATCTTCTCTGGTGTTGAACATAAGATATCTAATCAGTATTTATGGAATGTGTGGGTGAATACATATAAATTACTTACGCAGTCGAAGTCATAAGAAAAATTTTGACTTTTAGCATGACAAAGTAACGAATGTTTTTCCCGTATAGACCGTACAAAAAAGGACAGTGTTAAAATCAATGCAACCATTTAAGCGATGAGTACCAACGCATTGCTAGCCATTTCAATCCCATTGTTGAGACTTCTACCACATTTTCCCCTACAAGAATAAAGGAGTGTATGGGGATAATTTGAAACTGGAAGAATAGAATTGGAAAGAACTGCATCAGACTCAATTTTTCTAGTTGAAATTTCAAATTTATATCGAAAATCTTTTAATATTTTCATTTTATAACCGAGAGTTAAGATAAAATTGCGCCTTGGAGTCATTACTGCTTAATGTTTCTCAAGTAATGCTCAGGTTATGTATCTCATCTTATCGTCGTCTACTCACCTTCAATACAACTGAGTCATACATACTTTTTGTATTCAAAACTTCAAATTTCTGCTTAAAATTTTTGATTTCTTTTAGTTTACAATCGAGCACTAAAGTTATACTGTGGGGATCGGGTTGGTGTGGTTGCTAGAGTGTTTGCTTCCCACCAGGCGGGCTCGGGTTCAAATCTCGGCAGTGGTATTGAATTTTCAGGGACTACCCGATCCCTGCTTGAGTGTTGTGTGGAGGACATTTCAAGCGCAACACTCGGTCCGTCGGATGGGACGTCAAGCCGTGGTCCCCTTGCCGCCTTTCGTTAAGATGAGGCTAATGCCGACGCCGGGTTTCTCTTCACCATTCATACCATGCCCTTCCCTCATGGCGCAAATGACCTTAGCTGTCAGAAGCCTCCTCCAAATACCATACCAAGTTATATTGAGCTTTGCTGTCATCACTGATTCCCGTTTTCCCATTCAACTCTCGGATTGTGGTCCTAATCTTATCGTCCTCCATTCATCTTCATTATCTGCTATCATCCCTCTTCTCTTACCCTTCGACCGCACTTTCGTCATTTTATTCTTCCTACACTCCACCACAAAGCTCTCTTTATTGCCGGCAAAGATAAATTCGTCGGCTTCGACCCGATTATGAAGACTTCTACTACATTTTTCCCTTTCCTATTACAAGGGGGTGATGAGAATAATTTGAAATTAGAAGAATATAACTGGAAACCACAGAGTGAGACATATTTTTCTAGTCAAAACTTGAAATTTCTCTCAAAAAGTTTTGAATTCTTCTATTTTAAAACCGAGAGTTAAGTTTATATTGCATTTTCGAGTCATCACTGATTCATGTTTCTCTTACAGGGCTCGGATTGTGTCCCTAATCTTATCGTCCTCCGCTCATCTTCATTATCTGCTATCTTCCCTTTTCTCCTCTCCTTTGACCTGGCCTTCGTCATTTCATTCTTCCTACACACCACCACAAGGCTCTCTTTACTGCCTGCAAAGATTAATTCGTTCCATTCTCCTGCGGAGCGCACACCTTATACTACCACGTCGGCAGGGTAATAAGGACCACCATTGTGGGTACGTCCCATCTCCTCGCCATGGCAACCTCCGAGATGCCTCTCTCGCCGGAGAGCAGTCACAGTTGAATTCCTTGGCTGCGACTCAATTACCTGCCTCCTCCGAAATTCTTTCCCGTCGCCGCCACTAGAGGTCGTGCGTGATTAAAATGAAACGCCCGACGGAGTTAATGTGTCACGTTTATGACTCCAATGTAGGGAGGCTGCGAGGCAAGGAGTGGCGGGGCTTTGCCGTGAATGGGAGCACCAGCGGCGCCGAAATGACTTGCAGACGAAATGGAGAGAATTATGTACACCTGCGACGACGGCCAACTTCAAGGATGGATGGATGAATGTTTGAGAGTGTGGAATTTTCTCCGTCCGTTCTCCTTGCTCGAAATTTTCTCGAGCTTGTGTTGAAAGTATCACAATTTCGTCTGATGGATTGCAATTCTCAAGGGATGAAACTCTCCCGGGATTACGGAAGCGTTTAGTATGAACCGCCAAATTTCTGCAATCCCTTCTGACCTTGTAAGCTAATCCTACGATTCAATTTCTTCTTGAAAATGTCACGGACGCGCAACATTAACCGTTACCACAGAAAAATTCCCAAGATTGTGCGAATTATCAGGAGAAACTCTCTTTGGATTACGAAAAGTTTATTTTAAAACTACCAAATTTCTGCCAGCCTCATTGGCCTTGTAAGTAAACCTTATGATGCAGTTTATCGCTGCTAATGCCAGGGACACACATTGTGAACTGTTCTCCCTGAAAAATTTCTCGAACTTCTGTTGAAAGTATAACGATTTCGTTTGATGAATGTAAAGTTTTAGGGAAAACTCCCTTATGATTACGAAAGTGTTAACTATATAGGCGCCAAATTTTTGCAATTTTCTATGACCGTGTAACTGGCAATTGCTATCATAAAATTTGTATTGCCAATGTTACGGACACACAATATTAACAGTTCTCCACGTAAATTTTCTCGGCTTGTTTTGAAAGTATAATGATTTCTTTCGATGGATGTAGATTCTCCGGGGAAACTGTTTGGTATTAAGAAAGTGTTTACTATTAAACCGCCAAACTTCCGCAAGCATCTCTGAACTTGTTAGCTAATTCTATGACATTAATTTCCTCTTTTCAATGTCACAGACATATTATTAACTGTTACCCCAAGAAAATTTCTCAAGATCGTGTTGAATGTATCACAATTTCCTTTGATGGAGAAACTTTCTTTGGACTATGAAAATGTTTTACTATTAAACCGCCAAGTTTCTGCAAGCCTGTTTGGCCTTGTATGATAATCCTATGATACAATTTCCACTTTTCAATGTCTCGGACACAAATTATTAACTATTATCCCCGGAAAAGTTCTCGAGATTGAGCTGAAAGCATTAAACTTGCTTTTACTCATTGCATATACTCAAGGTGGACTCTCTAGGTATTCGAAAATTATTGCTATTACACCTGCTAAATGTCTGTGAATACCCCTTTCACCCAAATTGGTGTTATTGAACACCAAAAATATATAGGCGATTCCACTTACAGAAGTATTTTATGCCACCGGTTTAACACTTAGCAATATCGCCAGGTGCTTATGCATTATTTTTATAATTGGAAGTTTCACGTTCTTTCTGCAGATGCAGTCGTGTACCTCTTTCACACCATCTACCCCAAATATTCTAATTAGGTTAAGTTGGATGATTTTGACCCTTGGTCATCATAAGCATACTATTCCTTTAGTCACCCCATTAAGCTGGATATAGCGAATAGTAGGAGTTATTTACAATCGGTAAACCAGAGATAAGTTACTGCTTAAACAATGGACGTTTATTTAGTTTTTCTAGACTAATTTAATACTAGGTAACTTGATGTTTCCCTGTAGGGTACAAACTCGGCACCTTTACAGATGAAAGCGATGGTGTAGAATTATGCACAGCAACGACTTCGAACTCCTAAGATGGATGTTGATTGGGGTACAATTTCTCCGTGCGTTATCCTTGCTTTCCCTTAATCATATTTTTCATTTCCCTTTCCCGAAAATTATCTCGATGGGTGCAGATTCTTAAAGGAAATTCTTTTGGGGTTTGCAACCGTCTCTTAAGGTTTTAATACTTAGTTTAATGAAAGGAAATATTGGAAATGTTTGAACACACCTTTAAGGGGATTTTTATTCAAAAAGAAGAGACATTTGTAAGAAGATTCATTTACAAAAAGAAGAATCTTTTAACAACTGAAAATACCACTACAGGATTAACCATTTCTAACACTGAGGTACTTTGGGCAGAAATAAAATTTTAAGTTTTTCCATCTCAAAAGCTTGAAAACATTGCACTCAATCATGCTTATTATGGGAGCTAAATATTTCATAACTAAGATTTACACCACATAAAAATGCGTAATTTAGATATTTATGAAATAGAGCTTAAAATATATACATTTCTGATGTTGCTTAGAAGAAACATTGGGTTGTAATGGGTTAAGGCAGCGGTTCCCAAACTGGGGGTCGCGACCCCCAGGGGGGTCGCGAGATGTATACGAATAATAAAGTGAACTATGTACTTAAACTTAGACAACCATTTTTAGGAGGTCGCGGCTAAAACGCATGGGCTAAAATGGGTCGCAGAAAGAAAAAGTTTGGGAACCGCTGGGTTAAGGAAACTATTCATGTTTCCACGAAATTCAGCCCTAAGGATGGAGTGTGACTCGTGCCCCGAAATTCCGGCAGCCATCAAATCATTTTTCCCGTTATTTTCTGACCATACTCCGTGTTGAGAGGAAAGAAAACGGACGTCAACGTTATCCTCAAAGTAGAGAGATTGGAGCGAGCGGAGGCATTCGTATACCTTCAGAGTACCATTTCCAGGAACGATAAAAGCACGACAGATATCAAGCGTCTGAATTGCCGAAGCTATTATGGCATTCATGGCAAGGAGGCGGCGATTATACTCGAAGTGCATAAGCCTGGGTGCATGGGAATAGCACAGGAAAACAGTCGCGTGGAAAATGACACTTGGTTCTGAAGCGTGCACAATCGCTAAAAGTGATCAGCAAAGAAAAAAGGCCTTAGAAGCCTAATGCTAGAGGAGGATACTGAATTCAAAATGGACGCATATGGTGAGAAACTAAGAGGTTTTTAGAAGAATAGGAAAAGATATACAAAGAAATTTTATGTATTTTTTTATATTGAAGAGTACTTGTGAATATTATCTTTTTACAATATTTTAACATTGTATGTTATTAGTCTGATTTCTGTGCAGTGTCTTGAATATTTCTATGTGTACTGGTAATTAATGCATTTCTTTTCATTTGTTTTTAAGTTTCAATCCTTCACAATATTCTCAAAGGAAAACATGTTAAAGAAAAGTGTACTTTTACTCATAAGTTATGGCATATTCTTTTGTTTTGGCCGCACCAGCCAGCTGTCAGTTTGCTAGTTTAAGAGGTGGCAACCCCAACACTGGTCCTTACCACAGGGGTGCCTATATTCCACCTTGTAAAAACTCATGCTTGAGTAAGCTATTATTATTTCATGTACCATAATGTGGAATAAAATATATTATTATTATTTTTATTATATGGTATTAGGGATCACTGTACGCCAAAGAAGAACACGGTGGATCATTCACCAAAAGGTGCATTTACGTGGGAAACATAAATGAAGGAATAATTGGTTGGCTAGAAAATGGTGATAAATTGTCCGAAGAGGAGAACTAAGGGACAAGTAGCTAGAACATATAAAAGAGGATAGGAAGAAGCAGAGACCCGGGGAAGTGAAAAAATCGCATTGTACCTCAGGATTGCATAACTATGAACGATATAAATGAATATCCAAAGGCGAAATATCATTATCCATTCGTTTTTATATACTACAATGTTGACAAGGTATACGCGGTAAGCAAGAGCAGAACAGTGCATTTTTATGTATTCGCACCAGTTGAAGCCGTGATGTGACACGTGTTATTTTTCCTTATTTATGAATTTCAACCGACAGCTTAGGCTTTCAACCTATCGCAAAGTTTTTTTTTTGTTTAGCTCTGACACTACAGTGGAAAGGAATATCTCGCATGTGAGGGAGTGATAAGAATAAAAAAAGAAATCACCACAGCAATTCCAGATGTTTTAGCACTAGTCATTTCACTAGTATGATGCTTAGTTGTGCATTCGTATTCCTACACCACAATCCTATTGAACCACTCTCGTGCCTACCGTGTATGGAAAAAAAAGAGGCAACGGAAATATTTTTTTTTATTCCTGCCTACTAGTGGGGTATTCTCACCGCAACACTCCAGAATCAATAGAATGTGCTGGGAATAAATAAACTGCAATCCGCAGGCCCTGGGATATTTTGTTCCGTTCAAAAAAAAGGCACACTCCACCAAAACACCGATTGTCGTTTCGCGTTAGAATTTTGAATATCACCTATTCCGTCGCAACCCGTGGTCGGCTGTGAGCGTTCGTGCATCAGCTAAGTGTACGTGATCATCATGAGTCGATAATTCTGAAAATATGTTCTTTATTTTCTTTTTCGTTCGGCTAAAACAACAAAACCTATTTGGATGTAGGTAACGGAGTTTTGGACGTAGGTTATACTAATAACAATCTTCATTAATCCATTTTTGAACTAAATAAGCGAGAAATCGTTTTAGGCCTACTTGTCTGAATGTGACAAATATGAATAGTCAATGCGTGATCCTCAACAACGCACCCATAATATCTACGGGTATTAAAAGTTCTTTGTAACCAGCCAACCTCCTTACTTTAAGACGACGCGAAGTCCTTAACTCAACTCGTTCCTTCTTTCAAGTTGACACAGTCTCCATCACAAACTTCATCATAGAACGAAGCTTTTCCTTTTTTAACACTGTCCTTCTCCAAATTTCCCTACGACCACAATTCTTCGTCTAAGAAAATAATAGAATTTTATCCCCGCAAGCAAAAAAAATCAATTCTGTCTCTAAGTCCTTTTTAGTAGGAAATTATAATACTTTAAATACCAATATCAATTAATTCTTTTTTACTATCCGATATTAATTTATTCGCATAATCTTATTTTATTCACATTTTAACATTCTAAGCCATGATGCTGTTTGAATAATGGGCATGCCAGTTTGTAATAAATGTTTCCCATAAATCATATTGAATTTTTTATTATTTCCAATGACTTTAAAATGATTAGTTATATCACATTTGTGACCCTTTCGGAAAATGATTGCCCTTCTAAGAAAAACGTGAAGCATTTTCTTCTAAAGTATGAAATTTATCCACCATATTTAGAATTTATTTTCAAATTTCGATCCATGAACATGGTTTTTTATACGATCAGGCTCTACGCTTACCCAGCAAAATAATTTAAATTTAATATAATATCAATACATTTGTTCTTTTGCTACTTCACTGCATCATCAATGGGTATTATAGATGGCAGTTATCTTCACCACATTATTATGGAGTATTGATCGTTTTAAGGGCAATGTAAAATGTTTCGAAAAATTCGTCTCCAAATTTTCTTCGTCATACGCAAGCAAATTCATCCCGCATATTTGTCTAATTGAGACAAATATATATTATTAACCGTTCCGTGACAGTGTCTAAAAAACTTACGGTAACAAATGTGTGGGGTATCTTAGGTACCGCATTTGTAATTCATAAAATATACGTTGTATATTAGTCTTTCCTGTAATTCGACACCATGGCTCTTTTTTTAATGATGTAATACCTTGTTTTGTATAATTTACTACTACATTGTTGACTATATTTAGGTTTTTACATTGATTTTGTGCGAAATGGCAGCAATCTTTCATAATTTGCTGTTGTAACTGTACATTGATCAACATGCTATGAAGAAAACAGGTACAAATGGAGCCATAATGTAGAATATTGCCGTAATTGAAGTGATAATGCAATAAAATGTATTGCATTCAACTTCTATCCTTTCACTCATATAACAAACAAGTTTTTTTTTCTTCCCGCCAACAGCTGTTCGGGGTAATCCCACCAATAACAATAGAAAATCCAAAAACATTTCTAGTATTAATAAAAATCAGTTACACAACGTAAGCATTATTTGGGATAACTGAGTTACCCCACACAGTCACGGAAGGGTTGATGAGGGTGAAGCTACTCAAATCCAGTATCTACCGATTTCAAAAATTAATTTCAATACAACTCACTGCCTTTTAGGTGACTCCAGTAAGTCCTTAAATGAACAACTGCCTTCTTAGAAGTCCTAAACTCCACTCCTTCCTTCTTAGAAGTTGGCACATACAGTCATCAACTCCAACTTCAACACACAGAGGCATCTTCGTAACACTAAATTTCTCCAAATTTTCCAACGGCTTCTTTTCTTCGTCTGCTAAGGAACTATAATTGTATGAACGCAATCGGGAAAACTTCTATCCACACCTCTTTTTACCAAAAAAATATTTTAAGTATGACTAAACCATCAGAAAAAAATACTTTCCATCTTATTCTACTAAAATGTTCACATATAAACCCATTACGCTGTTGGGGTGCAGTAGATTCGTCATTACTCAATTTCATTCATGTTTCCTTCATCATATCAAGCAATGCTGCCTACTAAAAGCAATTATTGCATGATTACTTCAAGTACATATTTTACCTCAAATATCTTTTTAACAAAATACATCTTTTTGGAAACATAATCACCCATAAGTACAGAGATAAGCATTTATTTCTTTTGCATGTTATATGAAATCGATATTCAACACTTTTTTCTACGTCTTCACTCAAATATCTCTTTTCCCTTAAACAAATTTCCGCTTACCCGTAAATATAATATTATATTGAATCATATGAATAAATTGGTCCTATGACTGGTCAACCTCAACATCCACGGATTTCAAAATACATTTCAATCATGCCCTCCTTCCTACTTCATTTCGGACGCGTCCAAGTCCTAAAATGAACACTACTTCTTAGAAGTTGTTACCCACACACTCCAACACCTACTTCGCCAAACAGAGAAGCTTTTCCTTCTCGCAAAACTATTCTTCTGCGAATGTCCCTACTGCCTTAACACACAGGCACTCTCCTTTCCTCCCGCCTACTGCTGCTTCTTAAGTGATTAAATTGCTCACCTGCTTCCGTTTGAGCCATCTTGCTTTTTATGACCAACTCCATTTTCTTCATCTCAAGAAATCTCATCACTCAAGCTTTCACATGATTAATCTTCACTCTACATATAACGCCTTCCTTCAAATGAATTAACAAACTGCTGAAATCTTTCAGGCATAACCAGCTGACGTAAAACTAGTCATTTGCAAACATTCTGCATTCTACTAAGCCCAATCAATCACTTAAAATCTACAGAATCTCCAACAATGATTTCATCTTTATTTCAAGAATTAATTAAGCCTCCAAAACATATGAACTCATCGAAGAGGATAAAGATTAGATCTTTCCAGGTTAGAATGTCGTGCACCAAATACACTCATGTCATTCTTTGGGACTAGTTTTATGTAAGAAAAAACACTAAACCCAGTTACATTTCCACAAAACATGTTTATAAACAGAAAAATAGCCATTCGTGCTGTTAATTTTCCTCGGGAAAACGAATTACTTACCTATTTTTCCCTATTTTTTCCAAAGTTACCTATACCTCTCTTATTTCAATCGAATATAACGAACCAGGAAGATACTACATTGTTTAGATGTTGTCTCTCGTGTCAACCTGAAATACATTATTCCAAATTTTTGAAAAATCTAACCATCTAGTATGTCCGTTAAGATATTCCTGTCTATCTGAGTAGCACTTAGCATTTACAAAAGCCCTTAAATGATAGAGAACTAAAGGATTACACGCATCTATTTGGCATCGATTGGAAAAATATGTCTTTAAATGTATCTTTTCGGTCGGAACTTGATATTAATTGCGATGTTGAGATGGCTTGGTATTTGAAAGAGGTGACCGAAAGCTGAGGTAATTTCCGCCATGAGGGAAGAGTATAGAAGGCAGGATGGAGAGAAACCTGGCGTCGGCATTATCCTGCTCTTAACGAAAGGCGCCAAGGGGACCAAGCCTTAACGTCCATCCGACGGACGGAGTGTTGCGCTTGAAATATCCTCCACACAATCTAGCGATTTGATCGATGGATTTTTCTTCCTCACAGGAAACCCCACTAAAATCGCTGGCATATTAAATGCGTATGCTTTGTTTCGCAAATAGTAGGGCCCTCTTCGCTTCTATAGCGTTGAGGTGTCTTTCCCTCGTCCCGTCCCTTCCGAACCTTTCCTTTCCCAGAGGCGTCGACGGGCTCCTATCGCGGCGGCGCCTCTTTCCTTTTCCCTTCCTCTCCTCCCCCTCCCCGGGTGATCGGGCGTATAAGCCACGGGCTTGGTTCCCGGCCCCGGTGTGTTTTATCCTCGAAGGGCTCCCCTGAGCCCTCATGCGTTGTCCTCCACACAACATTCAAGCAGGGATCGGGTAGTCTCTAAACATTCTCTGCCATTAAGTTTAAGTTAGGAGAATTCCGTGTCACTAGGACGTGAACCTGTCGTTAATTACTTTAGCAGTCTGAGCCTAGCACGATTTTGAGGAGAGTTTGGTGGCTGCCAGCATCATTAACTTCAAAAATGAGTAATATTCTACGTCCGATCGTAACAGTTAGCAGTATCGCTCTTAGGAATTATTATACAATTTTAAAAAGTTTGGCACAATGGGTCTTTCAGGGCATAATTGAAAATATGCATTTAATGTGGAATACATGTGAGTAAAAACGGGCAGAGATTATTGAACTAAAATAACACCGGCAATGAAATGACTAAAAAAACACTATGAACAGAAGTTTAGACTGACTTTTTCCAACAAAATTCAATTGAATAGCCGTGTCCCATGTAAAGCCTTTATTTTTAGGAACTTAGAAAATCCAATTCAGTTTCCATGATATAAATCCCTGCCACCAATTGAATTCCACGTATCAAGTCGCTTTTTTAAACTCAATTTTACAGTCAAAGGAGTTTTGCTAAATTGAAAACAGGGTACGTACCGACCGTAGGGTTGAAGAATGCACACACATTCAGCTACGAAGGAATTTACGACGGTGAGATACGTAAAAGTTTGAAACTCATAAGGTTTAAAATTCAATCTCACGTCAATCTTCCGGCACGGAAACAAATTGTCACGGATAGGGAATTTTTCATGATGAAAAGTTTCTTCATTTTTGAGATAACGTAGAGAGCAGTTCTTCCGTGATTGAATTTCTTAAAGTCATTGCATCGTAACACAGATGAAAATATTCTCACGGAGCCATTGGAAGCCACGCTTGCCATTTAAGCAGGAGGAAAAGCATTCACTTGCCTCCGAGAAAACAAGAATAAACATAGTAGAATGAGTGGCTCCATTGAAATTATATGGAGTGATTTAACACCAAAATACCATGAGGGGAGTTTCGAGGTGATGAGCTATGCTAAAGAAGGTTTAATAGCATCTGACCTGTGTCATTTTTCTATTCAACCGGTTTAGGCAGATTTTTCATAAGCAATGGGGAATTCCACTGAAAATGGATGATTATGCAATAAAAAAGTATCATCCATGCTAAGAATTGTAGTGAAAGCAGTTTTTCTCTAACCTGCGTATTGTTCGCAAAATTCCACTTTGAAAATCGTATAGTAATCTTGCGCTTCAAACGACTCATCGCCATGTTGGCTGAGCGTGACGTCAAGAGTCTAGTAAACAAAACGTTTACGTGGTGCCAGTAGACTGTTTGCCCCACTGTTAGAATAATCTTTGTATCTCTCAGTACTTGTTTCTCACTACAATTTATTTTTTCATAGCAAAACTTGTTCATTTATCATTAGTCACGTGAAAGATTTATACTGAATAATTGACAGGTTTGAAGAATGTATGCATACTGGAAGATGCAGCAAAGTCTTAACATATAGCGCTTACTAATTTTTCACCCTCCTCATCAACGGCGATTTTCCCTGCATAATATTATTGTTCTCACTTCACGTTCTGGTGTCACCTTAGCCCCAACAATGCAAATGCTCAAATATATTTTCACTTGAACCAATCCAACTGCTGAATCAACGTATGTCTCTCCTCCACGCCTTCGGAATGCTAAGCAAATCGGCGTCAAGTATATTCCGTTTTATTTCTTCAAAACGCTAACTTCACATATTCTAATATTGCACCCAGTACACATTAAAAGCAATGAGTATATGACAGTAGTTAAATGAGATACAAAACGAGCTCTAGATTACTATCGAACGAGATAGTTCATTTAATTAATCTTACGTATCAATTTCCTGGCTTCTCAACTCCGCGCAATCTACATTTCCGAAGAATAAATAAGCGACCATAAATTAATCTACCTTCAAAATGTCCCTAGAATGCGCCATCACGAAGTCGGAGTCAGCCATCGCGCAATACGTGCGTCGTCAAGTCTTTAAACCATTCGCAACTGTTTTTGACACACCCTTAATGTTATGAATCAGTATCGTCGTAGCTGTTTGTTATGGTCGTTCCTATTTGTTATTGCCATGGATCAAAGCTGCTTACTCGATCTCTGACGTCACAAGACGTTTTTGTAGGGCGAAAGAATTTATGGATTTTCGTGAACTTTGAAGCTCTGTAGTAACAAGAATATAGAGAATTATGAAGTCATATTTTGCAAACCTTAATAACTTCAACTTAATTATCGATACATGTAAAAAAAATAGCTATTTTAATTTTATTAGAGCACCCCAATTGCAAAACCAATTCACAAAAGCCGTGGAAATTATCTATTTTTTGTGTATTTCACAGAGTAGGCAAATGCCGACGCCAAATCTCCGATGCCGGGTTTCTCTCCACCCTTCCCTTTCTCCCCGCATCTCGCAAATGACCTCAACCGTCGATCACATCCTCCAATTACCCAAATATACTACCAAAAACTCCAAGGTAACGGCATACTTGCATGTGATGAACCACGGAAGAATTAAAGGGACCAATATTTATCAGCCTCAATGATGTAACGTTAACGTTAATTTAGTAACCTTAACAAGTACAATAATTATTGCTAATTAATGCTAATGATCTTAGTTCAACGTGAGCCATCTTTGTATGTTCAATTTCAAGAGAATTTCCAGCAAATATACACTAGCGGGATGGAGAGAAAATTTAAGAGAAAAAAATGCTTAAATCAAATTATGAATAAAAAAATCCAATTTCCATTTTCAAGTCATAAGTGAGGATTTTCGCCCATTTGTGCCGATGAAATTCGATATTGATAATCGCGAAAAAATGCTGGATAGATAATGAATCTCTTCCTATCTGCCACGTAGCTTCCCTCACATTTAATTTACCCTTCCACGTGTTGCCGAAAAATATTGGATCCCCAAACAGAGTATTCGTCATGGCTGCATTTCGATTAAATAAATTCTATTGGCATCCGGCAATTCAATATGCAAGGAGTCCAATTTTATCAACAAAAAAAAAATTCTCTCCTTCCCTCACGTTATAAAGCAGCATTCGTTGCGATGCGCACGATTATAATTCGGATGATTAGACTCAACTTCATCAATGATGCTGAAAAATCAACGAGTCGTTGATAATTCGCACTTTTTGTTACATTTCTCCCTTCACACGGAAGCTTAGTTAAAATCGCTTCGGATACAAATAATTTTATTCGCAAAAATCAATTGTAATTATGATAATGGTACAAAAACGTATAAAGACCATTTAATTACTAATTGTTCATGAATAATTAGAAATATTCATATATGTAATAAAGTTTCTATCGCACCTAACTAGCAGTTTTAGGGTGTAAAAAAGTGATAGCGTTAACAAATAAAGTCATTAAAAAAATGTCGATTTTAAACCTTTTGAGCCTCGGAAAATTAAGGGAAAGCCCACTCTTTTTTTAATCATTCCGTGAACATAATCACATGAAATTAAATCAAGCCTATTCTGGAGCTACCCCCTAAATTATACATCGCATTCTCAGAACGTATAGAATTGGTTGGCTTTCATAGAAGTGTGCAGAGATCATCTGCCATACACGTATTAATCGTACATATTTTTGGCAGGGGCGGGACTCTTAAATTTTGTGCACGGATTTCCGATTTAAGTACAATATTCCACGAGGGTTTTGGGTCACGTCTAGGAATATCCGAATGGCCATTTTATTGACAAGCACAGTTTACTCAAAAGCTCTAAATGCGAAACCTATAAATTTTCCCAAATCAGCAAAACAAATTAATGGGAGGAAGTAGTTACGATACTATTCGAGTAAACAATTCTCTTCTATTTTCCGCACAATTATCCACAAATTAAATATTACAGCTTGAGATAAACCCCCGCTGGGTTCTATTTCTGTAGGTAGACCGTGCCATTTTATCTGCCAAGGAAAGTATTTATCACGTACTTATACGTCATATAGCCGGTAAAGAAATTTTATTATCGGTGAAAAACCTCAACTACATGCACATTAGATGACCACTGAATGTATTTATAGGTGATATAATGATATCTTTCGCAAATTAAAGCAAATTGCAGAGTGTATTTCACTTCCTGCAAACTTCTCTAGAAATTTGGAACATTAGAAATTTGGTGGTACGGTGGTTTGTCATCAAAATTGTGGAGGCGACATCAGACCTATTAGCATTATCTTATAGATAACTCGCAACAATAGAACTCGTACAAATGTGATATTTACAATATTTTGCCAAATTTTAGGTACTATGCGTAACTGATAGGCCTAAACTGATGTAAACCAAACTGAAACACAAAATTTTAAGGCGCTATTTGAAGACGTTTCAAACGATTACATTCATTTTCTTGTGGTGTTCTGCCCATCGCGTGGGCAGAACACCACATGCGCCCTTGCGCCATCGCTGTCTTCATTCTTTCCTGTCTCTGGCCATTTATTTTAAGTCTTTATATTTTCCTATTTTTAAGTTGCCAATAAACTTCAGCCTTCTTCTTCCCCTTCTTCTGATCCCTTCCACCGTTCCCTCCGAAGCTACTTTCAAAATTCCATTCCCTCTCATCAAATGTCCCAGCCAGTTACCCTTCCTTTCATTTATTTTGTCCATCAACGTTCTCTCCTCATCTATCCTATTCAATATTCGCTCATTCTTTGCTCGATCTGTCCATCGTATTCCCACCATCTTTCCTTCAAACCCACATATCAAACGCCCCAATCCTGTCCCTGTCTCTTTTCCCCATCGTCCAAGTCTCAGATTCATACATAAATACACTCCACACATACCACTTCACCAATCTCTCCCTCAATTTAACGGGTAATAATAACTGATAAACCTAATAGTAACATATATACCTAAACTGATGTAAACCAAACTAAAATACAATTTTTAAGGCTCTATTTGAAGGCGTTTCAAAAGATTATGTTAAGAATACATATAATTAAAAAATAAAAAAATTGAAAAAATGGAGTTAATTTTCTCAAACTTTCGGGACCATGCCTGACCGGAAAATGTTAAACAATTTCAAAATTCTTTTTTCTTCTTTTTTGTATACACAAATGGTAAATTTTTCGCGCTGTTACAGCTTTCAAATAAAAAAAGTTTTTTTGCCGCCCAATGATCTATACCTTGGGATATTTTGCCCGCAACTTTGAATACAACACCCATACAAGCAATAATCAGCAGAAACTAGCGAACTGAGAGACCTTTACTCACAACTGAGAAAGCATTGAACAACAGCAATTCGAGGAACACGCATATTTTGTAGGATTAAGAGAGAACATATGGACAGATGACTGGAAATATACACGCTTATGGGTCAAAATAACAGGAAATGTTCGCAGTGGATGATATTTTCCTTGGAATCAGCATACGATAAGGAAAACCACCGAGTCCAATACTGTTCCGCGAAATCTGAAGAAATGTACGGAAGACTGCATGAGAATTTTATTTCGGGTTTGTGTGAAAAAAATGTGTTGAAATCTCTCTATAAGAGAAAATCAAATACAAATTAATAATATCCATTGATGTTCAGGCTTTCTCGTTAGAGTATATATTTAGCGGTGTGATTTTCTGGTTTCCTTTCAATTTAGTATATGCATAAGCAGTTAAAATTATGATTTAACTGCGCAGAATAATGTTAAATGAAAAAGATTAATTACGTAGGGCAAAAATAATTCAATAATGGTCTCGAATTTTTAAAATTATAATTGTACGGTTTCTTTCACTACGGGAAGAAGTAATAAAGGTAAAGAACGTATTCTAAATAAAGTGCTGAATAAGGAAGACAAAAGTCACTAGTCCTGCATTTAAGGGCTAACACAGGATAGTAATGGCAGAAGTTCAGTTTGATGCGCTGCCTGGGGACATTTTTTTCACAAAAGAAGACCTGATATTGAAACAACTGAAGGCTAGTAACATCGAGAAATATAGCATTATTTTTCGATAGGGCTACGTGGAGGTATTTGAAATGTGGTGCTACCGAAGAATGATGTAAAAAGAATGGAGCGAGTATTTAATGAGATAGTGCTGAGGAGAGGGGGAGAAAGCAGAAGTCTTCTAAAAACCTTTAGCAGATGATGGGACAAATTAGTTGGCTACATTATGAGGCATGGTGAAAACAATCGTAGAAGGACAGGTGGAAGGGAAGAAGGGCAAGGGACGGCCCGGAATGAGTTACATAGGACATGCTATAAAGGATGTAAAAGAAAAGAAATACATAACTATTGAAATGCTAGCCAATAGGAGAGAGGAATGAAGAACTGCAAAACCTATCTTAGAATTGTTGACTAGTGATGATGATGCCGATCACGATAGTATTAAACCTAAATGATACTATCAAGGAACATATAACCAGGTGTGAATCATAATAATTTTAAATCGTACTTTGCTAAACACCTTCTTGAGACAGGTTATAAGACGGAATTTAATCCAAAATCTTATATGCATATAGTAAATGGAGTATTAAGTTAAATTATATAGAAATTATGAACATTTGAAGACAATCTTTACCGTCTAACTAATGCTTTCTTTATAGCTTCACAAATTTTAGGTCATCTCACTCGTGAAAAGGCCAGTTATCCAGCCGCCACATTCGAGCGAATAAGTAATTACTCGCTTAGTGAGGTGAATATACGGCATAAAAAACCGGAAAATGGTGAAACTAGTACTTTTCAAGCGGCTTTATTAATTCTATTGCGTGTGCAACTACAAGTGTACTTTCTTGGATGCTGCTCATGGGGAAACTAATTCAAAAACTTAAATTGTGTCTCTCGATTTTACGTGAATTAAAAAAATAATATTTAACAGACTTACGCAATTAGTCATTATATTATGAGCATTATACATCTAAAAACCTAAATCAAAAATTATTACTAAATCACTTACAATGTAAAAAAAGAAACTCCTTTCGATTAGTTATAATGCTGACTGCAATACGAAACAAGATCCAGAATGCGTGAAACATAACAAAATTCAATGAATAATTAAACTTATTTTCAAATAAAACCTTTCAGTACACTCCTATGGACTTCAAAAAACATAGGCTTATAAAAAGTTTACTATTTACAACTCGCTGAAAAATCACTAAAAAAAACCTAAAATTATTTCTCTCGATTTTACGTGAATAAAAAAACATAATAGACAAATTGATGTAATAAGACATGTTCAATACCATTGGAGGTACAATTGCAACAGAATGGCAGTTGTACAGAAGAACAGAAGTACAAAATTGGACAAGGAAAAAGAGCATTCCACAGTCCCAGAAATACTCATCGCCTCGTTTAACATGCTTAATTTTCGGAATATCCATTAAATATCGCCTTATCCATTGCTTTAACACTGAAAAGATTCTTCATTTCGTCGGGCAACCTCTACTTACTCAATCATATTGCCTAGAATTGTTTGTATTGCCCTCATTTTTTCCGACATATTTATTTTTTACAGTATGTCTTTAGTAATAATGCCATTCCTTTTTTTCTTAAATAAATGGAATTATGAAAAAGTGAATTGTTCCAAAAATTATACTAAGACCAGTCAAAATGACGGTTGAGTGTTTCTATTTTATTTGTGTCGGTAACGTGTGTTTTATTCAGGATATCGTTGAATTATATTACGTCAGTACGTTTTAATGTTTTAGTGTAATGCATATTTTATACATTTAACGTTCCTTATTGCAGTTTGAATGCAAATTAGAAGCATATCTGCCATTCCGAGTAGCGTGTGGTAGTCCAGGATAGGGCAAGCGGGAGTGACGTCACCGCTGTTCATTTTAAATGTTTTTATTCTAAAATTATTTGTAAGAAATTGACGTATTTCCATTGATAATTAAAAAAAAGAGTTATGTTTGGTAAATTTATCAATTTATTTTGACATAAACAAAGAAGCATTTCTTTTCAAATGATGCCCGTCAAAATAACGGATAATGGCCTTCATTGGTAGTCTTCCAGCTCCAGCTCTTCAAGTGTTAATTCATGTATTTTCAACCATTTGATAAGTAATAAGTCTTCTCAAAAGTTTATAGCGGTGTAAATGCGACTATCACTAAATATTAATTAGCCCTCAGAAGGATGGGAAAGTATTCCATTGAAAAGTTGGCGATAATGGAGAGGCTGATCCGATCGGCAGCCTCATAAATATTCATCTCGTTGTATGCCAAGTTTAATTTTCGCAATATATTTAATAAATATAACCTTCAATCATTAGTTTAATACTGTACCTAATATCCCTCTCAAGTTTTAGAAGGCACTACGAATCAGTCTTCCCTATATTCTCCAGCACATGTGGAGATAATAAAACGATAAAACCACACGAAGGAACACGCGAACAGCCAGTCGGGGAAGGGTCGGTAGTTTTCGGACGTGAATCCATGAATAAAGGGGAGCCTGGGATAAAGAAGACATTCGACGGAAGCCGGAACTATGAGCTGCAGAGCGGATGCAATGAATTATTTAAAACCACCGCCGCCTCCCGGAAGTTTTCAACATAAAAGGAATATGGCGTGGAAGGGAGGGGGTGGGGCTTCTCATGCATACTTTCTCAGACAAACACACGCAGACTATCTCAATCTCTCAGAGAGAATATAGCAAGCGCGCCACACTACTCCTACCACGAGGCCACTAACTTCTCCAACGCTGCAACTTGATAGAGAGAGAGAGAGAACATATAAAAAAAGAAATAAGCAGTTAAAAAAATCACGCCTTCTCCATTACTTCCCATCTCTTAAGGTCCCATGTACGTACTCTACTAATTGCAACACGCGCGCTAACCCGCTACGCTATATATAACCGCCACACGCCTTTAACTCTAGCCGCAGACTGCATGCAAAGCTTTTCATGCACGCCTTTGAAGTGCCGGTCGAAATATTACTGCGAGAGGAGAAGGCATCAACTGTTTCATAGCCAGCGAAGCTCTTCATCATACGTGTGAAAAACGTTTGTTCTTTGCATGTTATCATCAACAACATGGAAAAGATGGCATGGTGTTTTCAAGGAGGCTACCGACAGCTGACGCAATTTACCTAATCTAATGAACCAGAAAGATACTACATAGTTAAAATGATGTCTCTCGTGTCAATCTGAAATACATTATTCTCAAATTTTCAACAATCTAACCATCTAATACGTCTGTTAAGAAATTTCTGAATAGCTGAGTTGCACTTAGTATTTATCACAGCCCTTAAATTATAGAGAAATAAAGGTTTTTGACATCGATTGCCAAAATCTCTCTCTTGATGTATCATGTCGGTTGGAACTTGATATGAATTGCGAATTGCTAGTATCGTTGGGTATTTGGAGGAGGCGACCGACAGCTGAGGTTATTTGCGCCATGAGGGTAGGGCATGGAAGGAAGGTTGGAGAGAAACCCGACGTCAGCATTAGCCTGCTCTTCTAGAAAGGCGCCAAGGGTACCAAGCCTTGCTATTAAGGAAAGGGGCCATAGGGACCATGAATTAACGTCCCATACGACGGACGGATTGTTGCGCTTGAAATATCCACCAAACAGCATTAAAGCAGGGATCAAGCGGTATCTGAAAATTCTCTGCCATTGCTGGGATTTAAACCCGAGCCCATGGAGTGGGAAGTCAATACTTTAGCCACCGCACCAACCCGAAAAGAATTTTAATGAATTGAAATGAGTTTAATACGCGTCGACACTTCAATTAAATGACCTAACCTTGAACGAGTTCATGTACATATGGGTATTTATTTTTCCTTATTCTAAAATTAAAATGAAGTCGTCAAATGGAATCACCATCATGTATAAAACCTTTATGTTAAATTTTATATAGTTGTTGGCTTGCGGTACAGTATGTACAGGGCCGTCGCGTGGGTGGGGCGATCGGGGCGGTCGCCCCGGGCGCCGCGGCCAGGGGGGCGCCGCTACGGAAGGGAAAACGGGAATTTTGCGGTAGAATAAACGGGAATCTTGCGACAGGGAAAACAAAAATTTTTACTACCAGAATTTTTAAAAAGTTGTTTTTACAATAACAAAATTAACATTCTGCAATAATAACTAAAATATTCGTTATCTTAAGTCATTATCTTTTCAAAATTTAGTAATAGAACATGCGTGCTTTTCGTTTACGTTTTCTAAAGGGGCGCCCCTACGCACCTACTCAATCACTGCAGTTGTGCGCCCCCTAACCGTCGCCGTAGTTGTGATATGAGGGAGTAGAGGAGTAGTTTACGCGTATTTACACCATATTTGCGGTCTCAACGAAGCGTTGGTGTGTGATCAGTGAACATGTCACGAATCTCACTGTGAAACAAGTATGTGAGACACGTTGGGAAGCCCGCATATCTGCAGTTCAAGCTCTTCGTTATCAATACATCAAAGTCCGGGATACTTTGATCGAACTGAACGAGAAGACGGTTGACCCTAAGACCGCAAGTGAAGCACTTTCTTTGGTCAAGCAGATGGAGGATTTTTCTTTCTTAGTGTGCTTAGTCATATGGCATGACTTGCTGTTCGAAATCAACATAATCAGCAAAACTCTTCAAGGGAAGGCTAAGAGTGTAAGTGATGCTGCCAAGAAGATCAGTAATTGTTTAGACTTCTTGGACAAATTTCGGGAAAGTGGATTCGTTGACGCGGTAATTACAGCGAAAGAGATAGCAGAAGAGCTAGAAATCGAACCAGTATTCCAAGAAAAAAGAATACGAAAAAAGAAACGATTATTTTTTAATGAAAATAATGAGGAAGAGGAAGTGCAAGCATCTGCATCAGAGACATTCAAGAGGGAGGTATTTTATCCACTGGTGGACACAGTTAGCACGTCAGTGAAAAGTAGGTCAACTGCAATTGAAAACCATAATGTACAGTGGGGCTTCTTGTACAATGTGGCTAACCTCCCAGCAAAGGACATGCTGAAACAAAATTGTTTGAATCTTGAATCTACGTTAAAAAATACTGACGGCGCTTCAGACATTAATGGCAATGAACTTTTTTGTGAACTGCAACATATCCACACCATCTTGGAACTGATAGAACCTCAAGTTCATCCCATCGAATTCTTACGAACAATCAAGAGAACAGACAGCAAAGACTTGTTTATGAATCTTTGGATTGCCTTAAGAGTATTGTTAACCATGCCAGTTTCAGTCGCCAGTTTTTATAAGCTTCAGCAAGCTAAAGCTTATAAAAACGTATTTACGGTCAACAATTTCACAGGAAAGACTAAATTCACTAGCCATCTTATCTATTGAAAACGAACTGGCGAGAATAATAGATTTTAAGGATGTGCCCATAACATTTGCTCATGCAAAAGCCAGGCGAATGCCGTTCAGTGTTTAGTGCCTCTGTTTATTTCCTTTCAACTTTAACATTCGTAGGTACATATGTATATTATCTTGGTTTGAATATTTTCAACAATACAGTACGTGGATTGTGAATAAATGTTAAAAACAAATATGTTAGTTGTTATTTGGTGATTCGGGATTCCTGTAAACACCTGCCGCTCGCATTGTGTTTGGTTTTGAGTGTAAGTTGTTGTGCGGTCGCCCGGGGGGGGGGGGGGGCGCTTGACAGAATCTCGCCCCGGGCGCGGCCACACCACGCGACGGCCCTGAGTATGTACATGTAAAGTGGTTATTTATGGGTTAATTGGAAAGATTTTGCACTTTTCCGCATTTCCGCATTCCGCACCAACACATTTTAAACGTAAGGTCATTATCAAGGACACAGAAATATTGTCAATTTCTGGAGCTGTTCTCGCCGTATGAATTGATAATATTTAAGTGTACTGGAGAATAACCTAATAGTCGAAACTCGTCGTAGGTCGCGCAATAAACTTGTGGTAAAACGATATCTCTTTCGTATTGACTCATTGGATGTCCTCCCACTATATCTCGCTGGCCACGATGATATTTTGATAACTTACGTTTTCACTGGATTGCTGTTTTATTTTGCTTATTTTTATTTCATAATCACGCCTACGGTACAGTGAAATTATGTATTAATTATTATTTTTTGCCAATTAACAAGATTCATTAATTATTCCGAATCTTTCTAATTCTCTAAAATTATATTTTAGAACTCATTATGACCCATTTTGTAAAAGAAGAAATTTTTTATGATAATATCAACATATAAACTTTAAATATATACTATAAATATCATCAATTATACATCAAACAAGGAAACGATCTAAATGAATTTTGCTTCCAGAGAATCTTACGACACGATAAAAAATTCCTCTCCATTTAAAATTACTTCCATTGGAATCCAAGGAGTGACAAGAGATTAAATAATTTTGGCCATTAGATCAGAGTGATATTTTCATTACGGAAATGTTGAGCCTCTTGCAAGTTAGAAATTCGTATTTGGCGACGAGACATTCGGTTAAATTTGAAACCGAGATCTCAACGATTGTTCTTCCTTGTCATCATTCTGATGACAGGCAGATGTCCTCTAAGCAAACCTGTAGAAATTATGATGCTATTATGATTGGATCTCTAATGATCCCATTCACTACGGATTTCCTACTCCTCTCCGGTGAATAGGGTGGTTTCTTATTAATTTTTATGGCCTAAATCGAAAGATTATTACTCCTATAGTACGCATTTCACGCTTTTAGATTTTTAAATGATGACATCAATTTTTCGCGATGAAATGAAAAGTGAAAATTTTCAAGCGCGCGAAAACGCGACCGCCGTGTGAGGTGACCTTAGAGCGAGGATATGTGCACCACTGCGATGCAGGCTACTAGCAGGTAGCGCTTGGCTCAAATAAGGATTATTAATACCTTATCAAACTAAGGACACTTTCTGACCATAGCCAGTTTTAATAGGTGATTATTAAGAGATGTTTCCCTGGGCTCTGTGCCTCATTCATGCATTGGTAACATCAGACGATGTAAAACTCCTATCTACTCATATAGAAAATAGGTCCCTGTGACGTCACGTCGAGTGGCATCGCATGGGCGCCAATCTGGCCTCGTTCAAATGAGGTTAAAATTGACCATTGCCATCCGTCTAAACTGGGATTTCTAAAACCAAATAATTCGTATATTATGAATACATCAATGGTGGGTAACGGATCGCAATCAATGCCTTTTCGCGTTTTGCGTTTTCTTTGATGAAGGAAACTACCCTATTACAACGACAACCTAAACATGCAATTCAAGAAAGTTTCGACACTCAAAGCGATACAGGAACCAGATTAGGGATGAAAAAATGTTATATTTTCCTAGAAATTGATTTTTGATCGAAAGGAAAAGCTCGACCTTTCAACATTAATTTAAACAAACCAAAATATCCATTAATAAAAAGATTTACGTCTATTTTCTTCGCCGTAAAGAGTAAATTACCAGTGAAAATTAAATTCCGTACAAAGTAATCGTTACATGTACAAATTACTTTAACAGCAATCCTCATCTGCAGAATTTGAATGCAGTCAAATTATTACAAAAGAGAGATATAAGTATGCTTTAAAAAACATAAAAATATCGCCAACTGAACAATGTTACGCTTCGGCAAGATGTGTGCGTGGAGGAGAATAAATAAGGTGAAGTGGACGGAGAAGAGACGGAACGACGAAGTGTTGGGAGTGGTGAGTGAGGAGAGGAAGATCCAAGATCAGGGGCGCCGACTCATAAAAAATATTGGGGGGGCCCATATTGGAGGTCTTGCCCCGGGAAGAGGTTAAATTCAATGTGTGTTGCAGCACCGAAATACTACCATGATTCACACCACTTGATTCAGTTACCCTGCTCAACCTTATAATTATTTGTTTCAACACACATTGTTGAATTTATTTTAAAAGGTAACTTTCGTCAAACATGGGAAATAAAAATTAACAATATATTTTTGTGATTTCACATAACAACTTAATTATTTTATTGAATTAAAGAGGGGGCTCCGCCCCCCCAAACGAATCTTTGAGGGGGCTCGGGCCCCCTCAGGCCCCATGGAGTCGGCGCCACTGTCCAAGATGAGATACCAAAGAGACAGGGGGATGAAATATGATGAGAAAAAAGTTTAGTTAGAAGTACTAGTTTCTGTTGGAATTCATCAACCTTTTGGTTTCGAGCGGAAAATTGAATATTTCGGTAACTATTACTAAACACGCTTGATAAATGTATTACGATAAAAATTTCATTTTACAGTAAGCATTAGTTAGGTAAAAACTATTAAAATAAGACGTTAAGTAAACCGGACGAGGGAGCGCATATTACGTATCTTGTCTAACCAGAAAAATGTTGTTGTGAGTCCGAAGTGTTACATTAGGAGTTCAATGTAAATTTGTGCGAATGAAATACAAAAAGAAACGCAGAAAAAATATTCCTGAAGAAGGCATCGATCATGCTTCCAAAGGGATGCCATACACCGAAGCGTAACAGGTTTATGTAGTTATTTATTTACGAACACTTTCGCACGATTGCTCAAATTATAAAATGTTGAAATGTTCGATAAGATCATAATTCACAGTGTCCGGCATTATCTGGTGGAAATGTTTCATATCCATGATAACAAAATAAAATGAGAAAAATCATTTTTTGCTAAACATTTGAATCATTGTAAACATTTTAGTAGCTTTGATTTTGATATTTCACATTACATAGACAAAAAGCAAGAGCTGGACTTTTACGAGAAATTTGAAATGGTTAAAAGCCCGCATAATCTTTGTAACGATGAAGTGTATTTTACCCAATCGCCTATTTTAACCCTGAACATTCCTGCCCGCTCTTAGATATTTTTAATTTTTGACCTCCGCCAACACCCGCTCCTCTCCTGGTTGTCATGACTTCTCTTCCTACCACACCAATTCACTGATTTACGTAATCCCTAGTCCCCCCCCTCCTTCAAAGATCTTCCCTATTACGCATCATTTTAGTCAAACTATCTCCCCCCCCTCCCTCGCTATCCTTTCCACCCCACCATTCTCTTGCTGGACGGTATGTGTAGAACTTGGAAAGCCAAATTGGTACCTTGAAAATGACACTACGTGTCGAAACCGGGTCGGTACTTTGTAAATAAAATTGTGTGGAAGTTTTACCATTTTCTTTTTTTCTCATGTTCGATAAGATAGTGAATATGGTGAGCGAACACTTGACAATATTAATAAATGGCTTTATTATTAGCGCCAAAGTTTAAGCACGTTTAACAAAAATACTTCCTGTCATATCAGTTCGATAGTGACGAAAATCTATTTTTCCTTGTTCGGAGCGAAAAGGGAGTGTTAAAGTCGTGCTAGATGGGAGGATAGGAAGGAAAGATTGTTAGGCGATTTTAGGGAGAGGAAGGAAGAGAATAGGATAGGTATATGAAAAAACAAAAGGGAGAGGACCCCTCGCCCAATAGGGTAGTTTCCTTCATCAAAGAAAACTAAATCCATTGATTGCGATTCGTTACCCACCATTAGTGCATTCATAATATACAAATTATTTGGTTTTAGAAATACCGGTTTAGACGAATGGCAAGGGTCAATTTTATCCTCATTTGAAAAAGGCCAGGTTGGGACCCATGAAAAAGGCCAGGTTGGCGCTCCACGTGACGTCACGGGGACCTAGTTTCTATATATACCTTTATATCGTCTGAGGTTACCAATGCATGCATGAGGCACAGAGCTCAGGGAAACATCTCTTAATAATCACCTATTAAAACTGGCTAAGGTCGGAAAGTTTTCTTCGTTTGATAAGGTATTAATAATCCTTATTTAAGCCAAGCGCTACCAGCTAGAATGGTACTCAACTACCTTCTAGCATCCTGCGTCGTATCAGCGCCCAGAGCCTCGCCCCAAGGTCACCTCATTTGCGGCAGCGCGAATCAGAACGACGTCACGCGGAGTTTTTCCCGGCATTTATACTTACCCGTCGCGTTTTCGCGCGCTTGAAATTTTTCACTTTTCATTTAATCGCGAAAAATAGATGTCGTCATACAAAAATCTAAAAGCGTGAAATACGTACTCCAAGAGTAATAATCTTTCGACTTAGGCAATAAAAAATAATAGGAAACCATCCTATTGAAGAGGGAATTCAGGAGTAATATAAGGAGAGGAGCCAGGCTGAGATAGCCTGCAAAATACCCAGGTAAAACCTACCTAAACCGGTAAAAAAATTAAATAATATAACTAGAATAATTTGAGTGTTAAAACTACACAACACTGAGGCCTGTAGTGTCAAGAGTGTGAGCTACAACTCCTGTTGAAGATCAAAGAGCATTTCAACAGTTGTGCAAACTTCATTGGAATTAGCAAAGTGGTGAGTGGGAGAGTATTAAGTTCCGGCTGAGTACCTGTTTCATTTTACCCTCCGAGTTGAGGAGGTATTCCTCAGCCCTTGAGTCTCAAAATCCCCATCATAGACCATGCATACGCACAAGAACTTGGTGGGAGGGCTATCAAGGACAGCTTTGCCGTTTACTCGCGAAAAGGTCAGTAATCTAGCCGCCACAATCGAGCGAATAAGTAGTACCTACCTCTACTCTTAGTGAGGTGAATATACGGCATAAAAAACCGTAAAATGGTGAAACTAGGACGTTGCAAGCGATTTTAACACTTCGACTGCGTGAGCAACTACTTGGAAGCCACTCACGGGGAAAATAATGCAAAAACTGAAAATGTGCCTATCGATTTTACGTGAATTAAAAAAATATTATTTAACAGACAGATGTAATTGGTCTTAAAAATTGATCATTATCAAATATAGCAATATTATAGCCAAAAACCGGAATCAAAAATTATTATTAAATCACTTATAATTAAAAAAGCAAACTACTTTCCAATATTGTTGAAATGACACATTGCAATATTTCCACTTATAGATTTATTTTACACCGGATTTATAGATATATATGAGGACTCCATCCGGACAACCACAACCCGAAAGAAGACAGTGCGGGGTACCGTCACCCATCCTAGAACCTTTCTTTCCTTCCCCGTCACCCTGCTTGAGTTCGAGATCCTGAAAACGACCCTTCACCCCCCCCTCCCCACCACAGCCTTCAACATCCTCACTTCTCGTCGCCCAAACCCCATTCTCCATCTTACTCCCCCCCCTTCAAGCACCAAGATATATGAGGAAAATCTTTAAGACTTTTGTCACACTTGAAAATGTCGTTGTAACGACGAAACGCGTAGTGTAAAATAAATCTATAAGTGGAAATATTGCAATGTGTCATTTCAACAATGTTACGAACTACCACCACATCGTGCCTAACATCATACAAGATACTTTCCAATAGTTATAATGCTGCATGCAATTTGAAATAAGATCCGGAATTCGTGAAACAAAACAGAATTGAATTAATACTTAAACTAATTTTCAAATAAAACCTTTCAATACACTCCTAAGGACTTAAAAAAATAGAATTATAAAAAATTTATTGGCTGCTACTCCTTTAACTTTATGAAATAATAGAGCATATACCTACATCTAGATTATAAAAGAAAATTTGGGCCTAATTCTGATATGAAGCACAGATATATGTTAATAGAAAATTATTCGTATGCATTGATTAAAAAAAATATGAAAAAGACATTTTATCGATATACTACTCATTTCACATTTCTCGCAAAATCTTGGCCGAATAATAAGTCATATATGACGGCAGTTTGGTGGAGAAATAGAAGGAATCGCATAATGCAAGGCAGAGTTTTTGGCAAGAACGCGAAAAAAAGTAAGTTAACTATCACTAACTTTGAAAATCTTAGTAATAATGGGGCTTCAAAAACGCATCTCACATTAGGTTCTCAAAAAAAACAATATTGCTTTTTTGCCAAAAAATATTAGAGGCAAACATGCTGTCTTACATTTCTGTAAAGCTTCTAACGCACGAAAATATTTTCATAAAGCGTCTTGGCGTATTTAGCTTAATGAAAGTGCATACAAGAAATAAATAAAGTTCAATCGAAATCTGAGACCCTAAAGGTTCAAACATAGGAGGTTTATGGGGGGAAATGGGGCCACTTGACCCCCCACACGACAAAAAAATAGACAAGGTTTTAAGGTTGTCATTACGTTCGTTTTGTTTTGTGTATTCATCATTTAATATCAAATTGATATGTTGAACATGAAAATAAAGAGAATATTTTTTAAAAGTAATTGTTGTATGTTGTTTGTAATTTCAAACATAAGATACCTTTTGTCTTTCAGGCCATTCGCCTACCAAGAAAAAAATCCTGGATCCGCCCTTGAGTTCAAACGACAAGTTAACTGAAGTGGGCTGCCTAACAGTCTTCTAGAAACCCTAGAGGATGAAAGAATTACCTTACGGCTGCTCGAGAAACTTCATTACTGCACTTTGTCAGATATGAGATTTTTTATTACTTCTAGCAAAGAATTACTTACTTAGAAAACACTATTATGAATGAAATCTCGAAAAAGGACATTTAAACGGGGGAAAAATTCAGCTTATTAAAACAACTTGTCTGTTTCCACACTATTTTATTTTCACCGACCATGCCGGCAACTTATGCCATTGTCAAGTTGCCGAAACTATGGTCGATGAAAACAAAATAGTGTGGAAACAGACAAGTTGTTTTAATAAGCTGAGTATCAAAGATTTCCACCGCATCGCGACGGACACTGTATCTTTTATTTTATAGGGGGAAAATTGTGATCAGCAAAAAACTACAAGGTAAAAGCATACGCAGGTTATTCCGCGCTTCAACAAAGCAAACTGCCAGGGTTGAAGCTAAATCAACAAGAGTAAAGAGGTTCATATTTACACAACATAAAAGCCGCAGCTGTATTGGTTAAGAGTGGAATCGGATAAACGTTAACTTTGAAAGAATCAGAGATTGATGTTGTTCCGGCCGTGATTTCGAAGAGAGACATAATTATGGCCGATATCTCACCAATTAAAAGCGATTGAGCTCGCAGCGCACGGATTGATAATGGCCAACGGGGGAACTCAGTTCATCAACGCTGATCGATTTTAATCTCTGGGGTCTGTCACAAGCCTCTTTGGTTACCTGTTCAAACGAGTGAGTTGATAATGAGGCAGCCGATCAGAAAGAGGTATTGTAAATTACAGATACTAACGAAACCTAACCCTTAACCGGTGACGTGCGGTCTCAGAGACCCCTGTGTATTTTTCTAATATGGTCTCATTAAAAATTCCCAACACAGGTAAAATTTCCTTGAAAAGATACTATTATTCAGTGCTTCGCGTTAGAGGAAATAAAGAGGCCGGGATTTGAATTTTCTTTCCTCTTTCCGTGAGCTCATGTTGAGGCAAAAGAGAAATTAAAAAAGGATATTTGGACACTCAAGAGCAATCTACAATCCACACGGCCTTATAAATTTCTAGAGCTTGCTCCTTTGACCCTGCATCTGAGAATTTGGTGAAACTGAGCCTTAAGAATTCATTGGTTTACTTCCTGTAGTGATATAATAATGAAATAAGAAGAAAATATACGAACGTCTCGAGCTGACTCCCTGCCTGCATCAATTGCTTTCCAAATTATACTCGCAAAAAATCGGTCATTTCCGCCAGAGTTCCTGTGTACTGTTTCTATTCCCACATGAAAATGTTCACCACATTATAATTCTGAAATATAATGAAAACACAATGAGAACACAAGTGCTAAAATTTTACTTGGAAATCAGACGTGTGAATAGGAAAAAGACTTCTGCTGTGTACGAAACCGAGTTATCAGCGACGGACGATATGAAAAAAAAATTGGAAGAAATACTCAGCAGAATTGCAAAGGCGTATCGAGCATTCTACTTAACACTGTCATGACGGAGGGTGTCCTTTCGACAGCCTATGCGTACATTTTTTGCGGAGTTGGCCCTAAAAGAGTGTTGTAGAAAAAAAATATCGTGCCTTTTATTCATTTTTAGGGGTTAAAAAGAAGATACCCACTACTATTTTTCGCCTCAAAAAATTCAAAGTTACCTTTAAAGCCAGAGGGTGTCATTTTGACACGCGGTATATTTTATCATTTCTTCTTTGGGATTAGGTGTCTCGTGGTATGAGGTTTCATAATTACTTGTGAAATTAGTGTAAAAGGACAGCACATTACCTTCATGGTTGTTTATGTTTTACATAATTTCATAATATACCTGCTTATACTATTTTTTTTTAATTTAGCAGCTCTTGAGGCAGGTATTTTCCGATATATTTTGCGAATGATTCGCCTTCAAACCAGCCAATTTTTACCATCCAATAATACTTGCTGAGAGTTTAGGACACAACACATCAGAACCAAAACTTAGAATTCGATCGTGTCAGGCGAAATATGATGGAACTCCTTCATGTTGTATAGTAGTAAAGTGGGAGGAGGGGAAGTTAGGGCAATGGTTGACAGTGCCATGGATAGGGTGGTAGGGTGGGGAGGTTAAGGGAGATTGGGTAGCAGCGTCAAGTCAGGGGCCAGTAGGAATCGGAGGGGAGGTGGAGTATGTTGGCGGGGGAGGAAGGGTGTAGTGGTCAGGGTTGTGAGGGAGACTTAGAGGGGGAGGAATTTTGGAATTCCCCCATTCTCATTGTGTTTTCTCAACCTACCCTATTAGTAATATCCCAAGTAATAATCGTGGCACAATAGCAATAGAACACTTGCCTAAGAATAACAAAAGAAAATAATGTGACGATTAGCGGCTAAATACTCCCTCAAAACCAATTTTACAGCATGTGCTCAGCGTATTTCCCAACTCCCTAAGGTTGTTTAGGCACCTATGACGTCACGCCTGGGTGTTTTCGCGCAGTGGTCGGCTCAGAGAATTTTTTCTCGATTTTAAAGTCAATTTTTTTATTTCTTTTGATGATGAATGGAGAAACTTTAGGTATTTAGCGAGCTAATGCATCCATTTTACTTATTCAAAATATTTTTAGAGCAATCGACGACCCACGCAAGTTCCCCATTGTTCTCACGTGTGGCCATCACCACTAAGTTCTACTGCAGATCATAAAATCCTTCCCTTTACAGCCGTTCGGTGGTAAGCAATGGGGTAGCCAGGAATTTGGTTTGGGGAGGGAGGGGAGTGTCCGAAAACAGGGTGGAAATTTTTTTAAAAGGAGGGCTTTTTAACTAATTTTAACACTTTTCATAATAGAAAGCACCTCATTTTTCAAATAAATCTTTTAAAAATTAATGATTTTTCAATATTTTCTTTTCTTTTATGAAGGAAAATTGTGTTTTTATAATTGGGGGGAGGGTATCCCGGACCTCCCCCCTAGCTACGCCACTGGTGGAATAGGTGGGTGGATGGTTAATTGTTATAGATCTGTTGCTGAAATAAAGACGATTTACGGAATATTTGACGGAAATTCAGTGATGTGTAGTTGAAAATACTTTATTATGGATATAACGAAATCTCGTTTATAACAAAATAGACCGATGATGTCCCCAGAAATCCGTTCTAAGCGAGTTTTAGTGCATTTAAAATTTGCTAAAAGCACATATTTTCGCATGTGAACAAGCATTGAAATTTCACATTCCTCATCAAATCTCCGCGTTGAATTACAACCAGGGATGGCAAGTGAAACGATGCGAAAAAGTTTTCTTTCGACCCGGAGGGAAACGAAATACGAGGCCATGGTTAAGCTTCGTTCCTGTGTGAAGTTAAAATCACCAATGAGTTTAGTTTCGACCCGGGAAAATTCAAAAATACTTCGTACTCGGCGCGTGCGTCGAAACTAATCTGTTCGAAGGTGAAGCACGTGGTCCCTCCGGTGCGAAATATTATCTGCTTTTAGTTTCGACCCAGAGTTTTAGTTTAGTTTCGACCCGAAGTAGTTTTGACTGCGATTTCGTTTCGTTTTCGTCAGTTTAGCTCCCCAGGTTTAAATCCATTTTCGTTTTGTTTCTGCATTTCGCTCCCGGGAACGAAACTATTGGAATTTTTCTGATTTTTGACTTTCGTTTAGTTTCTATGGCCATCCCTGCCCACATCTCAAATCCGGCCCTGCCGTTAGCGAAAAAACTGTTGAAATTTCAACAGTTGAATGGGACCACTGTATAATCCAACAGTAACTGCTGAATTCATCAATAACTGCTGGATTTATCCGTTACTGTTAACAGTCATTGTTAGTTTGAACAGTTACTGTTAGTTTTAACAGTTACTGTTAGTTTTATCAGTCATTGTTAGTTTTAACGGTTACTGTTGGTTCTAACAGTCATTGCTAGTTTTAACAGTTACTGTTAGTTTTATCATTCATTGTTAGTTTTGACAGTTACTGTTAGTTTTAACAGTCAGTGTTAGTTTTAACAGTTACTGTTAGTTTTAACAGCTAGTTAATGAGCCTGAGTTTACCTCCCCGGGTTTAAATACATCCCGATTCGTTTCCGCTCCTGGGAAAAAAACTATTACAATTTTACTGGTGTTAGATTTCGTTTAGTTTCCCTTGCCACCCCTGATTTCAACCTTGCAGATCATTTCAATTCTCTTTCCGTTTCCTTAACGGATAAGTTCTCTCCCCTGTCTTTCCTCTTTGCCTCCACATCCTCATCCAGATATGCTAATGAGCAGGGCATCTTTCTGAGGACTGTATACATTGTGAGGGAGCGGGCCTCTTTCTTACAGGAGACCTCACTCAGCAATGCTCCCCACGTGCGCCGATTCGACCTTTGGATCCTTATCAGAGCGAGAGCCGTTTCTTTAGTGTAGGCCCCCATTTGAGTGGATTGGCACGGGTTCTCGCAAATGCGTGTTCCTTCCCCATCTAATTATTATCATTTAGAGCGGCCTGTTAGCGCGATTTCGGAATAAACTTTGTACGGTTAACTAATATATTTTAGCTTAAGGAACAAAATCTGCCAAAAGATGGCGATAGCATCGAATATACTAATTTTTTAATAGCATTGAAGCACGTAGCTATATTTAAACACTTGAAAGTTGTGAAAGATATGATTATTAGAAATTGGTAACTTTAAAATAACCACATTAAAGTAAGGCGCACATAATTAGATGACTTTCAATTTTCCGGAAGAGTCTCTAACGATATAAACGCAACAATATTGTGGTAAATTAGGGTTATATTAAATAATTAAAATATCATTGCATGTACGACCTGTCATTATTTTAAGTCAAGCCATCCAAATTAGTAATTGCAAATAGAAACATTTGATGATATTTATCTATGAACACAGGGATGGCAAAAAGATTTTATAAATCGATCAATCGTAAAGGTGCTCCCAGTTATATCATTAATTGGTGGACAATATATCGTTTATTTTATAATTTATTGTAGATAATACATGTATAATTCAGTTAGGGTAAACACGCACGATTTCTAATTTTAAAAACAATAAAACTTTTATATTTTTACAAACAATGCAAAGTAAGTTACATGAAATCATCTATATTATTGCTAGGTGAAAATACGAACATTCTTTAATTTTGGTCATTTGAAATCTCCACATTAAAAACCCCTCCCCCTATCCAAGAGTACAGTATCAGTATCTGAGAAATGTACACAATGGCAATATCGATTTTATTTATGATAAAAAACTATTTCAAAATAGAAATATTTTGCGTTCTGTATCGTGAACGCCATCTGTTGTAACCTCAACACACTTGCGGGAATAAGTTGCAGTTCAAAGTAAGGCAGTAAACGTAAGGCAGACGTCAATTAATGCAAATAAAATTTTAAATGTAATTTTAAAGTTTTAGATAAAACTTATTATTTATCTAATTATTTAATCAAGCCCTTGAGTGCTAACTTGCACTGCACCTCCCCTTGTTTGTACTGCTGGAGCGTGTTAGAATGGTTGCGTTTTAACTGAGATTCGCTGCTCCACTACTCTAAATGTAGCAGTCTCACTATTTTTTCGTGAAATATTAAGGTTATAAGGAAGATTACGTAAATCTTTCAATTTTTTTCATTCAGTTTCTTTCTAGATAGTTGCCTGCAAAAATCGACGTTAAAAGGCTTTCGGCATTGTTTGACTAGCTCTAGGAAAAAAGGAGTGCATTCTCAGAATTAAGACTTATATTGCTAGTAATTTTTCAAGTATTCAACCAAGAAATTGCATTTTATTACTAACTCTCGTTTCTATCATAAAAAACTTAAGGTGTTAAAACTTAGTATTGACAAATTTTCCCCGAGTTATTACGGAAAGAATTTTACTGTCTTTTATGAAAGCAACTTTTAAAAATTGGCTTGATAAATTTCTTTCAATGCTCAGCACACAGATTTTTTAATCATTTCCACGCAATTTTTTACTTCATGGAAAAAATTGCGCGAATGCATGAGCGAAATTAGAACAGGGGCTATTTTGCCGTCTTGCATCCACGCATTCTCGCATGTGTTCTAGCAATTCACCGCTTTACACGACGCAATTTTGATTGCGCCTTCGCACGTATGTCAGATTGCGCAATTCCGTGTACCGTGTAAAACAGCCTTGAGATTACCAATGCTTGCATGAGGCACATAGCTCAGGGAAACATATCTTAATAATCACCTATTAAAACTGCCTATGGTCGGAAAGTTTCCTTCGTTTGATAGGGTATTAATAATCCTTATTTAAGCCAAGCGCTACCTGCTATCAGGGTACTCTGCTACCTACTAGCAGCCAGCATCGTAGTGGCGCACGATATACTTGCCCCAAGATCACCTCACACGGCAGAAGCGGGAACCAGAATGACGTCACACGGGGTTTTTCCAGCATTCATACTTAGCCGTCGCGTTTTCGTGCGCTTGAAATTTTTCACTTTTCATTTAATCGCAAGACATTGATATCGTCATTTAAAAATCTAAAAGTGTGAAATTCGTACTCCAGGAGTAATAATCTATCAATTAATGCAATAAAAAATAATAGAAACCACCCTATTTTGTCAAGTACGTTAGTGTGTGCCCATAGGGCCTCCACCGAGTCCATTATATAGGGAAGTGGAACCATGATGTTTTCGCCAAAGAGGAAGGGGAAAAGGAAGGTTAGGCGTTCTCGAAAGCGAAAAGGTGCAAATCCCGAGGCACAGTTTATCACAGCTGGCTATTCTGAGACATCACACAAAAACAAGCATATTTTGGAAATGGAAATCTTCCATTTTCGGATCAATACAGTGACATCAATCATAGAAAAATATCAAGCTTGGGGTCACACACCCCTAGCTCCAAGATATGCATCTACATCCACGTACTACGTTCATTTAGCCACCTCAGAAGGCGTTTGGCGGGGGGTGTAAGTATACAAAGTCGTTAACAAAAAAAAACGCTCGTACGAAATTCTACCTTACATCTAGTCCTTTCAATAATTAAAACGAAGAAACATTGCATACAAATTGGTGGATTAATACAAAGTTTGTTCGCTTTTATTATTGAAATGAACTTCACAAAGTGACTATAGAGATTGCCTAGACCTTTTTTGAGGGTAAAAACGATTTCATTTAACCATCCCTTCGATATCCCTCAAAAGCCGTTGCACCTGTAGAGGTCCTAATATGATATCCGCAATCAGAAATATATCTATTCTCCACTACTCAAGCAATACAAGCCGTTCGCGCAGCCTTCGAGCCTCTAGAGGCTTCAAGGTTAATTCGTTCAGCATCTGCATAACGCTTTTTCTGTACGTCATAGAAGTTTTTGGGGAAGGGGTCAGCTTTCCAATGCAATTTATTAACTTCATGGATTAATTCTTTCAGCAACAATTCATTATATTTATGGATAAGTTCTAACAACGCGTAATATCTCAAAAATAGCAACTTTTCAGGAGAGCATAAAAACGATTAATTTGCTTTACTTGTACACTGAAATTACAAACCAAAATTTCATAAAACTGAAAAAGAAGCATTCATTTGCAAGCAAAGAGTTGATTTTGCTTTTATTTTTTAATGTTATCACACTTTATTTAAGATACCTGTGTCAAACCGGTTGAATTTGAGATACATATTGTTAGAACTTAGCCATCGATATGCTCGCTTCCTATTCAAGCTGTAGCCGCACGAATGCGAAATATCACCTCTCTTTACTACATTAAAGCCTAAAAACCTTGACATTTCAATGCTTACTAGCCGAAATACTTTTTGCCCAGAACGAGTCGAACAAATATGATGCTCACCCACCCGTTCCAATGCATATTTAACAAATCGAATTACTCAAGGATATAATGGATATTTTTTTCTTTAGTTTCCTGCTCTATTAAAAAGCAGGTACCATTTCGTTTGACTGATTTAAACGCCTAAAGGGGATTAGTGAAAATCTTTTTTTATAAGCGACGTATTTTTTATATTTTTCACCTAGCATTTACACATGTGAATGCAGCCTTCCATTTTTGGTGCACTCAATCACGAATGTAAATTTGATTATCGCATTTCTCCGAAAAGCAATGTTTTGGAACTGAGACCAATTTTTTTTTCAAACTGCTCCCGGCATAGTTTTTCCTTTCATTTGATTTGGATACAAATGTTTATTTTTTCTGCTTTTTACGGTTCTCCTGATTCAGCAGATTACCGCCTGTGGCTATTTACAGAATGGAGTTTTACTTTGTTTCATTAGTTTTAACGCTCGCTTTTGACGGAAAACATTTCTCGGATTAAAGGATATTTCCATTGAGTAACTGCCCACTATTTTCCGAGTCCAATTAATAGTGCGATGGGTTTCTCTTTTAGTAAAAAATATCATATTTTTCCTAGAACAAAGCATTGAGTTCTAATATCGGAAGCTAAATGAATATATCTTACGTCAAGCTTAAATACAGAACATCCCATCGCCTGTTTTTCGTCACAGCAGTTTTTACAGTTAATCTGAATATAAGAGAAAATTTTTTCTCATTAAAATATAATTCTGTTAAGTAAACGTAGAAACGTTCTCATTTTGATGTAAAAATGAGTGGTTTTTATTTAATGAAAAGCTTAGGCAAAAGCGAGTCATGACTAGTTTCAAAGCTAAACTATGCCATAATCCAACTTATAAGCTTAATTAATTGCATTTTACTATTTTCGTGCATAAAAATTGATCATAATTGATGAGTCATCGAATAATATCAACGCCTTCAAAAAATAATATTTCGCTACTTTTTTTTCTTTGCCGTCTCCAAAACATGCGTCGTCATCGTAATGATTTTGGATATTATCAATAAATTATCTCTCTTGAATTCGTGTATCCTTAAAAGAAGAAAGTTATCTATTCAAAGGGATTCCGGCAGTGGAAATAATCCATATTTTCGCGAATTGATCAATAGTTCTATGGGTATAATTTTTTTTGGAAATAGTACCACTTTTTCCTTTGAAAAGGACAATTGGAATTTGTTTTTCATTGAAAGGCTTATGTGGATGAAAGCCATGTCAAGCTCTTAAGCAAAACTATGCATAATCCAACTTCAAAAGTTTGTTTATAAATGTGTTAGCTAAATATTGATAGGATTACTCTTATAAGTAGATGAAAATTAGTCATAAATGATAGCGTGTATTTGTCATTGCAGGAAAATGGAAACTTTACCATATATGATTACATAGACATTACTAACAGAAATAATATCAAATACGTTTCTTCTGCTATTCACTTCCACTTCAGAGCCTGATTAGATATTACTATAATAATAAAAAGAGTCAAAGGAAATTTTACCGTTATATTTAATAATTTTGAAAAATATTTAATTTTAACAATATGGCTGCTTAATTTTTTTCCGTTCACCTCTGCAGTCCCCTGAATACATATTATTGTGAGCATATTCAGGAAGGTACCTGCCTTCAATTCATGTTGCTATTACACAACATTATGAGCCGGCCAATATGCAAGTAATAGTCTACTAATATTTCTTAATTCACGATCGAATTTGCTAGGTACTTTGGCCAAGCATAACTTAATAAAAATAACTGATTTATGCATCCCTATCTATATCTACTGATTTACTAAAGCCTTCATGTAATTTCTACTAAATCATTTATTATCAAATCATTTATCAAATATTATTTGGAAATTTTTCCCCTTTTTTATTGGAATTTTAATTTTTACTACATTTTAATTACTTTTCACAAAAATCGTTTTTTAAAGAAAAGCAACTGCTTAGAAGTAAACAAGGATTTATTAAATTACGATATAAATAATGACCGAAAATCGTAAAAATATATTCATAAAAGGCATATCCAATTTTTTTTCTTTTTTTTTACAATGGAAACGTATCACACATAAAGAAACCCATCTAATTTTTGCGGTATTTACTTACTAAAGCAATTGCTAAGTGCAACTTTCATTATAATCAGTGTTATTTCTTAATAATGGAGTGATTGAGTTTTTATAACCTAACACTTCATTTCCTCATTTGGCGAGCTCAATCACGAACGCAAATGTGATTTCGAATTTCCCTAAACTACCAGTTAGGATCGGCGAAATATTTTTTTTTGTCAACTCAGCCAGCTCCAGGTCTATTGTTTTATTACACTTAATTTCGACAGGCATTTTTTTAAATTATTTACGGTTCTCCTGCTTTAGCAGATTATCGCCTGTGGCTCTTAAAAGGATGGAGCTGTGTTTGTTTGCATTAGTTTTTTCGCTGTTTTTTTTCAACTCTATAAACTCGGAACTCTCGGTAAGCAAATGTTCCAGTGTGTTAAAGCGTAACAATTTCTTATCCCAATGCTATTCGTTTGTTTTAGTGAAATATCATTTTCTCATTTTTAATGTATCATTTCGTGTTTTCGTAACTTCGAGCCGCAAAAGATTTATCTAAAAAGTTTACAAAAGTTATAATTGAATATTTTATTTTCACTTGTGCCTTTCACGTAAAAAATGCGGACGATATACGTTGCAGCATAATTTGCGTCGCGGGTTGAGCCTTGAGGAATCGTAGAGCATAAAACATCAAATGTGTAAAGTGTTCCAGGGAATGCATTTCCCAACGTTTTTGAAATTTTCACGATTAGTACGGGGAGAGCTGTACCCTCACCTATATAAAATAACCTTTTAGCCGAATGTCGGAGAGAGTTGGTGAAGCAATGAGGTCATAATTGAGATAAAAACTGAGGTTGTCCAATCTCAAACTACTCTCTGAATCAAAACATATATTTCTTCTAGAGGTTCCATATCATCATGACTTCAATTGTAGCGTAAAATAGCATCACGAATACGTCTTCGGACACAGCGCAAAAGAATCTTAAAATAGTCAGGTTTTCTAAGGAAATGATGAGTGTATAATTTCACAATATACGCGCTTATTACGGGGTGAATATTCCATCATCAACCTGACCAAGCCGAAATAACTACGTGACACTTTAGCAAAAAAATTGAGACACAATTAAGGAAGTGCCATCTCAAATCCCACTGAAAACTAATTTAGTATTAAATCATGAGGCTATATAGCAGCCATAAATACGTGAAAATAATGTTTTTGTTGCTCACTCAGCAAACTACCAGAAGACTGGATTGGATAGGTTATGATAGATTTCACCCCATACTAAGCCACAGGTATATGAACCTCACAAATTTAGGGTAGGTACTGAGACCAATTCCCAGGAAAAAAAATCAATCCCCCAATCCTGAACATGTGAATATCAGCAGCCACTACATTAAAGAAAGCTGTTAAGATATTTTTCTTACTTTGAAAGACAATACCACTATGCAATTTCTGTTGCGAAAAATTAGCAAAGACACAATTTTGTGTGAAAATTAAAATTCAAAGATTGATAATTACTTCATGCAGAATTTTCTTCCGCTAATCAGCCTCAATTTTCGCGCTAAACTCACTTTTGATGTTTCCCAAAAACTCAAAAGAGAAAAACCCTATTTTCTTGGGTTGGTTATTTAGTAATTTATTTTTTTAAATTTCCATCAACCTCCTTCATTATTCAGAGGTATATTTTTTTTCTAGAGGCGCCTTCCTCTAATTACGAAGCGTTCCACCACCTTTACACGCTCCATATAACCATTTTCTTTAAGGCTGAGGAAGTTTTCCTTCCTAATACTTCTTTGGTTTTCTCCCTCCTCTGTTTTAATTCTCTTCTCTTAACGTTTTCTTCCCAACTGGCCTCAAAACTTCCTCTCACAAACCTTATTCCCTCCCCTTCCTCTTCCCTCTGGACCCGTTTCCCTGGTAACCGGGGAGTGGTGCCGAGTTTCTATGGAGACCACTGAATCCGCGGTTCCCCTTTGGGGAGACGTCTTCCTCGAGAACGTTTCTGCTCCCTTCGGATTACTTTCTTAATCGAAAAGTAGCCTTTTTTTATTCCTCACGATGTCTGCTTCCCCTCTTACCATAACCTTTTTATTTCACACCAGAATCCTTACCTCACCACAGTGACGTATCCGGTGCTTTGGCAAATATTTGAGCTCAGAAATCCTAAAGGGAAAATTACTTACTTTCCTCTTGACAGCTCTGCGCGGGTTGATACTTTGGTGAAACTCATGGATATAGGACGATTTCTTTCCCAGCGAGAACAAGCACTAACTCATACGAATTGCTCATTCATTTTCGCAGAATGCATTTTTGATTCCGAGTACGGTCTCTATTACGTCTTAGATGCTTCAAGTACACTCTCGGACTTTCGATTCAAATTTCGGCTTCAATAGATGAAATTAGAGCTCGAGCGAAGATTGGTTGTTTCTTCAAATGGGATACGCGGTTTAAATCGCTACATTATACGCTACACTGTAGACATAAAATATATGAAAGTGTAAAAAAACTTTCATGTTTAGTTTATCAGAAAACAAATTGCGGAATCATCACAAAAGTCCTACAAAGAATAATTTTTTTTCCTGCTGTTTTGCCATGCCTCCTAAGCATTGCATGTGATGGCTGCTTTCGATTGAAAAGCTTTATAAGAATACTTATCATTGGATGAAAAATAAAGTAACTAACATTTATGTAGTTCTGCAATTTTTATTTAGCTGTAAGTGGAGCTTTAGTATTGATTTCTTCTTTAAATTAGTATATTGAAATTAAAAAATATAGTTTTCCCGCTGAATCATAATTAAGAGGTGATCTTTAAGGGCATTAAAAAATGTCACAAGTTCTCTTCCCTTTAGGATTACTTTCTCAATCAAATTTTATTTCCCTATGATGTCTGTTCCCCCTCTATCTACACCCTTTTTCCTACACCCAATTTCAAGCCAGAAAACTTCCTTCTCCATGGTGATGCGTACGCAAATATTTAAGCTCCAGATATCTAAAGAGGAAATATTTTCCTCTTCACAGTTCATCCTGGACTTTGCTCATGAGAGTGACGCATGGAGTTGGATAATTTCTTTCCCTGTGACTACGCATCTAACTCAATCATGGGAAATTTTCTTGCTTTTTTTCATCATACATCTTATTTTGTTCAATTCTTGGAATTATAAAATGTGGTTTTACACAGTAGCTATAAAAGTAATATGAATAAGTAAATCGTTATATTTAAGGCTTTTCCAAGTATTCATAACTCATAGGGCAAATAATAAGCGATCTTCAGATAGGGTTTTTCGCTATCCAGGTTCCAAGGAGTTTAAAAATAGCGAATCCCACCTCATTCTGGAGGAATTAGTTTTAATTTTTGCATTGCGCCTCGTTTCCCATGCAAGTTTTAGTAGTGGTAAGCAAGCCAATGCAATGAAATACCTACTTATTAAATGGGGGGTACCGCCTACCTTCTCCAAGAACATAATGACGATAAATTGCTTTTATCAAATCTGTTCAAATTGACACAGGAGATGGGACATTGCAATTCTGGGACTTCTCAGCAATTAGTCATAATTTTAAATGACGGATTAACGGAATTTTAAATGACGGATAAAGAATACGTTAGAACAACATCAACACCAGAACTGAGAAAGTTATATACTTAAACAATTTACTATTGGCTCTGAAACTATGTACTTTTCCAGGATTTCTTGGATGTGAATTTTGTCAAATTGCAGGTAAGTATATTTTTTTCAAGGTTTATACCTCTATGCAGTTTTTAAATGTATTATTCATATTTTGAATTACGTTTCGATAGAATAACGATAGTAAACATTTGTTACAAAGTACAACAAAACCCTAATATAGTAATGCTGAAAATATCACTTGCTCTTTTTTCAATTTCGTTTTGTTTTTTATCATAGTATTATAAAGAACTGGCGACACTTTCACAATAGTTAAAAGTGTTAAAGTCAAGAATAAATTATATAAGTATATATCAAATGAGAAACCTCTCCATTTTTCGTTTGCACCCCCTTTTTCCCTTCCATTTAGAAAACTGCGCGCGATGATATCTTCATTACGTAAAAAGACTCTACATTCCGTCAAAATAACATCATAAACCACAATTCAATGCTGAAATTTTATTTTTTTAATTTTGTTTTATTCCCAAACATCCAATACAGATCATATTGAGCCATTTTATGTTGGGTATTCGAAAAATTTAACAATTAATTACACGAAAAACCAACCCCTGGATAAAGGACACCTAACCAGGCGGGACTCGAATCCGCGATTTCTTGTATGGCAGGCGAGGACTTTACTCAGCCTCCACCTAAGTCTATAACATGATTTTGACGAAATGCCTGCTTACATAATGTAAATAATATCGTCAGCAATTTCGGAAAAGGTGTGAACTCACAACGTGCTTCGCATCTACATGCCAATTTTTTCAGCGCCTTAGAGAGGAACACGTCCCCCATAAATTGGCTTCTACTATTTTTAATTGGCTCGCCGGCATTTAGGTGTCACGTATCAACTCCGATTGAGACCCCTGACCCAGCGACCCGTATCATATTTTTCATGAGTATCAAATTTCTCCTCGGAGTCGTCGCGGGTGAAGTTGGGAGGGGAGTTGCCTTCCTCAGCCCCCTTTCTCTCCCACGAGGAGCTTCGGCCTCGGCCTCCATGTCTCGGCGCTGCGGCCAGAGGCCTTCGTGAGCCGTTAAATTGGGAAATTCAAATGCTAGGGCGTCCCCTAAAATAATATCTCCTTTGATTAATATACAGTTGATATTAACTAATAATACATTTAGAGAATTAAAATTAGCAATGCAAGTGCTTACACTTCCTTTTTATTGCTATCCAAAGCTTCTGATGTCTAAATCTTATCAATTACTGAGGGCTCAGACTGCCTGCACCAGGATTTTAATCTGTTCTATACTTCTATCGACCTACTTCGACTAGGATTTTCGGTGACAGGTGAACTAAAGAGACTAGCCCAGGCTAAAAAGTAATTAGCCATAGGGTGAGTTTGAAAAGATATGGAAAGGGGGAAATGAATTTAACTTCCTGCTTTCTAGAAGGAAGGCGTCTTCGCAAGATGTTCCGCTTGGATGTACGTTTCGGCTTAACACATAGTAGGTACTTAAGTAATCGAATATATGTATTTTCAATTCGAAACACACAGCATTAGTAATTGTTTAAATTACTTTGGCATGACCAACAGTAGATATAACCTAATGCACTCATTTCAGCACTTACCTGCATTGGTAAAGTTATCACCATTTCATAAAATACTATGCATATATTTGAACTCCTGTGCTTGAGGCCCATAACCAAAATTATTTCCGACGTTTTCAAATTTACTTTTAATAAATGCAAAAGTATTAAAAAATCTTAAAATTTAATTTCACTTTGACTTTTTTATATAGCTTTACAATGGAAAATAAAATTGCAAAACATCGGCAGGCTTGTTTTTTTACGAATGATCTAAATCTAAAAAGTTCATACTTAAATATAAACAAGATGTCAAGAACAAAATAAATATGAAAATACAGGCTAAAAATATGTGAATAAAAGCAAGCGGAATTTATCCGAATTGTTGAAGGATATGTATCCTTCTTTGAATCCTCCTATTCTTGAATTTTATCGAAACATGTCTGCCATCTAAGTTCTGAGATTTTTCTGATTGAATGGACCACCTGCATTTTTATCTGTACTACCGACCTATCGTAAGAGTATGGATCACCGCGGATGATGGAGGTTAGCATAGGCGAAAGAATATTTATAAGTAGGGAGGGATGGAAAAGGAAAGTCATGGTAAGAGGTGAAAAAAATGTGGATTTCTCCTTAGCATCTAAGTATAGCTTAAATCAAACGAACTGGTTTAATATGCACGAGGGTATACTAAAAGAATATCGAGTCTATAAGAAGTGATTACGTCCAGAGCTACATATAGTCAGTGAAGCTATGCCATGTGTCTTGTCGCACTACTGCGCTAAGCATTGTTTTGGGAATGAATAGAACGCTTAGACAGCATTAAATATTTTTGCTGCAAGATAACAAGAAGTATAATTATTTGCGAATAGCTTATATCTGCCTTACGAGAAAAATCGTATGTCAGGACATCCTCTCGGGAAATTTACCGCCCAGATTAAAATATATCATGGGTAGAGATACGTGAAAATCGCACTTTCATTTTTATTTTATCGCACTTTCAACAACAGTTTATCGCATTTTGTAGCATCTATTTTTTTCATAAAGTGAAAACACACTTATGTGATAAAATACAAAATATATTAATAAATTATGTTGTGGAACAATAATAAATTAAGGAATAAAACATATAGTGGCGGAGGTGTAGCTTGCCCGCGCCCGCTTGTAGTTCGCGGCCTCGTCGAGTCCCAGCCAACTAGCAGCTGGCCAGTCGCTCTCAGGCTTTAAGCGATGAGTGTCGGCGGAACATTTTAACTGCGCTCGGCACAAAATGTACGAATTTTGCCGTCGAAAAGGCAAATTTGCGTAAAAATATCATAAAGTCTATCATCGCATCTATGTCGCATTTATTCGCGCACATCGCATCTATAGCGCATTTATCGCATTTGCGATTTTCACGCATCTCTAGTCATGGGGTATTAAAAATTAATTTTGCCAAAAATTATTTTATTTATAAGCCTTACAAATGGAAAGTGAATTTTATGAACATCAGAAAATAAGTTTTTATGAATGACCTAAGCCAGAAGACTTCATATTTAAATATAAACAATAGTTCAAGAACAAAAGAAATATAAAAATTATGAGCTAATAATGAAACAAAAAAATCTAAAGAGAAGCAAGAGGAGTGGGAATCGGGTGCGTCATGAGAAATCTGCAAGGCTTCAGGCAGTGGAAATAATTTAAAGCCATTTTTTGTCCAATAAAAAAATGGGTCCTCACCACCATAGTCACTAAGCTTTGGCAAAGGCAAATATTTAATTCGATGCACTTTCCAGTTATCATGGAAACGTTTCTCTTATGTATCTACTATGGATTTTAAATAATTAAAATATTAATTCAAAGCACAAACATGCATGATCTTAGGTTTTCCCGACGTTTCAGGCGCAGAAAAGTTTCTTGGGTTGTCGACTGGTTAATATTCTCTCAAAGAACGCGTATAACAATCTGAAACAATTAATCTGTGAGCTTTATAAAACAAGAGCTTTGAGCGAGTATCAAAAAAACGATTACGCAATCTCACCCATTTGGAGATTAGTTTTTGCAGGCTATTAAAAATCATAGATTTTCCTCCAACATTGATTCTTTAATGACCCCAAATATAGAGAATATTAAGTTAAATGTCGAAAAGATTGGGTAGAAAAACCGTTTTCATGGAAACCGCAGAATGTATCCAAAAGAATCTTTGTAGTATCAGAGCAGAGTAGCTAAGCAGTTGCAACCCCATGTTTATGGAGCAAAAAAATGCATAAAATTGTCCCCCAACCACCTCCTGAAATATTGCCGATTCCTCCGAAAACATCCCGTAATCGAGTTGGCTACAGAGATGAACTCATCCGATTCTTTAATTTTATCGAAACCAGTCCACTGCTTAAATGCTATCATTTACTGATGCATCAGACTATTGGACATAGCAACGAATCACCACACATTCAAATACATCTTAAGAAACATTGTACCCCCTCGTTTGACTAAGATTAAAACGCACTCCATAATATTGTCGTAACAGCGAAACGCGTCGTGATTTAAAAAATCCTGAGAATTTAATGCAATGCCTTAAAATAACGTTTTATTTCCCGGCGAATACTATTGATGTAATCTTTTCGGGTTTGACACCGAGTAAGGCTGTTTAAGGCCAACATTTCGATGAAAAACTCCCTCATCGTGATAAGGACAAAGACTGACTGTTTGCCTATTGGCCTTTTATTTTTATTTTTTTAAGGGAGAGTTTTTTATGGAAGCATTGGCCTTAAACAGCCTTACCCGGCGTCAAACCCAAGAAAATTTTATCAATGCAATGCCCACATTTAACTAATAATGAATGGGGAAGAAGGCATCTTGTCTAGGTGAAGGAATACTCGCTTGAAGATGGTGGGTTGGGTTAGGAAAGACATCGCAGGGGGTAAAAGGAATTTGGATTCCTCCTTGGCGTCTCTCCTGGCTAGAACTTCCCATTTCACGCCTCGCTGAACATCTCGACTGAGCGCAAAGATACACTCAAAAGCTTCCAAGTTCCGGCAAAAAGGGAATTGGATTACAATTAAGATAGTTTTAAAAGACCGTATGCCAAATTAACTCTCGGGCTCGGAAAACACACGATATTTCAATGCCGCATCGCGACGGGACGAAGCTAAATTCCGAACTTTGTTCAAAAAGTGGGCGGAAGAGAGGGTAACTAGTGGATGATCGACGCCAGAGGTAAGTGCACTAAAGAGGCTAAAAGCATTAACGAATCTTAGCAAAGTTGTAAAGAGTTAAAAGTAAGAAGGCTCCTTGAGAATTGAAAGACAATGAAAACTGGTAAAAGGCTTACATAATCTAGTCAATGACATCTGGAACTCAGAGATATTCATCATTTTTTGGCAGTTGAAGCGTTTGACAGTTTAGTCGGGCATTAGGCTCAATTCCTTAACTGTCTTAAAAGTATAAAACAATTTATAGAATCAAAGAATAATTTCATACGAGTAAACTAGCTGCACATAAAATTACGCTTCTTGATATGTCTTTCAATCTGACATATAAAAGAGAAGAATAATTGGAAACAAAATAAATATGCAATAAATGTACTGAAATTTCCTGGTGACATAACGATACTAAATCTTGAAGTACACAATAAAATCAAACGAGTGAGAAGTAACTTATGCATGAATGAAGCTAGAGGAATGTATACTAAAAAGGCTAACCTCGTTAACGAATCTCAGCCCAGTCGAAAAGAGTTAAAAGTAAGGAAGCTCCTTGAGAGCAGAAACATAATTAAATCTGGTAAAAGGTTTACATAATGTTGTCAACTAAACCTGGATGCAGAAGAATCTTCTCCTTATATTTTCTTTCAAGCCCCTAGATTGAGGATGACATAGAACCGCGGGCTTTCATGACATAACCCGACTCGAATATTGGTGATGTTGCTGTCAGGTGTTATCTCGGCTGGAAATTCTCGGCAATGAAAACATTAAGGTCCATACTTAGTATATATGAGTATTAAGAGCCCAAAAAAGCATATGTTCTTACTGAGGAACCGTACTTTTGTGAAACCTGCAGTTTTAAGGGCATTGGGAATCTAGAAATGAATGACAAGGAATGAGCTAGTTTAAAAATGATGAAACGATTTTAAAATGCTATATCACTATAGAAAAGAAGATAGGAAAAATAAAGAATATACTGCTTTAGAACATTCGAACTGGGAGAGCTTTACGAGGATTTTAAAAATGAAAATTGACTCTGTAAGAACAGATTGGTGTGAGAGTTACTGGATGCATTGAGAGCAAGATAAGTGCCTTGATCACTACTGCTACTAGGATCGTTTCGAGAATGCATGGAACTTGTAGGGCAACTACTCGACTGTTAGCAGTGGCGGATACAGAAAAAACTCAAGGGGGGGGCGCAACATATCTTGAGTTGTCTTTACTTTTATCGTAATAAAAGATGATCAAGTCACAGGCAAAGTGTATGAAAATGTATCTAAAGTGATTATAAACATGTAAAAGACAATGCCATCTTATGATATAAAAAAGTTACAATTGTGGTTTTGCAAGGTTCGGCAATACAGGCGGACCCGCAAGGGGGGGGGCGCGCGCCCCCTGCGCCCCCCATCTGTATCCGCCACTGACTCTTAGGCTACGAGGGCAAAAGATATTAAACATAAGTTCATTTTTCATGCTACAGTACCACCCCACCAAATTCAAACAAAATTGGAGTGTTGATTGATGAATTGATTGGTGAATTTTCCTAGTCAGCGGAGAAGGAATTAAAATAAACCGCTACGGTAAAAAAGCAACCAAAGGGCCGTTTTTTTTCAAGCTCCGATGGGCCATGACCAGAAGACAAAATGGTCGATCAAAAATTGTTTCATAGGTAAATAATGAGAACACTTGTGGTGTCCTTTCGACATAATCGCCTCGGCGATTGAGGAATTGGTCGTGCCCGTGGACAAGCTTTACTACACCTTATTTGTAGAATGTTGCCACCATTGACTTTAAATGAATGTTGCCTTTCCCCAGAAGCTCATCGCCCGTTTGATAGCGATTCGCTCCTAGCCACATCTTCATTTCAGCGTGCAGACGGAAATCATACGGCATTTTGTCGGCATTTTTCGGCGAGTGATCAAAAATGTCCCATTGAAATTGCTCAAGGTGCAGTGTGGCTACATTGGTGCTGAGGTGATGGGCGTTGTCATGGATCAGAACACTTCCAGAAGTCAGCATGTCTTTTTTTGTTTTGAATTGGAATGGACGTAATATTTCACGCTCAGCAGCTGCATATTAACGTTAAAATATTATTTCATCGGCATAAAAGTCAAGAAAAGCCAATGCTGAAGCCATTCGGCGAGTTTTCTGGCTGTCGCTCCTCAGCGCACACTTGGCGGGAGAATCAATTGAGGCAGTGTAGTTAATGATATTGTTACTAACCTTAAAATAACATTTTACGATCAGAAATGACTTAAGCATGTGGTGCGAAGGACTCGCCATAGCCATATCTGCGCAGTACCCCACTGTCACTTGTGTTGTGTTTTTGCTGGGAGGGAGGTTGGGAGGTTGAACAAAAATCGTATAATGCGAGAATTTAAATTTTCTAGACAATATACCCGCCTCCACTCGAGATTAGAGTATCAATGGGGCAAATTAAAGGAAATAAGTCTATATAAGTCGGGGTTGCTACATACATCACCGTCAATCATGCACCAACAATCCACAAATTGGTTTGACGCAACTCTCCATTCTTCTCTCCTATCCGCTAGTCTCTTCATAGCGACGTATTTTCTCTCTTCTGAATCCTTTACAACTCGTCCTTTGGAACTAACTATTCCGGGCCGTCCCTTGCCCTTCTACGATTGTTTTCATCAGGCATATGTGCTTCACCATATGGCCTTGTACTTTTTCCCGTATTATCCTGGAGGTTTATATAAGACTTCTCTTTTCTCCCAATCTTCATAACACTTACCCATTAGTTACTCAGTTGATCCATTAGGAAAGAAAGAAATGGAAAAACATCATCACTGCCGGTTGCAAGGGCTATGCGAAACATCTCTACACGGAAATATAGCCAGATAGGGAATCAAGGTAAGAAATTGAAACTGCTTTGCGAGAATTAAAACGTTTCAACTCGCAGAAATCTCTTTCAGAGGTGAGAGTGGGCTAAAGGAAGTCGGAGGTCAATGGGGACACAGCCTTAAGCCTTGTTTAGACGCTGCAACTCTAGTGCTGTTATTTTAAGAAGGTTTAAACGACGCTGAAAGAGGGATTTCTTGAAGGGCGGGTTGTAGAGAAGATGTGAAGAAGAAAAGCTCGTAAAAGTGGAAAGACAAAGGTATACCGAGGTGAAAATACTCGGTTTTATAAACATGCTTGCTGAAGGGACGCATCCGAAGCCACAAAAGTTTCCAGATGGCTTTAATACAGCCACGCATAACTTTATTTACACTTGACATAATGATAATACAATAATAATTCATCGGGAGAGATTGGAACAAATAGGCAAGGCATACCTTCCATCTAGCCCCTAAAAATTGGACTCCAACCCAGGAAACCCGTGGCAAAGGTCAGAGACCGTGCGTTTTAACGCACTGGGCCAAGCCGTATGTTAGATGATATGAGAAAAAAAAGAGTTTTAAGTGGAAAAATATAAACTTCGGCCGCAAGAGAAAAATGTCAAAAATGTAAAAATCTTAATAGTTATAAAGTTAACAAGCGAATAATTGAGCTATTCCCGTGATGAGAGCCTCAACTGGTAAGGCAAATGAAAAAAAAGCCACCCTATTGATTCAAGGATTGCGACTGAGGTCTTCAAAGACTGGAAAGATTAGATTTAGACCTTTTTTCGACGCTACCACTCCAACTGCGTGGTTTCGGGAGGGCTTTAAGCGTCGGACACACAGGTTGAAATTTTAAGAGGACGGCGCTGAGTATAAAACGGGAAGAAAGGAGACCAGGGCTGTAAGCTTAGCAGATGGAAAATCGGGAATTTGGAGTATACCATGAAATGGTGGAAAAATCTCACTCGCAACTATTTTAGCTACATGCCTGTTGAAGGAGACATTCTTAGTCGCACTAATTTCCAAACAACCTCGATGAAGACCACGATCAAGGGTGGTGCTTAGAGGAGGCCCAATTTCTTCCCATAATCGGTTGATTTATGTTTCCAATTCGGTCGCATTTGAATCGGTTTTAAAAAATGTCCTGAGCGTGGAGATGAATGTCATAAAAATCTAATTTTTCAACACTTCGCAATATAGTGATTGCATTTGCGAAGAATAGCATCGCAACGGTGTGAATTTGATGGATGATGTACATCATGTACATAAATTTCGGTAAAACCCTCTAGTTACGCTTTATTTCAAGAGAAAATCTTTTGTCTTTACAGTTCTCCCGGAAAGTGATTTTCCTCATGAGAGTGACGCATAGAGTTGGATGATTTCTTTCCCTGTTACTACGCACCTTACTCGATCATAGGAAATTTTCTGGCTTTTTTTTCTTCATACGTCTTATTTTGTTTAATTCTTGGAAAGATAAAATGTGGTTTTAAACGGTAGCTTTAAAAGTAATATCAGAAAATCGTTATGTTATAGGCTTAAATAATTTTTCAATGCATTGATAACTCATGGGGCAAATAATAAGCGATCTTCAGATGGGGTTTTCCGCCAGTTAGGTTTCAAGGAGTTGTTAAAAGTGGCGAATGAAACCTCTTTTAAGGGGAATCAGTACTAATTTTTGCATTGCGCCTCGCTTCTCTAGCATGCTTGAGTAGGGGTAGGAAAGCCAGTGCTAGGTGATACTTATTAAATGGGAGGTACTGCCTATGCTCCTTCTCCAAACTCGGTTCGCTTTGTCCGTCAGCGACGCCATTGACGACTTTTGTAAACCCTTTGAAATAAGCAGTGGCTGACAGCACATCGAGAAGACGACTCGAGGATCCTCATTTGTGGTATTTTTGACCACGAATATGACCGAGTAACCATATGATATTTATAAAAAATTAAGGGAGAAGATCTGAGAACAACAACATACGATTTATTCGCTGACTAAGAGAGTCTAAAAGCAGTGAAATAAACTTAGGGTCAAAAAGATGAACCAATTTGCGATAGAGTATACTGTATATGAATTTTAACGCAATTTTATAGTTCAATGCAATTATGGGACCAAACACCGTGATTATTAAATCAGTTGACTAGTGTAAAAACACACACCATTTGCAGGGATTGTGAAAAAGGTTACTGAAAACTAGAGAGACTAGAGGAAGACGTTGTCTTGTCGCTCAAACTCCAATGGCGTAGTTCCGGGAAGGAAAAGTTTTCCTTAGACTTTAGTTAGAAAAGTTAATACATGGAGGGTAATTAGGACACAGTACGTAATTAAAGAGAATAAATATAGACGGGAATGTAGATAGTGCCAATTAGATAGTGGGAATGTACCGTTGTAAACATGTAATTAGCTCATTCCCACCGATTATAGTGACGTTGTTGAATAGAGACTCTCTCTAAGTCGGACAAGTTTCAAAATCGCATACTCTCTCCAGCACCTCCTCATTCATAACGTTATCCATCCACTTCATTCTCTCCCGCATCCTTCACACACATTTCAAAAGCGTTGATCCTTTCCCTATCTCTTCTTCCCAAGGTCCACACTTCGAATACATACAAAATTACACTCTACACATATATAATCACTCACATACACACCAGCTAACCTAACACATAAAACCTAGCTAATTACCTACGTTTCCGCAAAACACTGCATATACACCTGCTTTGCGGCGTTTGAAAAGGGAGAAAGGGAAGTAACTGCCTAAATACAATCCCTATCCCCAAAGTGAGAAATAAAGACATCCTCACCTACATGATACCCTGCGAGCCACCTCTAGGGTGTTTGGCAGGGGATGATCAATTAAGAGCATGCAGCATGCAATTGGACTCCCACATGCACACCACACAGTACAAAAAAAACGTCACGCATACTAACACATTATACTACCATATGCTGTTAGAAATAATAATAAAATTAAGAAACATGCATTAAGGTTTACATAGGTTAGTAGGCTACACTACAATTCATCTAGCCTATTTACGAGTGTTATCGCTGCCGTTATAATCTCTTATTGATCGTGGGGTAAAAGACATTCTGAATTTGTTGTTCGACAGTCTATCACTCTTATTTTATTTTAATGATCTGCTCTTCCGTAGTATGTTGGCGTCCGTAAGATATGGCTAACTTCGTTATAAAAGACAACAAAGAGAGCACGCATATTACACCGAAAATAAAATAGAAGTCTTTTGTCAACAGGTGAGCAACAGGAGGGATTATTTTACCACATAAACGATGGATTACTGGTAAAATTAGGTGCGCTACTAAGTTCCCGCTGGATGCTAATAGATGGCTCTAGTAGTAATTATTGGTCGATTGCAACTTATCGGAAACGTCATGAACCAAGCAGTTTCACTCACATGAAGACCTCAAAAAATGGCTTGATTAGTGGATAGCCTCATAAGATGAACACCTTTTCCTGCAACGGTATTCAAGCTCTGCCAGAAAGATGGGAAGAAGTTGTAGCTAGCGATAGAAAATACTTTGAATGATTCGTTTGTAATTTTTTTACACTATATTTGTGATTTTATTAATAAAACAGCGAGAACTTAGATGCTAAGCTACGGTGGATGGAAACGGGTTAAAATAATTGAACTGAACCGACAAAAGTCGAACGACTTTACGACAAGGAGTAAAAAACAATACTTAAACTATAGATACAATTACTTGACCTCTCCTTGTGATAAAAGACGCGATTGGCTTAAGTAAAAGAAAAAAGTCACTCTATTTTCAGAGATTGCGCCTAAGGTTACTGAAGATCGTAGGTCAATGAGTGCAGGTCCGATGACGTTGTTTCAAGACAAGGCTTTAAACGTTCGCGGAAGAGGTTGGAGTTTGTTTTTAAAAGGGCGGAGGAGTGTGTTACAGAAGAGAAGAAGAAGGAGGAAAGCCGTGAGATTTAAGCGGAGCAAGCAGGGAAGACGAAGCGAGGGTGTAAGACGGAGTAGGGGTCAAGGGTCATCAGACTGGGGATGAGGAGGGCAAGGGCGGTCTTTTGTGCCAGGAGGGAACCCTCTCCACCTCTTTATCTCCTCGGGATGTGTCGAGAGGCCCTCCAACCCCAGTCTCCCCCGCGCTGCGATCCCATTGTTGGCACCGCTGTGGGAAGGGAGGGTAGGGATGTCTTTTAAAGAGGCAAGCGAGAGACTACGTTGAGCTGTGAGATACGGTACCATCCAAGGTAAACGATACACAATATGATGGCAAATCAGCTGAGAGCCAATGGGAATATATTTTCTTCCTTAGAGATGAAGGCCGAGAAAAATAATGAAGAAACAGAGAAATATCATGCGCGAAATATCAAACAACTATCTTCTAAATGTGTATTGCTATACGTTATTTTTAATACCTCTTGTTAAACGACTATTTTAATTTCGAAAATAGATTATTATTAGGCACAGAAACTTCTCATATTCCACATGCGGCGCAGAATGATTCAGAATGTAAAGGAAGGAGATCATGAAGGCATGAGGTAAGAGAGGCAAGCAAGATTTATGTGAGCCTTGCAATTTCAGTGCCATCCTCGTCGAATATTTACACAATATGAATCAGTCGCGAGCCAATCGGAATGCATTACCTTCCTTAGTGATGAATTCGAAGAAGAAAAATGAAAAAGCAACGAAGTATTAGATACATAAGATTTTAATTGAATTTTCAAACGATTATATTATATTCATGTGTTATTATACGTTACTTATTGTTACTTGTTAAACGTATATTTTCATTGCAAAACTGAGAAAATTAAAAGGCAGAGAATCTCATATTCAACATATGGCGCAGAGTGATCAAAGATGTAAATGAAATTATGAGGCAGGATAGACTCCGTTGAGATGTGCTATTTTCACTGCCATCCACGGTCAACGATACATAACATAAAGTTTAATCAGGTGAAAGCCATTGGGAATCAATTTTCTTCCTTGAAGATTAAGACGAAGAAGTACAATGAGGAATCGACGAAGTATTGTACACTATTTTCATTGAAATATCAAATAGCTATATTATAATTATGTATTACTATAAGTTATTTATAATATCAATTGTTGAACGTATATTTTAATCTCAAAAATAGATCATTACAAGGTAGAGAAACTTCTCTTGAGCCAAATATGGCGCAGAATGATTCAAAATTTGAAAGAAATTTAATTCTGTGGGAAGAGAGGCAACCGAGACTCTTCTGCGATGTGCGATTTTCAGTGTCATCCTTGGACGAAGAATCGGAAGTCAAACCAAAGTAAAAAATGTATATTAAATAATTTGCGGCAATCTCCAGCTCAATACTCTTTGTCTGACGTTCAAGATAAATTTAAAGGACCTTGCTATTACGATAGAAACAATATGAACAAAATTAGATGGACTGCACAAAAAATGTATTGACTTGAGATGTCTTTTCGTCCACGTGCAATAACGGTAGGGCAGTTTAACTCTATGATAACTTGAATCGTGATGCATATATCTTTATGACCAAATTCACTTTTGCATATGTTTAGTTTATTTTCTGTTTTTAAGTTCATTTGTTGTTTGTTTTATTTATCTGTGAGCATGTTTGTTTTTTTATATTTTTTTGCTGATTTGATGCTATGGTGATAAAAGATAAATAAGGATTGTTAAGCAGAGAGCCACCTTGAAGTGGATGTACAATAAGATTGAGAATATAAATGAGTGTCAAGTGATATTTATATTGAATTTAATCGCTGTGATACGTTAATCGGACTAGATAGAATAGGCTCTACATTCGCAATAAATAACTTATTCTCCTAGTGATTACTATCAGCTATTCGCTATTCTATTAACAAAAATATAATTTTATTTGTTTATTTGCAATAGTTCGTGTCCTCAACACCCTTCTAGTTTCTGGTCCATCAGCATGTTGTTGTCTTGTGAACTTGGTCTGTGTCGAACGAGCGCGTATCTGATTTAGGCTAGGATGAGTGCAGCATGCCTGGTGTGGAATACGCTTACCCTAGTCCCAGTACCTCATAGACGTAGGTATATTAAATTTAGTGATAACGAGGCACTGTACTAAATATCATTAATTTAGTGTGCCATATTAAAAAAAATTTTTAGTTAGAAAGAAAAGTTTTGTTTATTTCTGATGAAATTTATACAGCCTTTGGGTTCATTTATGGAACATTGAATATTTCGGTAACTTTTACCTGACAAGTTTGATAAATGCGATTCAATAAATGCTATCAATATGACATGCATCACTCCAATTTTAAAAAATAAGATCGATCGGATAATAAACCCTACGCAGCGTGCGCAAATGAATGATTTTCCAGCAGCAGAAACATTTTTCTCATAGAAAATCATAAAATAAGGAGTTCAGTGTAAATTTCCGCGGTGAGTACATAAAAAGGCGGAGAAAAATCATGACTCTAGGATGTGTCGAACACAATACCCCCGCGTGGTTGTGACAGACTCTATCTAGGTTTAAGTGAAGTGTTCTCGGGATCGCCACCAGGTCAGGAATTCCATATCTGCCGACGTTTCGATGTCCGACTCGGTCATCGACCTCAGGGCTGAGAATGTCGAGTGAGATTTTTGACTTACTTTCGTCAAAATTCGGCACCGGTCGGCAAACGTCGGCAGATATGGAGTTCCTGACCCAGTGGCGATCCCGAGAACACTTCACTAAGTCCATTCGCCGGGAAAGCACGAAATCTTTCTTGACTCTATCTAGCTATTGACAAACCTTTTTTCGGTGCAGTTAAATAAAAAAAATGCTTTAAAATGTGATTTTCAGTCAGTTAACCCTCAACTACTGTCGCGGTTTTTTGAGAGGTTAGTACTGGCGTATACCAGATCCCCGAAATTATTTATTTAATTTCTTAATAACAACTGATATTTTTACAAAACTACCATACATTTCTGAAAGTTTAAGTCGGTTTCAACCGTTTTAGATTATATGATTTTGATATTTTCAATAGTTAATATTTTTTCATACTTTTAGAAAGAAAAAAACTTCCTTTTTTTTGTGAAAACTTAAAATCATTTTTAATTTTCTCTTCGTTCAGGTCCTGGTAACTCATAATTCAATTATTATCTTTTCTATCCAGACTTCCTTCTTCCATTAACTCCTATGTCAAATGTGTTCCAAATTTTGATCCTTTTTTTCATCCCTCATCCTACTTGCACCAGCACGATCGTAATTTTCCCCCTATTCCTCGCACCACCCGATGAAATATTACTCTTCTTGGTAATTAATTTGTAAATACGGTTGATTATTTTTGTTCATTATTGGTTATGTTTCTTAACATTATTAAATTTTATTATTATTAATTATGTTACTATTATGTTAAATATTATTATTATTATTAATTAAATGTTAATTATGTTAATCCTGTTATTGTAGTCCTCTGCCATTGGCCACGGGCTGTTTTTGGACTGGATTAAATGAACAAATAAATAAATATTTTATAGCAAAATGCAAAATAAAGTAATATACACCACTTCACTTCACAATGGTAATTACTTCAATGCAAAAAAAAACTAGGGATCTATAAATGCAACTAGTGGCACGCGGACATGCCGAGTCCCCAGATCACATTGCACAAAGTTTACGCTGACTTTAAAGATTAAAGTTTAAAGTTTTTGACAAAGTTTATTGACTGACAAAAACCAGTTTGGTGGGAGGGGGGGAGTAGACTTGAAGCTACTAAGTAGCTAAGCGATGTTGCCAAATCAAAATGGAAGTAAACAATAAATTTACTAGCCTAGGGATCTACCAGCACCTCGCGCCAGTGGTTAATAATAATTATTATTATTATTATGTTGAATATGCTCCATAATAACTCGAATATAGAGAGGAGCACGTTGCCCAGAAAATTTGGTGGAAGGGGTATCGTAGACATCAAGAATCAACACAACGCACAACTTTCTTAGTTACGGAAATATTTTTTCAGCAAGAAATCTACCTCGAATCTCCTGAGAACTATCTGTGACGCAGACAATAAATACACACCGATCTGACGAAAGTATGCAAGTTAGTGAAACCACTGTTACTATACACAGTAAAATGTCAATATGGAAAGCTAAATCCCTTCACGGAAGACACCCTCATGCCCTGGAGGCCCCTGAAATCGATAAAGATGCATCGCACGCATGGCTCAGGCATGGGCAACTCTTCCCAGAAACAGAAGGATTTATGATCGCAGTACAAGACCAGGTGATGAAAACAAAAATTATGAAAAATATATAATTAAAAACCCAAATTTATTGGATGAAAAATGCAGAAAATGTGATAATGCCTCTGAGACGATACAGCACATCACAAGTGGATGCACAAACTTATCTCAAAAAGACTATCTGCACCGTCACTATCAAATATGCAACATCGTACACCAGAAATTAGCTCTAAAGCATAAACTCATAGAAAATGGAGTTCCTTATTATAAGTGCACACCTAAAACCATCCTTGAAAACGACCACTGTAATATTTATTATGACCGTTCAATTATTACCGATAAAACAGTCCATACCAATAGACCTGATCTAGTAGTACAATATATAACTTACAATGAAACGTACTTGATAGATATTGCCGTACCTAATTCGCATAATATCACTACAACCTGCAACAACAAAATGGAAAAGTATGAAGAACTTTGAAATGAAATTAAGAGATTGTGGAAATCAGATAAAATACACATAATACTTATCAATATCTCTGCCACAGGATTAGTGCCTCATTCAATCTATCAAGGTCTTTAAACTATTGGACTGCCGAAAAACTTGTTTATTACAATGCAAAAAGCAGCAATTTTAAATTCTTGCCGGATTGTCAGAAGATTTTTCAACACAGAGTATGATGTTCAAAAGATGAGAGTACTTGATGATACCCGTACCTCGCCTAAAAGCAGCAAAAATGCTGTGAAAACATATTTTAAATAATAATAACAATAATAATAATATAATAAGAAGTCTTTATTCGGGCGAGGTTGAGACTATGAAGTCCCCTTTTCCACCTAACCCCTCGATATATTCAATGCAAACATATTAAAAAATGGTAGATAAACGTTTACAATACAAAAAATATACAATATACACTATTTGTGAAGTGTCAAAAATATAAACAAATATATGTGAAAATTTTATGTAAAAAAGATTTCTGTTTGTGAGAAAAACAAATGAGGATAAGGGTGTGGTATCCTTCAGCGAAAAAACCCACTGCTGGAAAAACGCCCGGAAAAGCGTAGTTAAGGGTTACTATTGTTGAGCTGATTTTTTAAAAAACCTTATGAGGTACTCTTGTGTGTATGGAACAGGGTGACAGCCCACCGACCATGCAATTCTCCCCTCCTACGTCTATATCAAACCCCCACGTGCAACCTACATCTAGAGCACAGACCCATAGGCCTACAGGTAAACAATGAGCCTCAAGAGCAAGCCATGGAACTAGGACATCGCTGTGACGTCAAACTAATTTACACTCGACGGAACTAGACATGGCAACCTAGAGTTGGAGGTTTAGCTCCAATAACGTGTACATTTTAATAGATATCTACTAATTAAAGTTGAGCACGAACATTGCGACGCCTTCTAGTACTAGTTAGTTTCAAAGAAATACAGCGTAACAACTTTCGGTAAACACACGATCTCAGCACACAGGGAAGGAATTCCAGGCATTTGTGCACTATGAATTGAACTTAATTTCGTTTATAGCTTTTGCATACTATCTTATACGGTGAGGTATCGTACCAAAATGATTAGACCTTCATTCGTCCTGTCGGAGCAGTTAATTATTTCATAATTGCGCTTGAAGAACAGTTTAATGATAGCGCTTGCCATTTTGCCTAGTTATAATTATAACATAAGTATGGGCCGATCAGTTAATACATTTCAATCGGCAACCAGAAGGCCACTTTGAGGACCAAACTGGTATCGTAATTTGATTGCAAAACATGATATATAGTATTTAGTTACGACTTTAAATTTTAAACCAAGCAGGGAGGAAGTAAAAATTATTTTTGAAAATCATGAGCAAGGAGTCTGAACAATAAGATAGATAAATTACATAACGGGCAAAAATCGACAGTTTAGTAAAACACAAAGTGTATGAACATGAGTATAAGAAGTTTTCAAAAAATAATATTGGAACATTCTAAAACAAAAAACAACTTTAAAACTCACCAAAGTCAACAAAAAATAAGGACAAGAATATTGGGCAACATAAATATTGTATATATTTTGTTTATATTCACTTTATATCCTTAACGCGATAGACAAACTAGCAAAATGTGATAACTGGTAATTCTGGTTGTTTCCATGCTCCAGAGGTAAAGACTTCATCTATTAATTATGGCGGACAGAGTTAATATGCTCAAACATTCACTTTATTGGAAAATAATTTTATCGTAAGTAGACACGTTGGGTCTCAGTGACTCGATAGCTTTTTGTAATTAATAACAATTACATACGATTAAATACATTAGCAAATTATTTTCCATGTAATCTTAATACGCAACTTTCCTTCTCTTTCCCTGCCGTTTTTGCGTTATGATACTTTTATAATAATTTAACGTTTTCATCCGATTCCAGTGGTTGCGTCTTGTTAATACGAAATTTTGTGATACAGTTTTGATAATAGAAGACAGTCCTTGCAAATTAGCTCTAAAATTATGGAAGAGGCCACTGAATCTCATGGAAAAAGTACAAAATATTATAAATAGTTTGCTTCTTATTACTAAAACCCAGATTTATTTTCAATCACGAGACCATTATTACGTAAGAGAAATGTATTCTGGGTAAAGATGACTCGACGCACGCAGTAACGTAACTATCTCACGCGGTTACTTAAGGGTTAATATTTAGGTATGATCGTTAAAAAAAAATTAGGGTTATATACTTTAATCAGCGTTTTATCTTAGAAAAAGGTCTCTCCCAGTTGAAGATTGTGAGATAGAGGGGTGAGAAAAGGCAGGGCAGCCATTCAGCTGAGGACACTAGGCGAGCCGAGTCTACCAGGTCCAAGAGGTGACCAGACCATTGCGATTGCATTGAGCCCTGGGCACAAGTGTGCACGAAAGGCATATTCCCTACCTAACCGTCTCCCTTCTGCACCGAAATATGACTCTGCACCGTGGCTAATCCGTGTGGGCCATTTTTCAGCAGCGCGAATGTTTCTTCTGGATTACAGCGTGGAATTCTCTTTTTTTTCAACTCATGCAAGAGAGATATATTTCGGGCCGACCCAAGCGTCAGTTTAATCTTAATTTCTTTGGAAAGGTCTTTTTATTTTCGTTTTTTGCTCGGCAGTTTTGTTTCTAACTTTTTGAGAAGATTTATTTCAGGACTTGCGCGCAATGCATGACCGCCGGCTCACTTAGCAACGTGCGGCCCAGTACAGGGACAGAGTGGATTACGCTAGCTATTTTTGTGAAGTGTAGCCCTACCAACACTACCAACCGCTTTAATAACTGCACCTCCGGCCTTTTTACCAACCCAAAATGCCAAAGGCAGCCCTGATATTTCATCAGAGGACTAGACGAAATAAGCGTAATAAAATATTGGTCAACATTCCCTTTCCACAACTCTGTAATGTAAATTCTGTTATTAAAAACTCTTAATTAAATTGAGGCAAGGTGAAAACGAAGTTGCCAAGAAGTATAAATTAGCTACAAACTATACCTGAATTGTGAAAGTTAACTAATGAAAGAAAGCTAAGAGAAAGCTCTATTCAGCTGTGGCTAAAATTTCTTTTTCAAAATTTTATAGCAGTAACAAATGCCCGCACGAAGACAAATCAGTCAATAAAACTGCCTTAAGTATTATAGCTTAATTACTTCGATTTGAGTCAACTTTCTTAGGAGAGATGTCGTAGAACATAACTAATGATGATGATAAACGAAGATATTGTATTGTCCACAATTTATTTACCGAGTACTATACGTGTTTTGACTATCATACGATCATCCTCAGGTAATAATAGAAACCGACAAAAAATTCAAATTCCAAAAGATGCATATATCTTAAAAAATAGAGGGAGAGAGGGGGGTATAATATGAAAAGGAAAGATGTGTTGGAGGTGGAAAGAGGAAAGGGGCGGTAAAAAATAGGGCGAGAGTTGGAGGTTGTTAAGGAAGTGGCACAGAAACAAAGTTGACATATTACATCACACACACAGCAAAAAAAACTCCGGACTTGCGCCATGCCACAAAGTAAAGGTTAGGAATTAGGGTTACATTAGCAGGGGATTACGTCGAAAATAGGAGAGAGACAAATAAACTTATTTTCGTTCAGCAAGTCAATTTCTTCCGTTTATTTTGTAGTGCCGTATACTTAGACTAGATTATAGATTAGACAATCAAAGCTTTCTCTGACAACATATGCACAGTTATACATAAAATTTCTAAGGATATCTGCCATGAAAATTCTGGCAATTACTTCAAAGTTGAACTAGGCATCGGTGGAAAGGAGATATTCCACCAAATTAGACCAGATATTTAATAAGAGGATTTTTTGTAGAAAATATCAGTTTTTTAGACACTTTTCACTGCCCAATGAGAGCCCAGTCCGTGCTCTGTGTACGCTTTTCGCAAAATCTTATCACAAGTGTGAGAGAAATTCACAGATAAAACAGGTTGACAAGATGTATACATTAGCTGGCACGGAACCAGCAAACCAATTGAAAATCTACTTCATTGGAGAAACTATTTCTAATTAAAAATTTTGGAGTAGTGGCGGCAAACATGCTAGCACATTAAATCTTTACATATATTAGCATTATCTATGTAATTCACTGCTGCGAAGCTATTACTATGTTTAACTTCATTCATTCATATGGATAACTGCAGAGGTTAAACTGGCAAAAATCATAATTTCGTGTCTAAATTAAAGTGTTCCCTTAAATATGTGTAGTACATCTGATGATTGTCGAAAGAAAAATGTCCCTAGTGAAACTCTCCAACAGAATTTGAGTTAGAATTAAATAAACAAACTTTCCCATTTTTGTTAATTTCTTCTGTTTTTATAGTGAGAGTAAGTATGCTTTCATTATTTTGTATTCTCAGTTTTAATGCATATCTTCTAAATAATTAACAGAATAAAATATAACCCCAAAGTGCACACGCGAAGGAAAATTGAAAATATTGATTCAGGATCTAGGGTAATTGTTCTACACTCACAAAAGTGGAATGAATAGACCGTGCTGCAAACAGGAATGCCTCTATCTTCCTATAAAAGGGAAAATGTCATAAAATATTCCTGATTCCCATTCCTAATTTTTAATTCATAGGTTGATACATGCGGACCACAGGGAAAAAGTAGTGAAAATACACGCATGGAATATTTGAACCGAAGCGAATTGCTCTCAATGCCCAAAAGATCATATTTATCAAGGTTACCGAGAGTCCATAGGAAGTACGTGATGATGGCAGAGGCTCACAATACAAGGAAAGTGATGTGAACGGAAGGGAAAATTCTAGTTGCCCAACGAAAAAAATGAATTTTGGAAATCTCGAAGTCATAAAGATTGGATTGATATCACCAACATTGATTTGAGGCTCATGTCGGGGAAGAATGTGAAGATAAATTTGAATTTAAAGGGATTTAACCTGCACCTCCTGTAAAGATAGCCAAAAAGCAGTATAAAATCTAAAAGCCGAAATGTAAATTTGGATCTCGGCTATCTGAGAGTAGTTTTTCTACAAAAGGCACACAACAGAGAAGCAGCAAATATAATTGCATACCATCCTAGTGCCACATATACTATAAAGTGTAGTTCATTTACGTTTTTGAACGATAATGAACTCAGTTTAAATTTAAAGTCTTCGCATCTTTTCCAAAGATGGGTGAAAACTTGAAGTTTGATGTACCAAAAACGAAGGGAATGAAATAAGTATTTTAATGAAACTGTAGGTAATTAACAATAAACGCAACTGATTTGCAGAAAGAGCTACAGATACAAATTTAGTTACTTACAAAGTTCTACAAAATAAGTGACAAATTTATTTAAGTGCCGAGTAGACAGTGAAGTAAGACACTAAACTTCGGTTACAAGTGGTCTGTGTACGAAAGCTATATCACATCGTTTTATAAGAGCATGTAATCCGATCAGAAACTGATCTAGTATCCAAGGGAAGATTTCATTCCCAGATATCTTAATTAAAGAGGTGCTTGCTTGGCTTAAAGAAGATGATTGAGCAAACCGTTTGGAGAGCTTTCCTCTCATACTTCTAAATCAGCTTCAAGATATGAATTACCATCATTGCTGCAGAATTGGGATCGTTCATTATCATAGTCAATGCTAGGTGAGCATTTACATGCAAAAGAGTGCAATGCAAACCTAAGTCGAGGAATTAAATGGCCAATATTTGCTCGAATTTCTCGAAAGCGTGAACACGATAAAGACAAGAAGATTGAATGTTTGCGTTCATAGAGAGACGCTGAAAGGCATTTTCCACTATTAAACTTCTAAAGGGCTGAATAATCAAATTTAAAATACGTTCTAACCAACCAATTTAGCCATCGTTCCTAGGATTGCATTTGATGTGCTGATCGCTTTTTTTAACAATACGCATCCACCAAACTAATCGCTCTGCGTAATATGACCGTAGACGTCACCGTGAGTGTGAAATCCCAATAATTTGGCGAAGGCCTCTCATAAAACCCCTGTTTCAGAATCGAAAAGAAACAATCTCTGAAAGATGATTTGCAATTTTCCACAAAAATAAATTCAATCCGACCCGAGTTTCGATGTTACTACATCATTTTCAAGGTACAAATGGTGATAAGTGCAGTTAATTTAAACATATTTAGGAGGTGGGAGAGAGAGAACTGAGAAGAGGGAGTGGGAGAAGCACTCCCGCCTCCTAAATATGTATAAATTAACTGCACTTACCACCATTTGTACCTTGAAAATGATGTAGTAACATCGAAACTCGGGTCGGATTAAATTTATTTTTGTGGAAAATTGCAAATCATCTTTCATTATGAATCAATTCCACTCCATCTCGCTTGGTTCCTCGAATTTTATACAATCTCTACCTGTTGATTAAGTCTTCTCGGTAAATCAGCCACGTCAGGATGGGCACTGCTGCCAACGTTTCAATGACCTTCTCTGCCATCGTCTTCAGGGCGAATGATATAATGAATGAATGTCATAATGAATATCACGGACCTTCGGCTTTCCGGACCACTGCGCACATAACTACGCTTTCAAAGGTTCCCGATGTCCCGGTATTTTTATTCAATTCACGGTCCAGGATATTTTTTTAGAATTTCATGTTATTTTCATTTTATAACACACAAAATGTTACCGTGGCTCGTAAAATAACAACTGGCATCCAGTTAATTTGGAAAATTATTATGGTGAATATTTAAAACAGAATAGTCTGCTATGTCTCAAATCATAATTGCACAAATGTCTGAGAAAGTGCAAAAGATTAGGAACCACAACTATAAGGTTTTGAAGCCAATCAAAAAATGAATACCTACCTCTTGTTGCGATACAGTAGCAGTAATTTATCAAAAATTGCTACTTATCAAGCATTTTGAGGAAACAAAATATACTCAACAGGTTACCCTATTCACAGAGTTTCTCCGTCAACATTTCTGCCAACCATTTAATTAAAATAATCGTAATCTACAGTTTTTCCTTTAATCGAGTTCATATATTAACACATTTCCTCATAAATACTGCCTTTCTTTCAACACCACATTCCCACCCGCTCCGTCCGTAATAACCATCTACTAAACCAACCTAAATTCCGTCTTTCTCTCTCTCAGAGATAACATTTTTATAGACTCCCTACCTCTTTCAATACCATTTCGACTACTCACCCTTCCATGGATCTTTCAATGTCCATCAGATCATTCAAGAGGCAGCTTCGAAAAGCCATCTTCTGAATCCCCTTTTTATATCCTTTTTATAGGTTTTTATAGGTTATATTTGTTAAAGCTGCAGATTTTTTGTTTTCTATTCAATATAAAGGCCGTTTTGGCTGTTTTTGAATAATTCAACAAATAGATAAATATAAATCTATAAAAACTGAATAACCAGCATCTCTGAGCTCTTATTTCCATCAACAAACTCAATTTAGCTACTTCATGCCAACCATATAATTAAAATAATCGTAATCTACAGTTTTCCCTTTAATCGAGTTCATATATTAATACATTTCCTCAGAAATACTGCCTTTCACCAAATAAAGTAAAATAACTTTCACCAAGTAAAATAACTTTCACCAAATAGGTAAAGCACTTAAAAAACCATGGTGAAAGAACAGGAATGGTCATTTCCACACTTTATAATTCCAAATATTAACAACCGACAGTGTGGTTTCAACACATTGTGCCATTTTCAAGGTTACCTACCACTACCAGAAGGTTACCCCGAAAATAACGCAATGTGTTCACACCATGGGTGGTTGCTGAATTTTGAAATTAAAAAGTGTGTATATTGCCATTTGTGTTATTTCATCATGGATACATCGAACTTTCACCCAATCAAGCCAGAAACGATTGTATGCACTTAAAGAACTTTAAGAGACGCGTGAAAAACTAAAAGTAAATGAGGATTGTGACTTTATTTTGCAAATTTAAGGTCTTTTTTTAGTGTTCTATATTGACGATGTGACAGAATATTGCCACCCAAGATCATGTACCACCAAGACAGTTTAACAAACAATATATAACCAAATAAATAGCTCAGAAAATCTTTTTAAAAAAATTACCGACGGAGTGGAAGACAGGGGTATAAACTCAGCACAACAGAGTCGACAGTATGGAACTTCTTAACATCTGGATACTCGATGCGAGTATTTGAGCAACCTTATGTGAGGGGTACAAAGTGTATACCCCATTAAAATTCACCATGTACACTCACAGCAACTTTTACGAACGCTTGAATGATTCGAGGCAAAAAGAACATGCAAAGCTACTCCATACAAACATTCGTACAAGCAGTTACACTGCGTGAGTCTGTACAAATTAATTCTCCATGTAAACAGAAAGTATAATGGACAAGATACAGCGTATACCAGCGGGCATAACGACGGGATATCCCGCAACGCGCGAGTGACCGAAAATTCTAAGAACATTCCGGGAGGCTGAGTTGGTGGTGTTTGTCCCAAACTAACAAGCAAGGATCTGACATTTTGGATGAGAGGGCAGCAGTTCTCTATATATGCATCGCAACACTATTCTGGAAGCGAGTGACCTTTACTGGTTCCTTCGCACGAACAAGCGTAATACGAGGTGTGTTCATAATATAAAGGGAATTTTATTTTTTTAAGTATTTATTTATTCGTTTACATTAACGCCGATGTAAGCGGCGATCAGAAAATACGTGATTTTTAGCTTGTATAGATTATATATGGGTATTAAATAAATACGCGGGAGCGAACGAATGCTGCGTTTCCACTTCTTGCGCGCGAAAATTTGCGATCCCGGTAACTGGAACTGACCCGGCGCGGCCCCGTTTGGCAACATGGCAATAATAGAAGCTATTGACATTTATAAATATCAATATTTTCATAGATTATGGGTAATAAAAAAATGAAAAATAAATTAAGAAGTATATAAGGGATGAAAAAAGATAAAATAGTTATAAGTAATTTTAAAGTTGTTGTTTTATATAATCGCTTTGACACATTAATTTTTCTCTCGCATTTATTGAAGATACAAATTGATCGATTGGACAACTAATTATGATGCCTATCCTTTTTCGGCTCGGTATATCTCTAATTGTAACGTTTTCGTCAGATCTGGAATAATGGTGCGGTTCACAAATTATGTTATTCGAGATAAGAAAGTACAATGCTATTTTTTACGGTCTCCTACTGATGCCAGCGCACTTAATGAGCAGAGTGTCAATGCATTACAGCCATCTGGATCTAGGGGGAAAGCAAGCTGATGAATCCAAGCCAGTTGAAATGATGCCCCTCTGAATAACAGCAAACGTTGGTCATGGGAGATCCACGTGTTACGGCCTGAAAGGGTCATCACGAAACACTGACCTACTTTATATCGTGAAATTTGGGCCAGAGCGAATAAACCCCAAGACACACACGAAAACAGGCGTGATAGACCGGGAAATATAAGGGATTTCCTTACCATAAAGCAGCTTTGTTTTTTTACTTTTATAATAAAAATATCTTAATGAACCACTCATAACTTCTTGTAATTGTTCCTGTAACAAAATTATTATTATTGACGTATTCTACCGAGAAAAGCAGGTCTTCACGGAATTATTAAGAAGGATTCTGACAGGCTCCCCTCTCTTAATGAACTTCCACCTTCATTTCGCAAAGAGGCCTACCCCTTTCATTCTATCTAAAAATCCTATTCTCTTCCTTCCTCTCCCTCGTTTATCTAGCACTCAACCGCATCGCCCTATTTTCAACATCAACTCCCCACCAAGTACTCCCTCTTTTCATACCCTCTCTCCTCCGTATATCATTTAGAAGCTATCTATCCTCACCCACCATGTCCAGCATTCCGTAGCTCCTCCTCCTTTCCGTCCACATCACATTCTCCATGCTTCTCCTCACCCACATCTGGAACACCTACAGTCTTCTCTCGTCCTCCTTCCTAGATGCCCACGTATCCTCAACGTGAATCGCTATACTTCAGGTCAGACTCTTGATTAGCCTTTCCTTTTAACTATTACCGAACGATCTTCTCATAAGCTACCTCATGTTTATTAAAGCCTTTTTCATCATTCAACATCAAATTGTGTCAGAAATCAGCGGCCAGTTGACAGACGGAAAGAGTGAGAACCTCAATAAGATACCTAAAGGAATCCTACAATAAATTCCTCATATTGCTCGATAAATAAAATGGTCACTGGCAATACATTTGATTCAAATACTTCGCGGCAGTATAATTTCATTGATGTATATTTTACGACGATGGTAGCTAATGAGTAGAAATATGGTATGGATCTATGTTAATTCTCTGCTACTAAAGTTTATGAAGAAGCTATTACGCATGAAGATCCAAATACCGATCATTTTATTAAAAGATATATTAAATATATTTTACTAGTTAGATGAAATTCATACCTTTTGTTCGAAATTATCCGTGAGTAGATTAATATGTTGGGCCGTGTTTCTCAATGTCCAAGAGTAGCTGGAAAATGCAATAGTAGACGGTTATTACAGACCTTTGGCCAACTCAAAAAAAATCAAAAGCATATGTGAGTTTTTATTACGTCTAAAGGCCGACTTAAAGAAAAATAGGAGTAAAATTTGACCCCATTTGTTTACCAAAAATGAGACATCAGAGCTATGAGGAGTTAATTGCAACATCACCTTAATTATATAAGAAACGCGATATTTAAACATTTAACTATCAAAATGCCATATAATATGGGTGATTTTAGTAAAAATAGCATCCTTTATAGAAAATTCTAGAATAATTTCAAAGACTAATTCATAAACCAACGTTTTGAGTCGAACTGAAAAAGGTAGAATAAATCATCCCATCTTCGCCCAAGGTCCCAGGCTATATTTTGCAGACTACATGTTCAAGGCCAAAAACGTGGTGCGCATTGACTTTGTAAGAGACAAGTTAATGATATAAATCATCATATACTTGAGATCTTAGTTTCAGCATTGCAATAAATATTTACATAGAAATAATTTAATTTAAGCTTTTAAAATCGATGTCGAACTATTTTTTGGCTTTGATAATGGAGTCTTCTATCTTTAGCTTGGGGCCTTGGACCAAGGTAGGGTTTTTTTCCTTCCCATTTCTTGAAAAAAATCTGAGTTTTAAATTGATTTTTTAATCATTCGCATTATTTTTTTCGCATTTTCATTTCATAAAAAGGAGGCCTATCAAGCAATCAACCATTCTACATAAAAAGTGAAAAATATCAATGTCAAAAAGGATGAAAGACGCGCAAAGCCAAATTGTAAAAATATTATAACGGATGAAAAAGTTACAACATTACTATTTTGCAGCCTGAATTCTTTTGATCCGAAGTCCTACGCGTTTGTCGTTGCACTACTGAGCAATTTACGCAATTATGCATACTTAAATTATTTAAAAGAAGGATTCAGCTCAGCGATCGTTTTAAATATAATTTTTTTTTTAATAATGCTTCATATTACTTCTGAAGAACTAGTCATAAGTGAGAGGAAGCATTGTCATCTGATTCTGATCTGAACTGAAAATTTCAAGTGGATAGTTAATCGGAAAGTGAGTTAAATCTGAGTTGCAATATTTTTCGCCTAGAGACAAAAGAAAACATGACACATTGAAATTCATAAACACATTGCTAAAATGCAGTCATTCATGAAGCATTTATTCAGCAGAAGTTTTTAACCTACACAGAAAAATAAGTGACGGTGAAGTTTTCAGAATATGGTCTTACAGAAGAGTGATAAAGATTGAATGGATTGGTGGATCGCTTTTGTGAGGAATGTGGAATTTTACACACGATGACATGATTAAAATAATCATTGAAGGACATGTGGAAAGGAGGAATGACAGTGAAAGGTCTCGGATGGGATGCATGTTGCATGTGATAATGGATGCAAATCACTAGATTTATGCAAGTGCTAAAAGGCAAGCTGAAAGCAGAATTGAGTGCAGAACTGTGCCAAAAACCAATTTAAGGATCGCTGACTAATGATGATGGTGGCATAAGTTTCTGCAGTCACCACATTTCACTGCGACTTTGAAAGCAAAAATAAAAATAAGCCAAACCAAAGAGGAAGACTGTGTTATGATTGCTGCACGTGGGAGTCTCCATCGTTTAGAAGAGAGTTAATTTTCCGGAGGCAAGTCAATAATTGAAACCTCAAGAGAGCACTCGCTGCAAAGTAAAGAGATGAAAATAAATTTTTTCCGCACGTGGCCGCGAAATATTATTTATTGCACACACCAAAATTCAAGAGAAACAGCACTCAAGGCCAAAAATATTTTCATATTGGAAAAGAGGCATACGGGACCCACGCTAATTTGTTTCCCGGGATCGAAAAATGGGCCAACCGTCCAATTTGATGTTGCAATTCTAGTACTATATGTATAGACAGCAAGTACATCTCAATACCTCATGGCATTGAATCACACACGAGTAAGCAAATCGCTAGAAGGGAGAATGATAAATTGTCGATTGGGGAACCAGTTTATTACCGACAAGGGGATTGCAAGGAGAGGCCATCCCGTTGAAGTCTAATTTTTGTAGCCACAATGGGTGTAATTTTAATCTTCTATTTAATTTTATAAATATTAATATTAAATTTTATTTCTTCTTATTACTAATCACTAGAAGACCAAGACTGTGTGATTTTGCAAAGCATCACGAGTGAGGAATTTGAGACTTAAGTTGAAGGTGGGTTGTGAAAAACTTGAGCAGGTTGAGCAGTTCAACTATTTAGGCAGTACGTTAGAGGAAAACGGATACAGTAGTAAGGACATTAGGAAGGGAACTGCAATAGCAAAGGTAACTTTCATGAACAGGAAGGAGCTTCTGAGAGGATCGCTATGCAAGCATTTAAAGAAAAGACTAGTGAAGAGTCTGATCGGGAGAGCAGCGCTTTACGGTGCAGAAACGTGGACACTTGGGAAGGAGGACGAGAGAAGACTCGAGGCATTGGAGATGTGGGTATGGAGAAGAATTGAGAAGATGAAGTAGACGGAGAGGAGGAGGAACGTCGAAGTGGTGGACATGGTGGGTGAGGAGAGGCAGCTTTTAGATGAGATACGGAGGAGACAGGAGGTATGGATGGAGCGAGTACTTGGCGGGGATGGGATGTTGAAGAAATATTAAACACGAAGAATAACAATGCGAATGTCTTCATCGATCGCTCCTCGAGATATATACGAATTTATACATTTTTATTAAGGTATGCTACCGATTAAGGTAGGTTTCCATGGAGTGCTTAAGAAGAATTCCGGGAGCCTCCCCTTACATCATGCACTTCTCTCTTCAGTGCACAATAAGACCTACTACCTTTCATTCTATCTAAAAATCCTATTCTTTTCCTTCCCCTCCCTCGTTTACCTTACATTCTTCCCTCAAACACTGTTTTCAACATCCCATCCCCGCCAAGTACTCGCTCCATCCATACCTTCTGTCTCCTGCGTATCTCATCTAGAAGCTGCCTCTCCTCGCCAACCATATCCAGCACTTCGTCGTTCCTCCTCCTCTCCGTCCACATCACCCTCTCCATTCTTCACCACACCCACATCTCGAATGCCTTGAGTCTTCTCTCGCCCTCCTTCCTAAGTGTCCACGTTTCTGCACCGTAAAGCGCTACACTCCAGATCAGACTCTTCACTAACCTTTTCTTTATATATGTTCTGAAAATTTATATATTTGGAATTTATATATATTTTGGATAGGTAGAATGACTGAATATATTCAGTTATTCGTTGCCCAAAAGCGAATGCATATAATTTTCCACCATAGCATACGACTGATTCAATTCAATTCATAGGATGCAATAAGCATTAACCGTAATAGAATAATATTAGACACCCAAGAAGAGCACTCAGTTGGTGGGCTTGCCATCCGATATATATGCCCGCACAGACAAACAAAAGCATCTAAGCATCAAGGCGGGCGAATAAACAGACAAGTTTACATTACTACAAAAATATCCAAATCATTGCACATATAACTACAAAATAGAAATCATAATAACAAAAAAAATGCACGCTAACTCAAAATGCTTATTAAATGAATCCCTTAACGCCGGCTTTGAATCAAATGAAATAAAATCTTCATAAATAGTCAGATATTTAGTGGATAAATATCAAACTATAATGTTTTTTTTTTCAAAATTTCAAAGGTTATCAGTAAGGTTTTGAATTTTGTCCGTAATCCAGGGTGAACACCAAAAAGGAACCATGCAATGTCGTCTTCACCGCCACAACGCCATTTGTAGCAAAAATAATTCCTTTTCCAAGCATCTCACTCATCTTAAAATGATTACTTTCACGCCTTCATTTCTATTTAAACTGTTTAAAAATGGACTTTCTTAGTTTAATGATATCAGAGCTAATTTAAAAAGCTGGCCGCACCGAAAAGCAAAAATATCTAAAAAGGTAGATATATGTGCAGATAAGGCTTCATTGCTAAAAAAAATATCAAAATCAGAGCTTAATAACAACGAATTATAAATCACTGCAACATAAAAATGAATTGATGCCACAACGACATTTTGTAGCTAAAATAAATCCTTTTCCAAGCATCTCACTTATCTTATAAGGATTATTTGCACGTCTTCGTTAGTGGTTAAACTATTTAAAAATGGACTATCTTAGTGCAATGCTTTCAAAGCTTTTCCAAGCATCTCACTCATCTTATAAGGATTACTTTCACGCCTTCATTTCTATTTAAACTGTTTATAACTGGGCTTTCTAAGTCTAATGATATCAGAGCTAATTTAAAAACCTGGCACATTGGAAAAGCAAAAATATCTAAAAAGTCAGGTATATGTGCAGATACGGCTTGATTGTTAAAACAAATATCAAAATCAGAGCAAAATAACAACGAAATAGCAATCATTACAACATAAAAATGAATTGATAGTTTGAATGCTCACCAACGACAATGAGAAATGCCTCGGCCTTCGCACCAATCAGTTGAGCCCTGGGATTTCCTCGCATTGCTCTTGCCTGAGCAAGGTGGGGATGAACCCATAAATTCAAACGCGTTGAAATAGCGCCCTTCGCACAGAGAGCATTGCATTGAGACGTGTTTTGCTACCGGCACACGTGCTGCTATAGCATTTCCAAGAGACAGGGACGACACGAAACCTTGACCCAATTACTGTCGCGGAGCAGAAACTATTTGTGTTTCGGGACGATGGAGGTAGCACTATACGAAACCTAGATTGCGCCTATGCATGTACGATAAGGTAATCTACAAAAACAATACTCGGATTATCTTCTAAGCGTATCTATATATACAAAAGAGGATATCTGTTTGCATGTCCCCTATATATTTCCATACGGCTGCATGGATTGCAACCCAAGTTAGTACATAGGTGCATCTCATGCTTCCAGAGCCCATAGTGAAACTTTAGGTTGCGCTCGACGCTTTTTTTGCGTAATTTTCTCGCTTCTTACGCCACATACAACTTCTGTGGTTGGACATCCTGCCAGCTAGGCTCACTATTGACACACTAATAGAGAAAATTGATGGAAAAATAAATCAAAGGATGGGTAACTGGCTGGGACATTTAATGAGAGGGAATGGAATTTTGAAAGTAGCTTTGGAGGTAACGGTGGAAGGGATCAGAAGAAGGGGAAGGAGAGGGCTGAAGTTTATCGACAACGTAAAAAATTGGAAGATATGGAGACTTCAAGGAGATGGCCAGAGACAGGAGGGAATGGAGACAGCTTTGGTGCGGAGGACCTGCCAATGGGCAGAACGTGGTTTACGTGGCACGGGGTGATTCTATAAACTCCTAGCCTAAATCAGAACATTTCAAACACGCTCTTTCGCCGGAAACAGACCAAGGACAATGCCACGCGGTCAGACGAGGAACTAATGAGCTGTCTACGTCCAAAACTCGCTACCGAGAGAAATATGCTCCATATGTAGCAATTGAAGTACCTTTTCCTTACTTCTACACTTGTATTTTAAGCTGAAAATATGCTTTCCATTTAGTAGAAAGACCTCTTTGCATGCATATTCTACTATTTCTTTCTTGCTTCTTCCATCGTTGCTTATTCCGCTTCCTAGGCGATAAAACTCTGTCATCATTCCAAGCTTTTATTTCCTTAGAGTATTATTTGTCATAGGCTCAGCTCTTTAACTGAATACTGATATCTTTGTCCTCTTTTTGTTGATTTTCGGCTGACATCTGGTTATTTCCCTATCCATATTTGTCAAGACCATCTTGAAATCATTCTGTCTCGGCTATGAATGCTACGTCGTCAGCAAATCGCAGCATACTAATTCTTTCTTTGTGGATTAAGACACCCAAAGCCTACTCTTCGATTTCATTCATGGCTCCTTCAATGCAAACATTAAACATTACGGTGGACATTACACACCCTTGTCTCACTCCTTTTCCTATTCTTGCTTCTTCTCAGTTAGATCCTGATTTTATCACATTGGTTTCTAAATTGCTATTTTTTTTCAAACAGTGCACATTCTACCATCGTATATGAGCACCCAAATTTCATTCAGAAATCTATGCATTTAATTCCCACCCAAGTTATCAAAGGCCTTCTCAAAGTCAACAAATGGTATGAAAGACCATGCACTCTGGTAATCTAAATAATCGAAATTTACATATGCATTCATTATTTGCACACATATGCATTTATAAAAATATTTTAACATAGCAACTGAAAACGATACTGGACAACTACATAAAATGTATTTCACATCAATTTTCTCATTTTTTGAAAATGCTTGGTGAAATATTTTATTGGATATTTTTTTGTATTTTAAAATAAATTTTTGATACTTTACCACTTTTGTACTTATTGTACGGTACCAATCGTTTTTTTTTTATGAACAAAGGCTTGAAAATGGAAAATATAATACATTTCTAAAAACTCAACAAATATGTATTTTATGAATGACCCAGATCTCAAAAACTCCCAATTAAATATAAACATGACAGCGACACAAAAAATAGTAATAGTAATAAATGTTTACTTTTATGGACCTTAACGGTCCTGAAGTCTCTACAAAATAAAAATTTAGCTAGCATTAACAAATATAAAACTACGAGAAATAATAATACATTCCGAGTAACTTCAACAGAAATATAAAATTAAAAAACATATAAATTATTGCCTTCTATATTGCAACAATAACTTCCTCACAATATATAACTGGATATGAAAGAATAAGGAGTGTTTATCTGGAGGAGAATGAAATTCGAGAACAATAAAATGGGGAAGGTTCAAAAAATATAAAATAAAAAGTGGTAGGACCGTGAAACAATATAACATACACTACAGACACCTTGCCCGTTTATCATTTACAGGAATTCCAGGTTTACATTTATGCAGAATATATATTGAATAATAGTGAAGTTAAGTTAATTGGATGGGATTATTTGCCATTCTGAAGGCCGTTTTACACGGGGCACGGAATTGCGCAGGTTAGAGCTGCATTAATTTCTAAAATGGCGTGTAATTGCGCGAATGCATGAACGAAATTAGAACAGGGGCTATTTTGCCGTCTCGCATCCACGCATTCTCGCATGTGTTCTAGCAATTCACCGCTTTACACGACGCAATTTTGATTGCGCCTTTGTACGTGCATCCGATTGCGCAATTCCGTGTATCGTGTAAAACGGCCTTTATGCATGACGAGCACTCTTTCACCTTATGTATTATTCGGATCAAATTGCATCGAAAATTTTACCACAAAAAAAGCGTAGTACGTTCGTAGTTATTGAGAAGTTTGAATACAATGCAAGCATGTATTGTACAAAGTTGTAACAAATAACTGATTAACTTAAACAGCGAATGGAGCAGGTGAAATCACCAATGCCATTTATTCTTATGCTTCCGGCTACCATTCCATCTCTGCACCACCGTTGTGCCCTACGTGTTTTGTTCGTGTGTAGTTTGTTATTTTACCTTCTGATATAACTAAAAAATAATGATATCAATAACAACAATAAAAGAAAGGCAAAAAATAGATCTTCACCGGAACGAGCAAATTTTCTATTGACTTTTTTTAGCCGAACGGTATCATTAATTTTTAAAATGTTATCAGTAGGTTTCTTAAACTTTTTAACGGGTCTTCGATTTACAAGAACGAAATAATGTTCAAAATACTGATTTTGGTAGCCCGTACCCTTAACATAAAAAATGATAGGAAAATGAGGATAATTTAATGAAAAATATAATACCAATAATAATAAGTTAATAAATAATATGGGACTGAATACGTGGCCTTTCAGGGCCCACGCATGAGTGGAGGGTCACTACCGACCCCCTGACCCACTTTCGGCCCTGGGAGAGCATCGTGGAGCATAGGGGCAAGGGTCCCTTCCCGGGGGCGGCGCTTGTCCCTCGACGATTCCCACAATGCAACACGGTCGCCACATGCCGCTAACCCTTCTACGTGCAAATGGCCACAAGAGAGTTCTGGTTTTACGGCCGAAGGCGGCCGTGGCAGCGGTTTTAAGGGCGAATTTTGTGAGCTGGAAATATTTGCGGGCGGATCACCCGCGCGAGAGATTGCGACCAGCCCTCATTCATCCATCCATCGGCGGGATATTTATTATTTGAACGTCAAACCTCTCTCTCTCCTCTTCAAGCTTTATCATTCCTCCCCAGATTTCGTTCTCAGCTCTTGTCACCAAATTATAATAGGGTGGTTTCCTATTATTTCTTTATTGCCTAAATCGAAAGATTCTTACTCCTGGAGTACGCATTTCACGCTCTTAGATTTTCGAATGATGATATCTATTTTTCGCGATTAAACGAAAAGTGAAAATTTTCAAGCGCGCGAAAACGCGACGGCTAAGTAGGAATGATGGGAAAAAGTCCGTGTGGCGTATTTCTGGTTTCCGCTGCCGCCCTGTGAAGTGACCTTGAGGCGAGGCCTGAGCGCTGATACGACGCAGGCTGCTAGCAGGTAGCTTAGTACCCTGCTAGCTAGTAGCGCTCGGCTTAAATATGGATTATTACTACCTTATCAAACGAAGGAGACTTTCCGACCTTAGACAATTTTAATAAGTGATTATTAAGAGATGTTTCCCTGAACTCTGTGACTCATGTATGCATTGGTAATCTCAGACGATGTAAAACTCCTATCCTCTCGTGTAGAAACTAGGCGTAACATCACGCGGAGTGGAATCGCATGGGCGCCAATCTGACCTTTTTCAAATGAGGTTAAAATTAACCGTTGCCATTCGTCTAAACCGGTATTTCTAAAAACTAATAATTTGTATATTATGAATACACTAATGGTGGGTTACGAATCGCAATCAATGCCTTTCGTTTTCTTTGATGAAGGAAACTACCCTTTTATCCAATTTTCTATCGACAGATTACTCCAAATAGGACACCAACGGACTAATATAGCTATTACTTCAAAGGAATATACATTACTTCAAACCAATTCAATACAATGTCCTACATCCATATCAACATGATACCCGGCGAGCCACCTTAAAGGTGTTTGACGGGAAGTGACGAATCACCAGCATGCAGCACGCAAGAAAATTCCCACGCGCCTACCACACGGTATATATACACATGTAACGAAATTATGACATGCCATCATAAGAAAGATGGAAACAGCCATCTTAAAGCGTTTTTTTTTCTGTGGATCATTTTCGAAGTTTTATCATTCCCTATCATTTCGTTTCCAGGTTCTATCTACCCATCAAAGTTAAGGAATTTCGTATCGAAAATTGCTCCTGTTAGGGGAACCAAGGTACTAATATAAGCACTACTTCAAAGGAATAAATTTAGGCATAAGACGAAATAATGAAATGTAGTAATCAAGGGAAATGTCTACAGCCACCGTATACCGTTAACATAACATCTCAAACAGGTAATAAAACACTCGTTTGCAGTTTTCCTTGTACTGCGGATAATTTTCAAACTATTATCATTCCTAAGCATTTCGTTTCCACCTTTTATCAACCCATGACATTTGTATCCGTGGCTCTTGTCATCCAATTAGAATTATCTGATTTCTTATATGCAAGTTTTTTCTAAAAGGGAAAGGGTAATAAAAGACTAATGTAGCAATTATTTCAAAGGAAAATATATACATAACGTTAAAAGAAATAATGAAATGCGGTAAGGAAGGAAAAATGCTATAGACAGCTAAAAAGCCTAAATATATTCATAGGTATGACCACTAACGTGTCTCAGTTTGTCTTATTTTCTAGGAGTGAATCGTAAAATCAGACAAATTTTGCATAACCGGGAATGAATTACAAATATATTATTTCCAAAAGGAAGTTAATATCTCCTGTCCGCCATTTTTCCTGAAAATTTTCCAAAATATATAATGAAAAATGTAAAAAATTTAAATTTGGATTGAGCGAGCACCGTTTTTTTTTGCAATGAGGAATTACTTTAGACTTAGTTGATATTTGAGACCAAATAAGTCAGCTTGCTTATAATTGCTTATAATTATCGACAAAATAATCTTTAATAGTGTCCCAGAAAGCACTTTTTTGAGGGAAGGCAACCCGCAACGCGCCTCCTCATTATTTTTTACGCCGTGAATGACGCGTAATAGTAATGATTTAAGATATAAACGTGACGAGAGAAAAAAGAGGAAATCTTGTATGCATTTTTAAATGTAGTCACGATGATAGAGCAATATGGTGCATTCAAGCATAATGGTGAACACAAGATAGCAACCGATTTGGAAAAAAATAGTTTTTGTTTTACCCATACGGATACGCAATTTTTACCCGACATTAAGATTCGCAAGAGAGTGGCAGAACAAGGTGCCCTATAGAACACCAAGGGACTATTATACTGATTACTTCAAAGGATTAAATACATACATAGGAAAAACAAAATAATAAAATGCAATAAAGAAGAGACATGGCCACAGCCACCTCAAAGTGTTAATGCACCTCTATGTATGACCTCTTTCGTCAGTGACTTTTCTTGTTCTGGGGATCGTTTTCGAAGTTTATCATCCCTAAACATTTCTTCTACAGCTTTAATCAACTTTTACAAGGTGACAAATGGGAGAGGAGAATTGAGTGGAAAGCTCCTTCCAACCACTCTTAGGTTTTGAAGAAACTCTTTCTCATTAAATTACTTTCATCGTCTTCTCTGGTAATTCTTTGTACAAAACCGGCGTTTTAACGCTTCTGTAGTCATACCCGTTGTGCCGTATATGTCTACAGTATCTGCCAAGATCTCCAATGTCATCAACAGAGCCAATGTAGATAGGATACATAAGTCAACTAGTATACTGAGAGACAAACTTCTGAAGAGAAAAGACTCCGTAGGCCTAGTGATTCTCAAACAGATTTTCTACAAATGTGACCCTACCACCCATAGTTTCAACGCTCGATTTTATTTTCAAGGTAACCTTATGATATAACCCATCCATTTCATCCGAATTATCTGTATTTTTCCGGCGTAATAGGAGTAACCTGGTTGTTGTAATTGTTTATATTTACATCTTCACATTTTTTTCAGTAAAACTTATTCATCCTCTATTACACGACTGAAGTTAAATGGCTACAGAAATGACGTAGAAATTCGAAAACAATATCGACAGTGGAGTTACATATGAAATTGTGAAAATAACCATTCGCTTATTTTATTTTACCATGCGCATTAGGAATAAAATTAAACCAATCAATATTTAGCGAACTAAACCGGTGAACATCCAAAGAAGATTCACTTAGACACACATATTTAGGATTGTTGACAATTAATGATGATATTTTCACCGCCCGACAATATATCGTATTTTTTTACGCAGACCAGAATCTTTATCTGTTGGTGAAATCGCGCAGGTGAAATAGGGGACGGATTTCCAGCAGCCGCCTGTGATTCGCATTTACCTTGTTCCTCTCCGTGCACACATTAATTCGTTCGTTGGATATGAATGCGCTGCATGGCAGAATAATAATAACAATAATAATAATTATAATCATATATTTTCTTTTACACATACGTACATGCAGTGTTTTATTTCCATTCTGGGAAGTAAGGTAGCTTGTGAGGCAATCAGCAAATAAGGTAAAAATTTAGGCTGAATTTGAAAAATTGCAGAAATGAAATATAAAACCGAAAATACTCATTATCTAAAACTAAAACAATGTAGGAATTTTGTGTGGAAAAAATTAAAAACTGCAATTACTTTATGATGAGTAATAGAATGAACAACACATATTAAACTAAGCATAAAACATACTAGATAATAACCTCCACAAATGGAAACTATTACATGATCTCGATGACATTATAGTGACGAAATCATGGTCGGTAGTGTAGCTACATAGTAAAATGTTGAAATTACCATTTTTTGTTTATACTGTATCGTGTATGTTATGAATTAAATTAATCAGGTCAAAATGCAACAAAATCGGAGAAAAACCTCACAGACACACATTTAGGATACTTGACACAGTCTTCTTCCTTCCAGGATTGGACTACTAAGCCTGTTCCGGCTCCACATTACCATCTTTTTCTTGATCTTCCTATACCTCTCTTACCAAATGGTTGATATTCCATTGCTTGCTTTGGAATTCTTTCATTTGGCATTCGAAGTAAATGTTCTTTCAATCTATGTTTGTAGTATTGTAGTTTGTCAGTGACTGCCTCGACACCCAGTTCATCTCTTATTTGGGTGTTTCTTATTTTATCCAATCTTGTGCAGCCTTTTACTGATCTTAAATATTTCTTTTCTGATGATTCTATCCGCCTTAATTCATTCTTTTTTGGCACCTAACATTCTGATCCGTAAAGTAGAGACTGCCATCACTCTATAAAATTTTAATTGTGTTTCTTTTCTTGTTTTGTTTCTTAGAGTTCTTCTAATTGTGCCACATATTCTCTGGAAAGTGTTGACCTTATTTATAATATCTTTTTCCTCGTCATATGTTATATCGCATCCTAAGGACTGGTAGTGCGACACTTGCTCCAAGACTTGATCCTCAATAACAATTTTAGTTCGTAACTTGATACATAACGATGATATTTTCAAAGCTTGAAAAATATCACAATTTTTTTACGCACTCAGAGCTGGTGCGATCGCGCAGGTGAAATAACGGACGGGCTTCCAGTAGCAGCAGTAGTCTGGGCATCGCATTCACCTTGCCTCTCTCCTCTCGCACACGCTACTTCGTTCGCTGGATACGAGAGTGCTGCATGGCGCTAATGTGGCGCCATCAACGTCCCCCGAGCGATGAGCGCCGCAAATCTAATCCGACGAGTGCGGAATTGCAACCGCGAGATCCAGAGAGGACGGACTCGCAAAGGATTTGCAAAAAAAATAATCCTGAATTCCCGCAAAACGCAATGGACTCCGCGATTTTTCGACCGGCCAATTTGTTTCCGAGCTCGGAATTTCCGTTTCCCCAAGGCTCGGGAGATCCGTGATTCATGTTTAGGGCTTTGGTCTCCATCGCAACGAACATTTTAACCGGGAAAAACGACTCCGGAGAGCGTTCCTCCAATCAAGAGCTTGGTTTATTCGTCTGTGTGGAAGAAGTGTTAAGCGGTCATGGACGTTTTATCCAACGTAGCCCGATACTTTTGACCTTGAAACATGTGTCGCTATTAGTACGAACAGAAATTCAATAATAATAATTTTACTAAATTTTTGTCATCGGATAATATCCTTTGAAACAAATGGAGTATACATTTACACAATGGGACACCGTAATGGGACACGATAATGCAGGGCAATGGTAACGAAACCCTTGGGTCGGGTTCGCGGGACACACTCCTGAGGCGAGGACTATAAGCGATTAGCTTTTCTCCTCTGCCCCCAGAAGGGGAAGGACGGGAAGGAACAAGGAAAGGAGGCGCCGCCGCGATAGGAGCCCGACGACGCCTCCAAGGAAAGGACGGGGAAGGAAGGAAGGGACGAGGAATCCTGCACCGTCACAAGGCGGGCAGGTCCTACCATCAGCGAAACCATGCGTACGCAATTGATATTCTAACGACCTTAGAGGATTATTCTATGAGGAAGAATAATCCAACGATCAAATCGTTAGATGATAATGCAGGGCAATGTAAATAATAGAATGAAACAAAAAAAAAAAAAAAAAAGTGCCATAGTATACCATAAAAACTTTGCCCACATTCGAAAATATTTTAGTTGCGTAGTCGGCCGTCATTGATGACGCTCGCTTCTGGGCGGAGTCATGCGCGTCATCAATAGATGACACTCGGCCTCAAAGTGCTAGCACATACATCAGTAATGCCGCTCTACTGAAAAATGCACATAATTTAAGCATCATAAATTGATATATAATAAAATTCATCATATTTTTACATGAATACGACAAAATGATGCACATATTGCAATAGGAAAATGATGAAGATAAACTTGATCCACCGAGTGAGAAATGAGGAAGTTCTAAGTAAAAAAATGAGAAGCCACCTTAAATCCTACATACTGAACCTAAGAATATGACGACATAGAGCTTGCTACATTCCGAGGAGCAAGAGCATTATGAAGACAATAGGGTTCTCTTTCTCTACCAACAGTTTAACCGGGAAGAACAACACCAGAGAGCATTTCTCCAATCAAGAGTTTGGTTTTTTAGTCTATGTGGAAGAATCGTTACGTGGTCACGGACGTTTTATCCACCGTATTCCGTATCCACCGAATCCACCGTAGGATAACTTTGACCTTAAAAAGTGTGTGCCTCGTATAAGTAGGAGCACAAATATAAGATTGGAGCTATTAGGATTGCTTACAGTACGCCTACGACAACGAAGATCCTCAAATTTGACCGGGTTACATACCCGTAGATGGTCCTGCTACCGGTGAGTATATATACCAACTCTTCAGTGGCGATGATTGTACGCAAAGTGCCTACGCGGGATAATTATGGCGAAAAAAGGGTGTAAGGGACCAGTGTAACCTTTCCAGTGTTAGTGAAGGAGAATAAGAACGACAGGCTTCTAGTGAGCGCGTGCAAAAGCACAAAAATACAATTTTTTAAAGATTTTCCACAATTTCATCAGTTTTTATTTTATTTTAATAAAGACGTACACATACAGCAAAACTTCCAATTTAAAGTGCATTTATAACAACAAATATTTAATAATTAAATAAAAATTATTTATTACAAATTTAAATAGAATTAAAAGAAAACAGCAAACATTTATCCGGATATCTAGTCATTTATGCGACAAATATGTTGAAGCGAGGTGAGTAAAATTTTTAAGTGTCAGAGCAAACGGAACAATATCACGGGGATGACATTTATTATAAAATAAAGTCTATGGAAAAGTGAGCGCTTAATTACAGATAGCCTGGGTGTAGGAATGTGGGTAAAGAGGTAGATCGGGTGTGGCGGGAAGGTACTCTAATGTTGAGGAAGGAAACAATGTCAGGACCGTCGAAGTGGGAGGTAATGAATTTGATGTCTGATTGAAGTCGGAGAAGGGAGAGACTAGGGACGGATAAAGAGGATAAAGCTGCACTAGTAGCTGACTCGCGGAGATTTTTTGTTGCAATAGTATACTTTTTGTTCATTTTATACGTTTTTTTTTAGTTATTTTTCATTTTATCATTTTTTAGGTTTCTTTTGAACAATTTTATATTTTTATTGTTTAAGTATTTTCTTTTTCATTTTCTTTTCAAACCACAATAAACACTTTTGATAATAATAATAATAGTCCCCATGCTCTGCGGTCATTTTTAAATGTGAATACGACGAACGATGCAAAAGTTACAGCAGTTTCATCCCTCCTCATTGAATGCTTACCTTTGAATTTGAAACATATGTGTACATTAGTGCGAACACAAATATAATATTTGAGCGGCCAGGATTGCGTGACCCTACTCTTTATGCAACGCAGTCATGGACGCTTTATCCTGCCCAGTTGGATACCTTGTGTGCCCTCTAGTGTGAGCATAAATAACAAGAAAAAAGTATAATATTGGAATATTGGAGTGCCAAGGATTGCGTGGCACCAATCTTTATAGAACCTCCTGAATATTGGTCCCCCATTTGGTCAACTGCTTCTCCCACCACGCTAAAACTACTCAATTTCTTCTCAGCAATAGTTGGCCATCGCAATCTCACCTTAGATTCCCTTCACGTACCGAAATACTTCATTCACTTGGATCATTGCACCCCACCCACCGCCGATTGACAAATCAAAATCTTCAACTGAAGTTGAGTTCAAGGCATTAGCTTCAGCATCAGCATTATTGTTGTGCCTTAAAAAATTATTAGCTGAGATGAAAATTGAAACTACTCAGCCCATAACAATGTACGAAGACAATCAATCATGCATATGTGCATTACCGAACTGGGAGCAGAAAAGATTGAAACATGTGGATATTGTTTACAAATTTGTTAGAGACCTAATTAAGAATAAGATCATAAATATAATTTACATTCCATCTGAAATTTAAACAGCAGATGCTCTATAGTAATGTCATACTACCTCTCTATGTTGATGAAGTAATTTTGGCATGCAATGATCAAGGTGAATTGAGTAATCTCAAAGGTACGTTAGTGAGAGAATTCAAGATGAGGGACCTAGGTGGACTGAAATATTTTCTAGGAATTAAAGTTGAACGTATAAATGATTCCTGGTTTTTGAGTTAAGCAAGCTATTTGGATAAAGTAATTAAAAAATTTGGAATGAGTTCTTGTAAACCAAAACTAACCACTATGGTTACAAATGAATTTCTTCTTAACAATAGTTCGCCATCGCATACCTCACCTCAGATTCTCTTCAAGTGCCAAAATACTTCATTCACTTGGATTATTACACCCCATCCACCACCGATTGACATCAGAGATCAAATGTCTTTACTGCATCATGAATGGGTCCTTCAGAAGCATTGATCTCCTGACATTCTTTTCACTCCGCACTCCACTTAGCAAAACCCCCAATACTGAAGCTCTATGCCAGCCCAATTTCCGTCTGGCAATATCTCATTGATCCTTTTTTTACCGCTTAATTTCCATTTTGAATTCAATCTCAGATATTCATGGCGGTGAATTCTTCTCGGGTTTTCATCCGGGTGAGCTCCATCTCCATCGCTGCCGACGTTTCGATAGAATCCTTTTCTATCGTCATCAGGGCCGATATCGTCATCGGCCCTGATGACGATAGAGAAGGATTCTATCGAAACGTCGGCATGGATGGAGATGGAGCTCACCCGGATGGAAACCCGAGAAGAATTCACCGCCATCAGACGCCGGGAAAAAGTGAAATCTTACATTCAGATATTCATTCTTCTCTTGACATCTTTGCATCCCGAATTAAATTTAATAACTAACTGAAAAGACTATCTTTTGAACACCCACCTTTTGTACGTATTGTGTATGTTGAAAATGGTTGTTATTCATGAGATTATTGTATACATGTTTTTTATTATGTTTACATAATTTATTTTGTTTATAAACCCAATTTAAGGCCTTAGTTCTGTGTTTGACGTTATATAAATAAATAAGTTAAATAATTATTCTGGGATACCTTTGAACTTGAAGCATATACGCATATTAGAGCGAACAAAATATAATATTGAACCGGCTAAGATTGCTTGACCCTACTCATGAGCCATTTCTAAATCCCTACCCTCCACTTGAGCCTTTTGAAAATCCCTACCTAGCCTGAATTTCAAAAACTGCTTCTTTTTTTGCTCCTTCGCTTCTCATACTTTGCTTTCTTTTTTTGGAGGATCACCTGAAGATAGCTTCTCTGACAATGCTTCCTTCCTTCTACAAAATCCGGCCAGGTACATCGCTATAATTGCATATTACGGTGATTCATGGCTTCGGAAGGACGAGGTATTCTCAGAGGTTTATCGCGGCATTTTAAACCTCCCTGACGGCTCTTTCCGACAATTTATAAGCGTCACAGAGGTGAAAACTCTACAAGAACTCGGGTAAATTCCCCTAATTTAGATTTTTCTTTCATACTTTGAGAAAAATATCATAAATGGACAACCTTTGTAGACAAAATTTCGTTTAAGAATGGCTTTTGTGTAAAATTAGCAAGTGTAAAGAGTTGTTTGCGTGAAAGAAGAAAACTAAAATCATTATAATTGGAAACTTAAATCCTACACTTTAGACTAAAACTAAGACAAAAAATTATAATTACACTCCTTAGTTAGTTACTCCTATTGTAAAAAGTAGAAAAATGCTAAAAGGTAAACATGCAATGAATCTTCCATAGGAGTAACGCCATTCATAACGTTATCGAGATACCTTTGCCATCCATAATCGAAAGAGCAAAAAAGGGCATTTTAAATATCTGTGTTTTGTAGTCAACGTGCTTTATTTTCTTCTCGTGACCACGTCTTCCATAGTGCGATAGTTAACGAATAATATATTTTTAACGACGCCTGAGAACAATTTTTCCCCGAATGAAGTCAAATAGTCAGCCTTTAGTGTTATTTTTTATTTTCATGATTTTTTATTTGTTTTTAGAATCATGTTTTTGTATTCTCATTTCATTTTTAGCAATATATTTTCTGTTTTAAAAGGATTTTATTTTTCCAATACCTCATATTCTAATATTGTGGTATCGCAGCTAACTTTCTCCTCCCTCTTAACCCTCATACGATGCTTCAATTTTCATCGGATCAGTCTTTACAATCTCAGGCACAATTCTGTCCCTTCTATAAGTCGGACAAGTCACTTCCATGTGTCACTATGATTCCGCATCCTTTTGTCAAATGTCATCGTAAGGAGGAGTTCCTGCGTGGTTCCTAGCAGCAGTTTAAACAATTCCGACGGCTACATCTTTGCTTATTTATTATCGTCAAAGTGATGCCTATTTATTCTAACAAATCCTATTGATCCTCTAACTTTAATTTCTTCCACACATACACTCACATCTCCAAAATTATCCTTAGCTTGGAATACTGTGGGAACAATCTAAGATTCTTCCCGGGGGATGAATCCCACGTACGAGAGAAGAGGTCACCCTAGACTAAGGCCTGAACCACACATACACCTTTTTACATTCTGAGCGATCGCTACGATGATGGTGGACCGTTTCACGCAGAGAATGCGAACCTAGGGTGGATCCTTACGAGGTTGCAACTACCAGGGCCGGGACCCAGTACCTTAACACTAGAACCGCTGAACTTTCCAACCCCACCAAAACCGCGGCATGGGACTTTTTTGTCCCATTGACAAAATACGTTGATCCTGTCATGTTTAAGAATAACTGATTGTTTTTTTGTGGTTTGTGTGAAAAAAGCATCTGTTTAGGTAATGTTTAATGTTTAAATGTGCTGCAAGGCGAAGCGTGTTGATTGCAAGCTCAGATCTGCAGACGCGCCGGGCAGAGGTGACGCGGCCGGCGCTGCGTGAGTAGGCGGCCGGCGCAGTGCACAGATTATTCCCTTCTGCGCTTCTAACTGGCAGAATAACAATATCTGTGCACCGATCCCCTTCGTAATAAACTGCTATTATGCTAAATACAAAATAATTGTACAAAAAACTGAAATTGTATGTTTTCCCCATATGGTACAAAAAAGTCCCATCCCGCGGTTCTAGGTAAATCGTCGTTTTTTCTAGCGAACCAAACATTGTACAATATTTTCGATATGACCATTCGAAAGAGCATAAAATATTAGAAAAATTCAGTAAATTTCAAAGGGATTAAAACCACTAGTACATGAATGGCAAACATTTGCAAAGGGCGATGGGACAAAAAAATCCCGTCCGCGGTTCTAGTGTTAACTGATTCGCCCAGTCACCCAGGGAGGGGTTTGGTTGGGAAGAAAAAAGCAAAGATTCGCCGCGGCGATCAGGAGACCGCTTACGCCTCCGGGGTAAGGATAGGGAGGGAGGGAGTAAGATAGGGAAAATTCCAACGTCGTCATTCGGGCTACGTGGACCACTGCTGGCGAAACCATGATTTGATTAGGGGAGAGCGGTGAACCTGGAACCTATGTGTTCCTTGGACCTATGCCGTTTTCAGAAATGTGATGTAGGCAAAACAAATCATCTGAGCAATATTACATTACAGGTGTCTATGAGTTGGTGTTTGTTAGTCTGGCAAACTACACATGTTATTTTTTTCATTAAAAGAAGAATTTCATCCTCAAAAAGTTGGTATTTTTGCTTTACTACTTGTATTCTATTACAAATACTCACATTAAACCCTGAAACTTAAATTATGCCTTAAAAGCACTAATTTTGTTTATAAGAACGTGCTTTGAAATTGGATTTTCAGTAAAGATACAAATTGTTGCCAACCATTTTTCGCAGAAAGATGCAACAGCGTACCCTGATCCTAGAAGATTACGTGTAGCTTGGACCCAGATCAAAAGTATAATACGTAACTAAATTGACTTATGTAAGAAGGTAAGTTTATGAAAAAAGGAAACTGTTGGTATAGTAAAAATCAATTAATTAATTGAAGTTGCCTCGTATAATATTGAAATAAAACATTACCCTACTGGCTAGTTTTTTTATGGAAAAGTTTATGACATATAAGGGGACTTATGTCTTTATTTATTTTAATATGACTTATTCGTGTGCTTCTTATTCAATGTTTCCATTACCTTTAGCCCTACCCGAAACACCCTTTTTTTGTCGCTGAAACCATCACTAGAACTGTCTTTCAGCCAATCAGAACGAACATCCACTAACAGCGATTGTAACGTCTCGATTGTTTTTTAAATGAAAAATAAATATGGAGAGTGATATAAGCGATGGAAAGAGGAACGGTGTGAATGACCGGGTGATTCAGAAAATGATGTGTCGAGCGATCATTCTTTTGCTCTCTGAAAACCTATCATTGGAGATCACTCTGATGGACGGAAAAAATGATCGTATGATTCAGTGCGAAAAATCCACGGAGAAAAAAATTATTGGCCTTGACCGGGATTCGAACCAGGATCCCCTGATTTCCGGTCGAGTGCTTTAGTCAGTTAAGCTACCCGAATCTAGAAATAGGGGAATCCGGGTTCGAATCCCGGTCAAGGTGAATTATTTTTTTCTCTGTGGATTTTTCAGGCAAATTGTGCATTGCGGTGACACTCGTAAAGTTGCCTGGCTATGCTAATAGGTTTAGCCAGGTATGCTTAAAACCCGTATGATTCAGGCTTTAGCCTCAGAAGCCAGTTTACACTCAAGTTAGGAGAACCTATTAAAATAAGACATTGCAATATTTCCACTGAGTTTTATTATAACACAACGCGTTTCGTCGTTGCATTATCAAGTGTCGTTTGTGACGACAAAACGCGTTGTGTAATAATAAAACTCAGAGGAAATATTGTAATGTCTTATTTTAATAATATTAAGAACTTCCACCATATCGTGCCCACATCATACATGATATTAGGAGAACCTGTTCACTTCTAGGGTCGCCCCGTAATACAATATTATTTTCCGACGCTTTGGCCATATTTCTTTATTATGGAAACTACAAAAAATAAATTATTTCCGTGCATAATAAGTAATACTAGAGCGATGTGGCCCAAAGGTAAGGAAGTTGCCCTCCTACCATGACCGTGAGTATTAATGAACCAGTGACTGTCGGAGGAGACCTATCCCGACGAACCTTCGGATTAACTCTACGAGAGAATACTTGAATTCCAACCTTTCTAAGAACATCCAAGCCATGAAATTCCTCAAGCTGCATGAATTTCGAAAGCCTTTCCTACTTTTATTCAATTTCTTTATTTCTGATCATGCGATGCTTACATTTTTGTAGGGTCACTAGAAGATAGAATCTCAGGCTCTGCTTATTTTCTTCCACTGACGGGACTGATTGCGTCACAATGATTGCATCTTCATTTCTCACATGCCTTCGCAAGATGTAGTTATTTCGTGGAGATTTTTCTCAGTAGTCAAACCTTTACCGGTAGTAAATTGATGAAAAAGAGCAAAAATTCCCAACGTTTAGTAATTCCTAGAATAAATTAATCAAGGTTAGAACATTGTGAAAATAAAAACATGCCATGAGTTTCTGAGAAATTGACGCCATTCAATTTATTTGTCGAGAGACCGTTGGGCAGGAGTTAGAACGGTCGAAAAGCCTTAGAAGAGAGTAGGGTATAGCCTCCATGCAAAATCAGTTGGAATATGCATTTTCGCAAAGGTGCAATTCATGTATTTTAATCCGTGCTATAATAGTAAGTAACACTAGCATTAAAAGCTTAACACTTTGATTGCCGGCCGCTAATTTTAAATTCCTACTGAAATGCAGCCATTTTTACTAAATTCGCAATTTTTTTTTTTATATTAGCATCAAAAATGTATTTGTATCGATACGTACTTCAATGAAAATGGACTTTGCTCTTCTTTATGAATGGGTTCAATAACATTTATTGCTAACTTTTAAATATATATTTTAATAATGAAAACCTACTGTTTTTGAAAAATAAAAAGTTGCAAAAAATGATGAACCGCCATAAAATGTATGGTATTTTTATTACGCTCAATTTGAACTATTTAATCCATGTAAATCATACAAAAGCATTGTTCCAAGCAAATCATTCAAAATTCTGGATGACAAAAAGTGTCACTGCACCCTCAATGAACGGTGTTTTCCTCCAAAGAATTTTCACTCAAAGTAAGCTGAGATAAGGGTGCCGGTAGCGACAGAGGACTTTCCGTCCTCAAGACATTAAAAGAACTCTTTTTCCATCGAAAATTGAATTGAAAATCCATTTTTGAAATAACAGAACCACTAAGCAGTAAACTGGAAAACTACCATGGGCGAAATATTACAGCTTCACGCAAACAAAGTCAATAAAATAGATAGACGTAATATTAGTTCATGGCAATTCTCACAAGGATTAGTAGGACGTAATATTACACCCATGGCACGCAAAGTGTTAACTATCGTAACCTCGTCTTAAATGCAACCAATATTCCTACGGTACTTGTTTTTTTTTTGAAATTTCCAATAATGGCCTCGTCTTTTGAGTGGTCAATGGTCACTGGCCATATTTCATAAGTGTTAACCATTTATAATTTCTACGGATTAGTCAGTACATGATTTATAAGAAGGAACCATTAGGCAGATGTAAAGAAATATTCACAAGTTAGTGAACACGATCCTGAAAACAGTCTTGTGATATAACTAAAAATGATGTACTCTTTACCATGAAAAACAAAGGTATACGGATGATATTTTTTTAATTTTTCATCTGGTAAAGGACTGAGGCATGGCATTGCAATTAGTAATATCTTTGGAAGCGATATCCATAGTAAAAATGTGGGTATGTACACCATGTGTATCCTCGAAATTTTCACACTGTAGTTGCTTTAAATCTTTAACATATGAAACGGGCTTGCCTCAAAGAATTTGAGTGAGCAACAATTCATATTCAATCTTGATCATAGTGGTAAAAATCTCCCCCAAAAAAGAGTGTAATTACTTAGTTTTTATACATATAAAGTTCATTATTGACTATGAAAAAGAGGACGAAAAAGAAAGTGCAAATTGAAAAATATAAAAAATGAATGAGGGGAAATAAAATGATATTTAAAAATTATTTTCCAATCGATCGGGCGACTTAAAAGAATATTCACAACAAACGCCTATACGAACCATACACTCTCGGAAGATGGTAAAGTTTTACTGAGGCGTAAAATTTAATCATTATGCAAAATGATAATTGCTAAAATAAGCGGAAAAATATGACAGGGATAAATTAAAATTTGGAAAAAAAATTTAGAATTCATTATTGGTCTCCTTCCAGCACCGCGAATTTAAGTGAATTTTTACTGTGAGAAGCCGCAAAAAAGCCTCTTCACCATAATGTTTGGAGTCTGAAAGAAGTTATTCCGGTCCAATTATGTATTAAAACGTTTTTACGATTTACACGTTAAAGTCAAAGCTCTAACGCCACACTTCATCGCAAACACTTCAAGCGGTAAACGTTCTGGAATACCACTTTTTTGGAAATTTTAGATCTACCTATGTTGTCCTGAATATTAACCTATAATTGTTCTGATCAATATCTCAGCTGCAAATTAAGATAGAATTGTTAATATTTATAAATGGTGCAACTAAACTATAAGTTCATTGAATGTTAGGCGGTACGAAGTTCGCCGGGTCAGCTAGTTTATAAATAAAGAGCGGATGTATCGTTTTGATCATATTTGATTTATTATAAATTAAATGAGAAAATATTGATGAAATAAAAATTATATGCATTCAGTTGTTGGCTATTTGAGTCATTAACCGTAAAATAATGTTTTTAGAAGTCCGTAGCGTAAACTTGGTCGTTCATGGGGCAGGTTAACGCAACGCTAGACCGACGCTTGACTGATGCTCAAAATAATGTAAGAAAAGCCCCTATGAAGCAGCATTCGTATCAAATGATTTTAGGCACGCCAGTTATAGTATCTCTGTTTGGAAAAAATGCACTGCGTAACGTGCGGCATGCGGTGTGCCCTACACATTCGGGTTTAATGTCTTGCGTCAAGCGCCTTCTGATTAACAACAGTTTTTGCTTTGTTATCAGGCGCAAGATAAAGCGAATGAAGCTAAATAAAAATAGCGAAGCGAAGCAGGGACGCAGCGAGGGGGGTTTTTGGGGGCTAAAAACCCCCCAAAAACTCAGGGAATCTTCTTATAAAACATTTGGTTATTAATATTAGGGGGACGGATGAGTCACAAAATATTTAAATGTTCACACAGCCGCAAAACCTACCATTTTGAACCGTATATCCTAAAAAATGTCTGGGGAGGGCCCCCACACCTCTCGCTTACCTTGGCGAGTTTTCTATACCCTACAGACCCGCCAGTATTAGCTGCATCTATCCTTAATTCCTAGCTGCGCCCTTGAAGCGAAGGAAGAAATACAGCGAATGGTTTAATGAATGAATGAATACAGCCGACTCGTAAACATACCACATATTATTTACCATGAGAAAACCATGGGTTTTCACTGACACATGAGAACAAACATCACAAAAACTGAAAGACTGACCATGCGATTTGTAAATCGTTATCACGAATGCAATACGAATTGGAAATTGAAGGCATTTAAGCTCAAAAGTGCATATAAGTTGGGATCATGGAATCTTCGGATTGAGAACTTCCTCATCTTTGAATTTTGCTTTGAGTATAGTGGCGTGAATCACTTTCATTATCAGTTTTTTTAATAACCAAATACGTTCCGTTGGATAGTTTTGGTTGGTGTAGGTTTCGAAAGATCATGAACACAGAACCTAACTTTAGCTGTAAATCGTGCCGTGGTAAGCTAGGTGCGTCCAAGGACTTTAACTATTCAAATAGATAGTTGGTTACTTCGTCTTCGTTTATTACAAAGTTAAAAGATTTGAATTCATGCAGAGTACACGGACATTACTGATAATCAACAATTGCTTGGAGAATTGTTTACACACACGGTAGTTATGTGTTTGTTGACAACTCAATTCGAGCAGAGCTTACCTCTAATTCAATTATTTTAATGCTATTTTAATATTACTTTAATATTTTTAACATGTTTGAGCATTTAAATTTTTTTAACATTGTTAAAAAGATCAGTCAATACATTAGTAAAAACGAAAAAAAATTTAATTTTTTTGACAGTCTTAACAATCAACTCCTAAAAACATATCTCTAAGATAAAGTTGATTTTTTTTGTTAACTTTTCCTATTTTTTAATGCCCTATATGTTATCTGGGGCTGAGACGAATCCAAAGAGCCTAATGTCACTAAAATTGGTGCAGCCGTTCCCGAGTTATAAAAGTTCTAATTAACACGATTTTCGACTTTCTTTTATATATATAAGATAAAAATTTGAACATATGCTAATTTTCTTAAGCATATTTATGTTACTAAATGAAAAAGTATTTCCAATACAAAGATTTGAAAACGTAAAAGGCGTCTAATCTCATTTACACCGAACCTTAAGTTCTTAAAGCATATTAATAGACATTACTCTAATTTTCATTAGGTCCGAGGAACTCAAGAAAGTGAATGCAACTCACATAAAAACACTCAACATTTACCGCTATACCAGGTCGTACCAATAGATCGTGATTTCAAAAATAGGAAACTAAAAATTAATCTGAGAAGTAATAATTCAATTTTCTAGCGTACTTGGTTTTATGTATCGTAGCATGAAAAAAAATTAAAAGAACCACAAAATATTTTCCCAAACGGTCCCAAACAGCATTTTTCGCGAAAAGTTGTTCGTAAACAACCTCTTGGATGCATACTTTTTTTAAGGTTTTCACGCTAGTAAAAAAGCGAACGAGGTTAATCTCTGAAACAAGCGTTGATACCACACCGTGATGCAACGCAGCGTAGAAAAAATTCCTCGAGTGCCTTTAATAGCCATTTTAAACGGGGCGGAATGTACAACACCATTAGAGGACAGAAAATTACCTACTTTGAAGCCATGATGCCGAACGCGCCCAACCGCGGATACCTCTGCAGATACACAGTTACCAGCAGTGTAGTTCGACTTACGATTTGAGTTACACTACCTGTATGGCATCCCAATTTCAAAGCAAGCAATGAGTATGTGCGCGGAGGTATTCTAAGCTATAAAGGTATCATGTGGCGCACTACACGATGGATTTTTTACATGAAATTGTGTACTACTACACAACAAACGAGCGAGAGACAACATCTAATTCCTGACGATGAGCCCGCACAGGGCTGACCACGAATTTTACCACCATTCTCTTGCACACTAGAGCTATATATATTTGTGAAGCAATTGATTTTCTCCATGTATTAGCTCAATCATTGCTTAGGGTTGTATATTTTTCAATACTTTTTTATGATTACTAGTTTTATTAACGTTTTCCATCAAGAGAGGAGGGAATAATGACACATAAAATTCTGAAATATCTAAAATAACGGAACTAAAAGATATTTAATTCGAGAATAGCATCGGCCTAATTTGGGTGTCTCCTTAGATATAACGAAACACTTCAAGATTGTTTTTTTGCTATTTTTATTCCACTCAGTTATGATATTCATTTATAAATTTATAGTTCATAACAATTTGGTAAATGGCAAATAAACCTAGAGAGATTTAATGGCGTAGGACTGGGCCCTGAAATATTAATCAAGTGATTAAAATATCTCAAAGGGTACACTTATATTAATTAATTAATTTATTAGTCAATTATGGGATGCGGTAGCAGTCATTTAATTAATGGTGCAATGCAGTGTCGTCAGTTAACAGCGCCCGTAGGGAATTTATAAATTGATTTCTGTATGGAAACTCTTAAAAGTGATTCCATGAACTTGAACCAGATTTGCTGATAACTTATATAACTGTCATAATTGAGGGATTCAGTAAAAAGTAATAATCGCCATAGAGATGTAAAAATTTTCAGGTTTGATACTTGACGTAAAATATTTCTTTCTGCTGTAATAAAAAATATATGCATACGAATTTCACTAGCAATTAGCAATACCGTAACATCATAACAGGTACAAAAAATAAGATAAAGCCCTAATACCATTACAGTAGATAGGTTCACTTCGACTCACGGAAACTGGTTACAACTCTCATATAGCTGCGCGTAATAATTTGTTGACTTGTGTCACGGCAGTCTGCGACACACATGGAAATGGAATACGAAAACCGCAACACAAGTCGACTTGTGTAAATGAATGAAAATCAACGATGCAGGATGACCAATGCAACATAAAAAATACGATAAAACTATAAAATAATAAATTGAAAACGATAATAAAACAAAATATATACGAGTGCGGTTTTTTTCAATCCCCGATTGCTCTCATCAAAATCACTACACAAGCGATAGGCGGGTACTGCGCGGGTGGGGCAACGGCGCGTTCTCCGCACTACACGCTCAAGTCATTTCCGACAGTAATATGTTATTTTAAGGTTAGTAGCAATCTCATTAACTACTCTGCACCAATTGATCCTGCCGCCAAGTGTGCACTGCGGTGCGACAGCCAGAAAACTCTCCGAATGGCTTCAGCATTGACATGTCAATTTTGACCTTAATACCGATAAAAGAATATTCTTTGTAATGCAATGTGGCTAGACAAGTCAACAAATGATTACGCGCAGGTATATGAGAGTTGTAACCAGTTTCCGTGAGTCGAAGTAAACCTATCCACTGTAATGTTATTAGGGCTTTATCTTATTTTTTGTACCTGTTATGCTGTTACGGTATTTCTAATTGCTAGTGAAATTCGTGTGCATATATTTTTTATTACAGCAGAAACAAATACTTTATGTGAAACAATGTGAGTCGTTACGTCCATTCCCAATCAAAATAAAAGAAGAGACAAGCTGAATTCTGGACGTGTTCTGATCCATGACAACGCCCGTCGTCTCAGCGCTGATGCAGCCCAACTGCTCCTTGAGTAATTTCAATGGGACATTTTCGATCACCCGCCGTGCAATGCCGACCTAGTGCCGTGTGGCTTCCATCTTTACGCTGAAATGAAGAAGTTTCTAGGAGGCAAGCGTTTTCAATCTGGCGATGAGCGTCAGGGCAAAGGCAAAAATCGTTGGATGTCGTTGGCTAATCAAAAATACCATACAAGCGTCAGGCGGCTACTGCTCAGATAGGGCAGCTGCACGTCCGTACCACACCCACCAGTCATTTCTGACCGTAGGTTGTTAATTTAAGGTTATTACCATTCTCATTAACTACAATTCCTCAATTATTTATCCCGCCAAGAGTGCACTGTGGAGATACAGCCAGAAAACTCGCCGAATGGCTTCAGCATTGACATTTCAGTCTTTCCCTTAATGCCGATAAAAGAGAATTTTTTTAATGCACTGTGGATAGAGTGTGAAACATTACGTCCATTCCCATTCAAAACAAAAGAAGAGAATCACTGTCTCCTGGAAGTGTTCTGATCCATGACAACGCCCGTCATCTCAGCGCTGATGCAGCCCAACTGCTCCTTGAGTAATTTCAATGGGATATTTTCGATCACCCGCCGTGCAATGTCGGTATAGGACCGTGTGACTTCCGTCTTTACGCTGAAATGAAGAAGTGTCTAGGAGGCAAGCGTTTTCAAACGGGCGATCAGCTTCAGGGCAAAGGCAAAATTTGTAGGAAGTTATTGGCGGCAACATTCCATGAAGAAGGTATAATAAATCTTGTCCACAGGCGCGACCAATTCCTCAATCGCCGAGGCTATTATGTCGAAAGGATAACACAAGTGTGCCATACATTTAGCAATGGAATAATTTTTAATCAATCACTTATTCTGTTAATGACCCATCGGAGGTTGAAAAAACCGGCCCTCGTAATAATGCAATTAGGACATCATATCAGCCCCCGTGGAGACCAGAGGTCCGGTAGACAGAATCCGGTAGTCCGGTAGACAGGCGGTGAAATGAGGTGTGCTTTTCATAGCATCTCGTATTTATTTCTAACGCAATAACTATCATAGGAACAGTGAAAAACGAATAATATAAAATAAAAACACGATGAAACTATAAAATAATAGAACCAAAACGATAAAAACCAAGGCGTATAAAAATATAATAAGAGCACCATACATTTATACGAATTTCGCAACAATATGTAATCCCCCACCATAAAAAGTGCTGAATTAAAAGATACCATGACAGTGGATGGGTTTACTTCGCTAAATACGACCTGCACTTGAGCTTTTTGAAGTAGTGCTACATTTTTTTCATGCGCTCAATTACATAGGAGCTTTGAATTGGATTCACAAACGCCTCACACAGCCCCACCACTAAAAGCATAAATTTTGAGCTCGCTGTTCCTTTACATGTAGTGGCCTCTTTGCCCCGCAAACCGAAGTTTACGACTCGCTCCATTCTTAATGAACTATTTCTTTCGAACAGGCGTCCGTATTTCATCCAATTATCCGCTCGTTAACGTAAGACCTCTCCACCACTCCCAACTCCAATTATTATTCCCTTTGCTTACGGAGGAGGAGTAGGGGGGGGTAGAGTTCTCCACGCTGACGATTTTACGCCAAGCCGAATAGAGGTAGGATTTTGCATGTAGTGGTAAGGCGACACTCTGCGGTCGCCAAGCGAAACTAAAAAGACTTCCTCAATTGAAAATAAACTGGGTCGCACACTGCACAGGGAACACAAGGCTTTGCAGACGGACTGACCGACGGTTTGTCCCGAAAATTAACTCCAGTTTAGAGAAACTAGCCTGTGGAGAAGGAACTTCACAACTACATATGCACACCTGCAGCTGTCGGTCCAGAATAAAAGCCATATCAAGGTAAATCAGTGGCGCAGCGAGGGGGAGGTTTGGGGGATAAAACTCCAGAGCTCAGAGAAATTTTTAAGTTCAACCCATATTACTTAATTTGATTGATTTAAAAAATAGAATATTGTAATGATTAATAAAATATCCCTCAGTAAGCCGTTAACCTCACCACTTTGAACATTTTATCTATAAAATTCCGCAATACATTAATCTGGTACCTACCGCTTATCCTGGTGGGTATACCATACCCCATACACCCCGTCGTTAGTTGCACCTAAACCCCCCCATACTTAATTCCTAGCTGCGCCCCTAAGGTAGATCAGCAGGAAACGCAACACACACGCTGTAATAACAAAGCTTAAAATAACAAATCAACTGTACATCCATATATAAAACCATTTATATGAATCTCGAGAAAAAATCCAAGGTTGATTGAAGGTTGAAGTGAGATTACATAAACAAATCCGTATCGGTAAAAAATTTAGTGAAATTGACCTTGTATGCTGGTATAAGACGGAAAGAAAATTGTTTCATGGTTTGAATGCATATGGTGGTATTTGTGGCCAAGACAGTACACTAAAGCGATTTCTCACTTGAAAATTAATAGAGTCGAACACTGAACAGGGAACAATAAGTATTGCAAACAGACGTGACTAGCGGTTTTTACCGAAAATTACTCGAGTTTAGAGAAAATAGTACTGGAAGAAGGAACTGCAAAACTACATATTTGCACCTGTAGTTGTCGGTTCGGAATGAAAGCCATAAATCAAGGTGGATCTGCAGGAAACCCACCTCACGCGTTGAAAGAACAAAGATAAAAATAATAAATCAACTATAGAACCATATTCAAAAACATTTATATGACTCTCAAGAAAAAAATTCGCGCACATTTACGCAAGGCAAGACTTGCCAACAGTTAGTAATTCCTATAGTAAATCCATGCAAGATTAGAACAATGGAAAAAGATGAACATGCAATGAGTCTATAAAATCGTATCCGGCTCGATTTTGTGGAAGTTCTTTATATCCACGATAAAAAGAAGAACACAATGGTAATTCACACGCTTTTAATGTCACAACTCAGCAACCGACCATGGTTTCAACACGTAAGTGTCATTTTCAAGGTGAAAAAACCAAGTACTCTCTCGGTATATATACCCAGGCCAAGGTAGGTGGGGGCATATGGAATTAGGTGTGTGGGAGGGGAAACGGTTTTGGTGAACAAGTGAGTGAAGTGGCTTTTTTCACCTTGAAAATGACACTTACGTGTTGAAACCATGGTCGGTTGCTGAGTTGTGACATTAAAAGTGTGGAAATTACCATTGTGTTCTTCTTTTAATCATGGATGCAATGAGTCACCCGAGTGAGTGACACAATTAATAAGTCTTGATTGAGGTTTTATCGCGGCTCACAGTGATTAAAAGAGAGAGATGTGCGCGTGTATGCAGTTTGACGTGATGGAGATTGCCTCGACGTTTCGTGACCGACTGCTGGTCATTCCTTCAATAAATCTCCAATCTCCACTACGTCACAAGGCATACACCCATCTCTTTTAATGAATAAATATAATTAATTGGTACACCATTGCTATCATTGATAGGATTAGAAAACAATAACATTATAAAATCTGTTGTCTAGTCTAAATTTTTTAAATTTCCTTCTCGAGATCATCTCTACAATACTCACCGTAAAAATGGAGAAATATTCCTCTGCATTAAATAAAAACATGACTCAAGAATTGATTAGCATCCTCCATCGTGCTGATTGGGAGTGTAAACTACACTATAAAGAGCAAAACGGTTAAATGCGGGGCGAGACATTGTAAATCAAGAAAAGCAACACTCATTTAGCGCGTATAAATTCAAGGAAAAATATTCTGCAAAAGTACAAAATTGTCGCAGTCTTTTAATAACTTTTTTCACATCGTTCCAAATATTATTCAAAATATTTTATTACTCACTCACGGTAGAATTAGCAAAGCGAGTCGGGTACCATTTTTAAAGGATGGTAAAACAAAAGACGAAATTTCTTGCATGAACTTTAAGTTCGTGGCAAATTAGTATGGCTTGAGTCGTACTACACTCTCGCACGGACGACATTAGATGTAATTAGCCCATACACACCCATTTATAAATGATGAGACCACACGCAGAGGTTGGGGACGCAGACTAGCAGCTCGAAAGGCATCATGATACAAATCAACGAAATATCTCTCCGCACAAAAAAGGCAAAACAAGACTCGGTTGCTAATCTGCAGCGCCAGACACGCAGGCGGGTATTTGTATCCAGTTATGGCGGCCTGAAAGTAGGTCTCCACAGCCAAAGAACACGGGCGTTAGAATTCCCAATTGAACAGCCAGCGGAGACGACAATAATGAACAGGGGAGACTGCAAAGAGGAGCTGGAATATTAAACGGTTATGCTCAGCGGACCAACACTCGCATCGCTTGCATCGCATGCATTATGCAGTTTTCGCGCGGGGCGCGGCTGACTAAGTAATGCAGTGCCGGGTGATCACCGCGGCGTAATTATCCCCATGGATGGAACGAAAACCAACGCGTGAAGGTGAGTAGAAAAGGAGAAAAACTAAACATGATACAATAGAGAAGCAGGCCTAAAAATATCCCAGAAAATAGCCAGCTATGATGATTCCCGATTAATAATGGATATTTCAACCCATTGCATCGCTACTTCATTGACAAGATTGAACTATGATCACAGTTTACGGTATCGATAAAGGAATTTTATCAATGCCGGGCATATGGATGGGTATAATGCGGCAAATGACATAATGTATGAGACATATACTACACAACTTTCCCACATGGTTGGAACGAAAACCAACGCCTGAATTAGTGAAGAGCACCCTAAAAAGAAAGATTAAGCATGATACTATAGTGCACAAAGATAAAAAAACATGTTTTGGCAAAAAACTTGCTATGATGATTCCTGATAAACAATGGATATTTCAACCCATAGCATCGCTACTTTATTGACTGCATTGAGCTATGATCACAGTTTGCGGTATCAATAAAGGATTTCCTGGATATACACAAATACGTATACCACTTATTATTACTTACTTTATACTTATTAATGCTTATTAAGGTTAACCAAGTGTTAGTGAATTTTATCAATAAAGGACTTTCACCAATTCCGGGCATAAGGATGAGTGTATACAATCACGGTATAACTATCCCACACGGATGGAACGAAATCCAACGCGTGAAGGAAAGTAGTAAAGAACGATCTATGAAAAAAAACTGAGCATGATACTATGGAGGAACAAGATAAAAATATATCCTGGCAAACAACTTGCTATGGTAATTCCCGAAAAATAATTGATACGAGGGCTTTTTTTTTCAACCTCCGAAGGGTCATGAACAGAAGACGATCTGACTGATTAAAAATTGTTTCCTTGCTAAATATTGAGCGCACATGTGGTAAGTATACTTTCGATATAATCGCCGCGGCGATTGAGGCTTTGGTCGTGTCTGTGCATTAGCTTTACCATACCCTTTTCAAGGGTTGTTGCCGCCAACGACATCCGACGATTTTTGCCTTTGCCCTAAAGCTCATTGCCCGTTTGAAAACGCTTTCTTCCTTGAAACTTCTTCATTTAAGCGTAAAGATGGAAGTCACATGGCACTATATAGACATTGCACGGTGAAAGATCGAAAATGTCCCATTGAAATTGCTCAAAGAGCAGTTGGGCTGCATCAGCGCTGAGATGACGGGCGTTGTCATGGATCAGAACACGTCCAGAAGTCAGTGATTCTCCTCTTTTGTTTTGAATGGGAATGGACGTAATGTTTCACACTCTAGCCACAGTGCATTAAAAAAATTCTTTTTATCGGCATCAAGATAAAGATTGAAATGTTAATGCTGAAGCCATTCGGCGAGTTTTCTGGCTGTATCTCCGCAGTGCACACTTGGCAGGAGAAATAATTGAGGAAGTTTAGTTAATGAGAATGGTAATAACCTTAAATTAACAACCTATGGTCAGAAATGACTGGTGGGTATGGTACGGACGTGCAGCTGCCCTATCTGAGCAGTACCCGCCTGTCGCTTGTATGGTGTTTTTGATTAGCGATTGGAGATTGAATAAAAACGTATTTCAACCCACTACTTCACTGACTAGATTCGTGAAGCTCAAATTGAAGTTACAGTTTACGGCATCATGAAATGGAATGTTATCAATTTAAAGTAGGTACATACATGAGTGTGTTGAACTTAAATTATACCCTCAGAAAAATTTAATACTTGAAAAACCATCACAACTTGCTAAAAAAATACAATTCAACCTTAACTGTTTAACATTGCAATTCCCTAGTTCGTGAAGTTCGAGTTTTGATTACAGCTTTTGTGACAAATAAAAGGATACTTCACAGCGTGGGGAATCAAATGAGTGGGTACCGTTATCATTCACTGCTCTCTATGACGTTTCCAAAGGTTAAAATTCAAAGAGATACGTAATTCAGCAACGGGTTATCAGCACGTCGTAATTATCCACGTAGATGAAACGAAAACCAACGCGTTAAGGTTAGTAGTAAAGGATGTTCCATCGAGAAAAACTAAACATGACACTATAGAAGAGTACGTTAAAATATAATTTGCTATGATAATTCCTGATGATAATAATATTCTAAAAATCGATAATATAATAATCGATATTTCAATCTCACGTCTCACTGCCTCATTGACTGGTTTCGTTATGCTCGAGTTATAATTACTACAGTTCTGGGCATAAATGAAGAGACTGTTATCAATTTCGGGAATATGCAAGAGAATATACACATTCCATAAACCTCAGAAAAATTGATAGGATCATAAATAGAAGTAAATCGTAAGTTAGTAATTTTTTTCCTGGCTTTGTTATCAGGATTACATTTAAAGCCACGAACACAATAATGTTTTATATTTTCGGATTCGAAGAGTAAATTTCCTAAGGCTCCATCCGTGTTTTAAATTCAGAGGGCTTATATCAAAGGTGATAAATATGTAATTTAGCGTTTAGTGAACACTGAGACCTAATTTGCCCCGCTGATGGAACGGAAAGAAACGTGTGAATTAAGTAGTTAGACATACGCCACGGAGAAATACTAAATGCGGAATTTTAAAGGATAAATTTATAAAATAAACTCCGTAGTAGTTTGAGGAATGAGTTATTAAGTGCCTATAGGAAAGATACTCATAATTTCTGCACATGAATTTGAAAATTGCTCACAGCGTGGAAAAGCAATAAAATGAAGATATTTGCAATATTATTAGATTAGTATTGAGCTGTAGGATTTTTCTTTCGGCTAAAAAATGGCATAGCTCAGTAAAGGAATATAATTAGATATTCGATAAATTTTAAGTATATTTCCCCTTCATAAATATTTCGGTTAGTGGAATAGAGATGCTAGCAAAGATATGAGATGTGAAAGAGAGTATAGAGTTGTTCGCAAAGCATAATCCTTAATCGGTGAGTAATTTATTGAGAATTAATTAAGAAATTTCACATGCCTCATCAAAGTATGTCATTAGTCCAGAGTTATGTTATATACATATTTATCTGGTATTATATATTTATAGGATGAGAAACGCAAATATGTACGAGATCATACGTAGATAATAGATAGCCATTATAAGGATTTATATACCTTATTTTTACGTGGTATAAAATTATCATAAATAGGAATCCTTTGGTTTTCATCTCGAGACTTTTTCATCAATTATTCCTCCAACCACATTTCCCAAGTAACTGCTTAGTATCATTAGTTCGCCAACCCACCGCGCTCTTCTTGGCTTACCGGTGCTGGTATAGTTTACATTATTCTTTTGCTCTTCTGTAAACTTCAACATTCCTCACCTACATGCTTGTAATTCTAATCACTATTTTCAATTGTGAAAGGCATGCGATTCTTTGGATGCAATAAGAACTTTTAGGTCATTTCATTGATTCCATTTATGCAAAAGGTTATATTTTTTTAGATTAACTGATTAATTATGAATAATAAATTCTAATTTAGGAGTGCCACAGCGATTTTGAAGCAAGAATATTACCTTTCCTCTATACGATTATTTTATTTTCTAAATAAATTATACTTTTAAGTATTGTGTTAATTAACTAACGTAGAATGCATCATATATTCCAGTTATGGGGCATACAGACTACAATACCGATGATAATTCCCATTTTAATCAACCCCGTAGAGATCAACGGCCGCTTCTGCTGGCATCGGCATATTTTCATGGACCGCAAAAACCCCCGCCCCCTCCCCCTCTTATTCTCCGTCCCACCCTCTTCCGATGCCCCAGATTCGGGTGGTACTACTGCAGCGACTGCTCTCTCACGAGAGAATAAAAAGGAACATCGCAAAAGGGCGGTTATTGTGCTCACGTAATGCGTTTACTAAAACCGCGTGAAATCAATACTAGAGGCCAATCTCCAGCAGGTGTGCTAGAGGGATTGTAGGGGAGGGGGAGGGAAGTTGGAGTGGGGGGAGGGGAGGGGAAACAGACGTCATCTTCACCTATCGACGAAAACGAGACTTGACTCGGGCAACGGGCGACGGAATAGAATTTAATTACTGCACGCGATCAGTGTCCCTTGAGAACATTCATAAGCAGACAATATACCAATATTTCATGCATGGTCGAGCAATGACGGACATTTTTCTTGATTTCAAAAAAGCATTTCATAACACTTTGAGCGCTAATTTTAAAGCCCTACTGAAAAATCCAGCCATTTTTACTAAATTCGCAAATTTTTTTTTAAAACGTTAGCATGAAAAATAAATTTAAAACGATGTGTATTTCAATGAAAATGGACTTTGCTCTTCTTTATGAATAAGTTGAATAACATTTATTGCTAACTTTTAAATATATATTTTAATAATGAAAGCCTACTCTTTTTGAAAAAAAAGTTGCAACAAATGATATACCACCATAAAATACATATTTTTATTGCGCTCAATTTGAACTATTTAAACCAAGGAAATCATACTAAAGCACTGTTCCAAGTGAATCATTCAAAATCCTGGAAGACATAAAGGGTCACTGCAACCTCAACGAACGGTTCTTTCCTCCTAAGAATTTTCACACAAAGTAGGCTGAGATAAGGTTGCTGGTATCTACAGAGGACTTTTCGTCCTCAAGGCATTAAAAGAACTCTTTTTCCATCAAGCAGTTGATTTTTGAAATAATAGAACCACTAAGCAGGAAACATGGAAAGTACCATGGGCGAAATATTACAGCTTCACGCAGACAAAGTTAATAAAATAGATAAACGTAATATCACGTCCCTGGCCATCCTCAAAAAGATTAGCAGGACGTAATATTACGCCCATGGCACGCAAAGTGATAAAGTATCCAACGGAAAGTTAATAATAAAACTGAAATCTTACAGGCTAGATGAAGATTTAATATCCTGGATGAGAGAACTTTTGAGCGACCGCGTGCAAAGAGTAGTATTTGACGGTGAAGGTCCAACGATGTGAAGAGTCACTTCTGGCGTCCCTCAGGGTAGCGTCATGGGCCCACTCCTAGTCATTCTTTTTATACATGTAAACGACATTGGTGAAAGAGTGCACAGTTAGTTACGATTATTTGATGACGACGTTGTAGTGTACAGGGAAATACGTTCCAGTAAAGCTATAGGTAAACTAACGAATGACCTTGCTGCTATCCAAGCTTGGTGCGATGCTTGGCAGTTAGAATTAAATTTGAAAAAATGCGTAGTAATGAATTTCTGGAAAAAGAATAACTCTCCATAACATACCTATATCATTCGGGGTACCCAATTAGAGACTTCTGAGTCCGTGAAATATCTAGGAGTTAGACTCAATAATGATCTATCGTGGAATAAACATATTCGGGAAATAACAGGCCAAGCCAATCGTAAATTGGGTTTTGTTAAAAGAATATAAGGAAAGTGCGATGACAAAGTGAGAGAAATTAGCTACTTCTCCCTCGTTAGACCCCATTTAGAATACGCTGCCAGTGTTTGGGACCCTCACGAAATATACTTAAAAACAGATTTAGAATGCGTGCAAAGAAGTGCGGCCAAGTACGTGAAAAATAGTTACGATAGCCTTGCTAGCGTAAATGACCTGTTAGATAAACTCGGATGGGAATCTCTGCCATATCGTAGATTTAAAATAGGCTAAACCTTTTAGACAAATTCAAGAGCAGTGTCTTCTCTGACGAAGTTAACAATATCTTACGAACGCCATCATACTACAGTGGATCAGATCATGTAAATGAAATAAGAGATATATACTGCAGAACAGACAGATTCAGAATGTCTTTTTTTCTACGACCAATAAGAAATCACAACGATAGCGTTAGAACTTATAAATAGATTGCATGACTTGTAGTGTAGCCTACTGACCTATGTAAAACGTAATGCATGTTTCTTAATTTTATTATTATTTCTAACAGCATATGGTAGAATAATTTGTTAGTATACGTGACGCTTTTTGGACCGTGTGGTGTGCATGTGGGAGTCCAATTGCATGCTGCATGCTAGTGAATGATCACCCCCTGCCAAACACCCTAGAGATGTCTCGCAGGATATTATGTAGATGTAGATGTGTTATGGAATCTAGGCATTAATTATAATTATAGTTATTAAATATAAGCCTAAAAACGTATCTTGCTATGCGACCTAATGCCTGCAGTCTTTATGGACTTTAAAGGGCTAAGGCTAATATCCTTCCATTTAATCATTAATCCCCATCACCTTTATCACAACGGCAGCGTTAAAACTCATGAAAAAATTAGATGACTTTGTGGTGCAGCCAAATAACTTACCTGAACGTATACTTTAACGCATGTTTCCGAATATTATAATAATTTCTAACAGCATGTGGTAGTATAATTTTCATTATATAATCATTCAGATCGTCTCCGTAGCTCTTTTGTCAACATTAAAGTCACATTTCACGCACACGCGCCGTTCCTTCATTGCTGCCGTTGCATGCGGCGACCAACGTGTGAAGACTCGTACCGCTGCTGCTGAGTAACCACTTGACGTAAACAAATGCAGTACCTTTCGTTTTAGTCTTCAATAGGTTAGTTTCCTTCATCAAAGAAAACAAAAGGCATTGATTGCGATTCGTCACCCACCATTAGTGCATTCATAATATATAAAGTATTTGGTTTTAGAAATACCGCTTTAGACGAATGGCAAGGGTCAATTTTATTCTCATTTGAAAAAGGCCAGATTGGCGCCCATGCGATGCCACTCCACACGACGTCACAGGGACCTAGTTTCTACACGAGAGGATAGGAGTTTTACATCGTCTGAGGTTACCAATGCATGCATGAGGCACAGAGCTCAGGGAAACATATCTTAATAATCACCTATTTAAACTGGCTAAGGTCGGAAAGTTTTCTTCGTTTGATAAGGTATTAATAATCCTTATTTAAGCCAAGCGCTACCAGCTAGCATGGTACTCTGCTACCTACTAGCATCCTGTGTCGTATCAGCGCTCAGAACCTCGCCCCAAGGTCACCTCACTTGTGGCATCGGGAAGCAGAACGACGTCACGCGGAGTTTTTCACGGCATTAATATTTACCCGTCGTGTTTTCGCGCGCTTGAAAATTTTAACTTTCCATTTAATCGCGAAAAATAGATATCGTCATATAAAAATTTAAAAGCGTGAAATACGTACTCCAGGAGTAATAATCTTTCGATTTATGCAATAAGAAAATAAAAGAAAACCACCCTTTTGTGTCGCAAGATGTCCCTTTTTGTTTCATTTCGAACAGTTGAACCGTTTGCGCAGAAAAAAATCAGTCCGGTCTTTTTTGTATCACACCTTGCAAATAATGGCCTTCTATTTGGAACATGGAATATTGCTACAGCAGGAAAAAATTAAGTATTTATTGATGATTTAGTAAGTTTCCAAATTGATCTAGTCGCTTTAAAAGAGTTAAATGTCTGTGTCAAAGGAAATGCCAAGAGTTTGCAATAACAGGGGAGGCAATGCTGGAAAGCACTGAACAGGCGTCGGTTTTGTCATTAAAAAAGATTTAGAGAGACATAGGTAAAATCTGTTTCAATAATAAAAAAGGATAAGTAACTTAATTTATTTCTTTGAATAGGAAAACAAAGGCTTGAAGAGACGAAAGACATTTACCACCAGTAAAAGAAATAGAAGAAGCACTCGTTTAATCGGTAAAAATCGTCTACTTCTGCCTACCATTTCTGTGCATACCTCAATCTGAGATAGACCTAACATTCATGCATGTGCTTTTGAGGCTTTCCGTTAATTAAATCAAAACTGTCGTGTACTAGGCAGTTGATGGTTCATTTGATTTCACTTCAGGCGAACTAGGGGGCCCGCCACAGCCCCACATGCTTTGTACCTTCTCACGCCGATGGTTTATTTTCCCCGCCTATCAGAATGGTGTAATAGTTGCCTGGATACCCTCAGGAGATAGATAGTACCTACCTACGCGCGCGGGATGGGACCAGTGCATGGGTTATTATCGAGTGTTTCGGAGCCGCGGCGCCGGCCGTAGTTTGCACAACACCTGTGCCCGCGGCGAGGGAGTCACTCGCCTACATTTTAGAGTTTCTATCCGAGCGTAGATCCCATCCGGTCGATGGATATATACAGTGATAGAGAGACACGGTCGGATAGTAAAGCAAATAGGATTTGGTTCTCCAGAGGTTGCTAATCAGCGGTATTGATGGACAAGTTGAGGCAGTGATTCGATTATATTCGATTTATCAACCAAAGCCTATACCGCTGGTCCTTCGTTACACATTTCGTACATTGAGTCGTCTATTTATCATCAAAACTTTCACGGGTGGTGTCCACATGAAAATGTAAGTCATGTTTGGGATTCGCCATGTTAATTACAAGATTTTAATGTCCTTCATTCTACCGGAGACCTCGTCAGGTCTAAAATTTTATTTAAAAATTCAGTCTAATATGTAAATTTTATTTTTAAATAAACGATAAAATACATATTTTAATTAAAATAAAATAAAAATATATAATTAAACATATATATATATATATATATATATATAAGTTCTATTTTTTATTTTTATATAGTTTATCCACAAAATATATTTATTTATTTTTTCAAAAATTTTAAATGTTTATATTAAAAATTTAAAGGCATAAAAATTTCTTAAGTTAATTTCCAATTTTAAAAGAATTAAATTTTAAAAGCCCTTTAAGTTTTTTTCCAGCAAGCCTAGGTATCTGCCAAATCGATAGTCGCGGGTTCGAGTCCCACCTGGGTAGCTAGCAACTATCCAGGGCAAGAGTATTGGTGATAGGCAATTGTTATTGGTTGTAGCGCTCCGATGTAAAATTTTGACTGTGTTGCATTAGGGGTGATGAAAAGAAATGATAAAAACCCGGAAGGTATCCCTGTCTTGACGTGAAGGTGGGGCTTGAGTGCTCCCAAAACCACAAAGACTGCCGGTAATCTAGCTACTTGTAGGGTCTTCCTTGCCGCACTAGTCTTCGTGAGGCAGGAGCCAGACGAAAAGGCATGCCCTGATCCTCTAGTTTGGGATTTGGACATAGCATTGGCAATTCTATCCCATAAAAATCAAAATTGACAATCCTATCCCCAAAAAAAACACCTTAACACGAAATGCCAAAAACAAGCGTGGATTTGGATAGAATACGGTGCTTTCGATTCGGTCAATCGAAAGATTATTACTCCTGGAGTACGCATTTCACGCTTTTAGATTTTTAAATGATGACACCTATTTTTCGCGATTTAATGGAAAGTGAAAATTTTTCAAGAGCGCGAAAACGCAACGGCCAAGTAGAAATGCTGGGAAAAGTCCGTTTGACGTATTTCTGGTTCCAGCTGTCGCCCCTGAGGTGACCTTGGGGCGAGTATTTGAGCGCTGATACGAGTATCCTGCTAGGATGTAGCTCTTGGCTTAAATAAGGATTATTATTACCCTATCAAACGAAGGAAACTTTCCGACCATAGACAATTTTAATAGGTGATCATTAACAGATTTTTCCCTTTGTGCCTCATGAATGCATTGGTAACCTCAGATGATGTAAAACTCCTGTCTACTCGTATAGAAACTAGGTCCCTATGACGTCACGTGGAGAGGTATCGCATGGGCGCCAATCTGGCCTTTTTCAAATGAGGTTAACATTGACCGTTGTCATTCGTCTAAACTGGGATTTCTTAAACCAAATAATTTGTATATTATGGATGCACTAATGGTGGGTAACGATTCGCAATCATTGCCTTTCGTTTTCTTTGATGAAGGAAGCTACCCTATTACTAGATATCAACCTACGATTTGGAGCGTGGAACATACGAAGCACTGCTATACCAGGAAAAATAGATATGTTTTGTGTTGAAGTGGTAAGTTATTGTATGGATTAAGTCGCTCTGCAAGAGTCAAGATGGTCATTCTGAGACAAAGTAAATACCAAGACTTAGCAAATATTTTATATTAGACGCGATGACGGAAAATATTACGCAGGCTTAGGTTTAGCCATTAAAAATTTATGCTCGAATCTTTGGAAAAAAAAGATGTTCCAAAGAAAAGGATACGTATAAATGAATTCAATTTCAAGGGATCACGCGGTACCGTTAGCAAAACACGATAAATAGTTGTGGGCACAACCTGGCACGGTGGAGCTAGAAAAATTTGCAACGAAAGGACAAAAACAAAGGAAAATATTCACGAGAAAACATAGAGGAGAGAAATTAGGTAAACCTAAGTGGAATTTCGAGGAACATAACCATGATGACAAAATTGAATTGGACGTACTGAAATAATCCCTCCTAAGAACTTAAGGCTGATAAATATAAAAGTGAACTCGTACGTCAGCTATATAGTCTAGGGCAAATAATTTTTCAAAGGATCAAAAATGCACACCACTGTCAAAGTGGGCGGACAGATTTATAAAAAATGGGAGGAAAATGTGGATTATTAAAACGCTGAAAACAGTGGGCCAGGCTCGTATGTCAAGCAATGCGTTTAATGCAATCAGAACTTAAATTAAGCGCAAAACTGAGCAATTAATCCTAATCCAGTAGGCAATTAGAGAGCTCGGGGGATGATAATAATCTGCGCAAGCAAAATTGGATTATTGCGACACACCGTGCGACATTAAAAAAATTCCGAGAAAATCCATGGGAGCCAGAATGGATTTAATTTCCTGAAATTTTAGAGCATTTTGTATAACTGAGATATTTGTTTTTGTTTTTTTTATGTGGAATAATTCGAGGACACTTAATTAAAGAGGTAATTAGAACTCTAATTCAGTTGAACGGCCAATACCTCGAGTTGCCTGTCAATCTTATTAGTCTCATTGCTGGAAAAAGACAATTATTCATGATATAAATCACGGGTAAATACTAATTTGTCCATTACTCAACGATATAGATAAAAGATTTTTGCTACTTAAGGATGAATGGTTAGCAATAGCAATCATTGAATAAACTACACCATACGCAAAGGATAGTTCACTAAACATAACTGCTATCATGTGGCTTTATCGCAGAGCTAAAAATTAGCTCCAAATTTATTCTCTTAAAAATGCACAAATAGTCATAATTTATCCATAATTTGGGAAATTTTGACAAAAGTAGTACACGAAAAATGTCGTTTCTGAGTTTATAAACAAAATATAGTGACATAACTGAGTGCATTAAATACAAGGGATATAAAACGTGTAAAACCATTTAAGGTGAAAGGAAAGCCAAAATAGATGAATTTTCACTGATAAACTGGTTCTCCATTTATGGGATCAAAGGATTAATATGCAAAAACATCTTGTCATAGAAATGTAGCTTCACTGGGGCTTAATACTATTAATAATGTTCAGTGTTCATCATAAATACCTCACGATAATCTCATTAAGGCATTAAAATGCACGAACGATCCGAATAAATGCAAGTCATACATCTCTCTAATGAGGATAGGAGTGACTGGATCGCTAATATTGTATCGTTTCACCATAAAATACAGTATATGAAACTAGGAAAAAGCGACGGTTTTATTTACTTTAAAGATTACAGTGCTGTTGTAGTTCTATCACTTTAATTCCAGGGAAACACGAAATAACGAAATAAGGGAATATAAAGAGGTTGCTTGAAAAAATTATTTAACATAGATACATATAGCTTTTAACCAGTGTGTTTCTATTAGTTTAAGTTTTCTACTGATTTACTTTGGTTCGCATGAAGCATTTTCAAGTTGGCTGCATTTTCTTGCACCTTGGATCCCTCGATTATATTTACAGTGTATACTGGATCCATTTGAGAATTAATAAATATGACAAATAATATGACTGCAAAACTAGCACCCTTGACGTAGGTGGCTGGATTAAGTCTCAAGCCCCATTGTAAAGAAAAAACCCAAAAAATTTACAACTAACTTATGCAGAGAAATAAAGGTAGGCATATTTTTTAATACCGATGGCAAACAATCAAGATCTTCCAGAGATGCTATTATTATAGTATTCTACCGATTAAGGTAGGTTTCCATGGAGTACGAAAGAAGTGATCTGGGAGCCTCCCTTTCCTTCCAGCAATGCCTTCTTCAATTGACTGTAAGGCCTACTCTCTTTCAATCTATCTAAAAATCCTATTCTTTTCCTTCCCCTCCATCGTTTCCCTAACATTCTACCCTCCAACACCATTTTCAACATCCCCTCACCGGTAATCACTAACTCCATCCATACCTTCTGTCTCATCCGTATCTAATCTAAAAGCTGCCTCTCCTCACCAACCATATCCAGCACTTCGTCGTTCCTTTTCCACTCCGCCCATTTCATCCTCTCCACTCTTCTCCATACCCACATCTTGAATGCCTCCAATCTTCTCTCGTCTTCTTTCCTCAGTGCCCACGTTTCCGCACGGTAGAGAGCTACACTCCAGATCAAACTCTTCACTAACCTTTTCTTTAAACTCTTACATAACGAAGAGATGCTATAAGTCACAGCAAAACTTCCCATACCATAGTGCTAAGAAAAAAAATTCGTCACATTATGAATGACAGAAACAGGTGGAACAATATATTGCAGGCTCAGGAAACAAATAAATTCATTTTAAATCTAGTGTAAGACTAAAAGCATATATTGGTAAACGTAATTCTTCGTTGGAGATTCGCTGCTTGAATCCGTAATTTTTAAGGGCACTTTTAAGTTACCTATTAAACCCTCGTTTGCCATTTCATAGTATCAATGGGCAGTCACTAACCTCGCGAACGAGTTTAATTACTAATAAACACGGTAGTATTCACGAAAACGTTCCCACAATCCCTACGAATTTGCTATTCACGGATTGAAAATGTAACTTTTCCTGCATGAGACTTGATTCGGGTCCAAATTCGCGGAAAATTAGCACATTAATAAATGAGGAAATCATCAAATGCTCTTTTTACTCCCTTTTGAAAAAGAACCGATTCTTATAATTATAATTCGGATTCAATTGTGACCAATATCCCATCTCATTTTTCTCTGCTCCAGGTTAACCGAGCACATTCGAATGAGCATTAAATGCAGCAGTTAAACCTCAAAATTTACTCCTCACATATGTTTCGTTCACCCCATCAAATGCACATGGTAAAAATTCATTCCATGGCTTTCTGACCGCAAACGTAAAAAAAAACATAAAAACCAAAATCAACGAGGAGAATAACATTAATATAAAATCCTTTATAGACCGCTAATACGGAATGAATTTCCCAGCGGTACGCCTATCGCTAGCAGGTAAAACGTTCTGCATATTGGTGAGCTTTTTTCCAACATATCACCACAGAACGAATAATTGCAAAGCATTTGCACTAACCACACAATCATCAACGCTACATGTAAATTAGAAGAATTGCCAGGTAAAATTTAATCCAAGACTAAGCGAAAGGACAGTTAACTTTGGATTTAAAATTTTTATGGTATTGTAACCTCTTGTTTGCGACGCGATGAACTTGCTCCTATGAGAAAAGCTTCTAATGCGTCTGTTTATCATTAGACGTAGTAACGAAAGTCCCTAACGAATTTTTGGCACTAGGTTAGTCAAATGTTCATCTACACCTACGCGGTACCATGTAAACCACGACCAGGGTGAGTGGCATGGGGTGATTCCACACTAGGCATACAGTACACATTGCAACCTTAATCAGACATGAGCTCAGTGGCCGAACACAGTCCACAGGGCAGCGAGATGCGGTCAGGCCAGGAGCTAGGAGAGTGCTAGGAACTCGAACATGCTACCTTGCACATAAAATTATTTATAACGATATGTTAGGGTGGAAACTGATTCACGCATGAGCAATAAGATGCCAAAAAATATATGCAGACAGCTAATCCAAGACTAACCAATTGATAGCTGTTAAACTCATATTTCTTAATGTTATAGTCTTGCAACCTCTAGTTTGCGACAGGATAAACTTGCTGGTGTGAGAATAGCTTATTAATACGCTCAAAATATGATGTAGCCAAAGGTGGAAGTTAAAAAAAAACTCTGACCTATTTCGGACATTTGGTTAATCCGATTTTCCAAATTTCGTGATTTTCGTTCTACTTGAGAAATTGAAAGATTTACATTGAAATAGGGAAATAAAAACAGGTACAGGTGAATGAATTCCATTATTTGGGAGGGGGGGATTATATTGGGGACATTTTTTGTCTTTTCTTTTTCATGTATGTACAACAGCGTTTTTTATATTTTTATAATTATTGTAAAAAAATCATTGAAAAAATTATCCATTCCTTCAAGCAATAATTCATTGTAACCATTATTCATAGCCGTGATAATGGTGTAATATAATATCGGCAAATATTTTGCATTTCATTTTACTGACCGACACCCTAAGTAATAACTAATTATTCCACAAATTATGAATAAATTGTTAGCACTGTAGCAACCCGTGCCTTTTTTTAAATTATTGAATCGTCATAAACATTTTGCACTTCATTACACTCCAATAAATAATTAATTTCTATATAATTTGAGATCATGATGAATATATCATGGTATCAGTTAAAAACCAAAAGTATCCTAAAATGACAACTTAAGGCTAAACTTTATAAAGAATGGATCATTTCCAGCTGAAAGGAAAAATTAAAACGTGTTTTTTACGCAAAGAATTTGGTTTTCCGTCGGCTAAAAATACCTAATTAGATATTGCATATGTTTTCATCGGCGAATAAGAAATACGAGAAATGTGTAAGAAAAAACTATTAAAGTTAGAATAAAATGTCTTTAACCCAGAAGAGGTTTTACATTTTAGTTAAGACTTACTTCTCATAAGATCTGTATCTTATGCAAGAAAAGATACCGTTATAGAATGTGAGTCATTCCATCGGCAAATAAAGGCCTGGTAACCGGTTAAATTAACACGGACGAGTGAATTTTCGAATTAGGAACGATTTTAGTGGACCGGAAAGGAACATGTAACAAAATAGGGCAGGTTATATTTTCTGTTCGTGCGTTCGCTCAAGTAGGGTGGTTTCACGGTGTATTTTCGTGTTCATTCACGTGTTCATGCATTTAGACATTAATTTATTCATGTTAATGTATCGAGATACAACCCTTTAAGCCGAGAAATAAATTAATCATTTAAATTTCAAACTTTTTAACTCTGAGGATCTAATACTGTCTGATTGAGGCTTATATTCTAGGCTTTCCATATTATCCTCGCAAACGAGGAGCAATGTCGTCCCCAAAAATGTGTAACTAGATTCTCCTTCGCAGAATAAACATGCAAATTTAAAAGCGACCACCATGTTGTTTGCACTCCGGTAACCAACCCTTCACTTTCCCTTCTCCAACACCCCCTGGTGGGATGATCCGCAATTACCCGACGGTCAACAGTTGGCCCAATCATGGCGGCGCCCGCATGCCGGCAAAACAAGGTAAGGGGATAAAAACAAAAGCGAAGCGATCGTCGCAAACGAATATGTGAATGTGTTTTACGCTTAAGGGAGCAATTTGCGATCCCCTACCTGGATAAACGAGGCCTCTTAGATTATCCGCCTCCATGTTTTCGTCAATTTTCAACAGGGAAAACCTGAATAAAAGGGTCACTTTCACCAAATCGATTAGCTCTGTTCCATTTCCAGCTATCATACAAGGCAGAACGAATGTGTTCCAATTGTTGCGCCGCGCGCGAAAATTATACACGCCGCAACGAATTATTTTGTTATTAGTACGCGGGTAGACCACCACGCGGTGCTGGCGCCTGTTTCCTCGTCTCCAATCATTCCCTAAACGGTATAATAAATGATTTTTGTTAGTAAACTAAACGACCGCTCACACAGGCAGGCGTACGTGGAACTTTGCGTATTTGTTAAGCCACCAATCGGCAGTTAAATTGGAATGTAATTGGCAGAAACGCATCTGGCAAGAATACAAAGGAGATACGCAGAATGCTAAAGCTAAACGAAATTGCAGAATCGAAAAATTAACTACCCACCATAAATTAATGTATTCAGGTGGGAAAAAATCGCCAAGGGAAATGGGTAATGACCACGCGGCACTAAGTTTCACGAAAAAAACGCAACATGAGTTAGTGAGCCAGTTTCCGATTAAACTATTAGGGATTACAGTAATGTTACTGAAATTTTTCCCCTCGTTTCAAATCATCAAAACCATTGGCTGTTACACCAACGTCTATATTATACCCAGCGAGTCACCTTAAGGGTGCTTGGCAGAGGGTGAGTGTGCACTGTATACCAAAATAATGCAATACGCCACGTCTTCGCATTCATAGAAAAAAAGGCCAAAACACAAGCACATTAACATGATGTCCCTAGTCCAGAGTAAATACCAAAGCGAACTATGTAATGCCATTTTAACCATCACATCACCATTTACACCAAAAAATCCTTTTTCAAGTACCTCATTCATTTCATAGGGATTATTTGCAGGCCATCATTTGATTTTAAACTGTTTAAAGCTGCACTTTCTGAGTTGAAAGGGTGGAGACTTCATTAAAGGGTTGATCCCTGAGTTTTTCCTCTCTCGTCCTCATCACTTCATTAAGGGCGTTTTTTTCCATAGCTGCTCTGTCGCTTTTAACCCCGTTCACTTTCGTCACCGGCTTGTGTCGTTTGCGTGCGTGTGTGGGTTGTGTTGGCGATATTTCTGCCCCCTGGCGGGTGGATGGAGCGGACACAACAGGCCTATCGGGGAAAAATAGCGCGACGCGTTATATTAGCGAAACTACGAGAGGTATCGAAGCGGAGGAAGGTGCTGATCGAGGCGTGTAATCGATGCTTATTATACGGGTCGGGTGGCAAAATGCTTCTGCTTTGCCCCGCACGCGGCAGCACACGAAAGCGGGCCGATAAAGACTCTGCCTCGTTAGTGGGCTAATAGGGACAGATAAGAGAGGGTTGGTAGACTCATAACAGGTTGATTTTCGGGAGATCTCGTATGCTTAATTTAAAAGATTTGAAGAAGATTTGGACCAACAAACGATTTTAATTTTTCCTGGTGAATAATAATTAGTTATTCCTCTCAGGATTTACACCTAGTAATCGTAGTAATTTAAAATGTTAAGCAAAGGCATCATCATGCCCGCTAATTTCATTTAGCAGCTCGCAACACGTGTTTCGAATGCCTTGCAATCACCTTCATCACCACCAGGTACCTGATGAGGCTTGCAAATCAATTAAAACGGGTGATGTATGATCTTAGGTTTTCCCGGCGTATCCGTTGCAGAAAAGTTTCTCGGGTTTTCCACCGGTTGATGTCATCCATGTCTCCAGACGTTTCGATCCGCGACTTGCTGATCATCCTCAGGGGATCTTCCGAATGAAGATGAATGATCATTCGGAAGATCCCCTGAGGATGATCAGCAAGTCGCGGATCGAAACGTCTGGAGACATGGACGACACCAACCGGTGGAAAACCCGAGGCACTTTTCTGCAATTAAAACAGGTGTTGTGAGCTGTTAAATCAAATTAAATAGGGGGAAATTTTGCTCTACGACCTCTAAGCAATACAAAAAGCAGGGATGGCAATCGAAACTAAACGAGAGTCAAAATCAGTATAATTTCGATAGTTTCGTCCCCGGGAGCGAAATGTAGAAACAAAACGGAAAAGAATAAAACTCAGGGAGCTAAACCCAGGGTCGAAACGAAATCGGAGTCAGAACGAAACATAGATTATGTTTCCACTGGAGGGACCACATACTTCACCTTCAAACAGTTTAGTTTCGACCCATACTCCGACTACGAAGCACGATTGAATGGAATGAAGGTTCGCCCTACCACCTCTAGGTGTAAGGGACACTTTTCCAATCATAATGCACGTAGCAGTATTCTGTCGCTATATGACGAAGCTAAATGATTTAATCTCTCTATATTCTGTCAGAAAATGGGTCGAATGTATTCCCTCTTTTCCCCCTCAACTCACTTCTAGTATCGAAAGTTAACTATGAGTACTAATTATAGTTATAAGTTTCTGCTCACACAAACAGAACACTACACCCACAACATAAACAATTGCGCAAAAAAACCGTTCAAATGTCATCTGGCTGGTTAGGGTGAACTGGTTTCACCGGGACAGCGGGAACGCGCCTGCGGCGCATCACTTAATGCATGTGTTTCGTTTAATTTAGTTTCGTCTCGGGTCGCGACTAAACTCCTAGGTAATTTTAATCTAAGTGAGAAAAAACTTTAAGCGAAGACATAATGATGGCCTGCCAGCTCAAAGTTGTCCACCTCTTTGCTTTGCAAGTCATATCCAGGGCAGAATTATTTACGTTGTGCGTTGTTTATAACTTAAAGGTCGTTAAATGCTGTTTTCGGGGCACTTGAAAATAAATTTATGTCAGTATGCCACTGTGTATGTAAATAGTTACCTGCTATTTTTTCCAACGAGCCCAGCTATATAGATCTATACTATACCCTGCGAGTCACCATGACGGTATTTGTTAGGGGGTGATTATACACCAAAATTAACATGCGAAACGAAATATTCTTGCAGTCATCGAAAAAAAGACCTCTACAAAAGCACATGACAGCAGGCGGTGTGAGCTTTCAGCAATCATACATTGCTCCATGCAAGTTGACACCAACAGTGAAAATACAAAATTATTACGCGGGTAAACAAATGAATGAAACTAGTAAGCTGACAAAAGGGAAACGAAAACAAAAAAGGAAAAAAAGAAAGCAATCGAGCTATGTGTAATTGTACAAAGAGCAAATTCAAATTTTCAAATCGATTTTTGGCAAATTATATATTTTACTAAGTAGCATTAATCTATTTTCCGTACTTCTTTAAGGCGGGAGACCATTATTATGCCTTCTTTAATTGTTTTCTTTCCGAAATAAAATATTTTGTCAAATTACAGGTTAGGGTTGGGCCTACAACATATAAAATAATGAGAAAAATTGAAGGGGATGAGTGGCCAACCGGTGGGCATCTTGTACATACAATCTAATTCAAATGAGCCGAGAGATTTAAGACGATTAAAGAGTTACTTCGAAATATTAAACTTTAAATAAAGACATTAAATACTATACAAGAATTGCCATGAGAAAAAAATTCCCCTGGACCGGGAATCGAACCACGGACCTTTGGCTTTCCGGGCCACTGCGCAGACCACTACCATATCCAGGTTTTTTAATTCCCATGGCAATTATACCGAGACTCCTGGTACTAGGTGTTAGGCCCTCGCTGTAAAAAACCTGGATAGCGTAGTGGTCTGCGCAGTGGCCCGGAAAGCCAACGGTCCGTGGCTCGATTCCCGGTCCAGGGGAATTTTTTCTCATGGAAATTCTTGTATATTTCACCGCCGTTCACGTGGCAGGGTTTGAAATATTACACATATTAAATACTGACGATTGAAAAAGTATATCCCCATAGCCTTGCCGTTGTAATGCTCGGTGCTTTTACGCAGGTCGACTGGCGTCATGCTTCGGCTGTCGCCTTCAGTTGAATGGCCGTAGAGCGGGCTGATAAAGAGAGACCTCGTTAGCAGGTTAATAGGGGAGATGGATAAAGCGGAGTGAGGGTTGGTTGGTTTATAATTCTGCAGGCTGCGTGAGGGGTAAATCATTATGCCACGCGACCCGTATGATAAGCGCCGATGAAATCAACAGGCAGACAATTGAGATGCATCCTTTCAACCCTCAGTCATTAACCCCCGCAATTCAAGTATCGATTGTTGTAGCCAATCGCTACGTGGGCACCGAATGGGAGTAAATTGGTACTCTTCACTGATGACCATCGTTTTTTCAATTTGAAAAGACCAAATTGCTTATAAAAGTTAACACTAAAAAAACAAAGACATCGAGGTGTTCGAAAATCCATTCTAAAATTAAATACTTTTTAAGTATGTAGCCGGATATTTTGGCTTCTCAAAGTTAGTTTTTTACTAATTTTTACGTAGTTGAGTCTTTTCAACACGATAGCACAAGCATGATGTTTATTTTTGTAACAAGTAATGTGGCAAAAAATAGATAAGCACATAAAAGGTGTACAGTATTTTTCTGGAGTTATCAAAGTAACTGGCTTTATTATCATACCAATCCAGTTGATGTAGTTGAAAGTAATATTAATTTGATCCATTGTTGTAGCCAATAAAGAATTAGAAACTGAAATGGGGAAAATTGTAACTTTACTAATGACCATTTTTTTTCATTTTGAAAGGCATACATAACTGTTGTGTTTTTGCAATTACAAAGCTTGAATTATAGTCATTAGAAATAATTAATAAATTAAAAGTTACTGGAAGTAACACACAGATACCTTTCTTTTAATTCACGCCAAGTTTCAATAGCGTGATGCAAAATTAGAGAATTCGTGGACAGCTTCCACTTCACTTTTTCTTTCCTCTTTTTACGTCAGGATCCCAGCAGATTATGCCTGCAACAACTTTCTATGTTAAAAACTAAGGAATGAATATGCAGGGTGTATAAAAATTGTGTTATTTAAGAAAATATAACCCTGGTTAGCGAATGCCAGTTGGAACCAAAATGACTAATGATGGTTCGATTGAAAACGCACCATTTTTGAAATGCAGAATCTGTGAGCCAAGTGCTCCCATTAGCCGCGAGTTTTTCCTGTTGCCGTATGCACTAGACAACTCACGACCTCAAATGCTTCGTCTGCCGGAGATTGCAAGGAATTGTATTCATTATTCAAGGCATTTGGCAACAGGGAAAATTTGCGGACAACCGCGGAGTCCTCAAAGTTTCTGTAGATATTTTTTTATTTAATGAAAAAAAATATCTACAGAAATCTATTGTTGCTCATTAGTAAAGTTATAATTTTCTCCATTTCAGTTTCTAATTCTTTATTGGCTACAACAATGGATCAAATTAACATAACATTCAACTACATGAGCTGGATTGGTATGATGATAAAGCCGGTTACTTTGATAACTCCAGCAAAATACTGTACACCTTTTATGTGCTAATCTGTTTTTTGTCACATTACTTGTTACAAATCGTGTTGAAAAACCTCACCCACGTAAAAATTAGTAAAACACTAACTTTGAGAACTTTTAAAAGTATTTATTTTATTTAAAAAATAGTTTTCGGCCAAACCATCGTTAATAATTTAAGTTCCCACGGGCATAAGTTATCCAGAATTTAAATTTCGTGACACAATATTTCTCCGCACAGTACGCATATCTCCAAAGGCTGGCTAATTGATTCGATCGGTGTTCTCTGTATGGATCGAACGGCATAGTGCATCTGCTTTACTCCTAGGCGCAAAGCTCTGGGAGCGCATTGATAAAGATAGTTCCTCGTTAGAGGGCTGACGGATTTTATGTTGATACGGGAGTCTATTCATAGGGGAGGTTGACTTCATCCACAACAATGCTGACACCTAGTGAGGTCCTGTAAAGAGCGGTCGGAGACATTAACCCGGATTAAAAACTCGTGGTCGGGTGAATATTTGTCCCGTTTCAATTCCCAATTAAAGCCTACCAGCTACAAGAGAACGGTACTGCGTGAAAGCGACTTCAGCGGAATGAAATGGAACTATGAAACAAGCTTGATTGGCAGGATGAAGCTTCAATCATGTGCATGAGCAGATGTCGTCCTTTCGTGTACTTCAGCGCAACGGATATTTAATCTGATTGGTTGGCTGTCCAACGCTGAAGTGCCTACTTAGATTAGCAGTTTAAACAACTCCACGAGCACGGAGAATCTCATGTTTATCATTCGAAAAAAAAGTTTAAAGTTGTCCATCCTTGCCTAAAAGGCTGTGGAGGGCTTCGCCCTAGAAACGTTGTCTTCCACAGGATCAATTCGGTACGTGTGGCAACCCGTAAAAATTAAAAAAATACGATCCCCCAGTAACGTATAAGATCATCTACGTATTATGATTGCTTTTCTCGATAAAAGGGATATGTTTCAAAATAAGGCGAGATAAGCACAACCAGTGGATACAAACAGTATTTATCTAGAGTTTCCAAGGCCACTGGCTATATAATCAGCGGTTTTATACTGAATGTGTATCCCAATAGGAATACCGAATGTCTACTAATATTCGTTAATGGGGAAGATGCATGAAAATTTTTTCATCGACATAATACCTGATTCTTATAGCAATTTTCACCAGGAATCCATTTTCACCAATCAAACTTCTCGTAAACCATTGATTTTATCATTAAAATGCATTTAAAACAGTGAAATCCGTCTGCAAACGCGAAGTTAGCTTTGATTGTTGGTGACGTCATTTCTCCCTACGTCGTTATCGTTTTGCATGCACGGCCGCAGAAGCTACAATGAAGCACTCGTTGAGTAAGTGAATATCTCGGTATTTTTTTAATTTGCGTTTTCTCTGAGACATGTTATGATGTTATTTAGTCACGTAAAATAGTTTTCATCCATTTTCTATAATCGTAGAAAAGGAATATATCGAATATTTGCGAAATGGAAGACGATTTCGTGTAAGCTGTTGCGATAATCTCCCAAAGGTGGATTCCATAATGATGGCTTTATATTTTAAAAGTAACCAGGACTTTTTGGCGGCATAATGTAGAGAAGTGGAGGCTTCGCGCTAAGTTTTTCTAGTTTTTTTATCATTAATGGGCCAGCTTTTACGAATACAGAAGTAACTACTTGGCCTCTATTCAAAATTTCTGCATGAAATATTGCTGCATGTAGTTACTGCTAATGAAGTTGATATGGTATGAGTTATGATTTTTTGCTTTCAGTATATCAGCTTTTTAATTCAGTATGTTGTCAAATGCTTTCTGTGCACAGATTTAAGGTAATTTCGCTGTTTTTGAAATGAAAAATACAACTTTATTTTGAAAAAATGGTTTTAAATGAATCGTTCAAAGTATTTTCCGACGCTACCTTCAAATTTTCCCCATCATTGTGGCAGAACCCGAATATCGTTACGGAAGAATTGTTTGTCTTTTAAAGCTACCCTGTAAACCTGTTTTTGCACCAAATGGTTATCAATGCAGGAATGAAGGACAAGCTATTATCACAATATTCTCTGACCTTTCTTATTACTCTCTCAACGTGTATCCTAAAACTTTCTATTTGCTTAGTTACCTTAACTTCATCTTTAGAGATCTTTACATTCTTGGAAACACTTGATGGTCTAATTAACTCTCAAATTTTACCACTAAATGAGTGAGCAGGTTGTTTGAAGCCGCGATCTGCCACTACCCCACAGCCTTTTGGAATTTGCTCAAGAAATTCGGTCGAAGAGAAAACTATCTATTGCCCAGCCACCATAACCCCTCGAAATGAAATTTTCTAAAGAAGAATCATATGATTTTTTTGATTGAGTTTAGATAGAAATATCTAAGCTGTAAACATTCCATTAATTTTACAGTAATGTTAAAAGCTGATTCCTTTGAAAAACATTATTTCTATTTTTCTGTACTATCAGCAGTATACTGCACTGATTGCTGTAATAAACCGTTTTAGAGTTACCTTAGCAATTCACTTTTTTTCGGTTAGTTTTAGCATTATACCTTTCGCAGCGTAATAAACTAAGCGCAGTTTGATATACTTATCGCAGTAAAAAAACTGACCTATAAAAGAGAAAATGCGTTATGTGTCACTCACTGCAGTGAGGACTTATCTATTTTTTATAATCCTATTCAGGTTAAACTTTGCCAATTTAGGATACCTGGTTTTTCAATTTCTATTTCTAAGCAATCAATAATTGACACTAGATGCGAATAGCGAGCAGGAAAGGGAATTAGCATATTAAGCAACATCTTATTTTTATCAAACCAAAAAACTAGATTTTTCAAAAAACTAACCACTGGAATAATGGAAGCAGAGAAATATTGTGCCGCTGTTGAGGACGAGACATTGGGATCTACTGGGCTTAAATATTGAAGGATTCGTTGAATCTAATTTTCCTTGTCATAACCATGACAAGTAACCCAGTCTTTCGTGATAGCAATTGACAATAAAAAATTTTACCTGGCTATACTTCACTGACATAACCATGACGTACCCTAGTCTTTCGTGATAGCAAATTGACAATAAAATAATTTTCACTGGCTATCCTTGAATACAACGCTGGCTTTTTTCCATCAAAAACAAAGTAGGTATACTTGGCCCTTTGGCTACATATTTCCCTGTCTGATTACATGTCAGAGCTGCATTTGAACAAATAGGCACTACGTAATATTTATAATTGTACATAAAAGCACTTCACGTAGGTAAAAACAACTTCTTCCTGGCATTGGCATACCGCAACAATCTCCTAACTCCACGCCTCGGACGTTAGCAACTCTGTTTGGGGAGAAATGACGTCACTCCTCTTGGACACACTACTTTCGCTCGCACCCCCCATTCCTCCATTTTGACCTTTAATATCTCGAAAACTACTGCTAGTAATGAAATTTCCCCCGGTAGATATTATTTCCTAGAGATTTACGACATTTTGACAGAGTTTTTAAAAAATGTGAAAATTCCCCATTTTACCCATTTACGGCTAAAGTTGCGAAAACGCAGCATTATTAGTGAATACAAAAAATGTCTTCAAATGAATTTTATTCATATAGATGTGATAAATTCGATTAAATTTAAAAAATTTCAACAAAAAACTGGAAAAATGTTCGCTTTGACTCATTTCTTTCAAACTGTAATACACATCTATTTTATGATGGTTTCATTTCACTGGAAACATATTATTTAAGAACTTTAACTATCTATTATGATGATACCTGTCAAATACGTGGCATAAAAAGGCATAGGATTATACTTGACTTTACAAACGGCAAATTCAGACGAGGGGGCATATGGTATTTCGGATTTCATAAGTGTCTATTGAATAGCGAATTTGGCCAAGGGTGCGAAAATGTTTTTTTTTACCATAAGAAAATTTGTTGGAGGCCAATATTTTCAATTGACCTTATTTAGCATGAAATTAGGTAAAATGAAATTTTAAAAATAATATATTTTCAAGTGTCTTTTTACTCGGCCGGTAATGGGTTACCCGCGAAGTGACGATTGACAACCAAAAAATGCAGAAGAATCACGACTTGTAAAGAGGTCTCCTCAAATATCTTCACATTAAAATAGCATCTAAACGTTTTAAGGATACAGTCATTGAGGAGATGTAAATGAAACTATATTCCATGCTAAAATGAAAACATGAAAAAATGTATTTCACCCACTCGAAGACAGTGAGCATGACGAAGAAAATTTTTTAAAGAGAAAAAAAACGAGATATCTGATTTTTTTTGGGATTAAAATTGCGTATTAACCTAATTAAAAATTGATAATTGAATAATAGTGGGTAAATGGAAGTTGACATGGAATTATATCGCATCCATCAACAATAATCACTTTTCATTAACTAATAGATATCGTTGCGGGCACACGGAAAGCCTTCTGCTATACCTACCTCTCGGACTGGCTTGGACCTGTCTCCATTATTTCTGGAGCAGCCTAAACCATGAAGTGAAGATGATGATGAAATCCTCTGGCTATCTTTGTGATTGCTGAGGCGAGGATGATGGAAAAATTACTTTACCCCAGCCTCAACCTCCAGCACACATGAATCCAATGACCTAGGACAAGCGAGCTGATTGCGACTCCCGTCATTCTCACAATTCATTCAAGATCCCGAGCCAATCTCAAAGGATCACGAGAGGTAATCCATTGCTTCCGCTGCCCAACTCGTGGAAAGAAAGATTTCTCACGACATTCACTTCAAAAGCTCCCCACTGACAAGATTGGGTGTAAATAGAGCAAATATTAAAGCGCAGGGGACTACGCAAAATGTGCTAGGTGAGGTAAAAAAAAACTCAAGAAGACCTGAAACGTATAAAAGGATCCTAGTTACTGGAGATTTTGCTATAAATAAGCGGGTAAAAGTTGAAAATTCGATGCTACAATTAGATTCAATTATCCCAACCATTCCCTTGACAATTTTTGTGGAATTTAATCCGCTCCACGCGATTATTTGATGAACATCGTTTCTTAAATAGTTACATGCTTCAAAATATTATAATATTAGTTCAGTACAAAGGAAAATATGAGTTTTTTAGCTCAGATAGTTAAATAAAACAGGCATAAAACCTAAAACGTCAAATACTGTTGCAGGAAGAATGATTTTCATCCCGCCTCCAAGTCAGACATCTATTACATGAGCTAAATGAATAAGTGCATCACATCAATAAGCAAACGCCTCATCACCAAAGCAATATTCATTCTTAATTCAAAATAATTCAAAAAATATTATGTGTGCAGCAGAAACCGAATGCAATTAGGGAGTTAAGGTCTCGATGCATGTATAGTACGCAGAAAGATGCACAAAAGGTTAAGGCGTACGGGAACTTATCAAATTGTACTCGTTACTTGAAAAAATTAAGGCACTTGTGCAGTATTTTTCTCTGTGGAAGTGAAGCTTGGATGTTGACATAAGCAGAGAAGTCAAGAGTGGAACCATTTAAAATGTGGTGTTAACGAAGAATAGTAAAGGTAAAATGGATCGACGAAATAAGTAGCGAGAAAGTGCTAAGAAGATTGGGAGAAAAGAGAAATCTCCTAAAAACCTTGAGGAGAAGACGCGACGGCTTTGTCGGCCACCTTGTTGAGTTGATAGCATGGTGAGAATAATCGTAGAACTTTGGTAAAGCAAAATTCATCACACATTTTCCAAAACATCTAAGCATTTTTTTGAGTTATTTGAATTATTCTTATACCAAGTAATGAAATGGAAGTATAATCAATCCTGCATGCTTTTTGGTCAGGTCAAATTGTGCTCTCTTTCTTTACATTAAACAGCCAAGCAAGTGAACTTCACTCAATCTTAAAATTAGCCGGATCCAAGCAAAAAAAATAACAATGAAACCCAGTAATAAAGTTTTTGCTTTCGTCTTAATAAATCATTTGCATTTTTAACGGTCAAAGTAATTTTCAATAAATAAAAGAGCGCAATGAAATATTAAAACTCATTGCCAGAATACCAGGCATCTCCATTAACTTGTATAACTTCTCATTTTTATAATAATGCAAACAGGTGGAAGGGGAGAAGGGCAAGGGACGGCCCCGAATGAGTTACACAGAACAGGCTACCTATAAAGGATGTGAAAGAGAAGAAATACGTCACAATGAAAAGGCTAGTGGATAGGAGAGAGGTATGGAGAGCTGCGCCAAGCAAATCTTAGGATTGTGGACCAATGATGATGAGGATGAATTTTAAACTCACTTAAATTAATATATTTTCATTTCGATTCAATGAGACTGAGCAAGACAAGTGATAAAATCAATACGAGAAAACCCTTCATGCATTTGAGATTGCATGAATGTCTTCGTAAACGCCCTCCTTCGGTAAATAAAGGGTTCAGATGGAGGACCCGTGACAACATTTGGGTTTTTTTTTCTCATACATACACAAATACGCAACCAGAAATCAAATAGTCAAAAATATATATTCTGAGATCAGCACCATTTAAATTAATATCATTTGCTCAAATTCGAAACAAACAGCCAACAGTGTAGAACTCTTCAGCAGGAAAAATGGATACCTCAGTCCTTAATGTCAGACGCCTTCTTGAACGTTAAATAAAAACCGTAATCCATTCCATAAGTAAAAGTTTAACTGGCTAAAAAATCCATACTAAAAGGAAACCATGCAGTAACCATATGAAATGAGGAGAAATTCTTTGAATGTGTTGCATGGTGAAAATGATTAAATATAGGCGACTTTGAGAAAAATATACAATCGTAAGATGAAGAGTTTGATCTGGAGTGCAGCTCTCTGCGGCGCGGAAACGTGGACATTGAGGAAAGAAGACGAGATAAGATTGGAGGAATTCGAGATGTGGGTATGGAGAAGAATGGAGAGGGTGAAATGGACGGAGAGGAAAAGGAACGACGAAGTGCTGGATATGGTTGGCGAGGAGAGGCAGCTTTTAGATGAGAGGCTAAGGAGACAGAAGGTATGGATGGAGTTAGTGCTTAGCGGGGAGGGGATTTTAAAATGGTGTTAGAGGGTAGAATTTTAAAGAAACGAAGGAGGGGAAGGAAAAGAATAGGATTTTTAGATAGATAGAAAGGGTGTAGGCCTTACAGTGAATTGAAGAAGGTAGCGCTGGAAGGAAAGGGAGGCTCCCAGATCACTTCTTTAGTAATCTATGGAAACCTACCTTAATCGGTAGAATACTGTAATAATAATTAAACCATGTCGATTATAAATATAGTGGAGAAAAACTAAGAGAAATTAATACACCTATTATAGCAAAATCTGTACAGATATTATCATTCCCGACCCACACGAACCATTCATTAGCGTACATCTGCATTTGCGTAACACCCTGGGACCAATCTCAAGGGTGTTCAGCATTGCAGGGCGTAAGTTCAATCGAAAACGTTGTGCGTGAAACATTATGCCAACAACAGAAAAACACCGGCTTGAATTCTTCTGTTAACGCCGGAAATAAACCAGCTTCGCGAAAGATAGGAATCAGAATGGATGAAAAGAGCTGGATTGTCTTTTTCCCAAAAACACACACAGCCGGGGATCAGGAAGGCTATGGGGTTGAAGGGGGAATAAAATCCTTCATCGGATTTACAAAGGATTAAGTCGATTGGCAAAGTAGAGCAAAAAAAATGGAGCGGATGTGAGTGGGTAAAAATGACACAAAGGGAAAGATCGTTTTTATAATCTCTCGCCCGAAACTAGGTCGATGAGTCACATACATTCTTTTCCGCATGCGACTCTTGTACAGACTTAACGAATAATTTTCCGCTAACTGACTATACATTTGATTTCGGCTCCAACTGCTCCTAAATTTCACCTCTGCGGTTCTCAAGCCTTCTGTGACAATGGGTGTCCTTTGACAACAATTACCTAGCAAGGCGAAATTAATCATCCTCGTGTGGACTTAACTTAGACCTCATTTACCATACACTTTGGGCGATGTTCATACAAAAATTAGCGTTTAACTTGAAAAAATTAATGTGAAAAATATCTTGAAATATTATAAATCCGCCGTCATTTTTTCTTGCGAATTTCATCGGTATTTTTTTAAACCAAACTGTGAATCACGTGATAACAAATCCCTCATCCTATTTAAATTACATTACTTAATACAAGATTAGATCAAATGCATTTGTTTGGCAACTGAAAACTTTGCAATCATCTCCAAGCAACGCACAAACACGGAGTAAGGTGAAATGTGATATTGAAATTGTTTTAATTGCATTAATATGAGTATTCTAGACAAATCAGGCCTAAATAAAGTATGCATGGAATTTAGTTTCAATTATTAATTAATATTGAGCGAATATAAACCTTGCAGTACAATAATAACTCGAATCACAGTTACCCATAGGATCAACCATGACTAGATAATCAATATATCGCACGCTTGATTGCAGAAAAAGATGAAAGCGCTAACATTCCTCCAATATATGCGCTCAGATATTACAAAGGGAAAAATATGTGCAACTAAAAAAAATCGTGTACATACTAAATAATCCTTTGGAGTCTTCCTGGTGATATTTCACAGCATACATAAGCAGCAGTGGTTTCATCTAAGGCTCAACGTCTCACTGGCATAGACCTCTGGAATAAATGAAAACAAGGTAAGGATTGGAGAGAATAATCTCCGAATGTTGCAAAATTTTCGCAAAAATGGAGTAAGCATTGAAATACACAAAAGAACGATCCCTCAATTTTATAGTTCATGCTCTAACGGCAAACAGAATGAGAAACAAGATAACCTTCATCAGGTGCAGAATTCAAGCTCAGAAATAATATTATATCATTAGCACTATGCAGTATCACAGGTCAAATGCGTCACACCAAAAAACATATACATTGATCCCTCAAAGTTTACATCGTCTCATGTGAAATTTACTTCTCTAGCAGATGAGGTATTGAGCAAAGAGAGCCCAAAATAATTTAAACCCTCAAATAATTCACCAAAATCTCCAAAGCTACGGTAAAAATGAACCTCGGACAACGTAGGAATTTATTAGGACTGCAGTATGCTACAAGCGTAATAAAAGATTGATTTTTTTCTCCGGCTGGGGATAACCATGGGGTCACACAAAAAACAGTACCACTCGCACATGTCGACGCTTTGCGAATAAGGTCATGAATTATGTTATGAACTGCTCATTATTCTCTTTCGAAGAGCAAATATTTTGTATAATAACCAATTCCTCTCTAAATCCAGAAGGAAAACACTGCTCGCAAGCGAACACCTAGCTAATTCCAAATCGATGAATGGCATCAGTAAATAATGACATCGAGGTCTTAAAAGGAAAAATAAGTTTTAACTTTGAGCATATTGGTAAAATCCTAAATCCTAATCGTGTCCCCTGAAATAAAGAGACATAAATAATGCATTTAGCATGAACAAATTTATCCAACAACTTTTTTCTTAACTTCACTAGCGTGAGTCTTTCTATCTCTTCGGTAAAAATTAAGCAATAGATTTTTCGATCATTTCCCGATTACCTTGAGGGCTAAAATTTTCAGGATAGCTCAGATCTGGAGGCCAATAAAATGTTCTTTGAATAGTTCCATGATCGAAACAGTATTCTCGACACCAATCCATGTTTGAGAGCCGTGTGATGTATACTCTCTCTTTGGCATCGAAGCGTTTGGAAAGGCTGACACTCTGCTATCGCTTGAGCACTCTCGCATTCAAAGGCAAACCCTGGGATTTTAAAAGGTTTTTACTCCGTGTACACCTATCGTAAGTGACTTACGCTGTTAGGGATATAGTTCGTCAATGTAACAGAGAGTAGTTTTCAATGCCTGGTATGGTATTGGGGGATTTACTTAAGCTCAGGACCCGATTACGTTAGAGGTAGTTCCGTGGGGCCAGGATCCAGCCAGGTATATTGGACCCGAGATATTCGAGGCTCAACAGAGAGGAGTATGATTACTGTATTTATTTGCCTCTAAGTAATGGAATGAATAAACTAAGAAATATACTACGAGAGGTCATATCGGTATGGGTAAGCTCCTGCTGTGACGACCATCTCCAGAGGGCCCGGGTTATCCGTGGTAGACCAAGGATGGGTTCGGAAAAGGGTAGCGATCGAACATTGCTTGGGTCCAATATACTTGCCATGATCTTGGTCACACGAAACTACCACTAACCCCCGATTAAATTGTAGGAGCGTGCTGCGCCCGCTCCCAGCGGGCTTCCCCCGCTCTTTTCGATGCAGGTCCACAGAGGGATAGGCGCGTTTCTAATTTTAAAATGTAGAAAAAAAGGCAGGGTCTTGTGAACAAATTTAATTGGAATGTTCATGTACACATTGAGATCAGAGGACCTATTTAAACACAACATTGGATGTAATTACACTATCCTCTGTTAAACGCACATGATGACTCATACTTACATATCAACAGGAGACTTGAATGTGGAATCAGCCGCATTTTGATAAAAGTTATTTGAAGAATGCGAGATATTGCTGCAAATGAACAAATGTATCAGTTTGTGCGCCGTTAACGTCATGAATATTTACCGGTTTATGTTTTTTTAAATTTTTTTTGTTTTTTTTTAATTATTTAAAAACCAAATTTTAGGAAACAATAGCAATATTTAGGAAGTAAGATATGCCGTCGCATGTTCTCTGATAAATTCTGTGCATTTTGGTACCTCATTTGTAGAGTTTGGTTGCGTATAAGTTGAGGAAAAGGTATCTATACAGTAGAAATAATATAGAAGATTGTTACCACTGCTTATCTAACGATTTGATCGTTGGATTATCCTTCCTCATAGAATTATCCCCCAAGATCGTTAGAACATTAATGGCTTTGCTTGGTTTCGCTTTTTAGTAGGGCCCTCTTCGCTTCTATAGCGTTGAGGTGTTTTTCCCTCTCCCGTTCCTTCCTCTCCTATCCTTTCCCAGAGGCGTCTTCGGGCTCCTATCGCGGCGGCGCCTCTTTTCTTTTCCCTTCCTCTCCCTCGGGTGATCGGGCGTATAAGCCACGGCCTTGGTGCCCGGCCACGGTGCGTTGTATCCTCGAAGGGTTCGCCCAGAACCCTCATACTCTGTTGCCACTGCTATTGTAGAGTCCAGTCTTCGATATTACAGGTACTGGGTTTTTATCTCTATTGATTATGGCGCTACTTCTCCGTTAATGGTGTTCGCGATCAAATTCTTTCTTTATAGATAACCAATGCGTAGCGTAGTGGCCAAGGGGTTAAAGGGCTTGGATGCTGACCTAGAGGTCCCGGGTTCAATCCGTGGGTGAAATCTTTGGACGCCTAAAATTATTAAAATCGCTGAAATCCGTATGAGGTGACCCAGAGAAAATAATTGCCTAACATACGCTGAATATGTGTCATCCATTCGACTGCGGCCATGTCTGGTGCTAGCCCTATTATCACCAAGCCAAACAAACCTTTGAGTTTATTCACTTCAAGAGGTAACCAACGTAACCATATTGGATAGTCGGCCATATTGGATGACAATAGGGCAAACTGTCGGCCAATATTGCCTCAAAGTTTCCGTAGTATATAAATGCGTTTTCGACCTAAACACCATTGGTAATTTTTGTTCCCTCTGGAATTAGCAGTTCAGGGTGAAAATTTTGTGACAATTTTTCTCCTGTAGATGAAAATGATAGGTATGTAACGTGCCAGGTGGTAATATCTTGTAACAAAACTGTTCGAATCACTGTGGAGCCTGCTATTAGTTTTGCTTTTACTGCACTATCTTAATTAAATCGCCTTACACAAAGCGAGGCATCGAAAAATACTCACTGAAGCGTTGACGAGCTATTTCCCTGACAGCATAAGTCACTCACGAAAGATACATACGGAGTACAGAGCCTTTTAAAAATCCCAGGGTTTACCTTTGAATGCGAGGGTGCAAAAAGAGACGGTAAAGTTTCAGCCTTTTTAACGCTTCGACGCCTGCGAGAGTATTTATCACTCGACTCTTGCACTAGGGGTGTGAGACGCAGGGGGGGAGACAGGAAAAAACGGGCACGTTCTATCACGATACACAAACACACACACACAGAGCTGAGAGGGGGAAAAAAAAGTGACACTCGAAAGGCGACAGTGGTTTCCTTTTCCATCCCCACTTCTCTTCCTAGAGAGCGAGTCAGTTTTGTGCCCGTGTGTGTGTGTGTGTGTTAGCCTTCTTGTCCCGGTTCTTATATTAAATGGGGCGCTAAAATGGAGGGGGAGTGATACAGGCATCCGTCACCATGACAACGGCAGGATGAAGAAGAAAAACGCGGAAAACAATAGGGGCAGGCACTTACTGTTGGTTGACAAAAAATATTCAGTCATTGGTTTACGAGTTCACTTCGAGGATTGGTGACATGATAGATTCAAAAAAAAACTTTGCTACATTCCTCACATTATTTATTGAAACTCAACCGGTTTCGTCATTATCAAAAGATAATAGAATTCTCATTCGAGGGAATAGAAATCTAATAATATAAAATAATAGGGATGGACGGATCGGATCCTTGATTATCGGAGCCGGATCTTTCGGATCGGATATTTTCGGATCCAAATGCATTTTCATATTCCTGACGTTGAGATTCCCCCGATGATTGTTCAATCTCTTAGGAAGAGTCACACTATCTGCCAGTCGTATTTTAGTGCCTTTTTTATTTTCCACGGCCGAAATTCTCCTACGTAACCTCTGCGAGAGCTTTCAAACAAAACGGTTCTTGATTATGACAAGAATCGAATGCGACGACGTATTCGAAGATAGAATCGGAACTCTTTCCACCCTTATTGCACTCACTGAAGCTATTATTTAAAATTTCGGATCCACGTCCGATGTCTTCCGCGACGTTGGATCCGATGCAGGGCAATATCCGCGGATATTTGGTTCCGTGGTGTGCGATCCAGCCATCCCTATAAAATAACATTCGCCTTGCCCGAGATTATTTCCTGTCTTTTCTTTCAAATAATTATTATCATTATCAATTTTGTTTTGTGGTTTGAAAACAGAAAAAATGAAAATACTTAAAACAAAAAAATATATAAAATTGTTCAAAATAAAAAAAAATGATAAAACTTTATAAAATATGTGCAAAAAAAATATAAAAATGAACAAAATGCATTGTTATGCACAAAAAAATGAAATAATTGAGAAAATCCAAAAATAAATGTTAAAATTGAAGTGTCATGTTTTGGGCCAATTAGGGCCGTTCCCGGCTTCTGACGCCGTTTAGTTTTTAGTCTTCATAATTTTAGAGTGCTTTTGCAGCGCTCACTAGAAGCCTGTCTTTCTATTTCTCCTTTACTAACACTGGAAAGGTTACACTGGTCCCTTTACACTTGGTATGTCATTTTTGTCCTGATCACGTATTTACGCAAAATCATCGCCGCTGAAGAGGTGGTTTATATACTCACCGGCAGTTGGACGACCAGCTGGCCCGGTCAAATTTGAGAATCGACGATGACGAGATTCGAACGCGGATATCCCGATTTCCGTTCGAGTGCTATGGCTACCGAGGTGTCATTCCTACCGGATGTTATTTGTTGACAGTGCCGGACAAGGTGGTCCGGTAGTGTCCACAAACATCAACAGGGTAAAATGTCGCCTCGGTAGCTTAACTAGAACTTGAATGGAAATCTGGGGATCCGAATTCGAATCCCGGTCAAGGCGAATGATATTTTTCCCTGTGATTTTTCGTACAAATTGTGCATTGCAGGTGACTCTCGTAAAGTTATCACCGTGGCTATTCCTGTAACATTGTACTTTAAAAAAGTTATCACCGTGACTAGTCCAGGTATACTTAAAGGTAATGATAAACCTCTTTTACCAATAAATAATGACCTTAAAAGATTGAAACCGGTGGAGTTTTTAGTAAATACTTACTCTGTGGATTATCATAGTAGATGACTTTCCATTTAATTTTACGAATTCCTTAAAAGCACTAAATTTAACATGTCTAGCTAAGCGCCGTAGTCGGGCTGATTAAATATCCATCCACTCATTGATTTAACTAAGAAGGGAACTCGTTTCCAAGAATTTTCCCCTGTTAACGTTTGTTCCACAGCCAAATAGTTTACAGCACCATGGAGAAACGCTTGCGTTTCCAGCAAGGAGTGAAGTCATGCGATATGAAAATTCGTCGGAAGTACGTATACCTGCCTTTCCTTTGTTTCTTAAATATCATTATTAAAATGGCAGTCAATACAGGATACCATAATCAACTTCAAAGTAATATCACAAATGGAATTCGTGCGTAGGTTGATATCGTAGGTAGGTAGGATTTAGGAAAGGAGAACTCGTCATCTTAAGTTCACAGTAAGTAAGTAAGGTTTCGGAGTCATCTTAAGATCACAAGTGATTGAAGAAGTGAAAGAGTTTCCATACCTATGAAACTGAGTTACTAGCTATGGATCTTACAAAAAGAAAAAAGTAAAATGGACTCCGTTAAAGAGGATTATATATTTTTTAATTAACTTAAAGCTGGTAAAAGCGTAGAAGTTAGAAAATAATGCATCCGATCCTTATGAATAAGAAGCATGTTTGTTTACGGGAGTGAGGCATGGACGTTGACAGCGGCAGAAAAGCCAACAGTTGAAGCATTCTAAATATGGTACTATGCAAGAATGAAATGGATCGACAGAGTTAAGCAATGAGGAAGTCCTTATCGGAGTGGGAGAAAATGAAAGCCTCCTAAAACTCCTAAGGTGACGGGATCACTTCTTCGGGTACATAACGGAACATGCTGGCCGGATGAAGACAATCAAGGAAACAGGCGGGTGGGAAAAAAGACTGCTATGCCGAGAATGAGTTACAATGGCCAGGGTATTGAGAACGTAAAAGAAAATAAAAACACAAACATGAAAAGGTTGGCAGATAGGACAGTGAAGAGGGGACCTGAGTCAAATCTATCACTGAATTGTTGACATAACATGGAGATGATGAAACCGAAATCAATTTTATGGACTGTATTATAATTTCCATTTTAAGTATATAATTTTGCACATGAGGTTAGGAACCACCCAGTAATCAGAGACGAGGGTTGGCTAAATTTTCTAATGAGCATATATAATGAAACTTTTATCAAGGACCAACGATCCCCCAAAATTGTAATTTGTAAACACTAACGTTTCAGCTATAGTGTACATTTTATGTGCTCAGTTAAGGGCTGCCACAGTGAAAAAGATATAAGAAGGATTAAATTCTATTCCCACACTACCATATTAACCATATAAAAACCATAGTAAATCATTATTGCCGATTGTTGGTAGAATAGAAATAAAAGACTTTTCGAAATTTTACAAGAGTGACTTCAATTTCACTTACAGTGAAAATGCTAAATGAAAATTCAAAATTTGAAACCCAATATAAATATTACATCATGCAATCGATTAGGTGGATCGTATAGCCCAAAGGAAGCATAAAGAGCCCTATATTTGATCAACATTTGTCATCACATAAAGGGTCCAAAAGCCAGGACTGGGCGACCAATTCAACTCTCACGACATAAAATGTCCATTCCGAACACGTACTCTGTGTTGATCAAGTGGAACACGGCGCATAAAAGCCTACTGACCCACCTCCCACGTATCTGTAAACTGAATGGAAGGAGATTCCGTAACATCTCCAGCTGTGCCTCAAAAGGTGGATCAGAAATCTTTAACTCCAAATATTTGTAAGGACCGCAGTGTAATCAGTAAGCTGAGCTTGCTCTGAAAGGGATTTCATGCAGAAGACGTGTCTTTAGACAACTTGAAGAGAGGTATTGGGAGACAAACGGCTTCCATATTGCTAAGACAATCGGGTGTAATGACCATAATATGCATTTGAATGGGAAGGCGGAGTTGATACATCAATCAATACATTCACGCTCTTAAGCGAACCTGCCTCAATAGGCGGTAGGCGGAAAGTGTTACAACACTAGCCGTTCACGAAACAACATCTGTTTTTGAGTGATTCGACCTCTAAGTTCTACGTAGCACATCTACATTATACGGCGATCCACCTCCAGGGTGCTTGGCATGGGGTGCATGTAATAATAATAATAAAATGTCTTTATTCGGTCGAGGTTGAGACTAGGAAGTCCCCTCTTCCATCTAACCCCTCCATAGCGTCAATGAAAACATATTAAAAAATAATAGACAAACGTTTACAATACAAAGGTTATACAATATAAAGTATTTGTGAAATGTCAAAAATATGAACAACTGTATGCGAAAATTTTGTGGAAAAATGATTTCTGTTTATGGAAAAAAACATGAGGATAAGGGTGTAGTGTCTTTCAGCGAAAAAACTCTGCAGGAAAACGCCCACACAAGAAGGGGGGCGTGAAAAACCTGCGAAAACCTACTGAGTGAAAGCTAGGATTTATATGCTTCAATCAAGTTCAGGGAAATGCAAATTTCATTATCTGGATGTTTTAACGAATTTCATGGCCAAGTATTAACTACATATTCATATATATATTTGTACCTACCAGTAGGGTAGCCAGAAATTTCTTTTGGGGTGGGCAACCAAAACCAGAGAGAAAAATAGGGTACTAAGTAGAGGGTTTTGAACTAATTTTAACAGTTTTCATAATCGAAAAAACTTACTAGTTTCTTATTTATTTATTTATTTTACACACCACCGAAAACAGCACTATTCGGCCTTTACATCGGGGTTGATAACATTAACAATCACACATTATGTCAAATAAATCCTTCGTGAATTCATGATTTTTCAATATTTCTTTTTCTTTACTGAAGGAAAGTAACTGCGTTTCTATATTTCGGGGGGGGGGAGAGATTCTAGGCCCCCCTGGCCACCTACTTCGCTACAGCACTTTTACCTGCATTCCAAACCAATATTCCTCCTATTCTCTAGCTTCTCAGCATTATTTCACGCCACTGCAGCCTGAAAGCGACATTAAGAGCTATTTCTTTGGAATAATCGGTCATTTTATTGAGAGATATCTCCTTCACTACAACTTTGCACACAAAAAAAGAGACGGTCCATTGTGGACAGAACGTGGTGGCTACTCGCGACCCGCTGAATGACCAAAGGCGCGCATACAAAGCGTTGGCACAAAGAGGGCCCAGTGCCTGCCGGCGCGCGCTTTTGAAAAGTCTCATCGCTTTGAACGAACGCCATTTAGAAAGGGATGAAAGAAGTGTGGCAAAGAAGAGGAGAAGAAAGAAAAAAAAGAGGATGAGATGGTTCTATAGAAGCGTGGCTCAACTTGAAAAGACGCGAAGCTAAAACGGTTGTGTTACTTGGCAAAGGTGCCGATAGAGTTCTTTTTTCTTTTTTTTTAAGAGACACAATCGACTCTACCACCTTCTCTGGTGTATTTAGCAACAGGAATAATAGCCTTGAGCAATATATTTATCGTGAAAAGTCCTGTTACATCAACGTTAGAAATCAAGATAAATCCGTTTTCAAGCAAGTTAAGTCTATAAATGTATGGTGAATGAAAATTCCGTTACAATGGCCTGAAAAAATTAGAAAGGTGGCCAAGTTTAAATAATTTTATTAACTATTCTGTACAATATGCATCCTATCCTAACTTCATTTCATCGAGTAGAGTCATAAAGGATTAGTTATTTATGGTCGAAAGAAAATAAATTCCTTTGTTGTGAGTGGGTTACTGGCGTAAGCGGAAGCTTCTCAAACCTGACTGTGTATGTGAATGAGATATACGCGGAAATTCGTCCCTCTGAGCAAATCCGCGTGGTGCGTGAGTATGAGCGTGACTCTGTCCTAGTTTTATTTTTTTTGCCTTTTCTTTGGTCATCCTTCAAAATTCTCGACCCCCCACCCCACCTTTTTGCCCAGCAAAGAGTACGGCCTTAGGGGATTGATTTTCTTCCAATTGTTAAACAGCGGTAGATCGTTCAATCACCTATATCAGATCTACATAAATCTACATATGGTTATATGTAGGTTAATCTGATATAGGTGATATAGGTTAGGTACATATGTTATAAATACCATTGATATATAAAAAATTGAAATTTTGTACGAGGTATATTAAGAATATTAAGGAATACGAGCGTGATTCGCCCGCTCCCAGCGGGCTTCCCCGCTCTTTTCAATGCAGGTCCACAGTGGGATAGGCGCGTTTCTAACTTTAAAATATAGAAAAAATAGGCAGGGTCTTATGTATAAATTTAATTGGAATGTTCATGTATAATTGAGGTCAGAGGACCTCTGTAAACACAACATTGGAAGTAATTACACTATTCTCTGTCAATACTTGTTTAGCGTTTTCCTTAATATTTACAAAAATATTTTGAAAAGATCTTACCCTAGAGAATGCTACATAAAGTTGGCCATGAAAGAGTACAGGGTCTGGCAGGAATGAGCCAGCTCTTTGCAAGTCTGACCCTGAGTCTTGTTAATAGTCATCCCATAGGAAATCTTAATGGGAAATTGTCTGTGAGTCAAATTGAAAGGCATGGTGGGATCCGACGGTGTTAACTGTATTCTTGGGATGAGGACAATCTTGCCGGAATCGATTATTATTTTTTTTCGATTATTTTTTTATTATTTAAAAGCAATTATAGGAAACAATAGCAATATTCAGGAAGTAAGATATGTCGTCGCATGTTCTCTGATAAATTCTGTGCATTTTGGTACCTCAATTGTAGAGTTTGGTTGAGTATAAGTTGAGAAAAAGGTATCTATACAGTAGAAATAATATAGAGGATTAAGCTTTTTCAAAAAAAAATGTATTCATTCGTCTGCAGGTTGTCGCCTTTCAAACAGCCCCCATACTACTCAAGCTGCTACGCACTACGCATTACTACGCACTTATACCAGTGCTTCTTCCAATCCTCTAAGCTCATCTCAACCTCAATCTTTGGGATAGAATTTTGCTTTGTCAGCGATTTCTTTTAATTTCATATACTGTATTAACACGACGACCCATTAACACATTCAGTACGGGCCCGATTTTCATGAACGTCGTCAGAATCGGCCGATAAAATAAGAAAGATAAATAGAGAGTGGTTTTCGCGCCATTAAATTCCGTTCAAATACTGTTATTTTCAAACGGCGCACACTGGTTGAAAGAGGGAAGGTTGCTAAAGGCCATGCACACAATTGGAAGACTCGAAAGTGGATATTAGTCACGTGCGGAGGCGGAGAAAGGCAGAGCACGTCAATTGACGCGGTCTACACTGAATGTGTTAAGGCTTTCCTTATTTTTGGAATTATAAAAAAGTCATATCAGGCGAATACACAGGGTGAGACATCAAGCAGTATATTGATTTCAGCCAAATATTCACGAGCAAGAATTGAAGTGTGACGAAAAAAAGGTTAATTTCTCCTGTTTGCAATTCTGATCTCTACCAGAAATAAAACAGAAAAGAGCCTAAAATTTTGACTCGTACTTTTCATGTCCTAAATAATACACCTTTACCCTAAAAATTGCAAAAAATATAATATTATGCCGAGGAGATAACTCATTTCATTTAAAAACATGCCATATGAATCACTACGTACATAATTCTATGATAAAATTACAACTGCCTCAGAAACACCATGGTTATCATATGCACTAAAAGCTGAAATCTGTTGCCAAGTAACGCCTGTCTCCCCAAACGAGAAAATAAACGGACGACGCACAGTGGGCGGAAATCAGAAAAAGCCGGACAAAATTACAAAATGGATTTTTTTGAGTTATAAACTTGAAACTTCGCAGGTATACTCAGAAATGATTGAAATTTATGGATATGTACTTCATTTGACATAGATCGTACCCGTTACTGAGATACAGAGGCTCAAACGTGAGCAAATTTCCATAAAAACGCCCGTCTTCAATTTTCTCTGAAAATCTTCCAAAGTAAGTGGATGGTGAAGTTATGGGTGGATTCTTGCGAAATAAAAGACCACATAATCTGTTGGCATGGTGTTTTTTCTTTAATTTTCCGTAATCTTAAAGAATACCGTCCAGAAATTCTTACCGTGCAGTAACAAAATGGCGGATACTGTTTTTCGACAAAGTTTTACATTTAGGTAGAGTTTCAAATAGGTTTTCGGCAAGGTCGCGCGGAGTAACTTATATGAGAGCATTTGTTGAAGATTTCTTAAGGTTTTTATGCAGTTTTCTTTGAAATAAGTTTGCGTCGCCGGAAATGACATTGATTTTTCGACCGCGCGGCAGGGTTCGTCTCCGCGCGTCGGGAGTTGGATTAGCCGCGACGCGGTAAGGTTATTGAAGCTGTATGGGTTTGAACGCTCACCATTCACCGTTTTTATGTTTTTCTTCAAGACACCGATTCACAAATGGTCTATGGTGAAGACAGAGGAGGTTTTTCATGCGATGTAATTGCACGTTTCATCGAAGTTGATTCCGTTTTCTTTGGATACGATCGAAGACCATACTTCTATTAAAAGCGTTCAAACCTCGAAAAAGTGAGTTGTTTTCCTGGGACTCATACAAAAAGACCTACCAGAAAGATACCAGCTGAGACCCTTATACCTTCTTCACTCTCCGATCCCTGACCCTCAGGATTCTACTTCGAAAACGGTCGTTTTATGACACCGCGGAGTGGAGCCTTTGACCGTCTTAACGGGGGTATTTCCACGGGAACTTCTAGCTTTTTTAAAATGTTCTACTTTATATCCATAAAATGTTTTCTTCTTGAGAAGCAGAGAATAATGTTCATAAATATGGCTAATAATACAGTGTTCAGTGAGTTAACATAACTACTAATCATGAAGCTAGGGCATAACATCTGATGGCAACTAAATAATCTAAATTTTATGGACGAAAATTATGGATCGCGTGACAATCTCATGTTCGGCACCTACAGTAAGTACTAGAAAGCTGTTGAAGCAGATACGATGAAGATAGGGTAGTTTAGGTAGACAATTCATCGGAACTTCTAGCTTTTTTAAAACGTGTGTCATACCCTCAGTTCTACTTTGACTGTGGTGTAGGAAAGTTAAGTTCTCTTGAGTGCGCAGAATTTGTGAAAGTGACTTGAGTTTGTTTGTGGAGCGTAGAGATTTCAAACTTCCACTTGCCTGTAAGTACGTTTTTGAATAAATCCCCAAACATCTTTTTCAAAATAGTTATTTTAATTTATATTACTAATTTTTGCTGAAAAATTTCTCAGCATTCCTTTCCTAACTAAAATAAATTAAAGCTTAAATTATCAAATGACACTGTTTAAATTCCAATCGATACGACGTATACAATATGTTGGAAGTAAGGAAATAAAACTCTGTAGGGTTCACTGTTATTTAATTATGGGCACGACCCGGGTTTCGTAACTTGGTTACATCGTCAGGTTGACGATGACCTGACGATGTAACCAAGTTACGAAACCCGGGTCGTGCCCATAATTAAAGAACAGTGAACCTTACAAAGTTTTATTTCCTTACTTCCAATGTGGAGAGGTTTCACAAAGTAAAGCCTGAAGTTATTAGTTATATACAATATGCATTCAGAAAATCGTATGTGGCAGTGCAGCGTACACAAACCAACAGAATATTTATCGATATCAGGTGTACGATATTTTACATCTCCTATGTTATTCATACCCGACGCTCTTGCTCCGCAGATTTAGAACCTCATGATTCAGCTGTCCGTCAGTGCGTTGCAAACTAAAAACTATCGCTTTTATTAATTTCGAAATGACTATACTTTCCTGTAGGATAATAAATTATATGAGTTTTAAGATTAAGAAAAAATTAGGAAACTAAGGTGAGCAATATAAGCATTACTTTTCCGTTGATCATTGTCAGTAGTAAACAGAACTTGATCGTGTAAATTCCTGATCATTAACGCCATCCACTTGCCTTTCAATATAGGTAATGTCTCTGATTTTGTAACTTCTTTCGTCTCTTTTTTTCACCTAAAGCGGATAGGATGACAGAATCGTGTCGACGTCGGCCGTGGATTTTCCCAGATAGTGTCACCTAAATTGTAGAGCCCAGATGTGAGAAGTGCCTCTGGTGGAAGTTAAATTATTTATCAAAAGTTTAGAGATAAATGTAATTAACCAAGAGAAAGTGGAAATAAGACTTGAGTCGTTACCTGTAGCGTAGTTAATCAAACTAAGAGATACAAGGGAACTCATGAATAGGAATTCGTCTACAGCATCCACTTGTTGCCACATTTGTTTATATTGAGAGTGGCCCAAACTTCCATCAAAACCGTACCTAGAGATTAATGTGTAGTTCACCACACATTTTAATTCTTGAGAGGTGGAAGTGGTGGCTAAGCAGGCTATTGTTCTCGATATGGTGTGGGTCAGTGGTGCTTGAAGGTTTACTTCGCACATGGTCTCGGTTATTTTAATTCTTTCGTTATATAAGTCCTTTTTTTGTTAGCGCTATTCTGTCGTATCCGGGATACAAATCGTGTCCATGGCTCAGAGCTGTCCTACGGAAAGACCGATATTGACTCTTGGTCAACTCAGACGCAATCATCAATGACAGTGCCTCTTCCACTGTCATCTTAGTGTGGACCTTTTCACTCGTCCACCACTTTGAAAGAACTCTCATGGCCCGAGTAGGGGTCGTAGTTGTTATTTCTGCAATTAGGTGAGCTGCTGCAGTGTCTCCCCTCTCTCTCAAACTCACAGATGCCGCGAGAGCAAGCCCAGCAGTAGTAGCAGTAGTTTTTAAAGTTTGAATTTTCTTCTGCGTGATATTATACATGAGGTGCGACAATTTTTTTGGCCGCCCGGGAATGCATAGCAAATATAATATGAATTTTGTAACATGAAGTTACAGGGGGAATTTTATTTAATTCAAGCAATTTGAGAGGAATATATTTTTAGAAAAATACAATACCAACCGGCTGTCGTTGAAGTATCGGGAAAGTGATGCATAACAAATTCTGGAAATGTTATGGATTCAGCGAGCCAACTTTTGTATGTCAGGAAGTCATTGAGAAATTTCAGAGCATCAGGGTCTTGTCTTAAATTCAGCCTCCGCGATAAATAATGCAGCAAATATTTTTTTCCGAGTGAATAATTTTTTTCCCAATTCCAATATTATTTCATTACTTCATTGGCATTTTCTATTGAGTGGCGGATGGAGCCTACGTAAAATTTAGAAATAATAAATTTGTCGAACCTATGGTTATCCAATATCCTAATGAGTACACGGGGAAGAACGTATGGTAAATGTGTAAAAGACATGGTAATCTATAAGTCAAAGTAGAACTGAGGGTATGATACACATTTTAAAAAAAGCTAGAAGTTCCCGTAGAAATACCCCCGTTAAGACGGTCAAAGGCTCCACTCCGCGGTGTCATAAAACGACCGTTTTCGAAGTAGAATCCTGAGGGTCAGGGATCGGAGAGTGAAGAAGGTATAAGGGTCTCAGCTGGTATCTTTCTGGTAGGTCTTTTTGTATGAGTCCCAGGAAAACAACTCACTTTTTCGAGGTTTGAACGCTTTTAATAGAAGTATGGTCTTCGATCGTATCCAAAGAAAACGGAATCAACTTCGATGAAACGTGCAATTACATCGCATGAAAAACCTCCTCGGTGAATGGTGAGCGTTCAAACCCATACAGCTTCAATAACCTTACCGCGTCGCGGCTAATCCAACTCCCGACGCGCGGAGACGAACCCTGCCGCGCGGTCGAAAAATCAATGTCATTTCCGGCGACGCAAACTTATTTCAAAGAAAACTGCATAAAAACCTTAAGAAATCTTCAACAAATGCTCTCATATAAGTTACTCCGCGCGACCTTGCCGAAAACCTATTTGAAACTCTACCTAAATGTAAAACTTTGTCGAAAAACAGTATCCGCCATTTTGTTACTGCACGGTAAGAATTTCTGGACGGTATTCTTTAAGATTACGGAAAATTAAAGAAAAAACACCATGCCAACAGATTATGTGGTTTTTTATTTCGCAAGAATCCACCCATAACTTCACCATCCACTTACTTTGGAAGATTTTCAGAGAAAATTGAAGACGGGCGTTTTTATGGAAATTTGCTCACGTTTGAGCCTCTGTATCTCAGTAACGGGTACGATCTATGTCAAATGAAGTACATATCCATAAATTTCAATCATTTCTGAGTATACCTGCGAAGTTTCAAGTTTATAACTCAAAAAAATCCATTTTGTAATTTTGTCCGGCTTTTTCCGATTTCCGCCCACTGTGCGACGTGGCAGGATCCTTAACGAGACGTGCTCCTTGGCTGCGTCCGTCGCTTATTCCCTAATTGATGACAAAATGCTCGCAAGGAAACGGGGTTAAGAAGGGTTAGGAAGGGACATTTAAGAAATGGAATGCACCCCAAGAATAAACTAAAATTTCCTTCTCTTCATCTTTTTCTGTTCAGCTTTGTGCATGTATTTAGGGTGTAAGTGCACTAATGCCCTTATTAGTAGAATACTACCCTATACGAATTGAACGCTACCCCGAAAGCGATAAATTCAAACTATTGTTGCTCTGTCTTTAATGAATTCTACCCTCAGCCACACAAACCAATGTCAGGGTACACGCACTGAATGTTTTACAAGCCCTCTCAATGGCTACATCTACATCTACATAATACCCTGCAAGCCGCCTAAAAGGCGTGTGGCAGGGGGTGTTAGGACACCAGCCGTTTACAGCTATAAAAAAAAAAGAAGTGCTCTAACGAGGTTGGGACAAGCGTTTATTAAAGTCCTTTATTGTTCGGGGGAAAAACGAATTCCCATATCTATCCGTTCGGCAAAAAATCTCTCTTAATTTATCGCTTCTGTCGGACCTGGAAATATAGTGTGGCTCTAAGATTATGTTCTCTGTGTGGCTCTTAAAGATATCCATTCTTAATTGTTCAAGCAATCTAAGCCTAGCGCGCAGCCTCCGAGTCTCCAACGGCTCCCAGCCTAATTCGCTTAACATCTGGGTAACACTGTCTGTACGCCCGTAGCGGTTTTTGACGAAACGCGCAGCCTTCCTTTGTATCTTATTCAGTTCGCGGATTAAGTCTTTCTGCACTGGATCCCATACACTCGCTGCATATTCAAGGTGCGGTCGGACGAGAGCGAAATAGCACCTTTCTTTTACTTTCTCATCCGAAAATCTTCCCACAATACGCTTGACGAATCCTAATTTCTTCAGGGCTATGCCACAAATATTCTTTATATGTGTTCCCCACGTGAGGTTCGAGGTGATCGTAACTCCCAGGTACTTCACTTCGTCTGTTGCCTTTATGTTAATGCCATCCACTGCATAAACATTGTTAGTGTTGGATGAATTCCGCAAGAAATGTACCGCCATGCATTTGCTCAGATTGAGTTCGAATCCCCACTCTTGACTCCACAAATGAACGTTGTTTAAGTCCGATGATAGAATTTCAGAGTCAGAGTGATCACTAATTTCGCGATAGATGACAGCGTCGTCAGCAAATAAACGTATTTTACTGCTAATGCGGGAGCAGAGATCATTAAATAATGAACAACAGGGGGCCGATTACGCTTCCTTGTGGAACACCTGATGTAACTTTTACAACATCAGAGCTAATTCCGTCAAGAACTACTCTTTGTTTACGATCTCTGAGAAAGTCGCGTATCCAGTTTACAACTGTTTCGTTTAATCCGCATGACTGTAATTTGTATAAAAGTTTGTTGTGAGGTACAGTGTCGAAAGCTTTCTTAAAATCTAGAAATAGTGCGTCAACTTGTCTTTTCGATTCACCAGATTTTTTAACGTCGTGAAGAAAGAGCGCGAGCTGAATTTCGCAGGATCTATTTTTTCGGAATCCGTGCTGACAGTCATGGAGGAAGTTACGTCTGTCCAAGAAAGTCATGATATTACTAACAACGATATGTTCAAGTATCTTGCCTATAATTGATGTTAGTGAAATTGGCCGGTAGTTGCCTGGGTCATTTCTGTTTCCCTTTTTGAAAATGGGTGTAACGCTTGCAATTTTCCAGTCGGGCGGTAACTTCCCTTCAGAGAGTGACTTCTTGAATATGATCTCTAAGTAAGGCGCGATCTGTGGAGCTAACTCTTTGAGGACACGCGCGGGTATTCCCTCCGGACCCGGAGATTTACTATTCTTAATCGATTGTAGTTGTTTAGTTATCCCATCACGTTTTATAGATATTTCTTCCATCAAATCCTCAGTATATGGGATGTCTACATTGAATTGAGTATCGTCAGTAGTGTATACACTTTCGAAGTGGGCATTTAAAGTGTTAGCTTTGCCAATATTTTCGGTGACAAGTTTACCATCTTTATCAAATAACGAATCTACGGTTACATGTATTAGTTCGTCATCATTCTGGTTAAAAAAGTTGTAAATGCCAAAGCTCACAAGCTTCCTTAAAATATTCTTACACATAACGAAATATCCTTACATCGTCTGTGCAATGAATGTAAAAAAAAACCTGTTACTACTCTGTTTATAGCCCTCTGGCCTTGTTAGGCACCTAACTCCTAAATATTTTCATAAATATTTTAAAGATTGTTTGGGTTGTTTTTTGGGAGAAATAAATATTGTTATTATTAGGTGCTATTCATATTATCATAAATATTGTTGTAATTATGTCAAATATTGTTATTTTCACTTTTGTTTTTTACAAGATTTGTCCAAGAAAAACGGACAGAGTGAAGTTCACTTTTATTCTTCTGTAACTACTCTATGTAGGGAAGCTGTCTCACATTATGGTATGTTTACAGAACAATGACTTTTCGTTGTTTTGTCGGAATCCCTTCTCTGTCGAGTTTTTGTAGTTGCTTAATTTTTTCAGTTGGCATGTAGTAGATACATCCATGGAATGCGTTCTCCGTATATTGTTGATTTCAGCAGCAAGTTCTACGTATTTATTTATTTTGGTGGCAGAAGCTTTTTGGATATGGTAATTTTAATGGGACAGTTATATTTATGAGGGTAATATGACGATGCCTTTTCTCTATTTTAATTAAAACAGGACTATTAATAAAGTCAGACTAGGGCCCGTATTCTTAGTCGACCCTGTAGGGTCAACCGACCCTAGATACGTCGTCAGCCCCTACATAAAGCTATCTCGCCCTACATACGCCACATCAAGCCCTACATATGGCCATTTTTGGAACTAAACCGGCATTACTTGATGTAGGGTACCCGAACCAGCCCTACACCCTATAAAAACATGGCGGCCTAACTGCTGATTACTTCGATTTTAGAGTCTACGCTACAATGGATTTTAAGGGAGACGAGCTTACACAAGCCATTTTAAAATGTACAGTAACACAGCGGAAAGGTAATAATACTACCACATTATATCCATCAAGTGAAATAAATAATAAAATTGGCTGAAGTATTATAGGTACAATACAGTGGTGTACATCACCTTGTTTCTGCGGATATATATTAATATTTTTCGCGTTTGGCACTTGGCATACTTTTGGGAAACCAATACTTCGTTTACATATAACCATAGAAAACGTATTTTCTTGCCACTATTTGTCAGAGAATAAACTTAACTACGGTTGGTGAAAGCGAATGACGAACCTTGATGATGCAACGTAAGTTCCCACGTCAATGATCATATTTGCTCTGTATTTATTACTATCTTGTACAGACTGCTTTTGAAGTAATTTAAAGACAATAAGGTTCTACTTTTGGTTCGATATGAGAGTATTTGTAGCGATAATTAAGGTACCACCACGACCTGGTGGACGACACAACTTGTTTGTTTACTTTGAGCCATTGCCCTAACAATACGCCCGAAAATTATCGGACGTCTTTTCTTAGTTTCATAGTTAGTTTCCATTAGGCCACCTGGTTGGAAAATTGGCGCTGCGCCTTTATCTACGTCAACTCAGAGAACTTGACGACGGAATCACCCCCCACCACTTATGTAGGGTCGACTGAGAAACGCATGTAGGGGCCTCTTGTTATGTAGGGATGGATATGTCGACTAGGAATACGGCTCTAGATCTCAGTCTGTTATGATACTAGTATTCCAGTATAATTTATGTGCATCACATTCAAGTATCTATGGTGGGTAGAACTTGTGACATAAGGCAACAGTTATACTATAATAATAACAGTAGTAATAATTATTTATATTAAATACATTGGAAGCCGAGCACAACAGTGAACCTGCCCCAGGCTGAGGAAATGTAAACGGTATGTTTGGGTCCTGAACGATGTGTTCCCCTCGGGCTGTCAGTTGCTTAGCCTGCAATTGATGACGAGACGCACCCAGGGTAGCGGAGTTGGAAGAGGGTGGGGGCAAGAACATTTGCTAAATGGAGCACCGTCCCGATTCTCCCACTACGAGTAGCTTTCCTCCGCCACTATTAGTCAGATTTGTAAATACATGCCTTTAGGGTTTAATTCTACTAAACCCTATATTGTTCAGCAGTTCATGTTTTAAGGGGAAAATATTCTTTCATATTTAAGCACAGTGAGAGCAACATAAAGGACGACACATATAAGTTCATCTCCAAAAATATTGATTTATTTAAAAAATGATGTAATGCATCTCCCGAGATACTAAAAAGTTAAATTTAAGGGTAAGTATATGCATTCTGTATATCGATGGCTAAGTTCTAACAACACGTGCATCAATATTTGACCGGTTTGGGGCAGGCATCTTAAACAAAGTTTGATAACTTTAAAAAAAGAAAATACAAGCAAAAAACAACTCTTTGAAGTACGTGTTGTTACAACATATCCATCGATATTTTGTTGAACTCTATATGTGTTGTACATTCTATACTGTAATTGATTTTACAGTCACTTGAGTTTTGAAATTTTTTAACTATTAAAATTCCTTGTATGCGAAATTCCTAAATGTTTTTCTCTAGATTAGGAGTAATTTTGGTTTTATGTTATCATTTCCGCATTTGGAAATTTTTATAGCTAGCCTAAGTACAGGCTTAGAGCCTTACAGGCTACTTTACTTCCCATATTATAAATAAGTACCTATATTTACTAAGGGGGGAAAAAGTATACCAACAGAGTTTGCGACGTCACTATTGCTTTGCAGGAGAATGGATTCCCTTTCTGAGCCACCAAAGTCGCTACGGTGAACTTGCCTACCATCATCGAGGCTCGAACGTGTATCGTACTTTCACCATAACGTTGGCGCATTCGATATTGTTTCCAGTATGTTAAACGAGTTAGGATGGGAATCTTTACAGGAGCGTAGATCGAAGTATAGGCTTAACTTACTTAGGAAATTCGAAGAAGATATTTTCTCAGACGACGTGAATCATACCCTTCGTTTACCATCGCACTATAGTAGACGTGATCATAAGAATAAAATAAAAGAAATAGACTGCAAAACAGAGAGATTTAAAATTTCATTCTTCCCTCGTACTATTAGGGATAGCAACGTTGTCTCAATTGATAGGATTAATGGCATCGCTCGCTACGATCACTCATTGCATGTTTTTTCATTGTTCTAACCTTGCATGTATTTGAACTAGGAATTACTATCCATTAGCAATATTTTTATGAATAAGCATGTATATTTTTCTAGTGTGCGTAATATTTCTATGATCGTGCGGTGTGCATGTGGCGGTCCTTTTGCATGCTGCATGTTGGTGATTGGTCACCCCCTGCCAAACACCCTAGAAGTGGCTCGCAGGGTATTATGTAGATGTAGATATCCTTAGCAGTTGTGCCTTCCTTATTCCCGCTGTCTCCCTCTAACCTTCCTTTCCTTTCCATCTTCGCGCCTACTTTGACATTCGTTCTAAAGTCCATCCCCGATTCCTCATTTTCTCGTCTATGAAAATTTACGGCACAAATATTCGCCAGACGTAATCTGCAAGACAGCAATGGCGAGGAGCGATTGTGATTGTGATTGCGAAATGAGCGTAATCTAACCCGCGCGCAATCCCGAGAAGATTTTTCTGAACCAAGTTAAGTTCACTCGTATTCTTTTTCATTGCTCTATAAGTAGAGAGGAAAAGGGATACAGTAGTAAGGACATCAGGAAGATAAATTGCATTACCAGAGGAAGGGTAGGAGTTTCACGGGTAAAATAAGATATTATTAGGGGTGCCAACTGAAATTTACATTCACGATGATCTCATAAATTAAGTCCATAAATATACAATGCTACTCCTCGCAATTGAAAAGAAAATAGTGCACAAATGGGTTAAAAGTGTATCGCACACATCACCGCGCGGGCGGACATTTTTTGAAAACCGTTAAAAATGCGACCGAAGTAGACACAGAAATCAGACTTCTGCGGGATGGAATTCTGCAGTCCCCTTGCTCGGAAACTGTAGCCAAGCAACCCTGAGGGCTGAGGAAACGGGTCGGTTGGATACGGACGTGTTCTTCGTGTCTGTTCGCAGCTTAGCCCTTAATTGATGGGGAGACTCACAAAGGGAAACAGGGGGTGGTTTTTAAGAGGGCGGTCGAGAACATTTGCTAAATAGAATACACCCCCGACACACAAGAGAGTCGCTTTTCTCCTCCATTTTCAGTCAGCTTTGAACAGGGATTTAGGCTCTCGGTCCACTACGCTCCTCTTCAGGGCAAAGTTCCCCACAAGTGACAGTAGGCAGAGTATATGCCTCAGGGGGAGAGAGAGAGGGTTTGCCGCCAGTCAGCCAATCGGCTAATGCATGGCCAGAGCGCATGGAAAAGGACTTTCTCTGAATAAACGCGTTCGTATACGCACCTCGTTCCCTGACTATGTTCTCAAAGATAAGGAATCTAGCCTCAATAATCTCTAAGTGATGATTTTACGTTGACGATGGATTTAGAAAAGTGTTTTTTTTTTCGCAAGTGCAGAAACCCATAACTTTAATGTCAATAACTAAAGAACAAAAAGGAAAGGGTGGAAATATTCAATACTTGAGATCACTGGTCAACGATCATAAGATTGGATTGATGCAGCTCTGCAATCATTCTCCCTTTAACTAATCTTTTTACGCAGGAATAGAAGGATCAATAACTTGGCTATTTCCACATATTAATTTATTAACACCGACCATGGTTTCGTTACAGAGTAACATTATCAAGGTGAGTAACGAACTCAAACTCTGTAACGAAACAATGGTCGGTGTTAATAAATTACTATGTGGAAATAGCCTACTTGTTGATCCTTCTATTCCTGCGATTTCCACCAAGTTACGCCCGCTACGATTAATTATAATCTTTTCACACCAACGTATTTCTTCATCAGGCCATCATGTTACAAGATATGGCCCAAAAGTTTGTTCCTTCTTCTTCTCAAGGTTTTCATGAGGCTTCTATTCCCTCCCACTTTTTGTGAGACTTAACAATAATGATCTTTTTTATTTTTTCTAGTGAAGAGACCAACAAAAACAGGATAGCATCAAAACAGTCTTGGTGAAAATTATCAAAACCTGCGAATTACACTCAATAAATTATAATTTTTACACGACCCGAGTTTCAATACCAGCAGTATTGAATGTATGCTACCTAAATCATCTACAAGCATACTCTCATTACTCAATTCCTTTCGTTATATCATCACGTTTATATGTCTCAGCGATTTAAAAAATAAAATGCTTCTTTTTCGTCCCTATGAAAAGATTTTAGGCTTAATAAAAATGGCAATGTTTCAAAACACAAATCATCTGAGAGAATCAGTTTTGGCCGTGGTTTTATCGGTTGAATATAGGAAAAATGATAAAAAATTACATATTTCGGCTCCAAACACTATTTTTAATAGGTAGCTTAATTAGATTGTGGCTAGACCACAGACTTTTTGTTAACACATCCATCCATGAAACGGCAACAAATGATTAATATTTTATTTAATCATCATTTTTCGAAATATATCTAATTATATGGTGGCTTTATAACATTAATTAGTTTTCTATAAAAATGGCTTTCAAATATTACCGTCATTATAGCCTAGTCAATATTTGCAATGGATAATGAATTGGTTACCAACCGCAACCACAGCTATGGATTAAAAAATAATTTTCAAGGGTCATACAATCACATAATAATCCATCCATGATACATAAAGAGTCAATCTGATTATTTCAATGCTGGGTAATATAATTAATATCTATTCGTGAGATGTAATTATTAAAAAACCCTTTGATTGAAGTAATTTTTTCCCCCGAGGAAAAAAACACTTAGGTGAGGCTTGAATTGTATTTTTGCAAAAAAAATTAACTAGTTGCTTATTAGTACACATAGAGTATGCGCTCTGAAAACTCATCTCAGTTGGAAAAAATATTCTAAATCCACTTTAAAACGTGATGATAAGTAAAAAGAATAGTATAATGCCTCACAAGCAATAACTGACGCGCATACCCAGCAGAAAAATGTTTACTTGAGTGATTTTCATAACATTCACGTGTAATCTAGGCTAAAGGAGTGGGACAAATGTCACATGGGAGCAAATTATGGAATGCCTTATCAAGTGACTGGTTTGGAAGCTAAGGAGTACAAGTGATTTTACACTGTTAGGTACAGAAATTAGGTATAGAAAACAAACCAGATTATATAGATATTTGGTAGTGCATTTGATTTTTAACTCGATGTCAGCACAGAACAGAGACTTACTCGTATCCCTTGGCAACCAATTTTTGTGTATTTCTTCATGCATATGATGTGACATCTTTACCTCACTCTGTTTAGAAAAAAAGTCACTTGTACCACTTGTCTTCTCAAGTGAAATGCGTAACTACAAAAATAGCTGAATATTTCGGTAAATATTCTATGACTGCCCGTTTATATACCAGAGTTCATGCTTTGATCTGGCATTGCCATAATAAATGTATGTTATTGCAAATTTAACCCTGACACATTTAGGAACGCTATAAGCCGCGCGGCGTCTCACAGACACCATTTTGGAATGGTTAAACAAAGTGCATGAAAGCAGAAGTAACTGTTTTAACTACAATAAATCATTTATTGAATACTTAATTTCATGAATGGACAGCAAATATATTCATATTATAGGTGGAGATATTTGTATTAATAAAAGACTGGATACCACTACGATATTTCGACGTTTCTTATAATTTTTCATTCATAGAAACTATATCGAATCGATCAAAATAAAAATTTCGTAGGATAAGGCGCATATCAAAAATTTAAAGTTATAGATAGTTGCTTGTTTAAATTATAAACTTTTCGATGGATATCACGAAGTTATTACCATGTATCGTATTGTAACTAAAGTTGTCGCGTGGCGTCTGCCAGACTCCAAAAACAACAAAGTATCAATATTTATTCCATAAGTGTGACAAAAAATAAAATCGTATCGGTGACTAATGCATAAAAAGCATAATGCATGAAGCATAAAAAAATAAGATATAAATAAGGACAGTTTCCTAACTTTTAAAACACCATGTGGGCAAAGAAAAGAAAAGGACCTGTCGTCTGGTAGACGCCAAGCGACCAACAAAGGGTTAAAATGGCATATTTCCACAAATCTTCGTCTCCGATTTAGCTTGTGCATTTATATAAAATAAACGTAATGGAATGCAATGTTCACTTTATATAACTGTGAAAAATTTTGCTCCAGCATTAGATAACTGTCTTGTTGATTTTCCTGTAACACTTTACCTTTTCTTGTTTTGTTTGCATTACTTAAAAAAATTACCCGCTAAATAGTAGAATATTTACTTGCTCAGTAGGTAGGTACGATTATTCTCTTATCAATTCATGGAATGCTCATATGAGGCTGAATAGCCAATTATGCCGGTTCCTTTTCCTGATCAACCTTGCAATTCCACTTTTGTTTTCTTTAAGGTGTCTTAAGGTTTAGCTCAATAACTGAACACGGGATCTGATTAGCAGCCAAGAACACTTCCCGCAAGACTAAACCACTCGTCAATACATATCAAGCTGCTATTTCTCTGCTACAAGGAGTGTAGGAAGACGAAATTAATATTGAATTCATAAAATACCGGGGTTGTGCTACTTTTAAGTCACCATTATCATTATACAAGATTCCACTTTTATTTTAAATGTACATACCTTGAACACTATAAAAAGTTTACAAATAAAAGATTATGCTGACCATTACTTTTTCGATGGCTACGATGACGCAGCGTATAGCATTTTGAACGAGGGTAAACTCAAAAATAAGGTCTCCTAAGTCGTTTCGTCACCGCATGAAGCGCTAGTAACAATCCATCAACATCACCGTATTCCATGGTCCCTTCGCTACCACTCTCAACCTCCGCAAAGAAGTTGTCGATCGCTCATTTTTTGCACAGCAGCCGTTTCTGTGGAGCTTCTCATCACCAGTGGCGTAGCCAGGGGGGACCGCCCGAAATATAAAAACACAATTAATTTCCTTCATCATAGAAAGCAAAATATTGAAAAATCATGAATTTACAAAATATTTCTTTAACAAATGAAGTTTTTTCTACTATGAAAAGTCTTAAAATTAGTTTAAAACCTCTTCTTAGTACCCTGTTTTTAAAAAATGTTCAACCCTGGCTTTGCTCCCCCCCCCCCCTCCGAACGAAATCCTGGCTACGCCACTGCTCCTCACCTCTCTGTCCAGGGGCCGTATTCTGTAACTCCAAACCGATCGGTGCGGCACCGATTCGTCGGGTGCGACGTCACACCGACTCCCGGTAAGAAGTCGTGCGATTCTGTACGAACCCGGTCGGTGCGGCACCGACGAGAGGACGGGAGATCGTCGGTAGCCGTACCGACAGCAAAGAGGTGTCGGTACGGCCACCGACTAGTGGGTTTCATGAATTCCCCGGTGCGCATTGTACGTTTTATTTTGTTTTTACCTCATCACCGAGTAAATAATGAGGTTTTCTCCAATGTTATCTTTTTCTGCCCCTTCGAATACGCCTCTATAATTCACTGTGTCATCATCTATATTAATTACCTTGACAGAAATATAAGATAATGGTTAATAAAAATGAGGTTTGCTAACATATAATGACTTTCTCTCATTTATGTTACCGCACTTTCACTCGCTTGTAATAGGCTTTATTTCTCTCTATCATCATTTTTTTGCTCCTTTGACATAACAAAGATATTTTTGATTAAATATGAGTTTTGCCGCAATGTTATCACTTTATATCACTCTGAATAGGCGACTGTTATTTCACTCAATCATCAATTTGGCGTTTCTCTCGGCATAGAAATAAGATCTTTTTATTTAAGTATGAAGTTTGCCACAACGGTATCAGTTTCTTTCATTTGTAACGGGCAACTATATTTCATTTCATCGTCAGCCATTGATTCCCTTGACGATAAAAGAAGATATTTGTTAATAAGTATGAGGTTTACCGCAATATTATCATTTTCTCTCACTTGGAATGCGCAACTTATACATATGTATTTCACCCAATCACAATTTATTTACTTCCTCGTCATTACACTTCTTTTAATTGCACCCAGCTCCATATTTTTATAACAATTTCCTAACTTGTTCCTCTAATATTACATTTGCATTTGAATCCTACGTTCACGTTCCATAGTATGCTATTTTCGTCTGCTACGGTGCCAATGGCATAACCTTCCGTTGATAACATTTATACGGAACTTACTTAATGACAACTATATTACCAAATCATGAATAAATAGCATTATACGGAACCAATATTTAAAAAAAGAAACTACGATCTCAAGGATAGTTTCAATAATTCATTCCAGCAACAACAATCTCCATCACATACAAACTTTATTGTGATGTTGTAATATTGTTTCCTTCGATTCTGTAGGTACAGCATTACTACCACACATTATATAAGCATTGTCAACAACTTATCCAATATCGTTTATCTTAATCTAGCAATAAGTCGTAATTTCCGCAAATAAAAAGATTGAGAATGACGACAACAAACTGTGCCAATGAGTCTTCACTTGTTTTTACCCTTCTTTCATTGGTGGAGACACGTGAAACTTCGGATATATTCGGATTTTCCCTGTTTGGGAAGGAAGGGGAACCGTACCGACTGGTTTGAAACCGACGACCTTACAGAATCGCTGAAAGTGTCGTCGTCGGTGCGGAATCCGTTGTCGGTACGGTTTGATGTCCAGTCGGTGGGCTTGAAAGGGAAACCGACCGGTGCGGCACCGACGAAATACAGAATACGGCCCCAGGTGTGGAATTCGGTCTATGTTACGATTTTGCCAGGGAAAAAGGTGACACCTATCGACAAGACAAGAAATGAGGGCTCAGGGGAGCCCTAAGCGGATGCAACGCACCGGGGCCGGGACCCAGCAATCGTGCCGATTTGCCCGATCACCCGGGGAGAAAAAGGAAGGAAAAAGGAAAGAGGCGCCGCCGCGATAAGGAGCCCGACGACGCCTCTGGGGTAGGGAAAGGGTTGGAAGGGACGGGACGGGGTAAAACACCTTACCGCTATACAAGCGGAAAGGGCCCAACTTAATAGCGAAACCAGGCAAAGTCATTACTGAGCCAGCGATTATAGAGGATTATCGTATTAAGGAGAAAAATGCATCGATCAAATCGTTGGATATACCTATCGACAGTAATCGCCAATTGGTTGAAGTTTACAATGAAAAATGTATGGATATTAAAAACTTGATTTTCTTAGGTTTATTCAGACGACAGGATATTCAACTTGATCAATTTTAATAATACTTAATCAGAAACAAGATAGAGAACGTCCTGCTTAAAGGAAGACATCAATCAATAACTTCAACAATACGTTAAGAAAAAAATTAACACAACGGAACAACAAAAATCAATAAACAAAATACAAACGATTACATTTCACTAAAAGTAAGAGATATTGCTCTAAACGTTCGTAATTAGGGCCACAAGTTCCTTTCCGGCCGCGCAAACCTTCACTTTATAGTGGATAATCATTTAATAATTAATAATAAATGCATACATCGTGGACAAAGTACGCCCGTATGAGAAAACTCATCTAGCACCAGGGTGGTTACATCGAAAAATAGCTGAAACCATCACCTTTCCAAAGATTTATCCAAAAATTTAAATAAATGTCATATTCAATCACAAAAAAATTGGAGAACTTAATTTTAAGTTTACCGTAGTATGCAAGTGTGCACTCACCCTCTGCCAAACACCGTTGAGGTATTATTCAGACGTAGATGTAGTCCCTCGGAAGAATGACAGATTGCATCCAGTCCACGCCAACCTTTTATGAAAACGCGCCCCAGCAGTGAAGTTCATTTTTCATTGAGCACTCAATTTTAACTTATTGATATTTTTTATTCAATAATCCGGCCTCAATACTTTACCGAATGCAAATAGTACACCGTACTGCGACGTTTAGATCAATCAATATTTTTCTAGATGACACGAGCTCAGCAGCTATTAATTATTAAGCACCAATGCTTCGACTAACGCTTATTACCGGATTAAAAAAAAACGGGCAACAATTAAAAGCCATTTTCTATTTTCGTTACAGATGATTAAATATGAGTAGCTGGGCTTGAAAAAATCAGTAAGTCTCTTGGGATTCATGATACATCGTGCTATTTGAGAACGTCATATTTTATTTTTTTAACATCCAGTCTTTTTTGTGTGTGTGTGTGTGTCATTGGCTGATATCCAGAGCACGTTAACCACGCTAAAAGCTTCAGCGCCGTAAAAATAGGTCACTCCTCGTAAATCAAATAGGTGTGCACAACGTTCGAGTCACACGCTTCTTCGCACATAATAACGGCCTATTTGCATACATCAATGCTTATGATAAACAGCATTTCTAACCACCTCCCAAATGCGGCGCTCGGTCACTCATGACTGCATCGCTCGATGTAAATATTATTTTTTTTCTTATTAGCATTCCTATGAAGCTTCGGCTATGACACATAAAATATCAACAGAATGTCACAGAGTTTTTAATTCCAAAATTTGAAATGGTAAATCAATAAAAATTCAACGCGTGGTCGTTAGTATAATAAATAAAAAATAAATATCCGGTCCTGCAAAGAATATTTCAACTTTTTCTCATATAAATTCAGTTTATTTTTATTAAACCTAAAGGATCGCGCCACAGTCCCCGTACGAGAAGATCCGTTTTTACGAGCATTCAATTGTTGAATCGACCCAAAGCCTCACTTTTATAGGTGACGATAGAGCTCACCTCAGACTAAGCCAAAGATGTGCTAATATTACACACTCACAATAGTGTCTAGTTTCGCACTCTTAATGTTCACATTATTTGGACATATTTAGATATGGATATAGGGATGTTAACAATTTCCTCAATGCTATCTCCGAAAATCGCATAAATGAACGGTACGTAAGTACAACAATGTGCACGGTGTAAGATCTGAAGATCATAGAGTACCCAAGTTGTTAGACCACCTACCTTGGTCAAAACAGTCAATAAAAAAATTAGTGCTGATGTTACAACTAAGACTGCGGTTGTATAAAAATGAAATAAAAATTACATAAAATACTAGTGCTTACAATATTTTTATAGTTTGGACATAATATTTCTTTAACGGAGTACAAACAATTTAATTGAAGTATATTTACTTTATCTTTTTAATAAATATATTTTTTTTCGCTTTAATGCTGTATGAATTATACTTGTAAAAACTTTGTATTTTTAATTTAATCTATTTTTTATGGTATTTTGGATAACTACTATTCAAAGAAATTATCATAGATGTTATTTCATGCAATACAAATATCTAATGAGCGTACGGGCGAAAACTTTCTCAGAGTCCAGAGATTTCAAGATGGCGCTGGGCGCAATAACAAATGACAACACGCTATGCGCATAGAAAAAAAGACAACAATGAAGTGATACACTATTTATTCACCTTTAACGTAAAATTGTACATCACCAAACACACCAATAGAAGCAGTATCTGGTGTCAAAGTGCTCTTACAAAATACAATTTAACGATCTTCAGGCTTAAACTTCATACACCTCTTAGATGTTAATACATTCGAAGAAACAGTAGTACGATGCTCCTTCTGATAAGATTGAAAATTATTCAATTCAAATTTCTCTTTGACTATTGCCGGTGTTGATAAGAGTGGCCTCTCTCACGGAGAGAGCTGAGTGTCACTTGTGACGTCAGTGTTGGTACAACATGCCCAAGTATCGTTCTCAAAGAAGAGGGGCTCCTCGGACACCCGTGGAGAAAATAATAAAGGATTGTACTGTGTTGAAGGCCAATCATTCTGGAGCTGTTAACGTGTGGGTTGCTGATACCATTGGAACTCTATTTGGATTTAAGTTTACTTTTACTGTTGGTGACCACCACAATGTCCAAGGTTCTTATTGGCTCACTATTTTATTTGCAAGGATTCCTAATAATGTTACAATGAATATTGGTGGCTTGGAGAGTTTTCCTACATCTGATGTTTTGCGTTTTAAAACTATTTAAATGAATAATTTTCAATCTTATCAGAAGGAGAATTATACTGCTGTTTCTTCGAATGTATTAACATCTAAGAGGTGTATGAAGTTTAAGCCTGAAGATCGTTTAGTTGTATTTTGTAAATACCAAGTGCCTCGCAATTCAAAATTCTCTTTGCCTAATTATCTGATCACAGAAAATAACAATGGCGCCTACTAAAAAAATATTTTTGAGTTTTCCTAGGATATGTATTATCTAACAAAATTTTAAAGATTATTTCATTACTTACACCTTACTTAACCTATACCTGACCACAGAATTTAAGAATGGCACCTGCTGATATGCCTTTAAACGGTTAATATATAGACCAAAAGCAATGTATGGAATATCTAGTTAAGAATAAACACTTAAGCGTGAGGAATTAAGATACATTCCCATTTGAGTTATTTATTTACAATGTATTTTTTATTTATATATATTTTTTCTCGGGCATGAGTAAACTTGACCATCTCGACAAAATAAGCAAATCAGTAGACTTGATTTGCAGTCCATGCAATCGTATGGGTGAAATTCATCATAGAGGCTTACAATAAAATGTGTTATCTCCTATCCTTCCCAGGAAATTTCCGACAGCCAATTGATCAATTGATAAACGATGATTGTGCCAGGGGCCCTTGAGGCATTGAATGAGTTTACAGGTGGACGGATGCTTAGCAACGGCCCTTGAAGGCATGCGAACGGTCAATGGGAGAAGGGTACCAGGCCAGGAGATAAAAGGAAAGAAAAGGGTCGTGATTATGGGCTGGTTGATCTACTTCTCCTTCTATCGCTTTACGAATCAATTAGAATATTACATTCGATGGAAGAGAATAAATGACTATGATTTATGTATCAAATAACTGTATAGATGCATGTTTTATAACACTTCGAAAAGAGTGGCTAGCCTGGATTTGTAAGTATAAATTTTTATGCGAACGGAAATTTTAACATCCTAATTGAAAATTAGAAAAAACTAACATTTGAGTATATACTTCCGATGAAATTTCCTTTACCCTATTGATTATCAGTCACTGTACCAGGAACCTCTCAAGTCATCAGAAGCGTTTACAGGTGGACGGATGTGTAGCAACGACCCTGTTTCTAAGGGGCCGGCCTTTGTAAGTGCGCTTGCGGATAAGCAGGGATACAGATTGGACACAGAAGGGAGGTAAAAGGAAGGACAGGCTGCGTGATTGTGGGCTGGCCGATTTTGGCCGTCCTTCCTCCCGTATCTGTTCCCTCAAAGACATACTCTTACGTCCAGCGACGCTCGGTTGGACGGCAATTGCGGAGATACTAGCGAATCTCTAGATTCGAGTTTCTTTATCGAATCACCCCCTTGATATTGGCGATAAAATTAGGTAGTTTCCTTTCAAAGAGGAATTAGAATCAGCTCCTCATAATCATCAAAAAGCAATCAGGAGATTAGCTTGGTGAAAGTATCCACTATTTCTTTGATCAACCAATCAATTAAAAGTAACAAATAGGAAAAAGCTTCGGCGTCAGGAAGAAAGAATATTTAAGTACTAGAATTGCCATGAGAAAAAAATACCCCTAGACCGGAATTTTTTTCTCATGGCAATTCTTGTATATTTCACCATCTAGCGATTTGATAATTGGCATATTCGGTATGGTATGGTATTTGGAGGAGGCGACCGACGGCTAAGGTCATTCGCGCCATGAGGAAAGGGTAGGTAAGGAAGGTTAGAGAGAAACCCGGCGTCGGCATTAGCCCGCTCTTAACGAAAGGCGCCGAGGGGACCACGGCTTAACGTCCCATGCGACGGACGGAGTGTTGCGCTTGAAATGTTCTCCACACAACACTCAAGCAGGGATCGGGCAGTCTCCGAAAATTCTCTGCTACTGCCGGGATTTGAACCCGAGCCCGCCGAGTGAGAAGCAAACACTCAAGCCACCACACCAACCCGATTACCCCCCCCCCCCCCCCATTGGATTATTCTTCCTCGTGGGATAATCCTCTAAAATCGCTGGCACATTAATGGCTTTGCGTGGTTTCGCTATTTAATGGGTTTTTTCGTTTTTCCCCGTCCCGTCCCTTCCAACTCTTTCCCTTCCCCAGAGGCGTAATCGGGTTCCTATCGCGGCGGCGCCTCTTTCCTTTTTCCCTCCTCTCCGCCCCCTCCCCGGGTGATCGGACGTATAAGTCTCTGACTTGGTTCCCTGCCCCGGTGTGTTGTATCCCTGAAGGGCTCCCCTTGAGCCCTCATTCTCTGTATATTCCACCGCCATTCAAGCGGAAGGGTTAGAAATATTATGAATATTTAAGTGTTTACAGGCAGATAAATAAACAACAAAGATGATAAAAACTGTAATGATAGTAACTGTGATGATAAAGATGATAGTAACTGTGCTAAACACTTAATAAGCCACTGCCTAGGGAGTTATTTAAAAATTAATCGGGATAGGGTTTGTGCGGTGGCCAGAATGTTGGCTTCCCATCCCGTGGGTTCGGGTTCAAATCCCGGCAGTAGCAGAGAATTTTCAGAGACTGCACAATCCCTGCTTGATTGTTGTGTGGAGGACATTTCAAGCGCAACACTCCGTCCGTCGGATGGGACAATAAGCCGTGGTCCCCTTTGCGCCTTTCGTTAAAAGCAGGCTAATGCCGACGCCGGGTTTCTCTCCACCCTTTCTCCAACATTTTTCCATACACTTGCTTCATGACGCAAATGACCTCAGCTGTCGGTCGCCTCCACAATCGGTCGCATCGAAAGCTGGGTTGCTTTATTAAAAAAATGGCATAGGTAATATTTTCGTATGAAGATTTTCACAGCTTCTTTTTATCAGTTTTGGAGAGGGTCCCTGGCCCAATATAATTACCAACGGCTAGGGCCTACCGTGAAAATTCAAAATCGGGTAAACAATGGGTAACGAAAGATCTCGTTTTCGATCTCGAAAGATTCTCGGGACGAGAACGGTTTCCTCCCATTCTCTTGATAACGCTCCCAGTAGGAGGAGTGAAACGTTGAGTGTGAAAATGTTATCTACGCTGAAATTCCCGAAAACAAACACCAACATTGGTAGAGATAATAGTTACCCGACTAAGACTCCTTAGGTTAAGACATTCTCCTCCCCGGTAATGGTTACTTAGGCAACTGACTAACGGGTTTCGGGGACCTTAATTTCTATTTTAATTGGTTTTGCTACACACACTATTATTTCAACTCAGCCAACTTTAAACTACACCCAAATTTTACTAACATTATTCTTCTACATCACATCCTTCAACACCTGTCCTAAGTATCTCATCTGTAGCTCACCTCTGCCGTTCTCTCCCTGTGCTAGAACTGTAGCCATTGAAGCCATCCCATAAAATATTCATAGCATTGTTCGCCATCCTCACAGACACCACAATAAATATCACGATGGCCACATGTATTCAAATAGCCACGCGATCGCGCGTCCAAAGCTTCGATTTTAGTCCTTTAGGTGTCAGAAGTTTCCTTATATTTACGTATCAATAGCATCTTTTATGATAGGACTTAAGAAAAATTCTAAATTAACGCTTAGCATGCAATGGGCGTTATATTATGGCATTTGAAATTCTTCAATTTCCGCTACGGGCGAAATATATTACGCCATACTAACTGGATTGTAGTGTAGCCTACTAACCTGTATAAAACTTAATGCATGTTTCTTAATTTTATTAGTATTTCTAACAGCATATGGTAGTACAATTTGTTAGTATGCGTGACGTATTTTGTACTGTGTGGTGTGCATGTTCTAATTGCATGCTGCATGCGGGTGATTGATCACCCCTTGCCAAACACCATTGAGGTGACTCGCATGGTATTATGTAGATATAGATGTAGATACGTCTTTTTAGAAATCGTAGTTTGTCTTTTTTGAGCAAAGTGGAACTAACCTCTGAATAAACAAATGAAAAAAGCAAAATACATTCTTAAGAATGATACCAAACACCTATTTTATTATTATCATTATTAAAGTGCAAAAACTATCAATTAGTCGGGTGGTAACAGGTAAAATTAAATTAAAAAAACATCAAAAGTTAATGCAATAGAAACTTTAATCCAGACATAGCCAAACATACAAAATAAAAAGACCTTTACAATTCAAATCTTATTTAACTTTTTCAAATCAATATCTCCAAATCAATATCTCCCGGTCCCGGTGAAGGAAAGAATATTTCATTGCTTTTAAGGTTGGCTGTAATAAATAACACAGAAGTACTAGAAATGACCAGCACTAGGGCACAGATCTACAGTGCTAAGGTCATCACGGTAAGTTTTGAGTTAAATTCATACATCTATATCTACATAATACCCTGCGAGCCACCCCTTGGGTGTTTGGCAGGGGGTGATAATTCACCATCATGCAGCATTGAAGAGGACCGCCACATGCACACCGCACGGTCATAGAAATATTACGCATACTAGCAATATATTCATGCTTATTCATTTAAAAAAAACTTGCTAATGGTTAGTAACTCCTAGAGCAAATACATGCAAGGTTAGATCAATGAAAAAAACATGCAATGAGTGATCCTAGCGAGCGATGCCATTAATCCTATCAATTGAGACAACGTTGATATCCTTAATAGTACGAGGGAAGAATGACATTTTAAATCTCTCTTTTTTGCAGTATATTTCTTTTATTTTATTCTCATGATCGCGTCTACTATAGTACAATGGTAAACGAAGGATAGGATTCACGTCGTCTGAGAAAATATTTTCTTCGATTTTCCTAAGTAAGTTAAGCCTATACTTCGATCTACGCTCCTGTAAAATTCCTCCTGTTTGCGGAATTCGTCCAACTCTAACCATGTTTATGCAGTGGATGGCATTAATGTAAAGGCAACAGACGAAGTGAAGTACCTGGGAGTTACAATAACCTCGAACCTCACGTGGGGAACACATACAAAGAATATTTGTGGCACAGCCCTGAAGAAATTAGGATTCGTCAAGCGTATTGTGGGAAGATTTTCGGATGAGAAAGTAAAGGAAAGGTGCTATTTCGCTCTCGTCCGACCGCACCTTGAATATGCAGCGAGCATATGGGATCCGGTGCAGAAAGACTTAATCCGCGAACTGAATAAAATTCAAAGGAAGGCTGCGCGTTTCGTCAAAAACTGCTACGGGCGTACAGACAGTGTTACCGAGATGTTAAGCGAATTAGGCTGGGAGCCGTTGGAGACTCGGAGGCTGCGCGCTAGGCTTAGATTGCTTGAACAATTGAGAATGGATATCTTTAAGAGCGACACAGAGAACATAATATTAGAGCCACACTATATTTCCAGGTCCGATAGAAGTGATAAATTAAGAGAGATGTTTTGCCGAACGGATAGATATGCGAATTCGTTTTTCCCCCGAACCATAAAGGACTTAAATAAACGCTAGTCCCAACTTCGTTTGAGCACTTAATTTTTTTTTTTAGCTGTAAACGGCTGGTGTCCTAACACCCCCTGCCACACGCCTTTTAGGCGGCTTGCGGGGTATTATGTAGATGTAGATGTAAAGATTCCCATCCTAAAGTTTTATTGTACTCCTGCGACGGTAATTCGTAAAGCGTATCGTTCATTTTGCAAAGCAACCTTAAGGGACCAGCGAGGTACTCTGAGAATGTGGAAGCGATCGATGCCCGCCTAATACATGGCCACCATAGTGGGTGAGCATGATGCAGAGTGAGCAGATGGGGATAGATCGACCTTTGAAGCGGCTTTGGGGCCGTTGAGTGCCGAACGGGGGCAAAGGTGCTGCGCCCACGCGACCAAAGGAGGAACCAAAGCAGAGAGAGAGAGAGAGAGGTCCATTTGGGAGCACGCACGGAAACCACAGCGGATCTCGCACTTCAAATGTCCAGCGGTGACTATGGCAACGGCAGCCCATCAACTGTAAGGGGGCCACATTCGTGTCCAACGAATTAATCCCTAGCTCAAACGAAGTCTCTGATATGAAGCATACTTTCTGACATTACATGGAGATCCAGATTTAATAGTAATTAATTAATCAATCTCATAATCTATCCAACCTTTTTATAAATTACACTTACGAACAAACACTTTATATGTTTCGACCAAATAAAATGTTTATTTGTTAACACGACTTTTCTTTGCTATGGGCCAACAGTTCATTATTTTACAGCCGTAGGGGAGGCCCAGGCAAGAAGCATATTGAAGGTAAGAAGAATAAGCGGTTTTTCACAGTCGCTTGTGGATAACGTCACGATACACATAGACCAGTTCAGCTGAACGGTTGGGCGTCGCCATAACTGTTAAAACAAAACAATAAAGACGCGATTTTTTCGTAAAAGTGAATAAGAACGATTTCTGCTGTTTTCTTACAATTTCACTAAGGTTTTTACGTTTTTTTCACTAATTGTCTAGTCATCATTCACACTTTCTATTTGTTCAATGGCATGTTTCTTTAAGTTGCCTTTAAGATGCTAACCAGAGCTTTGAACCACTTCCAGGTAAACTATAAGGGAGTATGTATTAAGGCTGTATCATCTTATGGCTAGCGTTAACCAGACATTATAAAACCGGTCCTAGGTGTGCCGGTACTCGCGCGTAGTAGACGGTCACTCATTGATTAATCTAAACAATGCTTAAACCTGTGATGTCATCTGAATGGACCCCAAGTTCGCAAAATACAGAATGAAACCAGTGGTACTACTCAGTCTGCCTTCAGCCAAAATTTCATATTTTTTCAAAAGAAGGCAAACATGTTGCATAACTTCTGTTACGCGATAAGTACAATATAACGTTAAAGGCTTTTGATTTCCTCATCTCAAATGATGACCTACTTATAATTATAAGATGCATTGTAAGGCCTGAAGGATTGTTTGTCGCCAAAATCAGCTGTCAGAGCATTTGAAATAACCAGCATGAACAGATTCTCATCTAGGTCATAGCGAGAAAAGAGTTATATTCAGTGAAATGAAACAAGGTTTTTCCCAAACCGGAAAAGGTAAAAAATTGCTCTTCAAATTGTATCTTTTTGATCATATAGATCCCTGAAAGACTATTTTTATGCGTAGCTTTCATATGAAAAAGTTGCCAATTGGCACAATTTACAAAGAGTCTCCCCAGAAACAGAAAAATACCAGGTCAATGATCAAAGCAAAATTTTCAATATTCTTTTACATCTATGAGTTTCACCGCACACGGATGAATATGCAGAAATAACGAAAAGACTCGTCATTTTTATTTTTGGATGAACTAAAGCTAGTTCTAGATATCTATTTCTACATCAAAGGGTCTTCACTATAATTTACAGTTTTTTTTAGTAGTGAATTTCATGAATTTCGGAATTGAAATAGCCTATCCACGGACTAAAAAATTGATAGTATGTTAGCGTTAGAATACAGTAGGTTGTGGAGGTCGTGCTCAGTCAGTTCATGTCCATGGAAGTATATATAATGCGAACCTCTAATATTGCTTAATGAGAAATTACAATAAGTCCAATGAATTTCTTTTTGCACAACGGGTTTTCTTGCAGCAACAATATTTTCAAGTGCGAAGTCGTTGTTGTGCCAACGAAATTCGTCGTGCGAAAATAAATTCAGGAGCTTTTACTATTGCAGTATTCCACCGACAGTTTCTTTAACGAGAAAAATCATTTTTTTCATTGAATATTGCAGTTCGTTCATTGCCGTCTTGATATCGTATCTCCGTTTGTTACGGAGAACAAATTTAAAAAAAAGGATCCAAAAATCACAACCAGCTTTCAAAATTTGTTGAATATTATTTTCTGCACCTATTGATTGAAACGGCCTTCCAGAGGTAATTTTTAATCTCTTCCTGTGTAACCTAAATAACTTCATGAGAAGGATAAATAATATTGAATAGGTTAGTTTCCTTCATCTAAGAGAACGAAAGGCATTGATTGCGAATCGTTACCCACCATTAGTTTATTCATAATATACAAATTATTTGGTTTTAGAAATCCCTGTTTAGACGAATGTTAATGGTCAATTTTAACCTCATTTGATAAAAGCCAGATTGGCGCTCATGCAATGCCACTCCACGTGACGTCTCAGGGATCTAGTTTCTATACGAGTAGATAGGAGTTTTACATCGTCTGAGATTACCAATGCATGCATGAGGCACATAGCTCAGGGAAACATGTCTTAATAATCATCTATTAAAATTGCCTCTGGTTGGAAAGTTTCCATCGTTTGATAGGGCTTTAATAATCCTTATTTAACCAAAGCGCTACCTGCAAGCAGGGTACTATACGCTACTGCCATGCTCGCCAGCAAGCAGCCTGCATCGTAGCGGCGCTCATAGCCTCGCACCCAGGTGGCCTCACACAGCAGAAGCCGGTCGTCACACGCGCTTTTCCTAGCATTCTTACTTACCCGTCGCGTTTTCGCGCGCTTGAAAATTTTCACTTTTCATTTAATCGCGAGAAATAGATATCTTCATCTAAAAATATAACAGCGTGAAATATGTACTCCAAGAGTAATAATCTTTCGATATAGGCCACAAAAAAATAATAGGAGCCCATCCTATTGTTAGGGTCTTTCTCATTTTTTTATGTTTAGGGTAACGTTTTTGTTGGATTATTGTTCATGAATTTCTCCATGTATATGTTTTTTTTTGTATTCATTGCAGCGTCACCTGACTCCAGTGAGGCCTCACTTAGAATATGCTGCTAGCTATGGGAACCTTACGAAGTAGGACTATTAGCTGAAATCAATCGAGTACAGCGCAGGGTGGCCATATTTGTGATGAGTTGCTACGACCAAAAGTGCAGCGTTTCCAGTATGTAACACCAGTTTCGATGGGAGTCTTTACAGGAGCGTAGATCGAACTTTAGGCTTAACCAACTTAGGAAATTCGGAGAAGATATTTTCTCAATCATATCCTCCGTTTACCATCGTATTATAGTACACGTGATCATGAGAATAAAATAAAATAAATAGACTGCAAAACAGAGAGATTTAAAATGTCATTCTTCCCTCGTACCATTGAGGATAGCAACGTTGTCTTAATTAATATTATTAATGGCGTCACTCGCTAGGATCACTCATTTCATGTTTTTTTTCATAGTCCTAACCTTGCATGTATTTGCTCTAGGAATTACTAACCATTATCAAGTTTTTTTGCAATGAATAAGCATGAATATATTGCTAGTATGCGTGCAAAACCAATCTGTGTTACCAATCCACCGAATGGTCGACTTACAGCTTTACTTTTAACAATAAATAATAATAATAATAATTTTATTGATCCACAAATTACTGCAAAGAGCAAACATAGTCGATGTAGCAGTGCCACTAAATCATAATGTTGAGTCTACGGAAAGAGAGAAAACACAAAAATATCAGATTTTTGCCGGTGGAGTAAAAAGTATTTGGAAGTTGAAAGACGTCAGCATTCACCCAATGATAATATCTGCGGAGGGAGTCTTTTTATAAAGATTCAAAAAATAAGTCGAAGTCCTGGGAATTAAAAAAAACAACTGATTAAGCTCGGGAAAAAAGCTGTTCTACTACAGACCTGCCAGATCGTGAGAAGATTCCTGGGTCGGGCATGATCCGACGGAGGATAGGGTGAATTCTCTTCTTTAACATCCGAGCCTAATCCTAATTTGCCTTAAGGATAGGTGAACATTACCGTCTGGTGTAACCAGCTGAGAAAGTGCATGGACTGATAAAAAAATAATAATAATAAACGTGATGTTTTTGACCAACCACACTTCACGTAGCCGCAATCTCACCACAAACCACGCCCCTTCTACTCTGGTGTTTGCCGCAAAATCCGCGCAAACCTTTGAGAGCCCACGTCTTGTGGGTCAGCTGACCATCGCCGACCGCTTCCTGAATAGCCTGATAGAATGATGAGGAGGGTATAGTGGAGCCGGTGGAAGCAGGAGGGTATAGGGGCTCTTTGGGTATTCACGGAGATGAGGGCCGGGGGAAAGGGCCTCGCGTCGCCTGCCGCTGTACTCTATTAAGGATTAAGAGGGAGCCGGCCGCCGCATAAGGCACTGCTCTTTTGTGGATGAGTGCGGGCAATCGGGGAAAGTGGCCCCCCGGGGAGAGAAGAGGGTTGCCGCCCGCGAGTAGGTGGTGAGACCCACGCACCCCAGAACTGAACTGAAGGTGGTCAGTGGAAGGCACGGGAGTGTTGGCCACAGAAATCACAAGGCGGACCCCGTGAAGGGTCCTGCAGATGAACAAAGTAAATATTGGCCCCATATGTTTCGAAAATTTAAAAAAATATATATATTTAAAATTCTTATTTCAATTTCCAGGCTACAAAACTTTATGGTAGAGTTTTAGAAAACTGAAATGCGTTTTTTATGATTGTCCATTTTTTATTACTTTTAAAGCTTAATTTTCAAGGTCAACACCCAAATTATAATAGGGGAGCAACAATTGGAATGGGTGGATGGATTCTGTTATTTGGGAATCAGGATAATTAGAAATGGGAGAAGCAAGAAAAAAAATTATCAGCAGAATAGCCAATGCGAAGAGAGCATTCCACCAAAATATTTATCTACCAAGAGACAAAATTTTAAACAAAAAATAAGGAAACAATGGCATCGAAGCAATGCCATGGCAATGGTAGAAAGACATATACGGTGAAAGTAGAGGAGAAAGCAAGGATAGAGACCTTCTAAATGTGCTACAGATGAATGATGAGGTCCAAATGGATAGACCGAGTTAGTAATGAGGAAGTCCTAAGAAGAGTAGGAGATAATAAATGCCCCTTGAAAACCTTAAGAAGAAGGTGACACAACCTAATAGGCCACATCATCATCATCACTGGTCAACAATCCTAGGATTGGTTTGACGCAGCTCTCCACTCAGTTCTCCTATCAGCTAATCTTTTCACTCCTACGTATTTCTTCTCTTTCACATCTCTCTTTACTTGTTCCATATATTTTGTTCGGGGTCTTCCTTTTCCATTCTTGCCTTCCACTTGTCCTTCGACGATTGTCTTCATCAGGCCATCATGTCTCAAGATGTGGCCTATAAGGTTGTTCCGTCTTCTTATTAAGGTTTTCATGAGGCTTCTCTTCTCTCCTACCCTTCTTAGGACTTCTTCGTTACTAACTCGGTCGATCCATTTGATTTTCATCATTCTTCTGTAGCACCACATTTCAAAGGCCTCTATCCTTTGGGATATTATGGCCCCATGAAGACAATCACAGAGGGACAAGTAGATGGCAAAAACTGAAAAGGGAGACTTCGAGCAAAATATTTTGAGCAGGTAAAGAAAAACTGGAAAGAGACTAAACACGCATGCGTTAAAAGATGCGCTGATAGAAGAATTCAGTGAAGAGCTAAGTGACATCAAATCTTTTTTGGTTTCACTCTTTTTCTGAGTCAAACTGAGTCAATAGAAAAAAGGTTTTTTCAGTTGAAAAATAGGTATTTTTCTTCGACGAGGGTGAAATATTAGTTTTGATGTTTTCCTTTAGGCTTGAATAAGAATTGAATTATTTTAGTTAAACTAAATGAGAAATTTTAATTTGATATGAAAAATGTCTTTAAAATTAAATCTACATCGTTAACGCTGATGATATTTTACAATAAAACACTTCAAAAGAGACGCGTAATCGTGATTCGAATTAAAAATGCGGTAAGTGGAAGGGAAAAGTAAGTTACGGCAATAAAATTCCTCCTTAATTTAAGGAAATAAAAAAAATTGAATTTGGGCCACCAGTATGACCAGCGCGGCCAACCGGGTAACAAAACTTTATTTAAAAAAATAAAAAATCAATCATTCCATCATAATTTATGAATGAATATATTGAGCGGATTCCACTTAAACTTTATTCACTGCCCTACAATTTTCACTTTTAACCGGTCAGTGGGCGCGTTAAGTTTTGTTACGCGATTGGCCGCGTGGGCCAAACTGGTGGTCCAAGTTCAATTTTTTTAATTTTCTTAAGTTTTCAACTTTTTGTCAAAATTTTTTTACAAACAATAAATTTGAACTTTATATATTTTTAGGGAACTTTTTATCACTAGGGAACAAACACATTTATAATTAATAGTGCAACAAGATGCACCCTGCCACTGGATAAGGAACTGCATAAATGACCATGTAATTCAGAAAATGATGGGTCATGGGAGTACACAATAGGTGCTTTAAAGCCTATCACTAGAGCTATCTCTCAGAGGGACAAAAAATTCTGTATTATACTGGCTTCATAACCTACTACTTCATTATGAAAATACAAAACTGCTTCATAATACGTCGGGGTATTCGGGTAGAGACTCCGAATAGGATATGCAGATTAAATTGGAGAGCACATCATCAAAGAAGACACTGATTTTGTTAGATATTCCTCCTGCAGAACTATCTTCAATTTTCAATACAAAAAGAGGAGCCCAGAAACAGTGCCTAAAAAACAACAGCTAATGTGCAAGTAAAAAAAAAATGTGTTTTCCCCTAAAGACGGTGGCATACTGAGCCGAAGTAACGTCTGTATTTTGAACATCATTCACCTGAAATATGATTTTATGCTTTCCCGGCGAATAATGTGGGTAAACTTAAAATAATTCAATAAATCAATATTCAGCCCTGATGATGAGTGCCGAGACGGTACTTGAAACGTTGGCCGTTATAAAAACATTAACCCGGTGGGAATCCCGGGAAAAGTTTACCCACATCATTCACCTGGTGGAAGACCCGAAAACACTTCCCTTAAACAATCAGAAGAGAATAAAATTAAGTATAGGAAAACAGTCATCTCTATATAGATCGACATTCACATCTAATTGGAGCTCTAACCATATACACGTTTTCTTCATGATTTTTCACGGTGAATTCGACGTTTATTACGCTGCTATCATGGGATCATTTCACGTTGCTTATGACCTTCCCTACATTTTGTCTTCCAAACTGAGCGTTTTGCATCTTGCCTCTTAGCGATGGAGAGTCCCATCAATTTTAATTTTCAGAAGTTTATTTACGTTGTAAATCTCTCCCGTACACTGAAATTGAGGCTATGCAGTAATGAGCGCTTTATCGCAGTCAAATTTCTTGCAGTCGTAGTTCTGCAAATGAGAACGTCTTTCCTTGATATCGTTTAAATCATAATGAGGCTTTACTACCTTGTGCATTACATTTTCTATTTGAATGCATTGCGTCATTTGATTTGGGGTTAGAATCAGAATCGCTCAACTTGCTGGACTTCGTACAAGGAGAACAAAAAACCCGAATATTGATTTGGATTGTATGAGGTAGGCCTTAACCTCGATTAAACCTTGAGTTTAAACTATTCAACCATAAAACATCGATTAAACCATTAAACGGTGAGTGAATTCCGCTGCGCTAGAGGGTACAGAAAATATGGTGAAGAAACTTGTTCACAGAAACATTGACGTTACTAAACCAATTTTCTTGAAATGAAACCCATTTCATTTTTCAGCCATGTTCGCATGATACTGGAAGTTGGTACTTCACTATCTTTGCCGCAACAACCTTCTGGCCATATCTTGAGCCATGATGTCCTGATGAAAACAATCGTCGAGGGTCAAGAACGGAAAAGGAAGACCTTGAACAAAATATATATAAAATATCAGTAAAAATTTTTTTTACTGAAAATACCTTATTCTTATGTTTTTTAAGTTGCTGAATTCAAATGTGATGCTTAAAAAGTTGTATCACCCACAATTTCTTCACAATTTACAGTTAAATTTATGAAATGAAGCAATATATATAGAATTTAATAGCTTTTTATAGTTAAAATGAAATTAAAAAGTAGATCTAATGAACGAAGATAATGGGGGATTATTGTTGGTACTTCACCGAGAGTTTCAGCAAGCGATTCATCGCAGAAAAGGCTACAGAAGAACCTTCAAGGAAAAAAAAGGGGGAAAAATGTAGACCCATTCCAGTAGACAAGTGAACCCTGTATTATCGCGCTACATTACTATTGTAGGTAATTTAACAGTAAATACAAACAATTTTATGATGTAACAGTGTTTCATCGATTTTCCAGCATAACATATAGGGCTATTAGACTTAAATCAGAAATCAGTTTTTAAATATTAAAATACATATTGCTTGGAAACTATGGGTGATACAAAACATTGAGGCCTGGTTTGGATTCGGCACATAAAACTCTATAAAGATCAGCTATTAAAATAAAAAAGTTTTCAAACAAAATTTTTTTGTTGGCCTGCGATATCTGATGGAAGAATTGTGTGGAGAGGGGAATCAAACCAGCCTTAGGATTGTAGACAAATGATGACTGGAGTATTCAACCCAGTCCAGAAAATAAAATATGCATTTTTGCCACTATCAATTCTTACAGCCACTGTCCAACACCGTCTTCTGCGTCAAAAGGCTCAAACGTTGTCCCGATAAAAAACATCTGATGCCTGACTAACGTATTCGTTTCTTTCATCCGAGAAAGCCAACGGCAAGGGGAGGGCCAGGAGGGTGTTACTAGTTATGAGGAGACTAAAAATATGCGCATAAATGAATATAGGACTTCTTGCCGACTGACAAATTCCGAAAGCAGAGATCTTTTCCTCGAGCTCTTTTTCGGACGGGAAAAAATAACCGTTTGGCGATAGCCTTCTGCCCCAGGAGCACACGGAAAAGAAGGATATTCGAGCAATATTCGAAGAGGCCATTTTACAAATTCAAAAAAGAATCACTACAAGCAACTCGACTTGAAATACATAGGGTATATTCTCTTCTGCTAAAAATCAGTGGGAAGCACCGACAAAACGATGCTGACTTAAAGTTCATATTCTGCTTCATGTATTCAACAGAAACAGAATATGAATATAGAATTTCATCACTGATGCTCGGGTATTTTTTCCTGACCTCCCACCAAAAATAAGGTTGAAAAGTAAATTAAAAGTTACTGGCAATTTTCCTCAAACAGAGTTTCAATCCACAACCAGTTTCATATCATCATCACTTGTGAACAACCCTACAATAGGGTAGTTTCCTTCATCAAAAAAAACGAAAGGCATTGATTGCGATTCGTTACCTTCCATTAGTGTATACATAATATACAAATTAATTTGTTTTAGAAGTACCTGATTAGACGAATGGCAAGGGTTAATTTTATCCTCATTTGAAAAAGGCCAGATTGGCGCCCATGCGATGCCCCTCCACGTGACATCACAGGGACCTAGTTTCCATGCGAGTAGATAGGAGTTTTACATCGTCTGAGGTTACCAATGCATGAATGAGGCACAGAGCTCAGGAAAACATGTCTTAATAATCACCTATTAAAACTGGCTAAGGTCGGACAGTTTTCCTCGTTTGATAAGGTATTAATAATCCTTATTTAAGCCAAGCGCTACCAGCTAGCATGGTACTCTGCTACCTGCTAGCATCCTGCGTCGTATCAGCGCTCAGAGCCTCGCCCCAAGGTCACCTCACTTGCGGCAGCGGGAACCAGAATGACGTCACACGGAGATTTCCCGGCATTCATACTTACCCGTCGCGTTTTCGCGCGCTTGAAAATTTTCATTTATCATCGTCGCGAAAGATAGATATCGTCATTTAAAAATCTAAAAGCGTGAAATACGTACTCCAGGAGTAATAATCTTTCGATTCAGGCGATAAAGAAATAATAGGAAACCACCCTATTGGTTTGACTCAGCTATCCACTCAATGCTTCTATCAGCTTACGTTTTCGCCTCTACGTATTTCTTTTCTTTCACGACCTTCTCTACGTATTGTATAATTACTTGAGGCCATCCTTTTCCGTTCTTGCCATCTACTTGTTTCTCGACCACCGTCTTCATTAGGCCATGTCAATTTTTTAGCTTTCAATATATTTTGTACTACAATCTGTTTACATCGGCTCATCTACCAAGACAAAATGTATTGAAACCGGTCGGCATATAATGCAAGTATTTAAATGCTTTTTCATGTGGTAATATCGCTGTACTAAACCCCGGTGATCCAGAATGTATGAGACAAAAGTTGGTAAATATGTACACAATGACGCGAATAGCAATTTATGATAGAGATTTTGGAAGATTACCCAAAGGAACAGGATGTGGCTACCATCGGAATGCTTAATAGATACTTTAAATCGTTGTCGAAGCAAAGTTCGTTTCCACGATTGCGTAAAGTTTTGATTTTTTTGTTACTAATTTATCACTATAACTAACTTTTTATTTTAATTACTTTTATAATTTGTGAGTGAATATTGTTTACCAACACGATTTAAATTTTATAATTTTACGCCACTTTGCCACCAAAACTATCGAAGCAAAAACTTAACGCACTTAAACATTTAATACTTATACATTTAATGACACAGATTATAACATAAGTACTGTATCATGTGGTATTGTTGAGGCCCTGATGAAACTGAAATGAAAGAGTGTAACTGAGTAGTGAAAACTTAACGAATAATAATAATAATAAACCATATCTCATCAATGTATCCCCATCATTTATAATAATAATAATAATTATTAAAGACTATGTAGACTCAAAATGGAAAGAACGACTTCCCCTTTGATAAGATATGAGGGAGATACTTATGAACTCCAGTAGGATGGGAGTGAAAGCTCTTTTTCAGCACCATCTTACATTCCATGCACGTAATGATATCCACATACATGCAGTATCCATGTTATTCGACGACAAGTGAGCATTTTTGGAAAGATGAGCGCAATTGTAGAAAAAAAAGCTCATTAGATTTTGGAAAGACTACACTCAGAGAACAGCGGTCGCAACCATGGAAACGTTTATTAGATGCTTTCACTGGGTGCCGGAGCAACTTCGGATCCCAGGATACTGCAAGATGCTACACCACTAGCCTTTCCCTGCCACACTACTCTACACGCTATTTATTTTTCTCTGTTCTTACTCATCCTTTTTTTTCTCTACTGTAAGGAAAGAAATCGCATTTTCCTTGTCTCGAGCGAAACCAAGTCGATATATTCCCACTCTCTCTCTCGCACACAGACTAACTGAGAAACATAGAAACACTCACCAAAAGGATATATATATATATCCTTTACACACACACACACACGAAGCAATTTCCTTTACTTTTTGTGTCGCCTGACCCTGGCTCGAAATTGCTTTCAAGACGCCACCTAGCTCAGTTTTTCCGGAGGAGCAGTGGGGGATTTATTTTTCTTTCCTATGAAGTTTCTTAGGTTTCCATGAGAGAGAAGCCACCCCTTTTTGGGATCAGGAAGGACGAAATTTAACCCTACCACTACAGTGGCCTAAGGGGGAAAAAATTACGCCCCACTCTTAGAATCGCGACGGCGGTACACCACCCTTTCCAACCTCCCGACCAAAAGTATAGCCATCCCTATCTCCGCAAGAACTGCATCTTTCACGAATGAATCTTTAAAGATGAATGGTTCGTTCGAATGAACCGAATGAATTGAATCGTGTGTCTCTAGTGAAATCGTCGACAAATGAGCAATTAACCCGAGTGGTGCAGCGAGGGAGGGGGGGTTTGGAGGATAAACCCCCCCCCCCTCCCCCGAGCCGAGACAGAGAAGGATTTTAAGAAGACGTTGACAAAGATGGAAAGGACAATGGCCAGATATCAGCTGAAAATCAAGAAAAAGAAGACTAAGATATTAGTTTGCAGCAAAAGAGAGGAGGCTAAAACAAACATCAACCTAGGAAAGCATAAACATGAAGAGGTGAAGGAGTTCTCTTACCTGGGAAGCCGAATTACCAGCGATGGACGGAGCAAGAAAGAAATACACAGTAGAATAGCGCAGGCGAAGAGGACTTTCTACAAAAAGAAGAATCTTATTACAGCTGAAAATACCAGCATAGAAGTAAGGAAACAATTCATCAGATGCTACATATGGAATATGTTTCTCTATGGAAGCGAGGCTTGGATGTTGACGGCAGCAGAGAAGTCAAGAGTGGAAGCATTCGAAATGCAGTGCTATCGAAAAATGATGAAGATAAAATGGATTGACCGTGTGAGTAACCATGAAGTGCTAAGGAGAGTAGGAGAAAAGAGAAGCCTCCTAAAAACATTAAGCAGAAGAAGGGACAACTTAGTTGGCCACATTTTGAGGCACGATGGTCTGATGAAGACAATCGTTGAAGGAGAAGTGGAAGGGAAAAAGGGCAAGGGACGGCCCCGAACGTGTTATATAGGACAGGTTATAAAGGATGTAAAAGAGAAGAAATATGTAGCTATGAAAAGATTAGCGGATAGGAGAGAGAAATGGAGAGCTGAGTCAAATCAATCTTAGGATTCTTGACTAATGATGATGATAGAATAGTGTGAGGATTAGTAAAATATCCCTCAGAAGCCCATACAACTAACCATTTTGAACCATTTATCTTAGTTTTTTTCATGCGTAGGGCCTCCGCACCTCCCTCTTACCCTGGCGGGTATGCAATACCCCCAAGCCCCCCAGTATTAGTTGCGCCTGAAACCCCCCCTAGCCTTCATTCCCAGCTGCGCCCCTGATTAACCCAATCCTATTTCAGCTGGTCGTGGTTAGCTGCGTTGGTGGAGAATTAAGAGATTCAGCAGCTAGATGAATCCGTCGGACAATAAGCATTCTACAGGGTATTTCAGGAAGAATCCGCAATAAGTTGGGAGGGGAGACAATTATAAGGATTTTTTCCATAAATATGGAGTCGCAACTCCATAGTTACTGAGGGGTTGCTACGTCAACGCGAGCAACGCGCGCACTCTACAGTTAACAAAAAAAACTGTTTTTATTGGGTATCACACCTATTCGACATTTTATTTAATACTGTTTATTTTTAAAGGCATCAAATAATTAAGGTTGAACCAAATTTTGCTATTATTACTCTCAATTACTCCCAAATCGGTTGAGAATTCGCAATCGTGCTGATGATACCTGCCCAAAGTTCTCGCTTAATTATGCTCAAAGATTTATTGTAACCTAGGGTTCGCAATCACATATTTATGGACAAAACTTACTTGCAATTTTATCCCGTACCATCTTCTGAAGTATTGCATATTCCTCCTGAAACGACATCTACATAAACGGTATGTATATATATACAGTGGATTAATATTATAGCAGTTTTTGATTTAGTGAGGAGAGAACACACAGGAAATTAGTCAATGGACTTGAGGTTCATCTTTTTTGCCTCTGAAAAGCGGGTTGGATGATGGCAACGCAGGTTCGTTGCCGGAAAGAATCAATTTTTATTGCCGTGAACTGATCTTGACTTAGTTCGTTACATATTCGACGTCAATTGTTATAAATTACACAGGTTTCCTTGATAGTCCGAAAATGACAGAAAAACAAATAACTTTAAAATGCTATTCTTTCCTAGTAATATTAAGAATCGCAACGGTGTATCGAGTAACAGAATTAATGACGTCACTTGCTAGGACGACTCATAGAATTATTTCATTTTTCTGCTGTTCTTACCTTGCATGGATTTATCATAGGACTTATCAGCCGTTGGTCAGTTTTGTCTTTACATGAATGTGCACGTATATTTACTATTATGTGCAATATAAGGATTTTCGTGTAGTAATCATAGCAAAATTAGTATTAGACTGGACTTAGTCTAACCCCCCCCCCCCAGTATTAGACTTCAAGTTATTCATTTTTACCGGGGTGCAGTAAGTTATGATCTCGCTCAAGAATTTTTACATGCATGATCTGTTGTACTTGTGTTGCATTTTGATAAAAATATGTGTCTCTTATGTATTCAAATTATTTTAATCACCCTCTCCCGAACACCCTTTCGGTGGTTTGCCGGTTATTATACAGATGTAGATGAAAGTAATGAAATCTTAAATTGAATTATTAAATGAATACGTCATTGCTTCAAAGATTAAGTCATTGATTCGTGTATTTTGTTCTGTGATATTTTCCGTTCTAGTGTTTTCACGGATATCGTTCATTATGAACGATTTGAAGAACCTAATCACTTTCATTAATCAAATCGCGTGAACCGAGTCCTCAAAATGAGCCGAAATTTCCCCCCCACCCACCTCAGTAGTATCTCTTTTTCCTTCCCAGGTTTCGTTGCAAACAATTTCCTGGCGCGGAGGAATCTCTCCCTTTCTTTCTCTCTATCTTCCTTCCTTCCTTCGCCTCTTGTTGGGGAAGATAGTCCCGCGCCGACACGACTATCGGGTCGGTGGAATTTTGCCCCCGACGAAAACTTTTTCAATTACTCTTAAAAGCCCCAATTCTTCCGTCGTAATGGCAGCAGGGGGGTGCATGGCAGGGGGTTCGGCGGGAAGACTTCTCCTTCCTTCCCCTTTTTTTCCTTTCCGCCCCAACATCTTTAGCGTCTGATTCGATGCGACGAGGTCGGGGCAAAGGCAGCATCTTTAAGGAGATGTAGACTGAGGATCACTTAATCCGCCATGCGTCACCTCACGGACAGGCTAAACAGCTATGCAGAAAAAAAATCGCTAAATTTCAAGAAATTGAGACCTCCTTATGATTCATCCAACTTTGCGCATCCACGGAATTACTTTCTAAATGTATGGTTTGGTAGCCATTTAAGCCGTTAATTTTCCACGGTAAAAACAAATTACTTAAATATTGTTCTCTATGTATTCCCAAGTTACCAAATCTAACGAACCAGGAAGATACTACATTGTGAAGGTGATATTTCTCGTGTCAACCTGAAATATATTATTCCCAATTCTTCAAAAATATAACGATCTAATACGTATGTTAAGAAATTTCTGACTAGCTTAGTTGCACTTGGCATTTATCACAGAATCGTAGAGAAATAAAGGATTACATGCATCTTTTTGGCATCAATTGGCAAAATAAGTCCTTTAATATATCATGTCGGTCGGAACTTGATATGAATTGCGATGCTAGGATGGTTTGGTATTTGGATGAGGCGACCGACAGCTGAGGCCATTTGCGTCATGAGGTTAGCGTAGGTACATCTACATCTACATCAACATAATAGCCCGCGAGCCGCCTAAAAGGTGTGTGGCAGGAGGTGTTAGGACACCAGCCGTTTACAACTGCAAAAAAATGAAGTCCTCTAACGAGGTTGGGACTAGCGTTTATTAAAGTCCTTCATGGTTCGAGGTAAGGAAAGGGTGGAGAGAAACCCGGCGTCGGCATTAGCCTGCTCTTAACGAAAGGCGCCAAGGGGACCACAGCTTAACGTCCCATCCAACGGACGGAGTGTTGCTCTTGAAACGTCCTACACACAACATTCAAGCAGGGAGTATATGAAAATTCTCTGCCGCTGCCGGGATTTGTACCCGGGCCCGCCGGGTGGAAAGCCAACGCTCTAGCCACCACACCAACCAAATATCCCTCTCTATAAACTTATGTCCTCACTTTCCCATACTTTCTCGGATATCATAGCTACAGAAATGTAAAAAAAGAGATTCTTTCTCCAATTAAGAATTAAAAACTATGAAATGCAGCGTATATAATGTAACTACACAATGTCTTAAACATGAATGATTTTGTAAAGTTGTTTATCACTAGGGTAATGAAACAAGATTCAAAATATTTATTCGTTTGTTTCAAAATGTAGATCGTGGATGAATGCATGAAAAATATTACTAATTCACAAAATCGTAACACCATTCTTTCTTTTCAATACTGATTGTTTTGCCAATGGGGTCAGTAAATACTGTCACTTACTGATTACAACTCATTTGTAAAACATTAAAGAACATACGTATCACCAAAACATTTAAAACACAGCCGTTGAAAAAATTAGCACAAATTATTCTAAAATAGAGTACAATTTGTCATCTTTCAGTCTTTTTTTCCAGTATATTTTTCATTTTTGTAGCATAAGGAGAGATGGATTGCGGATCATTTAGGTAATACTCCATGCGTCATCTCATGGACTGACTTAGCAGCACTGGAGTAAAAATCCCCAAATTTCGAGAATTTGAATATTTATGGTTGACACCCGCGCTCACATATCTTAATTCACGCAATCACCTTTCTGACTCTTCGTGTTCTGGCCACAACATGTCAGACTCTTCAGTTGGGTTAGCGGATAACTTAATTCCATGTAGAGTGACTCCAAAAACGGTGGAATTTCTTGTATTTCTGGCCTTTTATCAACGAGAGTTTCCCATAAAATTTTAATGAGAATAATTACAATTTTTATGGACACAAAAAATCATGATAAAATACCTGCGCCCACGTACCTTAATTCACGCAAACCCCCTTTCTGACGCTTCGTTTTCTAGCCAAAAGGTGTCAGACTCTTCAGTTGTGTTCGCGGATAACTAAATTCCATGTATATTGACTCCACAAATGGTGAAATTTTTTCTATTACTGGCCTTATATCAACGGGAGTTTCCCAAAAATTTTTGATGAGACCAACAGGGTAGTTTCCTTCATCAAAGAAAACGAATGGCATTGATTGCGATTCGTTACCCACCATTAGTGTATTCATAATATACAAATTATTTTGTTTTAGAAGTACCGGTTTAGACGAATGGCAAGGGTCAATTTTATCCTCATTTGAAAAAGGCCAGATCGGCGCCCATGCGATGCCACTCCACGTGACGTCACAGGCACCTAGTTTCCATACGAGTAGATAGGAGTTTTAAATCGTCTGAGGTTATCAATGCATGCATGAGGCACAGAGCTCAGGGAAACATGTCTTAATAATCACCTATTAAAACTGGCTAAGGTCGGAAAGTTTTCCTCGTTTGAAAAGGTATTAATAATCCTTAGTTAAGCCAAGCGCTACCTGCTACCATGGTACTCTGCTACCTGCGTCGTATCAGCGCTCAGAGCCTCGTCCCAAGGTCACCTCACTTGCGGCAGCGGGAACCAGAATGACGTCACACGGAGTTTTCCCGGCATTCATACTTACCCGTCGCATTTTCGCGCGCTTCGAAACTTTCACTTTTCATTTAATCGCGAAAAATAGATATCGTCATTTAAAAATGTAAAAGCGTGAAATATGTACTCCAAGAGTAATAATCTTTCGATATAGGCCACAAAAAAATAATAGGAACCCATCCTATTGTTAGGGTCTTTCTCATTTTTTTATGTTTAGGGTAACGTTTATGTTGGATTATTGTTCATGAATTTCTCCTTTCTCCATGAACTTCAGGAGTAATAATCTTTCGATTTCGGAAATAAAAAAATAATAAGCAACCACCCTATTGCAATCTTAATAAACACTAAAGAAATCATGATAAAATACCTGCGCCCACGCACCTTAAATCACGCAATCCCCCTTTCTGAGTATTCGTTTTCTGGCATCAAGACAGTTGGGTTCGAGGATTACTTTATTCCACTGGAGGAGCGGCTCCATCTGTTTCAGCTGAAATGCCGTTGGTCAGGTGCCCCTCTCATCCATATCCTCCTGTCCACCCATGATACTCTCCCATCCGCATACGAAAGGAATCCAATCCAACGCACGACTCGTTCGTCCAAGCAGCTCTGCCGGGAAGTCTCATTTCCTAACGCCCTCCTCGCTTCACACACAGTCGGAGGACACATTCAACGCATCCTAGAGAAAGATTCGCCTTTTCCTTCCTCCACTGTTGGGAATGATGCAGGAATATCCTTTCTCAAAGTTCCCTTGTCCCATCGCTCACTTCACCAAACGTTGCTGTCGCACCTTTGCATTCCGACGAGAATACGGATTTTCGAAAATGAGATGAATATATCCGGAGGTACATGCAGAGAAAATGAAATGCTTAGAGAAAGATCTGGGGAATAGACCGAATAAGATTTTCTAGGGTTTCCATCCGGGTGAGAGAGTACATACTAAGTTTTCCCGGATATCATACAATAGGGTGCTTTCCTATTATTTTTTATTCATAAATCGAAAGATTATTACTCCTGGAGTACGTTTTTCACGCTTTTACATTTTTAAATGACGACATCTATTTTTCGCGATTAAATGAAAAGTGAAAATTTTCAAGCGCGCGAAAACGCGACAGCTAAGTATGAATGCCGGGAAAACTCCCGTTTGACGTCGTTCTGGTTCCCGCTGCCGCAAGTGAGGTGACCTTGGAGCGAGACTCTGAGCGCTGATACGACGCAGGATGCAAGCAGGTAGCAGAGCGCCATGCTAGCTGGTAGCGCTTGGCTTAAATAAGGATTATTAATACCTTATCAAACGAGGAAAACTTTCCGACCTTAGCCATTTTTAATAGGTGATTATTAAGACATGTTTCCCTGAGCTCTGTGTCTCATGTATGTATTGGTAACCTCAGACGATGTAAAACTCCTATCTACACGTATAGAAACTGGGTCCCGGTGACGTCACGTAGAGTGGCATCGCATGGGCGCCAATCTGGCCCTTTTCAAATGAGGATAAAATTGACCCTTACCATTCGTCTAAACCGGTATTTCTAAAACAAATCAATTCGTATATTATGAATACACTAATGGTGTGTAACGAATCGCAATCAATGCCTTTCGTTTTCTTTGATGAATGAAACTACACTATTACTTATACCACATATTTTTTATCAGAGCGCGACCCGGGTTTCAATGAATTATTGTCATCTTCAGGCGCAAATTTTGATTTGCTTATCTTATTATTGCTACCTAGTTACTTATGAATTTTAAAACGGACGCCAGAATTGGGGAAAAGGATGGGCAGAGATATTCATTTATAAGAGTACTGTTCTGACTTTAAATTGATGACTCATTTTCTAAATTTCTAACTGCTCATTAGAGTCCAATTCACGGCGGTCATTGCAAAATTTTTAAATATTCATCTTTAAATCGCTTCTATGACAGTTTCATTTGAAGTTTTTAACTGGGAATGATAACGATGCGTTTTTCCTTATCATTCGCTTGATAATATTGAAAGGAATTTCTGAGATTGTAATTGTTCACGGTTTACGTGTGTACTATACATTTATAATTAATATTGGGATTTCTGATATTATAAAACTTTTTATTCAGGCTTTATGTGTGTATTATTCATAGATAATTAATAATGGAGTAGAATCAATAGAGAATGTGTGGTTTTAATGTCCTACTTCGCTGCAGATTCCAGAAAAATAAGAAAAAATTGACCATACTGTTTTGCGAAGTCTTTTAAAATTTTAGAATCATTTATAACTACAGAGATAAAATAATAACCTATTCTTCCAAACAACAAATCGATTCATGCAATATTTATAGATGCATTTGGGCAAAATACCTGTTGCCACAAAATGGTGCTGATGCCAATACCGAGGCCTGTATTTCAGGGTACATTCCTAAAGTATTGTAACTGAATTTCTTGTGCCGCTCCTATTAAATGAAGAGGAACCAAACTACTTAAGTAGGTGGGGTCAACGTTAAGCTTCACAACAGCACCGGTTCAAATGCTCTCAAAACTGTGGAAACGGCAAGGTGTCCGTTATTGTATACCTCTGCACGTAACATGAGTCACGAAAAAATTGAATCGACAGTCGATCAAAGTTTACGTTTTCTACAAAACTGAAAAAACTATCTACAGTCAAAATGATTCATAAGGCTTTCGGGAACTCTGTTCTGCCCTACTCACAATTTTCAGGTGGTTAAAGGCATTAGGAAGAGCCGGGAAGAGTTAAATCCTCCAAATGGCAAGAAGGAGCTAATCAAAAGTGTAATCGGTTCTCACTGTCTTTTTATGCATCAAAGGATGTGTATATAATGATTTTTTTTTCTCAAGAATATACAGTTAATTCTATGTCTAAATCACATAATCACTCATGTTTCCATCTGAGTTAGACTCCATCTCCATCGTTACCGAAGTTTCGATGAATCACATATTCGTCATCATCAAGGCCGTCGATGATGACGAATCAACGGCCCTGAAGACGAAAAACAAGTAAATACCAATTATTAGTTTGCAGCCATTGGTTATATGCAACCTGGTGCATTCGTATATAAAGTTTTAGATTTTTTAAAGACTATGTTACTTCATCTTAAAGATCAAAATTCCATTAAACTTCTATTGCAGGTTGATAAATAAAATATCAGTTTACATTACATTTAATATTCGTAGTATTGCCTCACATAAGCCGATAGTCCTTGCTTAAAAATCATATTTTCTTGAATATCTCACATAGTACGAGGCCATTTAATAAAAATACACATTACTTTTCTTCAACTTGATCGATTCGGAACTCATGTTTCCACAAAAAAATAGAGCCGTAAGAAAAGCAAATAATAACGTCGATTTGAGTTTGAGAAATTTAATTCCCCAACTTAAATTAGGTTTTCGACAGAGGACATAAATCCACGTTATCGTTCTTTATCGAAGTTCATCCAGCTCGATGCATTTTGCCAGACATATACGTAGCACAGGGAAAAAAGCTCAAACTTTATTTTCACCTTGGAAAGACATTAACTCATAAATCAGTGAAAACCTCAGACGGAAGTTTCTGCAATCGGAAATTGATAAAATGCTGTTCGCGGTGACTCCAGCTGGCCCCAAGAGAAACATCTCAAGAAGGAAAATACACCTACTTGGAAAATCCCCGAAATAAATATCCCCGAAGTAAATCAATATTTCCAGTATCCACTTTCATAATGGTCCTTCAAATAAAACTATTTTCGAACCGATGGACTCATGAAAAAACCATTACTTCCGTTAATCAAGAACCAAAACTGTGAACTAGTGTCATAAATTATGTGGAAATTACTGAAAAATATGAAGGAAATGTAGAAATGACGATGGAAAAAATTATTTGCTTTTTTTCTGACACCAGCTTTAGATGGAGTGTTAATCTAAGAGTGACAAATAATATACTAGGATATGTAGTAAAGTTTTCGGGCATATTACGATTCGAAAACCGTAGCTACTTCCCGTCACACGAAAATATTGAGGTATGAGATGGGTGTGTTGATAAAGAGTCCTTAGAAAGGGAAGACGAGCCACAAGGAATTTTTGAGGTCCTCCATCTTTGTCAACTCTCTATGACAACGCTCCATCAACCTCACTTCAAATAGAGAAGGTTTCTTCTTCTAAATGCTTTCGCTATCGGCTTTCACTTGTCACTGTTTCACGAGGAAGAGGACAATTTTTCGGTAAGTTGTAGCTTACTTATTATTACGTAAACATTATACCTAAGTGTATATAATTGCATAGGAAAGCATTAATTTTAGCACCGAAACCGAGATCATAGTATCACGATGCTAAAATTATTTTTTTTATCAGTCGAAAATTTATCGCTTTGGAACTACCTGCAAAAAATATGTTGCGCAGCTGGATGTATGTTTACTTACCTCATGTTATACGTGCAATAACCACTAATCAAAAGAATTTTATCAATTAAACTCAATACAACCTTAATGCAAATAGTATTTCACTTCTAGCTCATTTGCAAACTACTTATAAAATTCATGATTCAATTTATTGCTAAGATAAACTGCTGTTAAGGATGAACCCATATCTAAAATTCTAGTCCTAATTGATTTTCATTTACTTATTTTCAAATGTAAACATTTCTCACCAGAACTGCTTAGTAAGCTCAGCATAGAACAGTCTATCCATTTATTTACAGAATTCAATAGCATATAATCAATTTCTTGGCGTTTAAATAGAATGGAATGATATGAATGGATTAAAATAATATTTTTTCTTGGATTAACTGGTTGTACAAATTGTTACATGACTAGAAATTAGTAAATGTAGATAGAGAAATAAGGCTAAAACAATAAATAATATATAAATTTCAGAACCAGAGGAGACATTTAATACAAATTTCAACATTGAGATTTTAATTAAATGCGTTAGCTACTGATACACCTCAACCTCAACGTGCTTTTGGTAATTGGTATGAGGTTATTGAATGTCCTCCTTTCTTTTTCTTTAGAAGTATTGCTTCTAGTTGATAATCGAATGTTTCTTTGATCTTCTAACAATCATTTAATGTTAACCTCTGTATGCAGAAGCAAAAATAATAAGGCTAAAAAAGTTATTAAAATACAAATTTGAGCACTGTAAGAAACATTTACTTTAGATTTCAATAATTATATTTCACTTTCTTACATGCTTCATCTTAAAGTGCAGCTTTATCATTTATCATCAATTTTAATGCTAGTGGCCTTACATTTTTAGATGCAATATTTTTACACTTGTTATTTCTACCTATCACTTTTATGTAGTATATTCCTTTACTTTGTTAGAGCAGTCAGTTTCGACATGATATTTCCCCAGAGAGTTTTATCTCGAAACGTATTCCCAAGTATTGTTTTTTACACCCCTTGATTGGATTTTAGATTACCTGCCATCCTCAGTTTGTTCTGCTGCTTTATTGTGCATTAAAATAGAACCGCAGATATCACAAAAAACGGACACATGTAGACTATTTTTAAGAGAAATAACGCGGATTCAAGCTCCTTCTCTACATGAGAGATGTAGAGACGTGTTAAAATGATTGCCCGACTTTCGAGGCAGTTAGGTATGATGCACTTATAACCGTTAAATCTATGTGAAAGCTCTTATTTTAAAGTTTCTGTAAGGCTGGATAGGAATTAGAAGCCTTATAAAAGGCGTAAGTACCTATTATTGCATTGAAATAACCATTCATTTCAGCACCAAAACAAAGATCAAAGTATTAGTTTGCTACAATTATTTTTTAAATCATACAAACATTTATCACTACTTTGTGAACAAGTGATACATAGAAATTTTTCTGATGATTAACAATGTGTAAATTAATCCATAACTGGCAGCCGTTAATACAGTCATAAGGGTATCACAAAAATGATGAGTCACATTTATTTAACGCTGAAACAATCATGGCGATAATAGCACTCATAATAGAAAATAAGAAGAATTAAGGTATTAAATATTGACTTTATTTGTTACAATCACTATTTTTTTCTCAGGATTTCTCTTAACTTTAACTTATTAGGATTCTTTTAATATCCTTATGCTGAAATAAATTAAGGAATTCATTGTTCAGAGAAAAAAAACAACTTTTATTACGTAGTGTTACATGATCTTAGGTTTTCCCGGTGTATCAGTTGCAGAAAAGTTTCTAAGGTTTTCTTCCGGTTGATGTCGTCCATGTCTCCCTACGTTTCGATCAGCGACTTACTGATCATCTTCAGGGGATCGAAAGATCGAAACGTCAGGAGACATGGACGACATCACCCGGTGGAAAACCCGAGAAACTTTTCTGCATCCTTTATTACGCATTAGTTGCATATGCTAGAAAAAAACTAAAATAATCTATTTATTAGCCCCTTGATATAATATCATGGGTCATATTAGGCTAATATGCATACCAGTTTTTTTATTCAACTGGGTACCTGGGTACTCTTGTGTGCTTGTATGAATAACAGTCTTAGCATGCACACAAGGCAGAATGAAATTGTAAGACAAATTCCTAACTACTCCTCCTGAAGTGCTCCGAAAAGCTGTTCACTGTGCGAAAATCTTATCGCTCGCGGGAAATGTGTTGCGAATGAGCGTCATTCATTCCGTCACAAGGGAAAACCTATTCAGGCAGACTCGCGGTGATAAATAAAAATCCGCATCGTTAAAATCAGTGATGCGGGTTTTACGGCCAAGGTAGTAGAGGATCCAACCCTTTTTTCCCTCCCCCCTAAAGCGCTTTGCTTAATTCTTTTGTCTGCCGCCGGACTCTCGTGGGAGATAATTATTTTTGGTCGAAATTCCATTTGGAGCCGAGTAAGGTAAGGATGGTACTTCAATTTTTCCAGTGATCGCTCCGCTTATCCTATATGCGGTTATGCGATTTAAAAAAAATTTGAACGACGGGAATGAAAAGAATCGCAAAAAATACTCGGGTTTTACAGTTCCAGAGGCGTAGTATCTGTTCTTCTTTTTTTATTTTCGGAAATGTGTCAAATCACCTGAAGTGGATGGCGGTGGTTTTGCCTAAAAGGAAACGAAAAAAAAATATGTATAGAGAAGCTTCAACGAGGAAATTTCGGAATATTGCTCGGATGTGTCCTAACGAATGAGCATTTCGTAAAATGAGTTTTATCTCGTAGACCGGACCAATTTATGGAACGTTAATTTCAAGTTTTTAAGCCTTTAACAATGTCAGAAGAGGATTTTACTGACGAAGACAATTTTTATGCGAGATTCTCAATCTATGAAAGATTTATGACGAGATGGAGAAAGTGTTCATGATTTTAGCAAGATACATGGTTGTATAAGATATTTCAGGAATTTATATTTATTCTTGCTTCTTAAAGATATTAAAAAGCTTAATGATGCCATTTCTTTCGACTTTAGATTTTTTTGTCATCTAAATTTTTATCAAATGTTTACCAGAGTAACAGACAGAAAAAAATGGCCACGTTAATCCAGCTCGAAGTGTAAAAGGGAGTGTTCTTTTTATATCAATCCCAAAGCATAATCTTTTCGGGCTTCCATAACCCAGGTCTTCCTTTACTGCTACACTTTCAATTTCGGGCATTGTTGAAAGCCTAGCACGCCGTAACATCGCAGAGGATTTTCGTCAATTTGCAGGCAGGGAAGTCACTTGGCATTTATAACTAAAAATATGCATCATTTTTCCCTTTCATTAGACTGAGAATTCGTCATCATAGAAATATGCACTACAACAGGGTACTAAACATATTTTGTGCTAGAATCGGCAATGCGCCTAAAGAAATGTGCTGACATACAAATCATGTATAATCGTCATAGACGCTACTGGTTCCGTATTACTCACGTTTTTCAAAAGATTCTTTTCATTCGTGGAACCTAAATTATAGGATAAACTACAAAGCAAAATTAAACAGAAACATTTTGTACAACTTTTCATGGATTTTATCAATAATATGCTACTTTTAGATTTTTATTTCCTTTTTTTGCCAGAGTCAAGTTCTATGCTAAATATAGTTTGTTTGTTTGTTTGTTTTCATATTAAAACATTCTAATACACGATGAAATATGCTAACATCATTAGAACAATGCTCTTAAAAACCTGCTAGAACCATAAAAACAGGTCTTCTGCCCAGAATGTTACCCAACTTCCCAATACACTTATAAATATTGCATGAATAGATTTGTTTTTGGGAAGAATAGATTATTATATTTTCTCTATTTTTATAAATGATTATGAAATTTTAAAAGATATCGCAAAACAGCATGGTCATTTTTTTCTTATTTTTTGGCATCTGGGGCGAAGTAGAACAATAAAACCACACATTCTGCAATGATTCTACTCCAATATTAATTATGAAAGCATAATACACAAATAAACCCTGAATAAAAAGAGTTACAATATCAGAAATTCCAATATTAATTATAAACGTATGATACACGCAAAAACTCCGAGTAAAAGGAATTACAGTATCAGAAATTCCTTCCATTATCACCCATTAATGCCCAATGGGTATCCCACCAACCCACTGGGCATTAATGGGTCAACCCACTTCGAAAAAAAATTATAACTCATAAAATATTTTTGTATTTAGTGCTAAAATATTTTTATTAGTTTGTTAAAACATTAAGCCTATATAATTCACCGAATATACAATTGTATGCGCATAACATCATTTACACTATTTTTTTTAAAAACCTCATTGTGATGCAACCGTGCATCTTCTTGAAGAATTAATTTTTAAATATTGTTATACATGAAATATTTTTCCCTGATGGTCATTATTATCTAGTATAAGTTCAAATAAAGTTATAGATGAGCTCTTTTTCATATAAGTGGAGTGAGAACGAAAATATTTGGGTTTAATATTGCATGGGTCGCTAACGACCCATTGGGCACAACACCGAAGACCATGTTCCCCGAGCCAGGCTGTATTTCACATGCAGACGTTTCGTTTAAGTACCCAATGAAGAGCTTTCGTAGAGTATTTGGTCATTGTATCATATTATAGGCTTCTGGTAAATGTATTTCAATTTATGTAAGATTTAGCACTTTCCCGGCGATCAACATGTAAAAACTCTTCTCGGGATACCGCATAAAATGGTGGGATGACACCAGAGTTTTATGGCGATCAAATCAATTCTGGGATCGTTTAACCAAAGAGGCGATTGAAATAAGACTTGAGAATAAGAATGTAAACAGAGACACCGGATTTTCGATCAGCAGCTATTGGAATAGAACTCTTAATAGAGTTATGCTAGCCAGAGCTAAGTCTACGCTGGTCCACGGTCCTCCGCGACAACAATCGGGGCTCGACCAATCCGGCCCCTCCTAATGCTGAGCTTCAACGGTCACTTCAAATTTTCTGTCAGTAGCCGTGCGAATGGTTAGCGAGTCGGTACCCGAAACGTCGGCGCTCTCATATAATCTTACCCGCGCGGTATCCCGAGGAGAGTTTTTACCCGTATTTCAATTTTCTTTTCACGAATCACTTACATTGTCCCTGAATGAAAATAGCGCCCTCCCAATCCATAGATCTGCGGTGAAGCTGACGCATGTTTTGGGCTGTGGTGCGTCGTCCATCGGCGCCACGGCAACTCAGGAAACCTAGCGGGTACCAATAACCCTTTCCCGGGCCCGCGACAGGCGCGTATGGTGGGGCCAAATCCCACTTAAAGTGGACAAAAGTCCAAAAACGAAAGTTTGAAATGGGGTTTTTTTAATATTAGGTTGGGTAATAGGATGCAAAACAGTGTATTTCACGGGTTGGTGTATGTGCACCTTCGCATAGAAAAAAGTGTCAAACTGAGAGAAAAGCGAAGCACTGGTCCCGTAGTTGCAGACGCCTAAATGGACGGTCGATTTTAAACTATGATTACAGTACACTGGCCGTTTTTTTTTTAACTTGCAATCAATTGGAATAAGTATGGAAAATATAAATTTGCTTTCACTATTTATATTTTGGAGAAAATAGCCTTGGAGAAATTAATTATCATGAATTGAACGTCGTTGATTTTTCACGATGAAAAGTTTTATTTAATTAGAGAAAAGTTATATAATCGGACGGAATCGTAACGTGATTTTTAGATATATTATTAATTGAAGAATGAGCTAAATAATACAAAAAAAATCAACTGCCATCGAGTTGCAAAAAGAGTTTTATGATAAAAGGTTAGCTATGCATGACAAGCCGAAAGGGAATCTATCTGGCCGCTATGGCCGCATAGCAACGGGTGAACTATAATATAAACAGTGTCCATTAAGATATTATGATTTTGTAATAAATCAAATTTGCATGCATTATATATTTTGTCAACACATAGATACAAGCGGTGAGGTTTTCTGCACAAGGGCTGAGATTTTTGAAATGTAGAGAGGCCCTTCCCGAGGCTCCCACCCTGTCGTGAATGAAGTGCTCGAAAAGGTTATTTCCGTTCAACTGAGGTATACTTATTCGATCCCGGAATGCCAATGTAGTACTTTTTCACTTTTTACGGGCAATAAACCATATTCTACTTTATTTTATTTTTTAAAGTTAAAACTACCTCTTCAATGCAGTATTTCATTTATTTATGTATTGGAAAATGGTACATGCAAACTTAAGAGCAAATCTTTATTTTTCTATTAAGCATGAAGGTTTTGCAAAGATATTGCTAAAATAATTTTGCAAATTTTATATCAGATTTTTTCTGACCACTAGGATTATTGACGTAAGCCTTATTATTTCAAATTTTTATACATAATCTATTTTTGCAACTAATCAAGTTACTTTTTAAATACTAAAAGTAATAAAACTGAAAAAAATAAAAAAATTGAAAATAATAAAAACTTTATATTGGATTTCATTAAAGTGGTCTCTAAAACATATATATATGAATATTTTAGGGTTGTTAGTAAAAGTTTTTGACTTTTGTCCGTCTAAAGTGGGGTTTGGCCCCACTGTGCGGAGGGGGAGAATGCTCCCGATGCCTGGCCCCCGTCTGGGTTGACACACGAAAAAGGCGTCCGGGTGAGTGCCGGGTGGCCGAGACGTCAATGGACGAGGCGCAATAGGCATACATACCTCGCTGTGTCTGAGGAACATAATGTGGAGGGCATTTCTTACGCGGTAAGCAAACCATTCGGAAGGGTAGACGGCTGCTAGAAGCATGGAAGGCAAGGGAATGACTTACCGGAAAACGATGAAACAAAAAAGGAAAGACAATGGCAGGTTCCACAACTTAAATGGTGGAACCTGCCATTGCCTTTCCTTTTTTGTTTCATCGTGAAGGAGTTCCATCATGTTTCGCCTGGAACGATTGAATTTACCGGAAAACCTTGTGAGTACTCAAAAGATAATGATTAATTGAAATTAGTAATACTCTCCTTGAATTTAAAATTGAAAATAGTATATCATATGCATTTTAATTCACAATTCATCTCTATTTTGAGTACCTATATTACCACCACTGCATTACCTAATATTTCATATTTCCATCGAAAGATTACAAGGTATGACTGTTGCGGAAATATTAGAAGCGCTGGAGATGACTGATCCAAACGAAATCCCGCAAAAAGGTGCTGATATTTATATTGAGGCTCCTGTTGATGGAGATGAATCAGAGGGTGACTCTGGTGACGAGGAATGCTGTGATCCCGATCGACTATCTCGTCGTTAACTTCAGGCCAAGGCAGATCTTATCATTTCCCTCCCTCAGGACGACGAGGGAGATGAAGGTGATGTCCCATCACTCAAACGTCAATTTTCAGTACCAATCTATCAGCATTACATTAATTAATGAATATTTTAAAATCAATGGTTATCATATTACCACCCATTCATTTATTCCCACATTTTTTTATTAACCATGACGAGGGCGAACAAATTCTCCGAAACATTCGTGTAAATCTGAAGGAAAAATTATTTCCTGACCAATATTCCAAAAATAACACAACATAATTTTAAAATAAAGAATGCTAGGAACCCCGTAAAGAATAAATATGACTTTCATTTAGATTGAAAGCGATTAAGCCTTACTTTAAAAATTGAAGTTGTAGCGTAATTTGAGAGATACTTGAGGCGAGGATGAAAAAGCAAAAAGATCCACGTGACACTTATCTCTCCGCGAGAAAACCTATACTCTAATTGTAGAGTTGTAAAGTTCGAAATCCCTTATCGTTGAGAAATGAACGAACCATTACGCACCGTTGCACTTGCGTTATGGAAAAAGTAATACAAGCGATAATTACCCCACGTTGTTTCCCTGCATAGCTGAAGATATCCCAGGGAATAATACCTATCATGCGGTAACTTCGTTAAGTTAAATGGAGCGCCTGCCATGTTCCCTATCTAATTTGAATTCGAAGCATCTGCTTCTGAAACCTTCCTAGTTAACTTCACACACAACAGCTCTCTCGCAAGCATAATATTCATTTCTTGGGATTACAGAATGCGTTAAAGATAGAGGTCTACCCAACTGACTTTTTTATATTAAAATGTATTCAAACAATATGGTAAAGCTCAAGGGTCTGTTTTTCTCATTCGTCTTATTTGCATTCGATGTTTCATCGAACAAATCCGTTTTCTCGCCATCTCATATGCGAGTAGAAGGTACGAAGGTATTTTTATGTCTAGTAAATTCATGATTAATCTATTCTTATGGAAACTTCACATACATCAAGCTATCTCTAAAGCCTCGTTGGTATCTGGTCAAAACATACATTTTATCAGTAGAAAACAGAAATGTTCTTGTCGTCCTTTACTTCCATCAAAATTCATCATTCATTGAGCTCGAACTTTTAATGTGAATATAAAGCGCGAAATTCGTACTCCAGGATTGATAATCTTTCGATTCAGGTAATAAAAAAACAGGAAACCACCCTGTTCTTTTTTTCCACCAAGCAAAAAAGGACTTCAAAAAATGCTAGGCGGAACTTCATCAGAGAATTTCCTATTAATTTTCCTAACGATTGGTTTCCTAACAGCCCGTGCCATATCCCTATCGAAGCGGCTTGCAGGGTAGTGCATTGATGAAGACGTAGGCGTAACATTCTCTTGCTTGGATGTTCTTCGTCCGCTTTGGAATAAAGGTGGAAAGTGTTATGGTGGGCTGGATAGGGCGAGTACTTCTGTTTGGCCCATCAGTCTTCCTCTCCCTGTCTCTCTCGTGGACGGATTCATTCCGTGGAACGTCGGAATGGAAGACAAGGAAGCAGACGTTTCGTTCTTTCACGGTCGTGGTCGGCGTGGGAAAACTATCCGTTCTCTTGCACACCGCACTCCCATGTCCTCGACACGTTCCTCCTTCACGCCCAACACGACGCAGGATATAACGACGAGAGAGTTGGAATCTTAAATGCATTAGAAAAGAAACCTTTCTCTCTTATGTAGTAGGAGACAGCAACTTGACGCGTCGAGAATCAAGGACGCATTTCGTTATAATACTTCCCTTTCTTCTGAGCCTTCCACTTCACGGTATTAAACTCACATCAACGCATCTACGGCACATTCAAATATTTTCAATGCTATTTTTACTATAATGATATTAACTGAAACAGTTTCTCAAGTCTTTTGTTTTAATATTCAACGCTAATTTACAATATTTTTTTTCATTTATGTAATATTTTTCTCAGGTAGTCTAATAAATAAATAGGGCTGTCAAAATTTTGTGTTGAGGCGGCCTAAATAATTTGTTAAGCCTTCATAGAAACCTGCCTTAACTTGTTTTACTCAAATAACAACTCAGAAACTCATTAACATACGTAGTTATTTCAAATATATGTAATAATTTTCAAGCTACTTTTCTGTATATTATAAAATGTATATAATATTTTGCTCAGTCTGAGAACTGAAGCGAGAAATAAAAATTGGAGACGAAGATATAAAAATTAGCTGCGGCTCCATGCAAACCTACTTACTTTCAATATCAAGATAATAACTCAGGTACTACATAATGGGTACGTTGGTAGGGAATATTTCACTCTAACTTAAAAATTCGAAGTTGCAGCTGGACGTAAACCTATAAAAAATAGAAAAAAAACGTACTTTGTGTTTTACAAAGATATTATTGTTAATGCTGGTATATAATGAAATTCCAATGAATCACATTATATTTATTGAAGGGATACTGAATAACATCGAAAGTATGCCTTAGAATTACATGGATAATATCGGAATTTCACAGAAGTTGTGACCTCTTTTTGTTTAATAATTTCCTTACCTTTTCTCGAGTTATTTCGCGGATTCAGAAAAATTGAAATTTCAATAGCCATTAGCATTGGAACATGTCAAAACGCATGCAAGTCTGTATCCATATTGGAATTGGCTTGGAAAAATGGGTCGTTGATTCGCGTAGAGAATCGATGAATTTGTTTTTATACCTTCTTTTCTTCTGAGCCTTCCTTGCCAAGATATTCAACTCACATCAACGCACCTACGGCATGTCCAAACAATTCCTATGCAATAATGTACTATGTGATTATGGGTGGATAAAGTACCCCAACTTTTAATTAAAATATTCTGTGCTACATACCAATATCTTATTTTTTTGCAATTTCAAACATTATTCAAAATTACAAATGATTAAATTTTCTTCTTCATACCCTCATTAAGCGACCCCAACCTCCACAGGGTTTTTCCGTCTCCCCATTCTCTCTCCGTTTCTCATTCTCGTTTCTCATTCCGTTCCTCGTTCATTCTCCAATCTCTCTAATGTCACATGTATGCATGCTTTTACGTTTACGTAATTTTTTATACTGTTTTATATTCAACTTTTATTATTGTGAAGAATGGGTTTTATCTGCTTTTTAATTTTTAAAATTTCATCATGATTTACACCCATGCTATAATTTCAGGTTTTTAAATTTATTTATTCAACATATTTATTTATCCTATACTCTCGTTTAACTATTTATTTATTTATTTCTATTTATTTCATTGCTATATGTTCTGTTGGATATTCTACTGGAGGCCACCAGTTCTGCCCGTTGGTGTTGGGGAAAGAGGGTGCTGTGTTATAACCTGCCTCCTGACTTGGCTAAATCACCACAAGAGCATGATAATTTCTATCGGCCTGCGCTCAGATTGAACTGAATATTCTGTAGGAGAGCCCTGGCCCGGGGGAAGAGGGGGCCAGATTGTGGCCTCACCCGGGCCAGGTTAAATATAACTAAAAGTCAAGTCCGTATTGCGTTGTACATTTTCTTCCGCCTGCAATCTATTCCCGGCTCCCCTGCTAATTATCACTCCTTTCTCGGCTACCCTTCGGAGATTCCTCTCCCCCGCCTCCTTTCTGCTTCGCTACTTACTCCCGCTCCTCCATATCTAACGACACGCGGCCTCTCTTTTAACCCCCTTTTTATTCTGTCCCACCCCCCGGGCCTTCCCGGTTATCTGTGGTTCTTCCCACGCGTCGTTATTCTACAGTTAAGACTAGAATCATCGTCCCACCTTGGGTTTCTCGTATCTCTTTAGTTGTATCTTTTCTCACCGTCTCCACTCTGTACGCCTGTTTCCCACCCGTTCTTCAAACATGTCAAATCCTCCCCCACCCATTTCTCAAAGGTATAAAGGTGATGTTTAAATGTAAGACAGTGTCATGTACCAGATGATGGCTCCGTGAACCGGAGCGCGTCGTGCGCATTAAAATATTGTGGAAAAGTGCTTCCACCTTTTATCTAAATACGTCGAACTCCCACCATATAACGCCAGAATCTGTTGAATCTTCTATATTATTTCTACTGTATAGATACCTTTATCTCAACTTATACGCAACCAAACTCTACACATGAGGTACCAAGGTGCACAGAATTTATCAGAGAACATGCGACGGCATATCTTACTTCCTAAATATTGCCATTGCTTCCTAAAATTGCTTTTTAAATAATTAAAGAAAACAAGGATAAAAAACCGGTAAATATTCCTGACGTTAACGGCTCACAAACTGATACATTTGTTCATTTGCAACAATATCTCGCATTCTTTAAATAACTTTTATCAAAATGCGGCTGATTCCACATTCAAGTCTCCTGTTGATACATAAGTATGAGTCGTCATGCGCATTTAACAGAGGATAGTGTAATTACTTCCAATATTGTGTTGAAAGAGGTCCTCTGATCTCAATTTGTACATGAACATTCCAATTAAGACATACATAAGACCCTGCCTTTTTTTCTACATTTTAAAATTAGAAACGCGCCTATCCCTCTATGGACCTGCTTTGAAAAGAGCGGGGGAAGCCCGCTGGCAGCGGGCGCAGCACGCTCGTAATATCTTATAACATTAACATAGCCATAAAAAACTCTATGAACATAGCATTTTTCCCAAGTACTCTGCGAGTAGAAATGAAAAAAAGTACATAATGGGGGGACAGAGAGGCTTAATAGTTCGTATATGCACCAATCAAGTCTACTTTACCTGTTGTAATACTTTAATTATAACCCAGGTAACTAATCAATAACAAATATCAGAAGGGACAACTGCTTTGCTAATTTAGAAAATACGCATTGGTGTTGAACGTGAATGCATAAAATTGGAAATCCATTTCTCGCAGATAACAATTTTTCAATAAATTGTCAATTAACTCTTCTAAATGATGGTAAATAATTGAATTTCGGAGATTCAAGCACTTTTCTGCCGAGAGATTGCAAAAAATCACAAAAATATAGATTAAAGTACAATAATAGCATCGAAATTCAACAGAAAACGGAAAGTTGAACTGTTAATTAATTTTCTTGTTTTTTTTCCAACGGAATGATGCTTCTAATTGATTGTTTCCTCCCCCAAAGTGAACAGTAGGTATATTTTTGTAAAGGTACCAGTATACATCGTGGAAATGGGAAAGGAAGCTATGAGTAACGTTGTATTTTGTGCCCCATTGAATAATAACTCTGCCTCAAAATTTTTGTGGATAATCTTTTGTCCATCATCTGACCTACACAATCCTTTTACACATTTGATGCTTTAGGATCTCATGACAAGAGGAAACGATTCATAATTGCATTAAAAAAAGAAACCTTTCTCTCTTATATTATGTGAGAGACGACAAACTGACGCGTTGAGAATCAAGAACGCAATTATATTCTTCTTATTCTTCTGCGCCTTTATTGCAACGTATTAAACTCTTATCAACGCAGTAATACAATGTCGAAAACATTTGTTAGCTGTTATTTGTTATGTAAATACTGAAAAAAGGAAATTCTAATTAAGGAAAAAGGATCTTCTAATTGTTCAACATATTCAATGGAATATTTAACTTAATTTTTAAATAAATTTGTCCTCATCATATGTTATATCGCATCCTAAGTATTGGAAAATGCGACACTTGCTCCAGGATATAGGATTAGTAATAAGATAATGAGAGAAATGGCGGAAGTGGTTGAGATATCATGGAAAGTGAAAGAAAGAAGGATGCAATGGTTCGGATATATTTTAAGAAGGGATGAGGAGTATGTATGGAAAATATTAGGCAATTTAGAATGTAGAATGAAAGAAAAGAAAGAGGGGAAGACCAAGGAGAAGATTGTGTTGGGAGAATGATTTAAGGGATAAGGGTTTGACTTGAAGGGTTAGATGCCCAGAATATAACTGTGGCTTCATCTACATCAACATACCTACTACCAACTTCATACCGCCTAAAAGGCGTGTGGCAGGGGTTGTTAGGACACCAGCCATTTACTCATTAAAAGGAAATGTTCTAACGAAATTACGACTACCATTTATTAAAGTCCTTTATGGTTATGGGGAAAAACTAATTCCCATATCTATCCGTTCGGCAAAATATCTCTCTTAATTTATCGCTTCTGTCGGACCTGGAAATATAGTGGAGCTCTAATACTATGTTCTCCGAGTCGCTCTTAAAGATGTCCATTCTCAATTGTTCAAGCAATCTAAGCCTAGCACGCAGCCTCCGAGTCTCCAGCGGCTTCTAGCCTAATTCGCTTGTAGACGACTAGTTATGAACAGCGACCCCATCGAGAATTAAGCTGCAGAGAAATATGGAGTAAAAACTGAACGATATTTTTTCTATTTATTTATTAAAATATTCTACACACTACCAGAATATTTTTTAATATTTATGTAATACTTTTGACAGGTATTCTTACGAACTGAAGGGGTGCCAATAATGGGATTTTAGAACATAAACTAAGGCTTCATGTAAACCTACCTTAACTGGTGAAGTACTGAATGACAATTCGGGTAAATATATATCAGTAGGGAATACGTTTACGCTGCTTTATAAATTCCGCATTGATTTGGACGAAAAACTATAGCAAGGGGAAACGTCTTATTGTACATAAAATACTTATTCCTATACATAGCAAGGCAATTATCGTAAAGCTAGCGAAATATCACCTGCCAAACACCATAGAGGTGGCTCGCAGAGCATTATGTAGATGTAGATATGATCTGTAGTGAGCACTGAGCGTGAGCACTATCCATAGCGTTTATCAAAAACATTTGCTTGGAAATTATCTAAAGAAAAAGGACAATTAGCGTGAAATATAGACGATTTTTATTGACGGGGATGTTATAGTGAACATTTGGAATTCGCAGGGTCATAGTATTTTTTATTAGATTTTTATCCGGTTTTTAATACATCTGACGTTGGATTTGGAGGAAAACGATCCGGTATGTACAATATCATGGACAGGATATGAAAATGAAATGTGAACTCTGGAAAAGACATGGATGTGAAACAACTCAATTCCAATGCGATGTCTACGGCAGTTATCTGATAATATATTATGGTTTGGAATTACGAAGGCGTAGATATGATGCGGCAGAATAAATTGTAGATGGCTTCCAAAAAGCTTTAATATATTTCTATTAACGCCCCAAAAGTTTTGAAGTAATTTTTCGAGTCTACCATCCTGGGTTAATGCAGTAAACAAAATATTTAATGAGTGCATTTGTTTCTTCATTTGTTTTGTATGGGCTTGACGGGGCACGGTAGTTGCGGAGCTGAATGCATCCTCTGTCCTCGGCGCGGTATTCTTGAATCAACACCAAGATAGCTTCAGTTCACCCACCGCCAATTCGACACGGAGGCAAACGGAGGGTGTTTGCCTCACTGGCAGATAGAGGACTCTGGCGGTCGAGTCTCCACGGGAGATGGCGACGGCTCACTCGAAGAAGGGATCTGGAAACGGCGGGCGCTGACCTGGAAACGAAATCTCCCGATTCGGGGTTTGAGGCGTGTGTGCTCCCCGCTTGGCACGGATTGAAAGGCCGAAGGTGGATGGATACCCAAGTCGCATTCGGCGTAACCCTTCTTTGGGATCAGGACCAAAGCCTTCAGTTGCATTGACGTTCACTACCGCTCATCTATCGCGTCAAGTGCTTCGTTTATACTGGCATGTCTGAGAGAGATGGTGACATAATTATCAAATATACATGGAAATTGCGGAAAATATAATAATAATCTTCTTCTTCCTTCCAGGATTAGGCTACTAAGCCTGTTCCGCCTCCACATTACCATCATTTTCTTGGTCTTCCAACAATTCTCTTGCCAATTGGCTGATAAACCATTGCTTTTTTAGGAATTCTTCAATTTGACATTTGAAGTATATGTTCCTTCTATCTCTGTTTTTATTCTTTTACTTTAACCGTAACTGCCTGGACACACAGTTTATCTCTTATTGGAGTACTTCTTAATTTATCCAATCCTGTGCAGCCTTTCACTGATCTTAAAAATTTCATTTCCCCCGATTTTATTGGCCTTAATTCATTTTTTTTGGCACCCAACATTCTGATCTATAGAGTGCAGTAGGGACTGCCATGACTTCATAAAATTTTATTTGTGATTCCTTTCTCGTTTTATTTTTTAGAGTTATTCTAATTGTGCAACATATTCGCTGGAAAGTATTGACTTAATTTTTAATATCATTGTCCCCTTCATATGTAAAATTGCATCCTCAGCATTGGAAATGCGACGATGGCTCCAGGACTTGATCCTCTCCGAATAATAACAATAATAATATGATTAATTATCCTTGGACATTGTCAATTTAGAACGTTTTTCGGCTATACATAAAAAGAGCTCATTATACACAGATTATAAAATTTACAATTGGAAAATATAGGCATGGGCGGATAAATTACAATGAAAAATTACATAAGAACATAGAAGAGAAGAATTTATAGCCTTTCAATGATTTGTATATCGCGTAAAAATCTTTGCTTGAAAACAGACAAAAAGACAGATTCTATTACATCCCTTGGAACAATGTTCCATAATCGTGCTGCGACAACAGAGAAGGATTTTCATAAGTGGTCGTTCTGTGTTGGGGGTGGATGAGAAAATCAGGAGCCATTCCAGGCAAAATGTTGGACTTATTATTTAGCTCTTAATACACAAATTATAAAATTTATAATTGGAAAATATAGGCATGGGCGGATGAAATACAATTAAAAATTACATAGGAATATAAAAGAGAAGAAGTTTCAAAAGAATATATACTCTTTCAATGGTTTGTATCAATCGAAAAAAATATTTGCTTGTAAACAGACAAAGAGAAAGAGACAATCCTTCACATCCTTTGGGACACTGTTCCATAATCTTGCTGCGACAACAGGAAAAGATTTTTCTTAAGTGGTCGTTCTGTGTTGGGGGTTGATGAGAAAATCAGAAGCCATTCCAGCCAAAATCTTGGATTTATTATTTCTGACAATGTATGGATTAAAAATGTAAATTAAATGAAAAACTTTGTTGCATTACACCAATATATTTCTAGGTACGACTAGTTTCGACGCAGCGGCCACATCCTCGCGTAACGGAAGGTACGGCGTCGAAACTAGTCGTACCTAGAAATGAATTTGTGGAATACGACAAAGTTTTTCATTTCGTTGACGTTAAAATGACCTTCCTCAATGCTGAGCCTGAGACGATAGAGGTTATACGGGTGTTCATGCAGAGTCAGACAAGGTTTTGAAGTAAATGCTGATAAGTCTAAGTAGAATAATGGACAGATATGGCCATAAAATAGGCTCAAGGAAATCTGAGATATAAGTATGCAGCAGAGGAGAAGAAGTCAAGACTAACATTAAAATTGAGACACATATACTAGAAGAGATGAATGAATTCTCGTGTTTGGGAAACATTGCAACTAGCAATGGGAGAAGCGAGAGATATATTATGAGCAGAATATCCCAGGCGAAGGTAGCAGTCCTCCCAAAGAAAGATCTACTTATAGCAGGAAATTTAAGCAGAGAGAAAGGAAACGATCAGAATTTACGTTTGATGTATTCTCCTATATGGAAGCGATTCGTGTACAATGACAGCAGCGGGGAAAGAAAGGATGGAGGCCTTCGGAATGTGGTGCTGTAGAAGAATGATGCAGATGAATGGATCGACCAAGTAATTAATGAGGAAGTTCTAAGAATGGTAGTGGAGAAGATAAATCTCAGGAAAACCTATACAAGAAGAATGACCAACTATGGGTAACATCTTGAGACGCGATAACATGATGAAGACAATCGTCGAGGGACAATTAGATGACAAGAGCGGAAAAGGAAGACTTCGAGTAAAATATATGGAACAGGTAAAGAAAGATGTGAAAGAGATGAAATAAGGACGTGTGAAAAGATTAGCTAATAGGATAATTGAAAGAAGAGCTCGGTCAAACCAAGCCTAGCATTGTCGTTCAGTGAGATGTCATTATTATTTATTGCATTAATTACTTAAATATTCGTACGATGTTAGCAGAAATTGTGGGTAATGCGGCATTTTGAGTATCCAGGATGTCGAAATACTAGAACACCTGAAGTTCCTAAAAACAAGGTTCCCATATCTTACATCCGCATCTTATCATTCCCCTATTTTCCCATATCTTCCCTCTTACACCCGCTCATTGAGATAGTGTGCCTCAAAAAGTATGTATCTCCTTTCCTATATTAACCTATTGAAAAGAAACTATATGAGACAAATTATGGGCCGTTTCGGTGATTAGCAAGTTCATTTGTGCATTTTATTTTTTAACTTATATATTATTTTACAATTCAGATAAAATTCCGGAATAATTCGAGTGAATAAATTAAATTTCTGATTAAAAGAAAATATTGACAAATTTTTTTGAGAATTTCCGTTGTTGTTTCTGCCCGATTACGTCATAAAGGTAGTTTGATATTTTTCTCACTTTAAATAATGAATACGATCATATGTTGATTTGAGGAAATATTTTTTCGAATAGAACGACCTTTTAATGACTGGTGCCGGCTATTTATTTTCGCTGCACCGTAAACCGTGGATTTTATGGTGTATTATAATATTTAGAGAAATAAAATAATTAACCTTTCAATGTATCTTCCGACATAAAATACCGGAAATGAAAAAGCCAAAGTTCATTCACACGATGCTATATAATGACGTTATGAATTGGGAAATTATTTCAGTAACAATGGGAAAAAACAGGGAAGATTAAATTCACAATTATGTGTACATTTGCTTATTAGTTCTCAGCAAATAAGTTTCATTTTCATGTTCGATGTTGAATGTCAACGTTATTCGCACTTATTCATTTTTTTGAAGGTTTGGCGGCGCAATGCTATATCCAGTCCATTGAAGCAGGTGAAAGCTAGTCATTCCAATTTAAACAATAACGTTAGATATGGAAACCAGAATAAGATCAGGTTAGTGACAAGTATTGTTTTTATTACCATAAGGGAGCAGTAAATGCGTGGTAAATGTTTTCATTAAGTCCAGATGGTAAATCCAGAATACTACGATCAGAAACGCGCTCATTCGCCGGACAGTGGTCAAGCACTCAGGACAACGATATACGGTCAGACGAGAAACTAGGAGAATGCTATGGGCACGAACGTGCTAGCACGCAAATAAAACTAATACTTTCGTCGCAAATAAAATAGAACGCAAAACTTAAACCACTTGTAAAAAATTCTGTCGAAGCTCCGTAGGGTTTTGCCATTTATCATTTTACTCATTGTTTATCCGACTACAGCAATGAATCACTAAACATTGTTTAAACGTAAAAGTTTAGCTTCAACGGCCGAAAGAGTGAAGAAAAACACGTGGAAAACTATGAAAACGGTCGTATCCTTCATCTCATCACGAGTGAAATATTTGATAAGTGCATTTAATTGTATTTTTTATAAAAAGAAAGACATCTTCGCATCACAAACTGCTACTTAAAATTAAATTTTACCTATAATTTGATTTTTAAAATTGCCGAAAGGTTCAATTTTCAAGGTTGAGAAGAGTACATGAACATTGAAGTTACGTACGCTATACGTAAAAAGTATTTCCAAACTTTTCATGTGGGGCAATGTTTATATTGCTAATAACAGAATTCAATCACATCTTCTTTCCGTGCTAGAAAACTCTTGACTCCTATAGTTGTAAATAAAAGACGATTGACACCACCTCCATGCACTTCATCGACCTGAAAAATCCAGCTGAAATGCCGGCGAAAGTGCTGTCCACAAAATTGAACACAGTCGGTGGATATCCCGTCAACCTCTCCAATCAATTTAAATTATTAAATGGAAGGTAAACTAGAATAAAAAAGTAACATTCATCAAACATTCACAATATGTCCCACGAGAGGTTTATGCCTAATTTCCAAAGAAAGCAGCAGTAATAATAATGCTGTAGATGATAAGTCAAGTTCGTGTTCAAGTTTTAAGCGCGACCCAATGCAAATTAACTCCGCTGCTGACCTTGTTTCGCTCAAGGAAATCTCCAACTAGAACGAAGGTGCACCATACGAATGCGGAGCAGAGCTAGCTGCTGCGTAACTAAGGGAGTGACGCCCTTCAACGAACGGAAAGTGCCCTCAATCTCGCCAGCTTGGCTACCTGAGGTAAGGGCATATATCCCTAGTCGTACTAATTACACAAGTTAATTCTCATTACCAGGAATTTTATTTGTATAAATGGCGCATCTTCCTTGAAGGTTGCCTTTTACCACCCGGCGATTACTCCAACGCTTCGCAATATGACGTATAGCAAGACCTTCGTTGCCAAATATTGTGTCAAGGTGTAACTGAATTATTGAATCAAACGCTTCACCGCCCTAAGATTGGCAATAAAATATTTTTTCTAACGCCCAACACAAGCATTATTCATCACAAATTCACACAAGACATTTACAATATTACTTATGGCGATAGAAAAAGTTTATAACAATAGCTAATAAATATCAGAGCTATTGTCAATAGTAACATTTTTGCGGAAAATAGCGACTTATCAGCCTAATAAGCTAATATACCATATTAATCCTGAAAAATCATTGAAAGATGAACCCAAATTTTTTTAACACCCTCGGATTAGTTATCTTCAATACACGAGGTAGATACCTCAGACCCAAAATAACAACCCTTTATGCTAAATGCGATTGTGGTTGGCGTAACATGGTAAAACTCCTTCATGATGCACAAAGGTTAGGAAAAGACTTCGCTGTTTCACAAAATAAAATATATTTGCGACCGGTTTCGATACAGCGTATGATGCCAGATGCTGGTAATCCCAGTGCCAGTCTTTTATTAACATTTGTGCAGCCCTTTATGCAATACCAGACGAAAATTCCTTCCCCATTCTATCATTCGCCCGTAAGTCAAAATTAAGAATCGTGAATGATTGCCCACTTTTCCTGAGTTGGTGACGTCACTAGTGATCTGGTTCATTTATTCTTTCAGGTAAAACCACCGGGGAAGGAAATCGCCCACTGCAGTGCATTCAACAGCGAATCACAAAAAGCCCACTTACTAGGCTGAGCAGCAGCTGAGTTTTTTTGTATAAAAATGTTTATTCATCCTAAAAAAAGGAAACCTTACCTTTCTACTTTAATCTTGATAATATCATGATTTTAGGAAACTATGTAATTTATGTCTATTCCCGTTACGCTATAGAACAAGATAATATTCAAAGTTACTTTCTTTAGTGTGGATAAAATACAGAAAAATATACTTATATATTTATTAATTTCAGCTCAATTAAACTCATTTACGGATTTATATTATTATTATATTACGAGTGATTCCAAAGGTCAGAGGGAAAAAATATAACTCCGTTTTCAATTTCTGTTTATTCTTTACGCATGACCGGAAGCATTTTAGATTACCACCAAAATTATGCAAAGAGAATAATTTTTAAAAGAATTGTTTTTATCACATTCGCCATCGCAGTTCAACAACCCCAACATGATATAGACGCAGCATTATGATAAGTTTAAAATCAACCAACCGCAAAACACGGATTTTTCGTATCTGAGTCTAAAACCAAAGAAGCTAATCAATGTTAAACTTGAAATAATACACTACACATTAAAAATAGATTAAAAGACCTTGTCTCCATTTCTACTACTTGGAAAATTATATATCACAAAATAATTTGTGCATGCAAGATCTAAATACTATAATACATTGCATATACTGGACTATTTTATAAATGGACTATTTTAGGCTTGAAAAATATGCGCTTCATACTAGTTATGCTAACATAATTGTGAATTAATAACAATAAAATGATTAAGAAATAGCAATGCTGATTAAGATTGCAATTTATTGCAGATCTTAGCTATTTTTTCTAGTTTTATTTGAAACACGGGTTATAAATTATTATCAATATGTGCAATATTTGGTAGAGCTACAGACGATTGCCCGAAAGCGTGAAGCATATAAAATACAATTTTCTAAATGAATATCCCAGTCATTATGTTGAAATAAAACCAAACCAAGTGATCAACAAAAAATATACGAAGGGATGAACGATCATAAAAGCTCTTCATTCTATTACATGGCACAAATATATTTACATGAAAACGAAACTTAGTACGTATGAAACAAAGGCCGAAAATGTGATTAATTATTGAGCAGACCATGATACACAGTAGAAACATAAATAGGTTATTGACGACTTAGAAAAATTACATGAGAAGGAGCTGCAGTTAGAGTAGACTGGATGAGGTAAGAAATGGTGCAATGATGAAGATGATAGAATTAGAAAACGATGTAGCCGACGAAGTAGAAAATAAGCAACTACTCTTTATTTGTTATGTTAACAGCATGGCTGATGCCAGATATCCCAAGCAAATATTGAATTGGAGACCTCCGAAAAAACTGAAGAGAGAAGGATGCTTCACAATAAGACATAAAGGGAATAAAATGTAAATCCTCTCAGCGGGGAGTTGATCCCAACAGATCGTTCAAAAATCGACCAATGGTGGCACCACATGCTAAAGCGTAAGCACAAGGTTATTTTGCGTAGGCAAGGTCGATTTATATCGACTTGTTTGTTTGACCAATGTTGTCTCGTGTTGTCTCTTATTTCTAGAACCTACAAATCACTTCCTGCCAGTGGCGCCGACTCCATGGGGCCTGAGGGGGCCCGAGCCCCCTCAAAATTTCTTTATGGGTGTGAGGAAAAAATGTGCCAGGTTTTTCGATTTTCCTCGAAGTGTCCAGATATCGAGATTCGAGTTATCAGGGTTCTAATATTGATCATATGACTCTTCTAAAATGCTTAAAAAACTCAAAACTCATTACTTATAAAATTTCCCGGTGCAAGATCCCCGGTTTGGGCCCCCCCAATATTTTTTGTAAGTCGGCACCCCTGCTTCCTGCGCATCTAGTGAAAGCGACCCTTCACGTGACTCCACGCGTTGCAAAGCCTTTCCGGCCAGGGGAAAAGTGTAGCGCCCGCCGCAGCCAGCTTCGCCAGCACACTCCTAGATGACATATACAAGTGCGTGGTACAAAATGCGTGAAATAAGATATAACGTGAATTAAAATAATGTCTGGATAGTATAATACTGCGTTACATTACATTGTAAGTGATCCAAACAATGTACATACAGGCAATGACCTTTCTTGGAACGTTAAGTATGGCTTAACTGTTGGTATTTATTTTGCGGGTTCTACTCATGATTCCAAATATAATTAAATTTAAATGGAATTTAATTAGAGTTATGCATTTAATAAAAACTGTACAGTGATGTGGAAAATGTTGGTGTTCTTTTATTCAAAAAGCATGGCAATATTGACTGTAGTGTAATTCCTCGTGGCAGATGCAGCAGAACAGAAAGTGTAGAAGTGTGTGAGGAATCTAGTCACGCCTGTGAGAATATTCCAGGGGGTGATAGGATAACAGAGAAGGACAAGGTCTCAAGTTCCAGAATGTTCTGTGATAAGCTGAACTCAACGCGTTGCAGAAGATTTCATGGAAGGTTATCTCAGACAGGACTCTCTCACGATCACCACGACTGTTAAAAAATTCAATTTCTACAATTATTTTCATAAATATTAATCATAATTAAAACAAGTGTACTACGAGTGGTGATATACTCTGCAGGAACCTCACGCTGTGACGGCTGTCTCTCGAGGATGCGGTTTTATCTCGGAGGAGGTCTAGGAAGGGTCCAGGAAAGGGTCGCGATAGAGCGATAATTACCTCTGCCTAGGATCTCGCATACCTAGGGCTTGGGGGGGACCACATAACTATCATGAACCAAATTTTCAGTTATTAATGACCCTTTATACATGATTTCATGCATTAACTCAATGAAAATACCTATACTTTACATTTTGAAGAGCACATAGGGTATCTCACAGGTGACGCACGAATGCTTACGGTAAGATAGAGACATAAGCAAACCGTTCCTCTTAAACCTACAGTAGTTACGGGGAAGCCGCATATCATTAGTACCTTTACTATATCGATGGCTAAGATCTAACAACACGTATCTCAAAAATAGCATCTTTTCAGGAGAGCAAATAAACGATTAATTTCTTTCACTTGCATACTGAAATTAAAAACCAAAAGTTCATAAAACTGTTAAAGAACCATTCATTTGCAACACAGAGTTGTTCTTTGCTCATATTTTATTTTTTATTTGTTCTTTCACTTTGTTCAAAATTCCTGTCTCAAACCGACCGAATTTGAGATACGTGTTGTTAGAACTTAGCCATCGATATATTGTATCTATCGCAGGGTTAAGAGGAAAAATAAGAGGTACGTAATGAACAATCGAGGTAAATAAAAGAACCTCATTGATATAATGCCTTTCCTATTTATGCACTTCTAAGAACCCAGATTTCGGCTCATAATGCCATTTTCAAAGCAAAGAATAACAAAGCAGGTCAAAGGCATTATGTTATGTATCAGAGATTTTATGGCAAATTCCGCCGTGAACAGTATCTTTTATCAAAAGAATCTACATTATCTCAACGTGAAGTATGCAACCACAGATCGATCACAAATCTTCCTTTTAGTTCACAAAATGACACCACATGCTAACACGCACAGTCGAATCTCTCAACGCATGGCAACTTTTCATGCATCGATTGTATTTCTCTTTTTATGCGGTAACAGGCTCTTCTATCCCCTCTAGGCTCAGTGGCATCCCCTCCCGACCCTGGAAAGTGTTGGACAAAGCATTTTCTTCAGCCGCGAAACGGGGTTTTCTAACCCGTTAAGGCCTAGCGGTACCAAGTGGTACCGGCTGGTAGTGCAGTGCTTAACGTAACTTTATTGTCATTTATCGTAATTTATTAGGGTTTTTGAGAGTTTTAAATTGATAAGAATATTTTTAATAACATTTTTCCGAAAAGTTTGGTATTTTAAAGCCGTAATTAACGCATTTAGAGCCGTTTGAAATTTGTGAATTACTTATCAACTAGCCCAAAAAACGGGATTTTAAGACCAAACTTTTCCATTGTCTTTACTTACGCCTTATGTACTGTGAATACTGAGGTTTTATTATGAAATTATGATTGTTATTACATGCATATCTCATACAAAGTATGGTTATTTAATGTTAGCCCATTATTTGGGGTGTAATGATGCAAAACATTTTGGTGGTACCACATGGCGTGACCGCTATAAGTTACCACTTATAGTGGTAACGCATAAGGCGTAACTATAAGTTGTAAAAGAATAAAATTTGCACCTAATGACTCAGAATTTCATTGATATCTAGATACATGATCGCCACAAATATCGCAGAAACTTTTTAATTCAGGTGTTACCGGGCTAAGGCATAGAGACTGGGTTTCACTTGACACGATTCCAGGTGGCTAGGCAAATGCCTGAGGCCATGTGGTGGGATTAAGGTTAGCGCTTTTTTTATGCCTACCAGCACTCAAACACTGCTACTAGCTGCTCTTTTTTAAGGGGCAGTTTTTTCAAGTATTCCACCGACTTATATTGTAGCTTGGGAAGAAGGATAAATAGAGATTGGAGAAGCAAGAAGGAAATTATCAGCTGAACAGCTCAAGCAAAGAGAGCATTCCACCAAAAGAAAGATCTATTAACAGCGAGAAATTTAAGCATAGAAGTGAAGAAATTGTTTATCAATACTTAAATTTGGAGTATGCTTCTGTATATAAGTGAGGCATGGACAATGACAGCAGTGGAAATATCAAGAGTAGGGGCTTTCGAAATGTGGTGCTATAGAAGAATAATGAAGATCAATAGGAACGATCAAATAAGTAATGAGTACTCGTCAATTTTTGGGTGGCCCTGACGTTCCCCGACCGATGTTGGTCGGGAAACATCGGGGCCACCCAAAAATTGACCCGGCGACATACCACAAAAGTTTTTATTTAATATGACGAGTACCCGCGAAAGGTTTGAAGAATAATTAAGTAATGAGTACGACCTAAGTATATTAGGAGAGAAGTCTCATGGAAAATTTGACGGAACAACCTTATAGGCTATAACTTGAGACATTATGGCTTGGTGAAGATAGTCGTCATGGGGCAAGTAGATGGCAAGAACGGAAAAGGAAGACCTCGAATGAAATACATGGAACAAGTAAAGAAGGATGTGAAAGAGAAAAAATACGTAGGTTTCAAAAGATTAGCTGTTGGAAGAATTGAGTGTAGAGCTGCGTCAAACCAATCTTAGGGTTGTTGACCAGAGATGATCTACCGACTAAGATAGATTTTCATGAAGTATTTTATAAGTATTATGGAGAACTTTCCTTCCTTCCTTGACTACCCTCTAAAATTTACATTAAGGCCTACTCCCTTTCATTCTATCCATAAATCCTATTCTCTTCCTTCCTCTCCCTAGTTTACCTAACATTCTACCCTCTATTAAACTGTTTTCAACATACCATCCCCGCTAAGTACTCGCTCCATCCATACCCTCTGTCTCCTCTGTCTCTCATCTAGAAGCTGCTTTTCTTTACCCACCATGTTCAGAATTTCTTTGTTCCTCCTTCTCTCCGCCCATTTAACCTCCATTATCCTCCAGACACACACATCTCAAATGCCTTCAGTCTTCTCTCGTCATCCTTTTTAAGTGTATGAGATACATGCATGATAGATTTAACAATGGTATGGACCCGGGATCGTACTTTTCTTTAAACCTATTAGTGAATCTTACCAAGTTTATTCTTTTGTATACCATACTGGAAAGGTATCGCGTAGTTAATCATGAAGTAATCAGTTATTTATATTCTGAATTTCTTAATATTAAAAAATGTGAAGATGTGTAGTTCTTTTCAAGAAATACGATAAAGGATTAGTATTATAGTATATAAGCATGTTCCCACAGGTATTCCCTGCCGTCCAACGTCTAAAGCTTCAATCGTGAACGGAAATACTAAAGAAAAAGAAAAGGATGAAGAAGTTTTGAGGTTTGGGAAAGGGAAAGTCGTGGGAATACTTTCCCGGGAAAAAGGAAGAGCAGCCGGATCATCTGGCCACTCCAGCGCGGATCCGGAAAGGAATTACAGAGGGCGATTTCCTGGGAGAAGGAAAAAACATACGGTATAACAACATTGAGGGCTAACTGGTCTACACCTCCATACTACCCCTACAAAGCATTCAGAGGGGCGTGGCAGGGGGTGTTAGGACTTGAGCAGTTAACAGCTAAGAAGGAAATGCCCTACCGAAATTAAGGCTAGTATTCATTATTAAAGTACTTTATTTTTTAGGAGGAATACCAATGCCTTTTCCTATCCGTTCCACATAAGAAATCTGTCTGTCTATCTTTCATTGAAAAAAATTCGAAATACTCTTGTTTGAAGCGTTATATCTGGGTAACAACGCCATCGTGCTGAAATAAACTGAAAATAGAAAGGAAACTTATTTCTGAATTCGCTCAATATCCTCCATGTTGTAAAATTCAGCAACTTTCCTCTCGATCTTTTGCTTTGCATATCTATTAAGAATTTCGAGAGTAGCTTGTCAGTTTTTAAGATGACAAAATCTTTCTTTGCCAACATTTTGTGATTTAATGAATTCCATCTTCAGGGCTACATGCATAGTAATAGTATGATGATACATAGCCTAAATCTCAGAGATTATCTAACAAAACCGATTCAACTGTTAAAGGGGTAATCACCTTAGAAATTGTTACATGAGTATATAACTTTTGCTACCCCATATTTGGACGAATCCTTAATTATTCATGGTAAAGGCAATAAATATTGCTATAGAATTTAAAAATATTAGCTTGATGTCTCTTGGTAATTTTCCCTCATAAAATTGTATTGATTTTGTTAAATGAGCTACAAAACGTTGTACCCTCATATGCTTCTTTCTATGGAGCTTTGAAGATGAAATGCACTCAATTCCGAAAAGCTAGCATATAATGATCATTTAAACTCCAAACGGATGTCCTACACTCGATATTTTTCATGGAAATGAATTCACTTAAATATCATCAGATAGTTACACTTGCCTCAACGGTCCTTTTATCAATCTTTTTATGAATAAACTAGCTGACCCGGCGAACTTCGTACCACCTAACAATGCGAGCGGCTGTATCATTTTTAATCATGTTTAATTTATTATAATAAAATAAGGATACAGATTCAATAAAACTACGTAAATGACTATCAAAATTGCTTGTCAGAAAGACATTTTCTTTATTGAATCTACATAGGGTGGATCGGAGCACGTTTACGCGGATTTTTTTCAATTAATTTTTTAACGTTTTAGCTAAAGAAATTTTGTGCATTGTGGTTTTATAAAACAGTTAATTTTTTAGGTCCAAGTCCGTTGTGTAAACTTGGCTCGTTCACGGGGCAGGTTAACACAACGCCAGGCCGACACTTGACTGATGCTCAAAATCGTGTAAGAAAAGCCCCTATGAAGCAGCATTCGTATCAAATGACTTTAGGTGCACCAGTTACAGTATCTCTGTTTGGAAAAAATGCACTGCGTAAACGTGCTGCATGCGGTGTGCCCTACACATTCGGGTTTAATGTCTTGCGTCAAGCACCTTCTGATAAACAACAGTTTTTGTTTTGTTATCAGGCGCAAGACAAATATAGCGAAGCAAAGCAGTGACGGAGCGAGGGGGGTTTTAGGGGGTTTTAGGGGGTTAAACCCTCCCCAAGAGCTCAGAGAACTTTTTAAAAACAACTTTTGTTACTAATATTAGGGGGACGGATGAGTAACAAACAAAACATTTTTAACTATTCACACAGCCGTAAAAACCAATATTTTGAACCATTTATCTTAAAAAATGTCTGGGGGAGGGCTCCCACATCTCTTGCTTACTTTAGCGAGTTTTCTATACCCTACAGACCCGTAGCATTAGCTGCGCCTTAACCCTCCCCCCCCCCCCCCTATCCTTAATTCCTAGCTGCGCTCTTGAAGTGAAGGAAGAAATACATCGGATGGTTTACCGACTCGTTAACATACCACGTTTAATTGACCTTGAGAGAATAATGGTTTTTCATTAGCACATGAGCACAAACATCACAAAAACTGAAAGACTGACCATGCGATTTGTTAATCGTTATCACGAATATTTACTAATTAAAATGTTATATTGCTACGAAGTTCAGTTATTAAGTTGGTAAAAACAAAACAAATAATTTAATTTGAAGTTTTGACCGACTTATCAATTGTTGTAGCGTTACTAACTCCTAAAAACGTATCACTAAGAAAGAGATGAATTTTTTGTGAAATTATCCTTTTTTGATGTCCTATATGTTATCCGGGACTGAGACGAATCCAAAGAGCCTAATGTCACTGAAAACGGTGCAGCCGTTCTCGAGTTATGTGTTCTAACTAACACGATTTTCGACTTTCTTATACATATATATAAGATGTATGGTTTTAAAGACTCTGATAACAGTATCAACAGGTTGCCTTTTTCCATAACTATTTCCGTATTGTAGCATAAGAGTCAATACTGTGACGGTAGAGTCTCTTCTGCCTAAGCTATTATAACCCAATATTGCATCCAAGTAATATGAAAAATGTCCACATTGCTCTATTCAGGAAACATTTTAGCTACGTGTTCTTTTGTGCCGTAAAGTTTAATGGCGAAATATGTATATGCCACAGTAATTATGACTGAGCAGAAACTTTTCACATTTTTAAAATGAGAAGTCTTGAAATTTAATTTCTCCCAGAAATCAGATCTGGGTTAGAAAGGCTTAAATAAATGCCAAGGAGAAGAAATAAACAATAATTTAAAACTTGCTGCCACTAAAAATCTCAGCTAATTTCGTTATTTAAAGACTTATGGTAAATTTAAATCACTGCCAGCACTGAATACTGGACATGCATGTGGTGTTGGTTTCCAGGACTCTCCACCAACTATCCCGGCAATGCAATTTACAAAACATTCCCGTCAAGCACATCTAATACCTGACCCCTTTACCTCGGAAAAAGGCCCAGGCAACACGTTTATTTACTCAATTATTTCCACTGATGCAATTACTGCGGAAAATCTCCTTGGCTCCTTTCAATGACTCATTCCAGGATTTTCAAGCCATTTCACTCCCAAACAGACTCCTCTCTTTTCCCAGGAGATAGTTTCTAAGTTAGGTTTGGCCTTGATAAAAAGTAATTCAATTGATGAATGCAGAGCAGCAATTTGTGTAGAGTAAATGTCATGGCTACATAAAAATATAATCTCATGATTATTTTTAGTGAACTATTCAAAGGTTCAGGCCTCAGAGCGAGTCCAATGCCACAGAGGGGCATGGAAATTGGGTTAATTAGCTTATGTCACGTTGCCTTTGGTCACAGTAACTGAATGTATTCATAAAGATCAAAGTGCAATTCTGTTAAAACATTAAAGATCGTTCAAATCATCATTAGGGATAAGAATGGTTCACTTCCTCATATAAGATGAAATATAAAATATTGGAAAAAAAACGTGGAATTTACCGATTCACTAATGTTAAAATTCCCGTTTTAGCTATACAGGATATTAAAAAAGATATAAAATCAATACGTGCTCATAGTATGAAGAAACCATTTCACTGGTTTTAGTACTCACTAAAATAGAGTAGTTTAAGCATGACGAATTACTCTGTGAAAGCCTTTTGTTTCCATTTTTCCTTTAAAAAGCAAAACACCTACTGCGAAAGATATCATAGCTCTCAGCGAATTAAATATCATGCCTACATCCTTACAAGAATATTTAAAAAAAACTTGGAATATAATGATGTAGAAATATGACAGTTCCTGTTTAGCTATGCAGAACATTAAATACAAATAAAAATCGATATAATCTGATAGTGGTGTAGTAAATATTATACTACTATCTTTATTAAACCATATGGAGTAGTTTGAGCATGATGAATTACTCTGCAAAAGCTGATTCTCTTCATATTTTCACAATAGAGCAAAACATCAAGACGAGAGACATCCTAGCACACAGTGAACGATGTATCATGCATGCTTCGTCAAAAGTATGCTTTTGAACACAAATGAAGCTTAAGTCTCTTCATTGAATTATAATTCATTGCAAACTTAATATATTAAGCCAAAGAAATGTTAATACATCTAAATAACTCCATCTTTCATGAGCGAAAATTTGGGTCTAAGGATGAACCTTTCGTTGCACTCACGTAATCACCATCGTCGTTCGTTCCGTGAAAGTCTACTTTCGACTTTCGCAACGAGTTGCAGACATAGACTTTTGAGTGTTGACTAGTCGCAACAAGAATTGCACTTAAGTTGACTTTTTTTACTTTGCCCTGAAGCCAAAGCATTAATTAGCACGCTTATTTGAAGAAAAAATACCAATATTACGTTCTCCTTTAAATATGTTAATGAAAGATACAAATTATTCGTTTATGTTAAAAAAACCAGGGACCATTGTATGAGCATCAACGGGACAACTTTTCATAAAAACTATTTCCACAGCTTGAATAGAGAGTCTGTCTTTAGGTCATGCTAATCTCGGTAGTATAGTTTTAGTACTTTTTTTCTAATATTGACATAGTTTACTACCTCTCTAGATAAACTGTATAATGACGCTCGACAGTAACACGCCTAAACTAATTGTGTATATTTGAAGACTGCAGATTGAATGGTGGTGTGAAACTATGTTAATTTTCATGGTAAAATATTCTTCTAGATCGGGAATCGAACCACGGACCTCAGGCTTTTCGAGCCACTGCGCAGACAACTATAGTATACAGGCTCCTTAAATCCCATGGCAATTTACCGAGACTCATGGTAAAAGATAGATATCACAATTAAAGTACATGCCACTTTGGTAAGTTTAAATGGTGAGGTGTTAAATTACCAATATACGAACCACTATTTCATCTCAACTTCAAACCGGCATATCATACCTTTTCAATTATGCCATCCAGAATAATTCCATCACTTTGAGGTACAAGGCCTCAGAGAACGTAAGATCAGCTACTTCACCAGCATTCTAATCAGAATATGCCACATACCCATCAAATGCTCTGACGAATATCGACAAGGATCCATGCAGAGTAACATTCTGTGAAACGTTCAGTGGCGATGAAACATGGTTTTTCTCATCAGCTGGAGTGGGCGATGAAATCTGCTACCTGAATGAATACAAGATATTGCTGTTAAGTTCAGCGTCATACATAACCATAGCTTCCCATGTCAATTACACTCGTAATTGAGAAGTTTAGAAGCCAAGGGGTACAAGTGATTTTTTTTCTAAACAGAGTTAGCCATAGCATGAAGATGCAGCATAGGCAAATAAAAATGATTCTCCCAAAATCTGTTCAGTGTGGACAAATAAAAAGGCTAAAGAGCTACTTCTTATTTGTAATTGACTTTTCTTATATAAATATGGGATTAAATTCTATGAACCTTTCCTCAAAGTAATTGAAGAGATATATTTCTTTGGTAGCTGTGAGCATTCTTATTTTACTATTGTGAAAAACTCAAGTTTCTACGTACAAAGTAGCTAACATCATTTGATCATTAAGAGTGTAGTTGTAAGTCATAATGCCCAAAAACTATTATCATTAAACAATTTTGTTAAAAATCTGATAAATTATTCATGTTAAGATGTTACAAATGTGTGTATCACTCTGCCCCACCACCTGTTTCAGTGTACCCCACGCGTGGAATACAGTGAAACATATGCACGGTTGATTTCAAATTATAATTACAGATACTAGAAAATATTTCTCAGCTATGAAATTTGTGTTTTACAATGGGCAAATAGGCATCTAATTATCCTATGTATCAAAACTTCATTGGAATAAATAAAAGTGGATATACAACTAAATTTCGATTATTTGTTTCACTCTGCCCCATGTTCCGCTACACTAAAATTTGGCGGCCAAGGCATACAAGTGAGTCTCTGTTCTGTGCCGACATGTATTGGAAAATTAGATGCATTATTAAATATTTAGTTGGCCTTTTTTGTTTTCTTTACCTAATTTCTGTAACCAATTCTGTTTAAAAAAGAAATCACTTGTTCCCCTTGGATTCTCACCCCCTCAATTGTATTGTAAACATATAGTGAAGATAGATAAATTCAAATATCAGTAGTAAAAATAACTTCAAGCCTGTTAATAAATAAAAGTCAGCAGGAAGTTTCATCAAATACTTTACTTTCACTTAGCAACATGCTGCAGTACATTTGTTATCATTGCGTTTGTTATCTATTCACCTGAAGGTTTATGCAAAACGGGGAGATTCTACCCCTGAAGGTATTATGAAATGTACTGAAACCGATCGTGAAGTGAAATTTAAGTATTTAAGGTACAGATAAGTTACCTTCTTCATTTTGATGAACCGTTCATTTTCATTCCGTTCAGTGAAAAGAACAGTTCAATAGATCTGTTCTTGGCAATTAGTCAGGGCGTATTTTATATGTTTTTATTTTCCATAATATTTCCTCTTCCGCTCCTACTTGAATGAACGATGGAGTTTGGTGCTATTCATATATTTCACTGGGATACCCAGTAAATTTTTCGTGCGCCTACAAGTTGTACCGCATTCAGTATTGGAAATTGGAAAGTCCACTTCCTATCGCTCTAAATATTTAATTCATATCTGCGGTTTTTACATGATAGTTAAAAATGATCATTCATTAGTAACTGAACTCTAATATAATTTACATTAAGCTGCGTTGTGAAGGTTGGACGATAGATTTAACATTAGTCAAAAAATGCCTTTCAAATACCTTGATAAGGTAAAATAGAACTACACAGCGTCATATAAGATCAATGTTTCATTAAAAAATAGTTTTGGCCATATTTTATTCCCTCAAAGAAGTAAAACATATATTTTCTCAAATTGAAAACTTACTCCAATTTGGCATTCTCTGTGATTTATGATTAGCTAGTTCTTTTAGTCGTCGAGACTACGGGATAAAGTCAAGATCCTCACACTCTTTGAAACTATTTGAAACTCTTTTGGGTGGCATAGACTAAAATTGTACCCTTCTTGCCAATCAATGCCTACCCGAATTTTGGCTGGGCCTTCCCTCATCCTTAGATCGTAGGCTCAAATCTCCTCAAACATAATTCAAGTATTTTACGGTAGACATTTATGAAAAGTTGCTGTTTCGAAATTTAGAAAATTTTGCAAAGCCATATTGAAGATGAAGCAATATTTAGTATTATGTACTACACTTTTTTCAGGTGCCATACTTTACAATTTAGAATATACAGTTGAGGTGATTGTTGTATTTTCATACATATATATTTCCTCTTAACTGGTTTATTTTTTCCGGATTAAAAACTTTCTAGTTTAAGATATAAATATGAGATGAATTAAAGATAACATGTTAAAAAGAAAAAAATACGATCAGTCTAGTGTGAGCGACGCATCCTCTAAAAAATAGTTGAAACGGACCTTTTTCTGTTCAATTTGCAACCAACTACGGCGATATAAAAGCCGACGAATCCAGTCACGGTATTTTATACGGTGCCCGCTTTTTCAATTTAGCCAGGAGTGCTCAAAGTTAACGAAAAGTAGGAGAACTAAACGATTCCGCCAATGCAATTTCAATGAACTGGATGAGTTCGCAACAAACCCCACCCACCCCCCCACGCTACTACTTCGGAAGTTCTCAAATATCCATTTATATCGAGAAAAGTCTTCTGCCGTCCACTTTGCAATGGATCAGAGAAATATCTCGGGAGGGCTGATGCTGGGAAGGAGCCCCCGAAGAGAATAATGGGCTTCCATCAAACTCAATTGCCTTCCTTCCTCCCCTCCCCACCTTCTCCTCCCATCATGCCTCACGCTATTAACCCTCTACCCACACCAATACCCAGGGCGCCCTCCAACCACCGCAGGGGGTAACAGGGACTACTTTTCGGCAAGGAAGAGGAGGAGGTCAAAACCCTTACCCCTTTTTCTTTAACACTCCATCCCCCGACGTACTTCACACCTTCTGTTTCCCGAAGGGGTTGTTTCGGCTAACCCGAAAGGGTTTCCTGCAAACGCTCTCGTCTGATAAGATATCACTGCGAGTAAAGTCTACAATAGGGTGGTTTCCCACTATTTTTTCACTGTCAAAATCGAAAGATTATTACTCCTGGAGTACTTATTTCACGCTTTTACATTTTTAAATGACGATATCTATTTTTCGCGATTCAATGAAAAGTGAAAATTTTCAAGCGCGCGAAAACGCGACGGCTAAGTATGAATGCCGGGAAATCTCCGTGTGACGTCGTTCTGGTTCCCGCTGCCGCAAGTGAGGTGACCTTGGGGCGAGCCTTTGAGCGCTGATACGACGCAGGATGCTAGCAGGTAGCTGAGTGCCCTGCTAGCCGGTAGCGCATGGCTTAAATAAGGGTTATTAATATCTTATCAAACGAGGAAAACTGTCCGACCTTAGCCAGTTTTAATAGGTGATTATTAAGACATGTTTCCCTGAGCTCTGTGTCTCGTGCATGCATTGGTAATCTCAGACGATGTTAAACTCCTATCTACTCGTGTAGAAATTAGGTCCCTGTGACGTCACGTGGAGTGGCATCGCATGGGCGCCAATCTGGCCTTTTTCAAATGAGGATAAAAATTGACCCTTGCCATTCGTCTAAACCGGTATTTCTAAAACCAAATACTTTGTATATAGATGAATACACTAATGGTGGCTAACGAATCGCAATCAATGCCTTTCGTTTTCTTTAATGAAGGAAACTACCCTATTACAATATTTAATCTGTATGTGATTTATCATCATCATTACTGCTCAACAATCGTAGGATTGGTTTGACTCAGTTCTCCACTCATTTCTCCTATCAGCTAATCTTTTCACACCTACGCATTTCTTCTCTTTCACATCTTTCTTTACCTGCTCCATCTTTTTCATTCGAGGAATTTCCTTTCCGTTCTTGCCATCTACTTTTCCCTCGAAGTTTCTCTTCATCATGCCATCATGTCTTATGATTTGGCCTATGAGGTTGTTCCGTCTTCTTATTAATGTTTTCATGAGGCTTTTCTTCTCTCATACTCTTATTAGGACTTCCTCATTACCAATTCGGTCGATCCATTTGATCCTCATCATTCTTCTGCAGCACCACATTTCGAAGGCCTCTATCCTTGCTTTCTCCGCTGCTGTCATTGCCCATGCCTCGCTTCCATATAGGAGCATACTCCGAATGAAGGTTCTTATAAATTGTTTTCTTACTTCCATATTTAAGTTTCCCACCGTAAGCAGGTCTCTCTTTCGGTGGAATGCTCTCTTTGCTTGGGCTATTCTGCTGATAAATTCTTTACTTCTTTTCCCGTCACTAGTGATCCTGCTTCCCAAATAATATAATTTATCGGTAAAATGAAAATTCTTGATAATTTCACATAAATTTCATTCTCTGCATAACATTCAATGCCATATCGCATAAAAAGGCAATGCCTTAAAGATGCAAAATCAGGCCACCCCTCAAAATGCCAACATATACCTCGGCAGAGGTTCCGATGGTCTGACTTTACCAAATGTACAGCAGCATTTTAGAAAACCCACTCAAGCTGCAATCCGTCTCGTTTATCCCGTCGAAGGATCTAATAGAAACTGAAAACTGGTATACCTCTCTTGAGCTACTAGAAAAATTGAAAAAGAAATGGCTGAGGGGGAACCCAGAGCAAAATCCCTATGTAAGGAAATTTTATATAATTTAAGTAAGTAATAGCGTGCAGTTGAGATAAATTATCGTATTTTCTAACTACAAGAAAAAAATGCATGAACCCCCCCCCCCCCCCACAGAAGGGAATTATTATGGTTGAAATAAAGAAAAGATCTTAGCACTTTTCTACAAAATGTTTTACTGCGTACCAATAAAAATTTTTGTGGAAAAGTGCTACGATCTTTTATTTATTTAAATATGTCTAGCTTCCACCAATTGAAGCCTGAATTCTGTTTAAAGTATTAGGAAATATTATGATGCTTTTTGACATAAGTGACACAGATAATTCACATTCCAGAATTATTTGGAAGATATCAATATTGCACGATAAACGTCTGACTGTTTGAATAACACTGGAAATTATTTATTATTTTCTAAACCTATCATTTTGCTACTACCTTATATATTGCAGGCAAAATAATAAACTCATAGTTGGCACCTCTATTCAATAATTTATCGATACATGCGATATATCGATGGGCTTATCCCTTTCGCTTAAAAGTTTAGGACTTCACTGACTTCTGTCCAGAGGCTCACTAATATACGCTACGTTGCACCATTTCAAATTATCGTAAGTAATGAAGAGGATTGATTTTTTTTTACTTTGCGAGCCTGTAACTATTTTTGTGCTTCTATGGAATCCAAAATAAAATTTTGCAGTGTACTTCTTAAGTTTTTTTTCGTCTCCTAAATACCACGATTTTGTGGGAAAGAGTCTACGAAGGAAATATTTTCATTGATAAATTATTGACGTGAATATGTTGCGTAGTAATTTTGATTTTTAGGGAAGTATTATGAAAACAATAAACTACTCTTCCTGTAAATTACAGGTTTGTAGTTTGTTCTGGGAAATATACGTGCTAACTTAGATTTGATTATTTGACCCGCAGTATGAGAGATAGCATCACAATCCAAGGTTTAGAAACTAATAACAATTGTCTACATTGCCTGTGCCCAATCACACAATAAAACTTTTATCGTGTAATATTGATATCTTCCCAATAATAGGGTGGTTTCCTATTATTTTTTTATTGCCCGAATCGAAAGATTATTACTCCTGGAGTACGTACTTCAAGATTTTAGATTTTAAAATGACGATATCTATTTTTCGCGATTAAACGAAAAGTGAAAATCTTCAAGCGCGCGAAAACGCGACGGCTAAGTATGAATGCCGGGAAATCTCCGTGTGACGTCGTTCTGGTTCCCGCTGCCGCAAGTGAGGTGACCTTGGGGCGAGGCTCTGAGCGCTGATACGACGCAGGGTGCTAGCAGGTAGCAGAGTACCCCGCTAGGAGGTAGCGCTTGGCTTAAATAAGGATTATTATTACCATATCAAACAAAGGAAACTTTCCGAACTTAGGTAATTTTAATGGGTGATTATTAAGAGCTGTTTCCCTGAACTCTGTGCCTCATGCATGCATTGGTAATCTCAGACGATGTAAAATACCTGACCACTCCTATAGAATCTAGGTCCCTGTGACGTCACGTGGAGTGGCATCGCATGGGCGCCAATAGGCCTTTTTCAAATGAGGTTAAAATTGACCATTGCCATTCGTCTAAACTGGGATTTCTAAAACCAAATAATTTGTACATTATGAATACACTAATGCTGGGTAAGAAATCGCAATCAATGCATTCCGTTTTCTTTGATGAAGGAAACTACCCTATTCTGTGAAATTTATTCGAAAAATGAAGAAAAAATATACGCATATGGGCAGTGACGTCATTTCCTATCCTCATTCACAATTGTTGAAGGTATATCGGCCCCACGAGACGCATTACAAGTGATGGCATCGCGAGCATTTTAACGGCTCCATCCACCGACGAGCTGAATTTCGACAAGATTTAATTAAAGGGAGAATTCAGCTCCCTTCGCCTTATCTCTTTATCGCCTCGGCTGGCCCGGGATTTTGACGCTCGAGTAGACATCTATCGGGGGAATGAGGAAAGATTCACCAGGAAAATTAAAGGTGGGATGGAATGTGACAACGGAGGCGACGGCAAAAAAAAGAATGAATGGGGTAGGTAGGCTGATGGGGGAGATGTATTCACGCAAAAAGGAAAAAAAATACCCACTCAAAAAATTTGATGATGTCGCCTTATGCCTTACAGCATTAGTACTAAAACCATTATAACAAGAATACGCAGACTAATAGGTGCATGAAAGGAACAAGTTCAGTATAGTCTCGCTAATCCGAACTAACTGTGACCGAACCCTGTTCAGATTACTAGAATGCTCGAATTAGCCTAAACATTATTAAAAATCACAAGCGTACGCAATTCATAGAGTCTACAATAATGAGTTACAGTTTGGTTACATGGAGACTTTTACATAACAGTGACTCGCTTGGCTCGCTGGGGGGGCTCTGCCCCCCCTAGGCCCCCCCGAAAAAGGCCTGCGGCCTGTTATGCTCACTGTGGGAGGTCTTACACTTTTCGTTTGCTACTTGTTACTTAAGGATCGTTTACGTTTAAGCTGGCTAGCTTAGGTATAAGCAATATTTCCACTTTCACGTAAAACGAGCGCGTGGAACGTTGGCTACAATATGAATGTAAATATTTATAAAGAGAAATGTTTTTCTGAGGGGCTAAAAAAGTAAAATAAATTTCTACAAGTTTCTCTAACTTATTCAATTCAAATACAAAAAACGTTGAGACCACGTTCCACTGTATCACCCAATGCATACGTAATATCATAGCATAACGACTTTACGTATTACAATGAAAAACACGTTTATTAATTATTTTCCACAAAACTCAACCAAATTCTTGATATACGAATAAGATGTAACAGCTGTTCCACTTCGTATGCGAATAATTAACGTATCCGATAGCCACGCTTTTTTTCAACAAAATAAATTTCATTCTAAATAATCACTTTCTCTGTTCTATTGCATCTTTAGTATTTTAAAATGCGATTTACGTTTATACCTTTCCTCATTATTTTTTATTTATCAAGAGGATATTTCAAATAAATACTATAATTACGAATGTAAGACATTAAAGACATGCCATGGTGTCCTACTGATCCTGCTTGAATCTGAAAGTTGCAAGAAACAGAAGAAGGCTGATTAGTAATGGAATCGATGGCCTGATGAAGCAATCTTCGAAGAAAACTATGGTCGGGAAGGAGGGCAAAGGGAGGGCCGAATTAAATGAATCGAAGTGGTTTATAAGGGAGGTCAAAGAGAATAACTACATCCGAATGAAAAGGTTAGTACATAGGGGTTGAGAGTTGTGGAAAACCAATCTATGGATTGTTGATTATTTTGATGAAAGAAAAGACAGGACATTTCCCAGAAACACACCGCTGCGGGAGAAATGCCATTGCATGTGGCATATCCGTTCAGAAAACAGAAACACCGAAAGATATGAATTTTAGAATACGCTACCAGTGTTTAGGACCCACATGAAAAAGGCTTAATAACTGAGTAAGAACGCGTGCAAAGAAGAGCTAACAGGTACGTGAAAAGTCGTTACGATAATCTTGTAGGTATAACTGACCTCTTACATAAACTCGGATGGGAATATCTGTCAGACCGTTGATTGAAAAATAGACTAAACCTTTTAGATACTTTCAAGAGCACTGTCTTTTCCAACGAAGTTAGCCATGTCTTACGGAGCCCAACATACTACGGAAGATCAGATCATATAAATAAAATAAGAGAGATAGACTGTAGAACAGACAGATTCAGAATGTATTTTTTCCACGATCAATAAGTGATTATAACGGCAGCGATAAATTCATAAATAGATTAGATGACTGGTAGTGTAGCCAACTAATCTATGTAAAACTTAATGCATGATCCTTAGTTTTATTATTATTTCTAACAGCATATGGTAGTATAATTTGTTAGTTTGCGTCACGTTTTTTGGACTGTTTGGTGTGAACTTTGGAGTCGAATTGCATGCTGCATGTTGGTGATTGATCACTCTCTGCCAAACACCCTAGAGGTGACTCGCAGGGTATTGTGTAGATGTAGATGTAGATATGATCATTATCAACCTGGGTAACAATCCTAAGATTGGTTTGACGCAGCTCTCCACTCAATCATCATATATGCTAATATTGTACTTCAACGTATTGCTTCTCTTTCGCATGCTTCTCCACCTGTGCCATATATTTCGGTAGAGGCCCTTCTTTCCATCCACTTATCCCCAGACAATTGTCTTAAGTAGGCCATCGTGCCAAAAGATGTGGCCTATAAGGTTGCTTCGTCATCTTGTCAAGTTTTTCAATAGGCTTCTCTTCTCTCGTACTCTTTTAAGGGGTTCTCATTACTTACCTACTCTATCGATCCATTTCATCCCCATCATTCTTCTGTAGCACCACATTTTAAGGTCTCCACCCTTGATATCTTGGCGGTTGTCATTGTCCATGCCTCACTTCCGTAGAGAAGCATATTCCAGATGTAAGTTCTGAATAGCTGTTTCCTCACTTCTGTACTCCTCACTTCACTCACCGCTGTAGGTAGAAATTTCTTTTGGTGTATCATGCTACCCAGAAAATATAATTGCAGTCATTACTTTACGCAAAACTTCGCCGATAAAACGTGCAAACTTTTCGCGGAATGCAATTTTAATGAGCCATATAAACATCCTTGCGTATTCATTCGTATTTATCAACTCCCAAACACAAACACACTCTCTTGAGTAACGGGAGCACAAGGGATGGAAGTCAACGAAGCACTCAAGAGCTGCAGTCAGACGCACACAGAATGACTGGAGAGTAATATTTCTCATTAACAACAGCAATAATGACTATCGTTCGGAGAGCATTTCAGATGGCAAGGACGGCTTCAAAAGCTACATTTCATGCAAATTCTTTCCACTCACTAAGTGGTACTATTAACGTAGACTTTAAGTGTTTGACCAAAGTAAAGGAAGTATCGCAGTTAATGACTCAAAGCAATGAAACCTTTATTACGAATGAGTATAATAAGGGCTTTTTAAGTATCGGTTTCGAATTAATTCAATGGTTTGCGAGTTCAGTTCATGTAATGGTGACAAGATAGAATCAAAAATAAACTCTGTTATATTCCACACAGTAATTATTATAACCTCTACCGCCTTTGGCCTTTTCAGGCAATAGAACAGCTCTTGATAACTCTTGATAATGACCTCTCAGAACACTTTGTGATGATGACCTGAAAAGGCCGAAACGGGTAGAGTTTTTAAGAAATACTCTGTTGAACATTAAAAAGTTTATCTTTGATTCTATGATATTGGTTACGTACAAGTAGTTTCGTCAACATATTTTCAAAATAAAAATTTCCACAGGCATAGTTGAAAATCGAGTACTAATTGCTTCATAAGATGTCCATTGCATATTCTTAGCGATGGGATGAGCTGAGCACCGTAGATAGCTCAGCAGACCTGCGGCCGACTCCTGTTCATGGGGAGAAAATGGAAGAAAGGGTTGAGATGCCCCTCGAAACCGTCCCGTTCAATTCACGCTACACTATTACACCTTGGGTATCTGACATACTTATAACATTTAACAGAAGACTTTTTAATCCTCACAATATTTCAACCTATATTCTCTAAACCAAGAATTTATTGACTCAATAAGTTTCTGTACTACGAATTTCCTCAGAAGACATTTTACAGTCAGATAACATATACGATGATACCACGTATTTGGATAAGAAATACGTGTTTGAATGAAATACCCAGAATATTCCTTATTCCTCACTTGCGTTGGGCTCTACCTTTTGGCTACCTAAGCAGGACTCAGAAACTGAAAATGTTCCAGCCAAATCAACAACGATTGAAGTTGGATTGCTTTGTAATAAATAGATTTATGGAAATATAAGGTATTCTATTTAAAAAAGCCTTTCTAGAATCTCAAAATCTTAGGGATAAACGTCATACTCTATGTTCCGCGTTTTTTTTTCTATTCAGCAAGGAAAGAGGCCAGAATTTGAATGACATGTCAAAAAGCCTTGACATAAAATGAACTCATAGAGCAAAGTTCGGCTGAGGGACGAGATACGTGACTCGGCGAGAAAGGATTCACGAACACGGAAGTGACGTGCTCAAAAAATGACATGAAACACAACTCCTACGTAATCGAGAAGGAAGATCTATTTTGACTCGTTGAAAAAGACATCTGAAGGCTTACGAGAGACTTAACCTATTCACTAACTCAACGAAGCGCATATTATGCATTGAATGAATAGAAAAGGCAGAGTCAACATGCAGCGCCATTCATGGAAAAAGATGAAATCTGGATCTGCGGTTTTTAAAGGAATATTTTGATATGAAATGCGTGCCAACACAAAAACAACTTCTTCTTCCTCTGCAGCTATTCATTTTTGGGGTCGCTGTTCCTAACTTGTTGTCTCCAAATCACTCGATATTCAGGGCGTACATCCCTTTCAATCAAACCCTTCTCCCTCAAATCATTCTCAACACAATCTTCTCTTTGGTCGTACCCTCGTTTTCTTCGCTTCTACTGTTTAAATTTCGAGTACTATTCCCTACGTCCTTTTTAAAACCCTTCCCTCTTAAATCCTCTAAGTTATGTTTGTGTTTCGATAGAGAGAGTGTATTTGACCTTAGCAATACTTCTAATTCGATAATCAGAAGCTTTTAAAATACCCATAATGCATCTCTCTTTTCTCGTCCTACGTTGAATTGACTGAGGAGAGATGATCATGCTCTAATATATGCACCAGAGAAGTTTTGTTAGGTGGCGGTTGTAAGAGGCAAAATGTTAGGGAGCTGTTTGCTGCTGTTGGTAAATTATTCTTTGAATATATAGGTACATCAAGACCGCAATCATTCACCCAACATTTAGTTATGAACTCATTGAATACCTCCCTTTGTATCTCTTTTCGATTTCTAATAATTTTAGGGCATATCATTCTGACTATTGACAATATGTCTTTATCATTGTAATTTGTTTCTGTGAGAGTAAAAGGCAATATTATAATATTTAAATACTTAACAAATAATCTACATTTTCACATCATTAATCTGCTTTATATTTCCTATAAATTTCTACTCAAAAGAAAGTTATTCAAAATACGTACATTTCATCGACGCTATACTCTAGTAACTAACTCAGTGATTCAATCCGAAGGGTCGTTCAGCTAGGTGAGAGTAGAGCTCACCCTGTACTAGACTACAGGCGCGTGTACTTCGCATACTCTGGGAAATGGGCAAGTTCCTTTCCCTGGGCCACCTTACACTTCCAGAAGTTTGTTTGGGGATGGTCAAAGGTTTCACACGGGATTTGAATCCGGGTCAATCAGCAGTCAAGCGTTCTACCCACTAGGCTACCACGCTTCCGTAAACACTAGCTAAGTTTCAAATTATTTTGCCGTTACAATAATCTCTTTCTTATTTCACTGAACAGCAGAAGGACCGGAGTTTTATGGCTACCTAAAAGGACCATTACCTACTCGTCATTTTGACGAGTGTTAATTATTTTATATATTTGCCTCGTTTATGTAAAAATTAATGGATCAAATCATTAATATAGCCTTTTCGTATATTTATCAATCTAATTCAGTAATTTTTACAAACAATTTTACAACAAAATAATTTAAATAAAACTGCAGTCACGTGTCTCCTGCTTACCCTGCCATGACCTGCCACTCGCTTTGGTAGATATGCCATTTATTTTCGTTCAAAATTCAATAAGAAGCATTCAAATGTATAACTATGCTACTAAAACATTAAAATGGTTATAACACTTTATGTAGAGATTGATTTCCTGAATAAAACTTGGGTTACCGTTGCAAATGAAATAGAACCGCCTAGCTCGCCATTTTGCCAGGTGTTGGGCTTTTAAGGTAGACAAGTAGTTTCACTTAATTTTATACGAAAAAAAAATGTTTGACAATAATATGCCTAATTAATTAGAGGTTACCCTTAAAAATTACGGCTTCTGTCCTTCAAGTGTAAAGTAGATAAATTATTTTACTTTCTTGCATTACTTGATTGTCCTTATTCTTCCTTTAATAGCTTCATTTCTCTTCTTCCTCAGAGACGGTAATTTCATTTAATCAGTCTCCAGCCCT